>NW_024039096.1:1510000-2117500 GCF_016077235.1 Cyprinodon tularosa
AAAAAAAATCTATGTTTGTATGTTTTTGTCAACTTATTGGGGATGGTATGAGTTTGGTTAATTAAAAAAATGTATTGTCATGTTGATTGAATTGTAAGGACTTCTTTCCGATCAGATCAAGCAATGCTGTAAATGCATAGATGAGTAGGTAATCTGTCTGGAGTGATAGAGTGAGCAATTTAAAAAGAAAAAAATGTTCAAACCAGAGAGAGTTGTAGGAAAAAATGGAGGTTAGCTGAATCTGATGAGAGCTGCTGACTAGCATGGATAGAACTATTTCAGGTGTGTTTAGTTGGTAATTGTTAAATCCATCCATCCATTATTTTTTCCATCACGCTTTTCCCAAGCAGGGTGACGAGGGGTGCTGGTGCCTATCTCCAGCTGTCTATGGGTGAGAGGCGGGGTACACCCTGGACAGGCCGCCAGTCTATCGCAGAGAAACACAGAGACAAACAGGACAAACAACCATTCACACACACTCACACCTACAGAGAATTTAGAGAAGCCAATTAACCTAACAGTCATGTTTTTGGACTGTGGGAAGAAGCCGGAGTACGCGGAGAGAAGGTAATTGTTAAATGGTTACTTTTTCACTCTGCCACAACAGGGCAAAAGTTTTGTTTCGTGTTAGCCCCATCAAAGAAAAGACATAACACAGATATTAAACATGGGGTGGCACATTATTTTAGGCCTTGCTGCCATCCAACTCACTGCTCTAACAGTTAGGGAAAAATAAATTAAATGGGGCATTATTTTGTTTCAGATGTTGGAAAAGGGATATTGAGCTGCAATGTGGGGGCGACAGTGGCGTCTGATACAGGAGTTTGCCCTGCAACCGAATTGTTGGATCAAGCCCCGGCTCCGGCTTTCAATGTAGTTATTTCCTACTGATGGTGGTCTGAGGGCCTGGGCAGCTATGGCTATGTAGCTTGCTGTCATCAGTGTTTGCATGAATGGGTGAATGTAGAGTAGCGCTTTTGGTCAAGTAAGGAGACTTAACCAAAAGTGTTATCTAAGTACGGGCCATTTAACATTTCTTTTTATATCCTTAGTACCCCTCTCAAAATGTACCCTATTGATTTATCAATAAACAGGCAGCACAAAAAAGAGAAACATAGATTTAACCCCATATTTTAGTGGGAACTGGGGCATTACTCACCAGTGGACTACCATTAGATACGCATATCTTGAAAGATGAGTCATAAATCAGTTGGAAATAAATCTAAGCATCCAGCTACAGGCTGTTTAACAGATGTCTGGAAAAAAAAATATTGATGTGGTCAGCAACAATTTCAACACTTTTCAAATCTATAAAGTTATGTGTTTAACACGGTGAGTGTTCTGTTTGTTGTTGCTTTAAGAAGTCGGTTATTAAATGATCCGTATTGTGTCAACTAATAATAGGCTTTAAATCAGAGGGACTAAGGGTACGTTTTTCTGAAAACATTTCTACACCTATCCCGGAGTCTTTGTCAGTTTTGTCATAGATATCTGGATAGGTGTCAAAATGCTTATAGAAAAAATGGCCGAAGGTTTGTCTTCAGTTTAAGCCTGTTTTGTGCCAGATTATGAAAGCTAGACCAGTTTAACATCAGTGCATCTGTCTTCAAGCAGTCCAATCACTGTAATCCACATCTTGTTCTAGATTCGTACAGAGGGACGCCTCTGAGGACGGATGGAGACACAGCTAGTTTTCAGCGAACCAGGAGAGACTGGGAGGACCAACTAAGGCACAGAGAAGTCCGCAATGCACAGGCTGACGGAGGAGTCGATATCAGTCCCCTTTCAGACAACATGACCCGTACAGTGGTGAGATGCTTCTGGTGAATTTGCCATCATCCAGTTTCTGTCTGACTGGGAGTTTAGTCAGTTTTCTAGATTTCTCAAAGTGAGACATGGCAATTATTAAAGTACTGACCAAGTACTGTCCAGCAGAGGGTTAATTATCAGGCAACAGAAAACTTTCCTCTGATAGCTGATTTGAAAGTAATCAGCTATAAGATGATCATACTAATAATCAGAATGCATTTTTGTTGCACTATTTTCTGCAGTCAGGCCTGGTGGAGAAGTTCCGTAAAAGTTTAAAAAACAATCCACTGGACTTGGTTTCCATGGCGGAGAAGCAGAAACAGATTATGTTGCCTCTCAAGTACATTAAATTCAATCTTTATATCTTCAACTAGTACCCTAAATGGATTTGCACAGTGTTGGGTGTGTCTGTGCAGTGTATCAAAAATATTTCTTTTTTAGATAAAATGCATAACTTCTAACAACGATCGGTGAAACAAATAAAATAGACCAGTCAAATTTAGTCCTCTGGAGTAACTCTGTGACATACTTGTGGTTAAACATAGACAACAAGGAAAGAAAAAAAATCTATTTTAAGTGATAAAGTAAAAAAGATAACAGATATGTGATGGTTGATTTTTAAGAACAATCAAAACGTATACATAAATGCATGGGCAAATTCTCAGTCAACCAGGTCATGGCAGCCACAAAAGAGGCAAAATAAACTTATAATTGAAAACTTTAAATGGCAACGAAAGCAAAAAACTAAAGATTTACTGAGCTTCAGAAAGAAGAAATTACAAAAGTTAAATATGGTTGGAGATATTACACATTTCTTAAAATTGTACCCAGCTGATGATTTTCTCTTAACTATGGGGATCATAAAGTTGTCATTATTTGTAGATTTAATCTTTGCATCTGTAATGAAGTTTTAAATTGTGCCTAATGTGCTGAATTCATCGTTCACCAGAATCAAATCAAGTCAAATAAACTCTTTGTCCCACCCTTTTCATCTTAAATTGAACACAAACAAAGCCATCAATTTTACACTGTTTGTTTATGCATGGCGGTCCATGAGTACGCACAGCCGTGCACACTTGTGAATGAGTCATTTGGAGAAGAGAAAAATTCCTCCTGTTTATGTAATATCTCTGAACCTAATTACCCCAAATTACCAATAAGTGAGGGCATATATAAGATTTTTAGGCTTAGTTATTGAGTAAAAATATTAGGCTTTAGAAGCATTTATGAAAAAAAAAAACAAAAAAACTCTGCTTTCATATTAAAGAGACATTATGTACATCTTTACTGAAAACAGATCTTTAAAATTGGCTTTTTTTGACCATTTACTACCAGAACATTGTTTGATGAGCAGACTGACATCTCAATAGCTCAGCGCCGATAAAGCTATAAGCTTGCAGCTTATTTACCTTGGGCCATAAGTTCCCGAGCTGTTCGGCGGATGTGGTGTCGAGTGCATCCATTTTAAATGGGTCCTACTCGCCAACAAGTGTTATATTCAAGATGGATTTTGTGGAAACTCAGAAGCAGCCGCCATCCAGCTAAACTGAGATACAAATGGCAACTCAATGTAAGGTGAAAAAAGTACAAATATAAACTTTTCAAGTGTGAGCGCAAGCTATGTGAACAAGCAGAAGAGTGCTGCTGTTCTGGTTTTGGCCACTGGTGGCAGTGCTGACTCTTTTAAAGTATGATGGAGGATATTCGCAAAGTTTTGAAAAGACCCACCCTCTCCAATTTAACAAAAAATGCACATGTACAACCCTGCACATGCTTTCAGGAGGGAACGCCTATTAAACGCATGCGGGGCCAGTTTCTCCTTGTGCACGTTCTGTTTAAAATTTGCTGTTCTCATAGCTCACTCAAGCTTACTGTGTCCGAACGTGCGCCCTAACCCCTAAATCCCTCAATCACTATATAGAGCAGGGACTATATAGTGGACTTTATAGCGAACTCAGTTAACTTACCGTTCGGATAGATGATCACTGCTTTTTGCTCTCCTTTGGTCACATAAATCCTCCTCCAATGCACGGTGCCTACACCATTCTTGTAATTAGTCGCCTCTGTCTGCTATTGACAGTGGGCCGATGTGACAGAAAATGCAAAGCATTCGGGGATATGTCTGCATCTTCTGAGTCCTTTCTTTCCTTCTTATACATCTTCGTAGACACTTTTTTTCTTACGACCCTGTCTGTCTGAAACCATAGCTTACCACGTATATTAGCCTGAAATTGCGCTTGCACAAAAAACAAAACAAAAAAGCTAACGAGACGAGCACATAGGATGTCCTTACAAATCATCCGGATTGGTTGACAATTAGGAGGACCACTTATTTTGATGATCCACTCAGAAAAAGAAAATCCTCCACTATACCTTTAACAAAAGAGGAAGAATTTGTCCTACTACTACTAAAGTTATGCATTGTTATCTAACATATGTATCAAGTTCTCTAATAACATAAACTTTAATAAAAACCAAAATCAAGGATTAATTTATGTCATTTTTTAAACACTCATAATAAAATATCCGACTTCTGTTCTTCACAGAGTGTAACAAGTACTAAAAGCCTATTATAGCTGGTAAAATAGCTAGGCTATCTGTTAAGGTAGCTATTTGGCTGCTAGCTGCCGTTTAGAAATACATTTAAAGAAACCATCTCCGTCTTGGATGTGCTGCTCCTCTTCTACACCATGGTGTGCGGGAGGAGGAGCAGCACATCCAAGAAGGACACCTCCAGACTGGACAAACTGCGCAGGTGAGCCGGCTCTGTGATTAGCAAGAAACTGGACTCTCTGGAGACGGTGGCAGAGACAAGGACACTCAACACACTGCTGGACATTATGGACAATGACAGCCACCCTCTGCACAGCATCTTCACCCCTCAGAGCAGTCTGGTCAGCGGGAGATTGCTCCTCCCAAAATGCTGGACCAACAGGCTGCTGAACTCCTTTGCTCCTCAAACCATCATCTGTACAACTCCTCACTTGGGGGAAGTAGGAGGGGTTGGAAGAGGGGTCAGGACCCCCCTGCTTGGACATCTTGTGCAAAGCAGTACCTATTGTCACTCATGTGTAATATACTTCTCTCTTACTGTGTGATAACACATGCCAACTACTGTGTAGCCTTAGTAATTCTCTACTTATTTATAAGGTCAGTACATCTCTGCAGGAAAAGTGCAATAATCCAAGTTAACAACTGTGTAGTCTCTCCTTAGCTCTCTTTATATTTAAGGGAAACATATTACAGGAAATTACAAAATATTTAGGCTTTTTGGTACCATATACACTCCTTTTATATTGTCTGTTGTATTTGTATCTTTAATGGCCTCTTACTTTACCTCTTTGTACTCTATGTAAGCTACAGGAACCAGCTGAAGGAGTAATAAGGGATATATAAAGTTGAGTCTAAGTCTACCTTAACAATGTTTTAACTTCCTTCCCCTGATTGTCTGCTTTTTGAAACTAGAAATATTGTCAAGCAGCTGTATTTTCTTTTGTGTAGCTCTCTAATATATTTTTTTCCATAAAATTAGAAAAAAAAATGGCCTACCAGGTGTTTTCTCATTAAAATCACAGACATAGCCTGATCAAGAATATTTTCCGTTTTCAAAATTTGAGCTTTTTTTAACCAGACAATAGCTGTTCACCACAAAACCAAATAAAAATTGTGAAGAAAAACCACAAAGCTGTGATGGGGAAAAAAAATAAAAACATTATTCTTTTCCTCACTTAGAAATCCCCACTTCTTAAAAGAAAAAAAAGAAAAATAGGTCGGTGTCGGGCAGTGGATATGAAAGCTAATAGTGGGTCGTTTGCTGTATGTGGAGCAGCTGTAGAGGTTGGAAGAGCTCTGCATTTAACTGCTCCACTTTCTGAGCCAAGACTAAACCCCAGAACCATCGTTCTCTGTCATCCCAAAGAGCACCATAAATTAATAATGCCATCAATACTAGACATCTTTATGGAGAGACTAGGTGTGTTGACAAGGTCGTTTTATGTGTAAACAGCTCCTCCACGTGGAAACGTACGAGTTTAACAGCAAGTCTGAGTATTTATTAGTTTAAAACCAACTGAATGTTCATAATCTTTCTCATCAGGCATCAATATTAATTTAATTCATGAACAAAGATTTTCAGAGATATTAGGGAGTATATTTATGTTTCCAAACTGGTTCTCTTAATGGGAACCCTTCATTGGTTGATGAACTTTGACCTATTCTGATTTCTTCTTCGCACATCATATCCTAAATAAAAATAAAAAGAACCATTATTGAAACTAAAGACTGATGAAGAAAATGTTACAAAATAATTAATCTTTAAAAATAAAATTTGATGCAGGAAAAAGCAGCCATCCATTTTACTAACAGTTGTCAAAAAAGGGAATAAGTTAACAAAGTTATGTACATAGGAATGAAACAATTACAACCTGAAACAAACTCTTAACTTAATGAAGACATTTTTACAGTGTTGTTACTTTACAAACCTGAACATATTTGTTTTTTTTTTTCAGTATAAGACCAACAAAATGTAGTCATACATGTACACACTTTGTGTGAAATGGAAAATGCAATTATTTTTTTTTTTTCAAAAAGTTAAAGCAGGTAAACAAAAGAAGTGATATATTCATGTGTTTTTCCCCTTCAATGTTACCCTAAATAATAAAAAAAAAAAACCTACAATAAGCTCCCTTCCTAACCCACTCCCTCGTCAGGCTGTAAAACAATCAACCACATTTGATAATCTCACTATGAACTAATAAATTCATTTGAAAATGGAGAAGGAAACTACTGTAAACCTTCCAAGATATTGGCATCCTAAACAGATCAGCTGGGCTGGGAAAGCAGTGATCTGAAAATATGCTAAGAGAGCCATTGTAACTTGGAGAAGCTGCAGAGAAAAATTCTAATAAACAAAAAACACAATTTTACCATTCTGAAAATGATTGTTAAAATGCTGAAGAAAATGAAATGTTCAGCTTTACAACTAGATCCAAATACAATAGAAGAGCTTTCCTTAGATACTGCAGTCTGAGTAACCTGAAAGAGAACCTCCTTCTTACTTAAACTTAAATGTTTTTCTGTCAGGAGGATTCCCAGAAATACTACAGCTGGGAAAGTTTTGGTCCAGAGGACGAGAAAACTGAACGCTTGTGGATCGACCTGAAGAACCTGCACAAAAGTCAAGTGAGAATCCACGGCATCCTGTCCAATACACACCGACAGGCTGCGGTGAGACGACCAGATCCACCTGTAATCATTTACTCATCTATGTTCAACCAGATCTGAGACTTATTTCCATTTTCGCAGAGAGTGGCACTTTCCTTTGATTTCCCTTTCTATGGACACAGCATCAGACAAATTATTGTAGCAACTGGGGGTAAGGTTCACTCTGTTTTTTTTATGTCTTAGGAAAACCATTTTAACACCCAATAATAAATGTACCTATGATGAATTACCATTTTTATGAAGTGTATTAAGACATTTCCTCAGTGCCTCATCTGACAGTTTCTCTTTCCCATCTCTTCTCATCATAAGGGTTCATCTTTATGGGTGAGATAACTCACCGGATGCTGACTGCAACGCAGTACGTAGCACCCCTCATGGCCAACTTTGACCCCAGCTTCTCCAAAAACTCCACTGTGAGATACATGGACAACGGTATGTAGGAATTTTTTTTTTAATTCCTGAAGATCAAGAGATTTTCCAGATTTTCTGTAACGTCTGGCCTCGTTACTCGGTTCTGGTCAGGTACCCTGTTTGTGGTGCAGTGGGACAAGGTGCGACTAAAGGACCGGGAAAATGAAGGAGCGTTTACTTTTCAGGCAGCTCTCCTCAGTAATGGAAGTATTATTTTCAACTACAGAGAGGTAACTTCTGGACTTTCTGCATTATATAGGCTTCAGATTTACTGATGTTAGAACTAATATTTGCTGCTTTCAGGTTCCTGTACCAGTGGAGAAAATAAATTCCACAGAACATCCGGTAAAAGTTGGACTCTCTGAGGCCTTCATGGCTGCTTCACAGCTCTCGGGTATTTTTGTCTAATCAGGAGCATTTTTAAACCACAATAATAAACTAACAAGCTCTTGGGCTGCACAATGAAAATAACTCATAAAAGTCTAACATTATTGTCGAGATACTTAATTACTTAATACTTAATATTGTCGAGATCTGGTTTAGATATTCACAAATGCTTTCTGTCTAATACTACTTGTGCAATGTATAACATGCAACTTACCATTTGATACCCCGTGCAATAACCTGTTTCTCTATATTTGACACCCAGTACAATAACTATATATATAAATGTCCATCCATATAAATACTGTGTAAACACCCTGTGCAACAACCCAGTATAATGATCCTATGATACTATAAAAAAGAAAAAAAAAAGAAAAAGAAACCTGTCATATGTGGACTCTCTGTATATATGCATGCACCCTTTTCTTCCTCTGGCAAATTCTTCTCCTCTGACTATTTGAGCTGATGTAACCAGTAAAGTGCTCCACTGTGAGATCAATAATGTCAATCAATCAGTCAAATCAAATCTTACTGATTACTTGAACTATTTTGGGAAGAAGAACGCCGCAAAGATTTCAGTCTTAAGATGTTCAAAGGTGACAGGGACAGCTTAAATGACCTGCAGTTTCTATTGTAGAAAAATATAGGGGGTTTCTTTAGCGGCATTAATACAAATGAAAGTGATGTAAATGAGACCTTAATCCGTAAAAAATTGAAAATTATCCAATTGATAAGATACAATAACGTGAATCTGTCCAAAAGATATGAACATTGCTGCAATGTTTCAGCTGTTCTTTCAAATTAGTTTTAACTGAATTTTTTTTCTTCTCAACATGATCTCGATAACTCATCTTTTTTTTTTATATAAAAAAATGTTTAAATGTAGTTTTGCTCCTCTTTATATCTCACCATAATGTGAATATTTTTTATCATAAATCTGTCAACCAAACCACACAATTGCTTTTTAAATAATGCTGCAAAATGCTTTCTAAGGCTAATGCTTATCTTCTTATTATTATATCAACATGAGGGTTTTATCCAGTGAGGTTAGTTTGCAGCTTGCTTCATTTTTTTTATCATTCATCTTGCAGATTCAACCCAACGTACAATCTATGAATATCATCGCGTTGAGATTGACACCACGAAGATCATCAGTGGGTCTGCGTTTGAGTTCACACCTCTGCCCAGTAAGAACTGTTGCGAACCTGACTTAGTGTGATGGTACAGCTTTGTTATTTAGTGTCCTACAGTAACTGCAGAACGGTGTGCATCTGCTTCCTTTAGCTTGTCCGCAGCATACAACCTGTGAACTCTGCCTGACATCCAACTTGACAACCGGCTGTGGATGGTGCAACACACTCCAGCGGTGAGAGAAAACAGTTTGTTGGTATTTATACCCTGCTCTAATGTGATTCTTTCTTAACTTTCAGATGTTCGGATGGTGTTGATCGACATAGACAAGAGTGGTTGGATTACAACTGCCCTGAGGAGGTGAGATGCCCTAACGGTTGGTACATTCCAGAGGTAAATGGGGTGTTTGAAACCTTTTTTTTTATCTGTGTGTTACTACAGTCTAAAGGTAAATGTGAGGACTACAACCCAATATTACCTGATGCAACGATGAGCTCGTTCAATAACTTGTCCCTGGAACCAACACCTTCGTTAGCGGACCTTGGAGAGCAGCCTGTCACTAGAGGTGAGTTTCTGTCTTGGAGAAATCAAGGAAGACACGATGATAGAAATGTTAGCATTCAGTCAACGTGTGGAGAAAACTATGCAATGATAGTGTTTTCAATTTTACAACTAATCAAGTTTTTTTTTTGTTTTTTTTAATCTAAAATCTACAGTTATGGCCAGACTGAGACTCCACAATATGATTAAAAGTCAGAAAAGATGTGGACGGTCTCTGCGCAGTTATCGACAGGCCTTCAAGGCTACTTCACATAAATAATAATTTAACTTTATTGATCTCACACTGGGGAAGAAGTATCTCTGCATTTAACCCATCCCTTTGGGGAGCAGTGGGCTGCAATCGTGCGGAGCCTGGGGAGCAGTGTGGGGTTAAGGATCTTGCTCAGAGAGCCAGAGTGGAGAATATGGAGACTGAACCAGGTACTTGCAAACTTCTCAAAGCACAAGTGCACTGCTGTAAACCACCAGGCCAGCTCTCTCCAGTGATGGAGAATGAAAGCTGAGAAAGAAAGCTGTTCTGCTGCTATGATCAAGCAGCTGGAGCAAATCTCGATACTTGGTGTTCCTTCAGATAATTTATTGTAAACCTCTTTGGGGCAAAACAATTCTAATTCAAAAGCAATTCTGTTTGTATAAAAAATGACCTCACAATTATGATGAATACAGACCCACGATCAAACACCTTGCAGACTGATGTCTGTAAACATTCCTCCTTTTGAAAATGGATTCCCTATGAAAAGGACGTAAACCTCAATCCTAATACCAAAAATAACTTGTGGATTTGGATCAAACATTTTGATGAGCTCACAGTAAAGTACTGAAGTTTGCCTGCATGTTTCTTTATAGCCGCACATGCTAATTGATACTTTTATGAGCCTGATGCTGGTATGTGAAATGGGTATGGAAACCAGAGATGAGATCCAATGATACCAGTTTACTCTTGCCACTATGTAAAATCCATGTGTGTAAAAACACTCTACCCTCCAGTAAAGCAAATAAAAATTGAGACTTATTGGATTTTTACAGAGTCAGTTAGATGTTTTGGTAATTTTTTTAATATTTGAGGGCCTCCATGTTGTAAATGAGACTCACATTTTGAATTGGTGATTTGAACTACTGTATATTCCAGTTATACACTATTTCGCCAAATGTTTTCGCTCACATAGGAGCTTCAGTGACGTCCCATTCCTCTTCCATAGAGGTTCAAAATGACCTCTGTCCACGCTTTGCAGGTAGAACAGCTTCAGCTCATCTGGGAAGGATGTCCACACAGACTATAAACTCTTCTAACCTCCTGGAAGGGTTTGGTAGTGTTTATTGGAATTTATGAGTACTCTTCCAAAAAATGCATTAGTGAGGTCACACACTGATTCGCTCTGCACCTTGCTTTGTGCTCTGCTGCACAGCCATGTTGGAGGAGGAAGGGGCCAGATCCAAACAGTTCCCTCAAACCTGGGAGCATTGTTCAAAATGTCTTGGTCTGCTGAAGCATTTAGAGTTACTTTCATTGGAACTAAGGGGCCAAATCCAGCTCCTGAATGGTAAATGGCATGTACTTATATAGCGCCTTTATTCAAGTCAGGAGACTTGACCGAAGCGCTTTACACTACATTCATTCCCCCATTCACGCACACACTGATGGTGGCAAGCTACATTGTAGCCACAGCTGCCCTGGGGCTCACTAACAGAAGCGGGGCTGCCGTATACTGGCGCCACCGGACTCTCTGACCACCATCAGTAGGCAATGCAGGTGAAGTGTCTTGCCCAAGGACACAACGACACTGAAAATGGGAGTCGGGCTTGAACCATCAATCCTTCAATTTCAGGGCAAACTCCTACATCCAACGCCACTGTCCTGAAAAACAACTCCATACCATAATCCTCCTCCTCCAAACTTTACACCCGGCACAATTCACGCAGACAAGTATGGTTCCCCTAGCAACCGGCAAACAACAAACTTAAACTTGTCAGTCAGATTTCCAGATGGAGAATCGTGATTTTATACTCCGATGGCCATGGAAGGGATTTAAATCGGGTTCCAATAATTTTGATGGGTTAGCAGATACTTTTGGCAATGCAGTTAAATTTTTTTTTTTTTTCTTGTTCAGACATAGACTCCAGCCCTCCAGACCATACGGGGATTACAGAGAACACACCCATCATAGCTGGGGTAGTGGCTGCATTAGTTCTGCTGGTAACATTGACCTTACTGGCAGTTTACTACATCAACACTCACCCCACCGTTGCTCCACCGTTCTACCTCATGCAGGTAAGGAAAAAGCCCACAACAGAACACTAGAAGACACAATGATCTTGCCTCCTAATGATCAATTTCCGTTCTTTTTCTTTAGCGACGCACAAATAACTACTGGCCCTCCATGAAGTTTCGAAACCAGAGCTGTCACTCCACCTACGCTGAGGTCGAACTTGGTGTTCACGAGAAGGAAGGTTTCATTGAAGCAGAGCACTGCTGCTAAATGCCAGGGACTTGTAAAGAAAGCGTGCCATCTTGAGCAATATAAGGGTACTAAACGAGAATTACAAAAACAGACTTTGGGATACAAGACACAAGATGTCCTTACTCCAGCTTTCGTGGTTGGAAAGTGTTTACTGTACCTGCTCTTGTAGCTCTTCCAAGCTTTCTCCGTCTATTTTTGCTGTTTTGCCATCACACAGCCATGTTATCCAGTGTTTCGAAGGTTGGACAAGATAATAATCTTCTAGACATTTTGATGGAAGTGGCTGGCAGGGAACAAATCAAAACAAGCCTTCATACTGCAAACAAATGTACATCTTATCTTAATCTACATGTTTCTGTTACTATCCATTTTATGGGGTGTTTTTGTTTTATGAAACTTCTGTGCCGATTTGAATGGTTTATTATGACGCTATGTGGAATTCTCTACAACAGTTATCTAGCTTTACCACTGATAGTGAATTAAATGATCATCTCAGATTTTTCTGGACAACTATTGTATGAATGGATATTAGAGTAACCAATGTATGAGAGATTTCTTTCAAATTTACTGTTTCATTGTCTTCTAATAAAAGCTGAAGGACAACACAGTTTAAATGCTATTATTATATTATAGTAGAGTGTCATGAAATAAAGTGTATTGTAAGGTAAATATATTATACCATAGCAAAGATTGTAGAAAAGATGTAAGCATGTTTGAAATACAACTTTAGGAAAGACGTTCTGAGAGCTAAATGTTGAATTATTATGAACATGGATGTTAAATATGCTTGTGTGTAAAAAAAAAACAAAAAAACAACAACAACATAATCTTACTTTGATTATACATAGCTGCAAAAATAACCTACAAATGGGTATAATTATTCTAACAGGAAACATCTGAATCTAAAGGGAGAAATTGAAAAGAATGGATGATTTTTAAGTTCCAAACTGTAACATGGGATAAAAGGTTGTAGGTTTGGATGTGTAGGAAGAAATAAATAGAGACAGCTCCAAAACCAGTTTTGCTGTCTACATTGAACTCATCATTACTGACAGAGAGGAAGATGACAAAAAAAAGACAGATTTGTTTTTAAACTAACACCTTCTCGCTTGACTTAAATAAGGAGCTACTCAGGAAGACAAATCAAATGTATTTTGGTCAACAGATTTTTTGGTAAATGAAATGTGACGTAATCTCAGAGTTGTGTGCAAATCCTGGTACTTCAAAGTATAAGAGAAAATATAAAATACAAATATAGAAAAAATTACAAAATTAATAAGGATTTTTGTTTTTTTTACAATGGGTATTGCATATATGTAAGTAAATGAAGAACTTCCATTGACAATATTAACATTTTGCTTTATTTTTGTCCAGATCTCCAAACAGCTCATTTTCATTGTTAGTGATCAAAGAAATTACTGGTGTAAGAGCAGCAACACTCTCACAAAAATATAAGTTAAGTAGAAGTTAAAACTTCTATAAGCTCTCTTTTTTCTTAAAGTTACTCAAGTAAATTTAACCATTTAATTCCCACCTCTGACAGAAACAACACATTCTCAAAATCTCAAAATATCATTCCTCGTCTTCCCTCTAAGGGGATTGCTTTTATCAGTTTAGTACTCATCAGCATGAGGTAACCTACACTGAATCTGGTTAACTGGACCAAATTTGGTTAAGGACCAAAATAAAAGGTTAAAATTTATTAGATAGTTTTAAGACAACAATATATGGATTAATTACATTAACACTGACATCCCTGAAAGTAGTTAACTTCGATATAAGATTAGATGAGCTTTATTGATCTCACAGCGGAGAAATTCACTTCAATTCAAGTAATAAATAAATACATACATCAATAAATAAATTCAATGTATACATCATGCTTTAAGCACATTGTTATATTGTAGTCTGTTTGATAAATTTATTAAATTAAGGTGATGGTCCAGATCATAATTTAAAGGAATAGTACACCCAAAACATGATTAGCCTTCATTTTCTACTCACCCCCATGCTGAACAACACTCTGGAGTACTTTTTTGATATCTCAAATGCATCTGGAGATCTGGGAGGCTTCTTGCTGTCTGCTGACATTCAAATAATGGAGGTCTATGGAGCCCGAGGCAGAAAGGTCCATAAAAGTCCAAAAAAAACGTGTCAATATTCCTCCATACTGCTCGTCCAATGTATTCCAAGTGTCCTGAGTGGGTAGCGTCCATAATTTACTCGAAACGAAGTCATTTAGAATGTTTTTAGAGCATAAACAGTAGTGTATAGGATTTCCTGAAAGCGCGTTCACGACGCTACGGAAACCGCGGCAGACCAACCCAGACGAAACTGCGAATTCAGCTCGGCAAAGAACTCATGCTCTTCCTCAACACTGAAGTCCTCAGACATTTTTCTTTCGTTGTTTCTTTCTTTGCACAGGTAAACAGCACATTTCTTCTTCTACGCTTGCATTATTGGCAGAGCAGACGCTGAATGCGCACTTTCATCTGGTTTGGTCTGCCGGCTTCCGTAGTGTCATGAACGCGCAGGTGCGCGCTTTCAGGAAATACTATACACTACTGTTTATGCTCTAAAAACATTCTAAATGACTTCGTTTCGAGTAAATTCTGGATGCTACCCACTCAGGACACTTGGAATACATTGGACGAGCAGTATGGAGGAATATTGACACGTTTTTTGTGGACTTTTATGGACCTTTCTGCATCGGGCACCATAGACCTCCATTATTTGAATGTCAGCAGACAGCAAGAAGCCTCCCAGATCTCCAGATGCATTTGAGATATCAAAAAAGTACTCCAGAGTGTTGTTCAGCATGGGGGTGAGTAGAAAATGAAGGCTAATCATGTTTTGGGTGTACTATTCCTTTAAGATTTTCTAACATTCTGCGATAGCAGTTCCCCATTTAACCAGAGGGTGGCAGCAGTGACTACTGATAGCCTCCGCATTGAACTCAAAAGTCTGGAGGTATTTTACTGAAGACAAAAACACAAGAAAAGAGAATGCTGTTTGTTTTTTAGCCGGCTCAACTGAAAACTTATAGACGGAATTTAGGGATTTTTTTTTTTTACCAGAGGTGTTCCTAATGCGAAATAAACAATTCATTAAAATTTGGTTATGATCCAGATAATGTGCAAGTTTTACATATAGCTGTAACGATCATCAAATTGCCTCCAATTTTGGTCACTCCTTGGGCCGGAAAATCCAGGTCCCAACGTGCTCAAAATGCAATGTCCAGATTGGGAGATAAGTTTGGGAATGCTCCCATTTCTTATGCACACATTGAATACTGAAAGCAATCCAAACTCCTGGGTGGCAGTCTATGGAAGCAAGCAAAGGAAATGGTCATATTGGTCAATAGGTTGATATAATGAAGCTAATGAGTATATAAGGAAGAGCAGTAAAAGAACCATGTGACCTCCTCACACACTTCCCACACTGCCCTTACCTTGACACGTGTAGATTTCACCCGCAGCGCCACCAGTGTTAGAGCAAGAATATAGGTCAGAGACAATTCACATACAAACCAAATACCACCACCACACCCAACCAATGTATTGAAACTAAATAAAATAGACCCAAACTACAAATGGCTCCTATAATAGGTGTAAGTCACAATTTAGGGCAAAATTTGCTGTTTGGAGGAGGTCTGCCCTCTTTGCATTTTTTCTAGTTGAACACAGGGTAGGATCTAGGATTCTAGGAGGTCATATGAACAGTCTGCCATATAAAATGAACTACAGACATCTTGGTTTAATCAGTATAAAACCAACAGATTGCAAAAAAAACGTTATTCACTCTTGGATGAAACAAAAGGCAGGAGTGAAAGCTGTTTTAAATTTATGCTGGTATATAAAAAAAATACCCATCTTTAAATATAAACCAATATAGTCTAAATATGCAGTAAGAGCTAAAAAAAAAAATAATAGTAATAATTTCTGTAACAACACTAGTGAGCAATATCCTAATGTGATGGATAGAAAAAGAGGAATTGCATGACAGAAATATTCTAAGGTCTATGTGCCTTTTATCTCGGTCTTTATAAACAAATTAATATTAAGAATATTACATTAATTTTGGATATAATATAAAGATTTATTTAGTAAAAATGTAAACATTTAATGCCCACTATCCTGAGGTAGAAGAAATAAAATCCTTAAATTTAGACAAAATATGCTGCAGATGCTGGTTTTTTTTTTGCCACACAAAAGCTCTCTCACTATGATCAGATGGGTAACTGCGCTGAAGTTGGTGTCACAAAACAAATACTTACATTTCAAAACATACAAAATTAAAATCACTTATTTGTTTACGTGTTCCATGGTGGCTCTTTCTGCCTACTACTGGCCACAGCGACAGAAGTATTAGGCTATTATTTTTCTTCTTTCTGTAGTATGTCAGCTTTCTTCTGTGACAACTCAGTGTCATCGCTAGTTGGAAATATAATTTAATATTGTATTGCGGCTAATTTCTTATCTGATTTGATTAATTCAGACAATTTTGCGGTCAGACAGTTTGACATACAAAAATAAATGAATCAACCAGGAACCCACAACATCAATCAAACCAAACACAAATTTCCAAACTATCTAAATTCACCTATTCCTCAAGTAAAAATGATTCTCGACTTGATGAGAATCATTCAGGAAGAGAGTCGGGAACGTCCAAGTGAGGGGATGCCACTGTCACTGAATAAAAATAGAGTGGACTGGATTTGGACATAATTTCTTAAATAACCAGAGTTATCCATCACTGTCTCACTCAGGCAACCTGAACAGTGCAGTTTGCATCCCTCAGTCAGAACACTGCTAATTTTACCTCCTCTACCTTCACTTTAGGTGGGGTCAACAATAGAAGACTGTCATGGAACACTAGACAACAGGCACAAACCCAACAACTAGACAGTCTAATTATTGAGTTTGCAGTATTTTTTTTGTATTTGCAGTGCACTCACACTCCTTGGCTGCAGTACAAAACAAATCCACTTTAGCCTAATTGTAATGATTAGCAACCATAGCCCTGCCTTATGAGTTCTAGAAGGATGAGAGAAAAGAAAACGTTCATAATGTGCTAAAGCAAACATAATGCATATTAAATTCAACATTGAAAAGATGTTAAATTTGAATTAGGTATATATTAAAGAAAGTTTTCATTTTTTTGTAAGGAGATAAAATCCTTATTTTGTGTTACGATGTGCAAAATCTGAAGGAGAATGTCATACTTTGATAGAAGGATATGAAAGGGGACTTTATGAAAAGGACAATAAAAGTTAAATTTACCCTAACAGTTAATGACACATTTCCATACAGGCTTCTGACTGGACAGCGAAGGGAATTAAAGCAATTTCGGTTAACGAGTTTTCCATTTTTTTATCTACGACAACAGCAATCCCCAAAAATGATTATACAAGAAACTGAAAAAAAAAGAAAAAAGGGGGCACCCGGATTTGAACCGGGGACCTCTTGATCTGCAGTCAAATGCTCTACCACTGAGCTATACCCCCGTGGTGAGAAACCGTGAGACCTGTGTCTTTATAAATAGTATAGATTGAGTGTTTTTGCTTATTAGTTTTATTAGACGTGGTACTACGGCTCTCCGACTTTCATTTATTTCTTCTGTTTATAGGTCTTTACCTCATTTTATGGGCACCGTCGCCACGTCGGCGCGTCCACCATGTTACGAGTGGCTATGTAAAGTAGCTCAAGACAATGCTATTATTCACGTCCTGCTGATTTTGATTATCTTAAATGTAGACTAGTAATACCAAGTATGCTTTTATAGCAATAATAAAAAAATAAAGGAATAATATAGGAAAGCCGAAAAAGATGAGTACCGGTATCTTTATTCTTTTTTAGATTTGGTTACAATTACAGAACACTGTTTAGCTTCGTCTGTTTTCTTTAATTAGCCTGAACCGGGCATTCATCTGTTATCTTCCATTTCTTAAATTCACATCCTCCAACCAAATAGACACAACCAACGGCCACTCACAACATGACGCTAAAGTAACGTGTACGTTGAATAAAATAACTGTTTACGGGTGAGACTGTTATGCGTCGTCTTTTCCGGCCGAGGGCGCCATTTAAACATTATATCAACCAATAGAATACTACGATATTGCAACATTCAACCGCTTATTTTGTCCACCTGCCGTTATGCTATTTACAATGTTACGTTTTATATGTTTAATATGTCCGTATAGAGTCTGTATATATGAACAGCTTAATAATAATTGTAATTCATATTTATTATCATTGCAATATTAAAAAGTTCCTTTAAGGAAAGGCCGAACAGACTTGACTCCTCCTACCTTTATTACACTATATTAACAGAAATGCCTGCAGACAAAACGCAGGAGCAGTAAGGGATTTTTTTTATTTTAAATTTTTGCTTTCAATCAAAGATTTTTTTAAAGGTTTATTTTTTTGTGTAAAGATACGCTGATCTGACATGAATCCACCGTGTGGGAGATGTAATAAACAAGTTTATCCAACAGAAAAAATAAACTGCCTGGATAAGGTAAGATCATGAAAGTCAAACTTCATTTACTGATCTTTTGTAATGATCAAAGCAATTTTTGTGGGATGATTTTTGTTTATATTCTGTCCCTGTAGGGATCATTCTTCCATTTGCTGTTAGGTGAAGTTTTTGTTGTAAATATAAAAATGTACCTCAATACCCAGGGAAAATGTTCCCTGAGTCGCAAAAATGTGATCAAGTGCAACACTTAATGTGATAAATAATGGTAGATATGCAACAAATGAAAATATATTACAAAAAATAGCTGCAAAATCACTGAAGAGTAACTTCTGTTTCATGATAAAATACAACTCAATATTTATGAATAATGTACTCAGACAGAGGCAAATCTTAAATTATGGGAAACTTGTGCCATTTTAAAGGCACACACATCTAGATAGATAGATAGATAGATAGATAGATAGATAGATAGATAGATAGATAGATAGATAGATAGATAGATAGATAGATAGATAGATAGACAGACAGACAGACAGACAGACAGACAGACAGACAGACAGACAGACAGACAGACAGACAGACAGACAGACAGATAGATAGATAGATAGATAGATAGATAGATAGATAGATAGATAGATCTCTATCTATATATATATATAGATAGATATAACTATCTGTCTATAAATAGATATATCTATCTCTATCTATCTCTCTGTATATATATATATATATATATATATATATATATATATATATATATATATATATATATATATATATATATATATATATATATATATATATATGTATATATATATATATTAAATTTTATTTTATTTTTTTTTTTTGCATTACAAAAATGTGCAGATTAAACACTTTTTAAACCTAATACATTTTAAACCAATACTAACACTATTGTTATTTTATATATGTAGAAAAAGGCAAAGCTTTGACAGGGATAATGCTACAAGTTACCTCAATATGGTACAGCAGGTTCAGCAGATAGAAAATTTAATTTAAGAAATGAAGCTTGTGTAAAAAAAAAAAAAATGGCTTTAGCACAAAGTGCATGTTTGCATTTTTACTTTATTTTTTCAGAGCAAAGCATCAGTTCTTCCGCCATTAAATCGTATAAAGTTTTTTAAAAGCCCGTAAAAAGCACTAAAGTAAAATTAATTCTATAGCAGTTAAAAACAGATGATAATATAAAAAAAACAAGATTATAGCAACAGGTTTGGTTATTGAAATGAAATGAAAGCTACTATAAGTCAATGTTTTTAAATTAAGTCTAATAATGAATGTGTTGTTTTTCAAGAGTTGTGCAAAACTTTTTCTTTGATCTGTTTACATGTTTTTTTGTTTGTTTGTTTTTTTAGTATTGGCACAAAGGTTGTTTCAGCTGCGAGGTATGCAAGATGGCTCTGAGTATGAACAACTACAAAGGCTTTGAGAAGAAACCCTACTGCAGTATGTGAGTGAATCCGTGAACACTGAAACCCAAAGATCTACAGTACAATTTAGTCAAGTTATTTAAATAATTCTGCAATAATTAGAAAATGGAACATCGCAGAGTTAAAACCTTGAGATAATATGTTCCATATAAGATTATAGTGGTGTTAGGGTTACAGAGGGGAAAAAAAGCTGTTTGAACACAAACAAGGTTATTTACAAAGAGCTGCTGAAAATATATCATCTAGACAACATTAACCGAGGGTTGATGCGTCTTTTAGACCGTGTCTTGGTATTTTAATGGATTAGTCTGTTTGCTTACATGCTAAGCTAAACTGAACTTTGGTGCACACACTTTCCATGAGGACCTTATAGCTCATAGACCCTATAGGAAGTCTCAACATGAAAGTGGTTGTTTGCTGATGCTGAAAATCACTCACACTTAATGGCTCTTGGTTCTTGTTATTTTTATTGGATGTTTATGATTTTTCATCCTGTATTCAGAACCAAAGTATTTCCAGGAAGAACAAAATTAGGCTGCAGGGAGGATAACCAGGACTGACCTTCCTTCTATCCATGACTTGTATGGACTGAAGGTCAGGAAAATGGGAGCTAAAATCTCTGCAAACCTCACATATCCTTGGCATAAGATGTTAAGACTTTTGCCTTTAGATCGTAGCTACAGAGCTCTATTTATATATATAAAAAAAAAGCCTCCAAAAGGATAGTTTCTGTCCTTTCTGTATATCAGCGTGTCTCTCTGAAAAACACTTAACAGAATAGTGTATATATACACTAATATAACCACAGATTTCTTTTTGTACAAATAGGTAAATATTTAGCTTATTCTTTCTTCATTAAAAGCAAAATGAAACCCAAATAAAATTCCTTGTTTCTAAAATAAATAAAATAAATAAAGCAGATCTTGGTTTATTTAGATCCAGAGATGCTTTTTATTTATTCTCTGTGTTTATTTATTTTTTTAAATCTTTTTTAGGCATTACCCCAAAACCTCCTTCACCATTGTGACCGACACCCCTGAGAACCTGCGTCTGAAACAGCAGACTCTGCTTAATAGTCAGGTGAGATCAGGCCTCATATTCTGCTTTATCACAGAGATGGCAGAAAGCCGATCGCCTGACAGATGAAGCAGTTGAACAGTTTAGCTCTGCGTTCTCTGTTAATTAATTTAAAAAGTCAAAATAGGAGCTGCAACCTGTTTTTTACTGGGAATAAATCCCAGAGATTCAGTAATTTATAGAGATAATTTTTGTGTCCTAACTGCTTTTAACGTCAAACGGGTTTCCTTACAAACTCTGCTTTTAGTTGATTAACTGCTCTTTATATGTTGGCAGCTCAAACCAGCTGTATTTTCTTTGTTTCAAGCTTTGAATTTATGCAGAGCCTGCCAGTTAATTAATGTGAGCCCAACGATAAGCCTTCTTAGTGACATGAATTCAAAAAAGATGCTCAAATACACAATGTTTATGGAGTGAATTTTGTTCCATTATTGTTGCAAGCAAACAAGAGGTTTTAAAAAAAATTGAATAAATGGAAATCTGATATAAAAGGAAATCTGAAATAAATGCAATACAGCAATAAATCTTTAAAAAGATTTATAACAACAACCAAAAAAAGTGCATGGGAGTAAATTTCACTTCTTCAGATCAAGATTTATGAATCTCTGTTTTTCAAATCGCATTTAAAGTTGTAGGGAAGCAGCCGTTCCATCCGTTGCATTTCCGAATTCTCCCGAGTGGTGCACGACTTTACACGAGTGAATAAAGTGAATGTGATTGGTCGATTATCAAGGGGGCGCGACTGTTGTGATGGAAGGTTCGCAAACATGTTTGTTTGTTGGTTTGTTGGAAGCATCTTGCTAAATAGGTAGCAACTTAGTGCTAGTAGGGTCCCAATGGAATTTTCAATTGGGACCAAGTAGCACTAAATTGGTGACTTAGAAACGACACTGTCAAGGAACGCTATGGACAGCGGAAACATGCAAGAGGAGGAGAGTTTAGGGTCGGAGGTCGTGGATGAGTCTCCTCCGTCATCCATTTTTTATTTAGAGGAGGAAAGCGGGGAGGAAGATGTTGTGGAAGAGGACGCCAGGGCGGCAGAAGCTTGGTTTGGTGTAGAAGGCTTCCAGCCGTACATGTTTGAGCCCTTGCCTCGCAACGCTGAAAGTTCTGTTAGTTCTACGCCTGCTGAAGACAAAGACTCAATGGGAAAGGAAATTATTCTGATTTCTTATTTCAACCATTGCGTATATTAGCTGCTACATATGATTCAAGATGCTATGACCAAAAAAATTTGATTGACAGATGACCGTTGATATATGATTGGCCCAATTTAGGTGTTCAGGCTGACGTGTAATTAACTGGCCTGCATAAGATAACGAAGAAAAAAAAACACAGATTTTAGGACAGGGTTTTTTTTAAATAGAACATTTCTAAATTTTTGGACAATTTGATATTTAAATATAATTTCCGTACGACTTTAATTAAAGATCACATTCTTTTCACTTCAAGGCAAATACAAATGGTGTTGCTAGTTTCCATGCAGACCAATAGAAATGCATCTTTGCTCCTCATTCCAGATGAAAGTCCGTCCCCAGAGGTGAAGAGAATATGATCTGTTAAAAAGAACAATCAAAAGATAAAGAAATTAGAAACAAAAAAAATCTTGTTGGGTGGGCCAACCTCATAATTCACCCTTTTGATAAAGAGCTGGAATTAACTGTGTAAAGATATGTGACCCGATACCTTAATTGATATACTGAAAAGGTGCTGCATGTCAGAATGAATGAATACAGTTGCAGCTGGATGTGCTTTGACACAGCTGTCTAGATTTGTTTAATTCCCTGCATATTCTAACTTGTGTTGCTTCTTATTTCGGACTCTTGAGAACAGCATGTTTCTAAGCGCTGCTGTCAGGAGCAATGATCATGATTTTACGTCTGACTGGCAATTATGGAATTTGCTCATTTAATTCAGTTTCTAATGCCGGACAAAATTACAAATCCCTAAAACTGATAATCAGTAACGCTAAAAAAAAAAAAAAAACTATCTGACAAAGATCACAAAAGCTTTCAGTAGTGGAAAGGTGATCTGAGGACACTGTAGATAACTGGGTTGGCAGTACAGAAACACAGATGGCTCCTTCTCCTCAGTAGCTTATGGAACTCGTTTGGACCAAAACACAAACAGCTGTAGTATTTCTTCTGGCAGCTGTATTATTGGGCTCTGAAGTTCAGCACATTGATAGTGAGTATGAGTTACTGTTCAAGTTGGTTCTGTAGGGTTTAAAATGATAGGGAAGTGGGAAAATTGACCAACTAAGGGAGTTAAAGAGGAAACTTGTAGAGTAGGGCAGCTCCGTGTCTCCAGAGGAGTAAAACATTGGAACGGAAGAGGCAGCAGATGTAAATGGTGACCTTAAGTCATAACATGAGGTTGGGAGTAATGCAGTACATCTCCAGAACATTAGCAGGAGGTCCTTCCACGTCTGAAGCTCTATATTTGCACACAAAGGGCATTTGTGGTGATACAGAAACAGCAGGTATCAGGATATGCCTTCTTGAGAAGGAGTCTCTAAAAAAAAAAAACTGAAAATAGGCACCCGAGAGACACATGGTGAATCCTTTTTATCTTAGTTATATTACAACTACAAGCCTCAGTTTATTTTATAGACATAACATGAAGCAGTGTGTAACCGTAATGTGGAATTACTTTTTCTATCTGTCAACCAAATAGAGGGGTAAATGATCAGGGTGGTTACCCTGTCCTGCTATGGACAAACCTGCAGCCATGTTCCAAGTCCTTCTCAGCCTCTTACAGGTTCTCCTCCAGTATTTTCCTGCAATTACCTCCATCCAAGATAAAACGATTGTCTGTAAAGGTAGACAAAATCTCATAAATTAAAGTATTAAATAAACACAACACTGTAATTATTTAGTGTTTCAGGCTTAAATGAATCAGTATTATTTGACAAGCCCCTCTGATGTTTCCTAAGGATTAGTTTTGTGGAACAAAATGGTCCAAAAACTCACAAAACCTTCTTTACAAGATGAATCACTAGAAAAGCTGTAATTTGGATTTAAAAAAAGGATTTCTGACAGACAAGTGAAGCAATTCTTCTGATTCTACCCAGACCCAGAGCTGCTTCCCCCATTTCTCTCATCTGATCCAAGAGCTTCATGTCTTTGTTTATAACCATAAAAGTCCCTGCAATTGAACTCGCTCGCTGGGGCGTATTCCTCATAGCAAGAACGTTACTCACTTGTGTTTGTGCCTTTGGAGATATGTGTGTGTGCAGAGTGCAGGGATCTCTGATTTTTCATTTTTATAAACATTTTAATTTTGTTTAACCCTGTAAATGTTCCCTGTGATGATGTTCCCCTTATGCTCCCAGGGAACAGTGACAATTTTATCTGCATTTATCATCTAGTGTGAAATATTTGATCCAAATATGCCCTAGCTGATATTAACGCATCAACTTTAAACACTAAAGGTTAACTGCAGCTAGTATTCTAAATGTTGTAAATGATCATTTTATAGTTTATCTTCAAAGACTTTTTTACTTTTTCAGAAATATGAATAAAAGCCAAAAAGAAAAGTAAGCCGATTAAATGCATCTGAGAACACAGCCAATATATATACATATTTAGTTAAGGGCTGAAACAATTAATCAGATTAATCGATTATTTAAATAATTGTCAACTAATTTAATAATCGATTAATCATTAACTGGAGTATAGATACATTTAAGATTAAAAAAGAAAGTTTTCATCTGTCAATATGCTCTATCCAAAGCTCCTCAAGTGGAAAAGTTTTAGTTCTACCAAATTAAATTTCGTCTTTAAGGAGCCCTTTGGAATCCGATTGTTTATCGATAAATCAATGTAAAATTGGACAACCCTTTGGCCTAATTGTCGATCCCTACAGCTGGCCCTGCTCTGAGCTCAAAGTGACTTTAACAGGTTAGACTCTATGTAGGCTAAATGGGTTTCTGTTGTTTTTCAGCAGACTCTCAGGTTCGTAGCTGTGCTATACTTTACATGGAATAGAGCAAAAACGAAAAACATTGTGTGGTTAAAAGACCAATTTTTTAATTTACATTTTTTTCAAATATTACATTTGTTTCCAATAGAATTGTAATTTACCTTGATTGATATTTTTGTGCTTAAAATGGGTTCAAGATATTTTAAAGTATTAATATAGTGAATAATTCTAAAACAAATTCCCAAAATGAAAAGAAAAATCCCCTGTTTTTCCTCTTTTTCACTCACTAAGGGAAAAAGCTTAAAATAATGACTGCATGTAAATATTTCAAGAAGGAAAAAAGAAAAAAAAAAGATTACTTTTGACAAATGAAATACTTTCTCATTGTTTGCACCTCTTTTGGAGCTTTCAGCCTCTTGATTGCTCCTGGTTCTCCAATTATTTCTTAATTGAGATTTTGCTTTAAATTTCCCTCAGCAAGTTCAGATGATTAAAAATAAATAAATAAATAAAACAGACTTAGATCTGGCACAACAACAAATTTAACTGAAGCAAAAATGGGGCTCAATATTGACTTCTTCATATTTGTTCAGTTTTTATGTGTCATTGTCACAAAAATATAAAAACTTATCAGTCCTAAAATTGTTCCACTCTATGAAGGATTTTAGAAGTTGCACATATGATAAGTCTGTCACGGTTTTACCACGGGAAAAAAATAATAAACACTGTTTTTTATGTTAAGTCAGGAGTCTAAATCTCATTTTTATATTGGGTCGCTTCAGCATTAATAAATCTTTAAAAAGGCAGCTTGCAGCTGTATAAAATATACATTTTATATAATTTAATTTACATAGAGCACACTGCTCTGGTATTATAACTTTAATCCCCTTTATTTAACAGTTTTATCCACTTTAAAAATTGCCATGCCTGTATTTTAATGACATATGCTTGTTTTGACTCTGGAGGGACTGATAAACTGCCTTGGTGGGCTGGATCCAGCCCACAGACCTGGAATTTGACACTTATGTTGTAGATGTTCACAGAAAAGGAAGTTTCACAAAATGGAAAACTATGATTTTTTATATTTGTAGGGGAAATACTGTAATATATCAGAGTGCTAACCTACAGTTAATCAAACAGTAGTGAGGATACTAAAGAGATGTAAAAGACGGCAACTAATAAAGCAGCCCTTCATCTAAAAGAAGATTGGTTTTTGCAGGCCCTTTACAAGGAGGAGTTTGAGAAGAACAAGGGGAAAGGCTTCAGCGTGGTGGTCGACACACCGGAGATGCAGAGGCTGAAGAAGACGCAGGACCAGATTAGTAATGTGAGTGCAGCTTCCCTTTTACCAGCACAAAAAAACAAACAAACCAAACCTCGTCTTTGACTCTGCAGATATTAAAGATAAAGGTTAGGTTTAAAAAGATCATGAGGCAATAGGCCTAGCTACCAGCGGTTGTAGAGCATGATCATAAATCAGTGACATAAAAAGTAGTAGTAGTTTTTTTTCTATAATTAGGAAAAGTTTGGAATTGAAGTTTGATTTTCACACTAAGGGCCGGATTTATCAAGATCCAATTTTGCGTGTAATTTGCGCTCGCAAACTGGAATTTTGCGCTAGGGGCTGAACCATGGTTTGCGGGTGATTTAACAAGAGCGATTGCGTAACTGGTGGCAGGTGCAAAACTGTTGGAGACGCCCTATTTAAATGATGGTTTTGCGCGTTTTGTGGTTTGCGGCAAAGTAGTTTGTAGTTTGTGCAAACTAGTGCATTAAGAAATGTTAATCTTACAGTGACACCCCCAACCCCTCCAAAAGAAAAAAAATTATATATATATATATATATATATATATATATATATATATATATATATATATATATATATATATATATATATATATATATATATATACATACACACACACTTTGGTAACCTTTATTTCCTAAGATGTTATGTGGCTGAATTTCTACTTCACTGCAGTAAAAAAAAAACAAAAAAAAAACAGGTGTTTTATATTGGCCTGTAGAAAAATGCACATACCAAATGGCTCACAATGGGACTGTGGATGAGATTACTACGCATCCCCGCAGCATTGGCATGTTGCTCTACAGGCGAAGAGGTCTGGTTTCTCCGTTAGGGCGTCAGGGCGACATGGCATTTAGAACGTCGGACAGCACTTCTGAAAAACGAGATTGGGAGATCCCAGATGCAAAAAAGTGCAATGTTGCAAGGAGTTTTGTGATATCTGGTATTGCGTGGGTCCTCCTTGTGGCTGGCTCCAAATCCATTCGGAGTTCCCCCAACAGCTCCAAAATGGCAATGCTGGATAAACGAAATGTTTTGATGATCGTTTCCTCTTTCATTCCAAAAATATTCACACGGAGTGCAAAAATGCGTTCTCTGCGTCTCCTTGCTTCATTTCGATGTCTCCTTCTTGCGACAATAACCGCTGCCATGTGTGCGCAATTACGCATACAGGCCATTTGCACCTTCTTTTGAAACGTGTTAAATATAGTCAGATACCGTTAGCAAAATTGTTTTTAGGTTTGATAAATCACTTTGCGAGTGCTAAATTAATATATTTACATGTTCTCCTCCCACAAGACGCACTTTTGCGTGTAAACGCCCCATATTGCATATTCATTGCAGAAAAAGTACTAAATGGATAAAAGGCGCTATTTAGCACGTTTTAAAGACCAAATCCTTTTAGCACGCTGGTGATAGATCAGTTTGTACATTTTTTAGCGTGCGCAGTGAAATAGCTCACGTTTTTATACACGCAAACCTTTGATAGATCCGGCCCTAAGTAGCTTTATTTCCACGTTTCTTCCAGTTCAGATCAGTTTTGTATTTAAAAAAAAGGCCAATTTACAAAACATGTTCTCAAAAAACTTTACAAACTTAATGAAATCATACAAACAGATTGCTTTGAAAGCTTTTTAAGGATCAACCACATCGATTGCATCTAATCATTGACAGAATTCACTCCTCAGGGAGCATGCAGAGATAGTATATAGTTGCTTGCACTGTGTTGAAGCACATTTTGAGAGAAAACACATTTAACAGGAAGAAACCTCCAGCAGAACTAGAACCTTCTGCCACGACCGACTGGAGGTTTGAGCAGACTGACCAGACACACAAAAGGAACAAAGAAGCACTTTCCATTTAAGAGAAAATTTATTCTTTTCACAGTTGTAGCTCCTGCCACTTCATTTAGGAGACAGGCACGGCTCAGTAGAGCTCCGAGTCAGTTTTCAAGTTTTGAGTATAAAGAGAGTAGAAAAAGAGAGAAAGTTATGAACTGAAAGACAGAACCAAGTGATTCATAGATAGAAATTGAGCATGACCTTGCCTCCCTCCAAGATGATGTCAAAGCTGAACACAACCCCAGGTCAGATAAAGCTACAATGAAAATAAAACATAAATGAGAGAGAGAGAGAATGTATCAGACTGTCCTCCTGCAGTCAAAGCCTATAGCAGCATAACTATAGCTCATCATAACCTAATGCCTTTTGGCTATAACCTTTATCAAAAGGGAAAGTTTTAAGCCTTAAAAGTAGACAGGTCGTCTGCCTTATGGATTACTGTACAACTGGTTGTTGGTTCCATGAGAGAGGAGCCTGATCATTAAAAGATCTGCCTCCCATTCTACTTGTAGATATTCTAGCCATGGGTAAACTTGCAGTTTGAGAGCAGAGTTTTCCATTAGGAACATAAGGAACACCAGATCTTTGATATCAGACAGCGCTGGGTTGTTTACAGCTTTTTACAGTGGGTACCGAAAGTATTCAGACCCCTTCAAATTATTCACTCTTTGTTTTATTATCATCAAATTTATTAAAAAAGAAAAAAAATGAAATATCACATTGTCATAAGTATTCAGACCCTTTGCTCAGTATTGAGTAGAAGCACCATTTAGAGCTAGTACAGCCATGAGTCTCCTTGGGCATGATGCAACAAGTTTTTCACACCTGGATTTAGGTATCCTCTACCATTCTTACCGCAGATCTCTCCAGTTCTGTCAGGTTGGATGGTGAGCGTAGGTGGACGGCCATTTTCAGGTCTCTCCGGAGATGCTCAATTGGGTTTAAGTCAGGGCTCTGGCTGGGCAAGTCTAGAATGGTCACAGAATTGTTCCCAAGCCATTCCTTTGTCATTTTAGCTGTGTGCTTAGGGTATTTATCTTGTTGGAAGATGAGCCTTCGGTCCAGTCTGAGCTCCTGGGCACTCTTGAAGAGGTTTTCTTCCAGGATATCTCTGTAGCTGTAAAACACCCCCATAGCATGATGCTGCCACCACCATGTTTCACTGTTGGGATTGTATTGGTCAGGGGATGAGCAGTGCCTGGTTTTCTCCACACATACCACTTAGAATTAACCTCAAAATGTTCAATCTTTGTCTCATCAGACCAGAGAGTTTTCTTTCTCATAGTCTGGGAGTCCTCCATGTGGTTTTTGGCAAACTCTATGCAGGCTTTCATATATCTTGCACTGGGGAGAGGCTTCCATCAGGCCACTCTGCCATAAAGCCCCAACTGGTGGAGGGCTGCAGTAATAGTTGACTTTGTGAAACTTTCTCCCATCTCCCTACTGCATCTCTGGAGCTCAGTCACAGTGATGTTTGACTGGACGGCAAGGTCCAGGAAGAGTTCTGTTCATTCCAAATGTCTTCCATTTAAGGTTTATGGAGGCCACTGTGCTCTTGGGAATCTGGAGTGCTGTAGAAATGATTTTGTAACCTTAGCCAAATCTGTGCCTTGCCACAATTCTGTCTCTGAGCTCCTTGGGCGGTTCCTTCAACCTCATGGTTCTCATTTGCTCTGACATGCACTTCTCCTTCTTCTTCTTCTCATGTTTTTTATTGGTGGATGGTAACCAACTTAAGGTGCATTATCTATCAATCAATAGCTATACCAACTCACATATAAATTAACATGTGTGAATATTCACATGCATATACATATTTATATTCTTTATTTAAATACGATTAAATAATCCAGTGTTTTTTAAAAAATCTAATTAACTGATTTCTAGCAGAATAGGATGTATTTCCTAGAAGGTTTGCTCTGACATGCACTGTGAGCTGTAAGGTCTTATATTGACAGGCGTGTGCCTTTCCTAATCAAGTCCAATCAGTTTAATTAAACACAGCTGGACTGCAGTTAAGCAGCAGAACCATCTCAAGGAGGATCAGAAGAAATGGACGGCATGTGAGTTAAATATGAGGGTCACAGCAAAGGGTCTGAATACTTATGACTATTTTATATTTTAGTTCTTATTTTTGTATAAATTTGCAAACATTTTTACAATTCTGTTTATTTCTGGCAATATGTGGGGGCTGAGTGTACATTAATGAGAAATAAAATTAACTTTTTTTGATTTGAGCAAATGGCTGCAGAGAAACAAAGAGTGAAAAATTTAAAGGGGTCTGAATATTTTCCATACCCACTGTATATAAGAAGGAGGATTTTAAATCCTTGTCTGGATTTATCATCGGGGAGTGCGGGCTTAGGGGTTAGAGCGTGCATTTGTGCTCTGAGAAGGTTGCAAGTACCTGGTTTGATCCCCACATCCTCCACTCTGGGTTCCTTAACAAAAACCTTAAGCCCACACTGCTCCCCGGGCTCCGCACGATGGCAGCCCACTGCTCCCCAAAGGGATGGGTCAAATGCAGAGAGTGAATTTCCCCATTGTGGGACTATCAAGTGATATACATTTGTGTCAGGAAGCCATTGAAGCCAAAACAGGAGAAATATTATCTTTTGAATTTCTATTAAAACTCTGGCTGCAGCATTTTGGATCAACTAAAGTTTAAACTACAGTTTGAGCAAATACAGCGATTTACAGCATCACCCCTGGACAAGATATTTCTATTTTTGGCAATGCTCCCTGACCTAATAGAAATATGTCTGCCCATTCATCCATGCAGTCTATGCTTTTTTGTGGGTTTGCATTTACAAAAATATCTGTGCTGACATTTATACTATAAAGTTCTTTTAAAAATCTGGAGCTGCAGAATTCTGCTTCGGGATAAGGGGAACTTTGAAACATATCTATGTAAAATCCAAGAACAGATTGCAGAGAATAAAGTCAGAGTGTATTCCTGCAGAAACACAGTGGAACATTTCTGACATTTCTCCTCGTCCGCCACGGAGCAGCTGCCCTATATGGTCAAAGTCTCTCAGCTGTGGACACAAACTCAACTGCTTCACACACACAGACACACACTTTGTTTTTCTCTCATGAGAGCACTAGTTGCTGAAAGGAATGGTAGGCACTGAGCTGCATGTCAAAAGGCCATAATCTTGTTTTCTTTCTCCATTTCCTTGTTTTTCCCACATATTGCTACTCTTTCCCCTGCAGAGTTTTAATGTTGTATCTGTTCCCTCTATGTTTCCACTAACATTTTCTGTGAGCTACAGTCGCTGCAGCTGATTTATAATGCAAATATTTTCATTCTTCTTGGCTTCTCCTAAAATGGTTAACAATTCACCTCAAAGCCAAACCTGTAGAGGGGGATACAGTTCGATGTAAGCAATAACTGCCCCCATGTGGATAAAATGTGTATTTGTTTGTGCAGATAAAGTATCATGAAGAGTTTGAGAAAAGCAAGATTCGAAGTGATGCTCCTCCTCCTGAAAACAGACAAGGTGGGTGATTTCTGTATTTATCATCATTGTATTAACATAAAAAAAGAATAATGAATTTAATGTTTGTGTTGATGCAGAACAAGAACTGCAAGCACTAAACCCTGACAGTTTCTGCCAGCCTGCTGGACAGATGCGCCCTGCTGCTGCATCTCCCCCTAGTGGAGGGGTAAGGCAATGTCAGGGACTGTTTAAAAATATGTTAAATAATTGGTGGTGAAATTGTATTGTAACATATATTTATAGCCTAATTTTTCATTCCTGTTTATTTGTTTGTGTACAATGTTTATCTTTGATCAAAAGGCTTAAACGTGTTGCGTGTATTTATATTAATTCACCTTTACACCCATGAGCAAATTCAGTGCAACTGACATGCCGTTTGGAGTTACCTAATTATGAGCAATGGTGGAAAGTAAAGTAAATTTACTTGATTACTGTACCTAAGTACCTTTTTGAGTATATTTACTTCACTTGAGTCCTATTTTGGGGGGGGGTATTAATAAATTTCACTCCACTACATTTCAAGTAAGCTGCTAGTTACTTGTTACTTTTGGCTCAGATTAGATTTGTAATCCGCTATTGCTGTTTTTCTTTCTTGAAATATAATTTCAACATGCAAGATAGCAGAAATTAGGACTGAATGTCTACATCGCTTTTTAGAGATTTAATGACATTCCACAAATGTGAAAAACTCATATCATTTATAGTTTACACATTTCATTATGGTGTTGGTTGTTGCCATGTAGCCAAGTTGTTCAATAGGATAACTTCTCAGAGCAGAGTTGTAGTTTATTTGTGGTAATAGATTCTATTCCATAGTGAAAGTGTCAGGAGAATTGAGAAACTTCTGTTTTCTTTTTGGTTTGTTTTGAATAAGATTAGTAATCAAAATAGCTGTCCTCATTTTTTGTGCAATTTTTATGCTGATGTTCTTTACAGGTTGTGTACAATTTGTAGCAGGTTGTTCTACGCATCAGTACATCAGGTTTTTTTCTGAAAGTTGCAAGGTTCTTTATAATTACTCTGAAAATTATACTAAAATGTACTGATATTAGATTTTATTTGTATTTTTGAATACTTATGTATTTTCAGAGGTGGGGGTTTTCAGAACTTTAACTATACTTTACTTGTTGAGTAAGATTTGACTATTAGTATCAATACTTTTACTCATTTACTACGGTTGAACACTTCGTCCACCACTGATTATGAGGTAAAGTCTGACCCCGAGTAGTTTAAGGCCTGAAGGACATCTTTATTGAAAACATGGTGAACAAACTGCATAACGCAAGGAATGCAGCAGGCAGGTCAGAGATAAAGATTTGGAGATGCTTAAAGCAGGGTTAGGTTATATAAACAAAGCCACAAGACCTCACTCTTGTAGGTTGATTCAAGATGTGCATGGATTGATTGCTTGTGCCATAGGTTGAAGGAGTGGAACTAAGACAAAGACAGACTTTTTTTTCTGTCAAAATGTAATATGAGAAAATAATGCTGACAAAAGATGAAATAGGAATCCTTTTAAAAAAAAGCCGTTTTGACTGTTGAATCATTCATAATCTGTCATCCTCCCTTACCTCCAGCACAGACCCAGAGCCAGTCACTACTTTCCCCAGCACTGGTGCTCCTAATGGTGCGCCCAGGCAAATTAAAGGAAGTCCTGCCAAATCTGACCATCATCTAGATGCAGTTCTAAGAACCGGTTGTGGTACTCTATAAACTGGTTCTGTCTCAGGAGAATCAATTGGACTCAGACATAGACGATGTTTCCACAGGAAAACAACAGTTAGTCACTTGATAAAGTCCTCGTCAGCCATATTAATTAAAAACTGGCAGAAGACAGAAGTTCGGGTTCCTCCTTTTTGATGAAGAGGTCTGCTGTGAATGCTGTGCCTTTTTAAATGCAGTGGTCAACTCCCCGTGGTGCAGGCAGGAATTACTGTAGAAACAGTGGTGGGTGTGAACGCACCATAAGAGCTCCTACAGCTGATGGCTGAAATCAGTCTATTTTGGGGAAGATTTGCCAATTAGCCCGCTTCTAATATGTCTCTGTTTTTAAAAGCAAAAAATGAATGTTATAAAGTGATTTTTTTAAATATATACATATACTGTGTATATATACACATATAAATGCAGTGTTGTATAGTAAAGTAAAAATACTTTACTACTGTACTTAAGTATATTTTGGAGTACTTTATACTTTCCAAGAGTATACATTTTTTGAGAACTTTCACTTTTACGTCATTACATTTACGAACTTAATTGCATACTTTTACTCCGATACATTTTCAATGTTCATCAACACCAATAGGGTACGCCTGTTTTGCAAAGCCAGTCTAAATTTATCCTACACTTGGTTGTGTATATTATAAGTGAATTTAACCTTCAAAGTTTACCAAAATGTAAAAAAATGTACAAGTAAAAGCCATTTCAGATACTTTAATAATTAATTTTACTCAAGTAACATTTCAGTCAGTGACTTGGACTTTTACCAAAGTCATATTTTGGAGAGGTACTTATACTTTTACTTGACTCCGAGATTTTAGTACTTTATACAACACTGTATAAATGTACACTTTTCTAGATCTGCCACTGGTTGAAGTAAACGGGAAAATTACATTTTTGGACCTAAGAAAGTAATTGTGGCAGAAAAAAAAAAAACCCATTTCAGAATTTATAATCTCCATTGAAAAATACTGGTGGCAGTATCATGCTGTGGGAATGCTTCTTCCCTTTCTGCTCTGAACAATCTGAGCAGAAACCTTTTTAGAAGGAAAAAAAAAAACGTTAAAAACGTGCATTGTCTACATCCATTTATGTCAGTTCAGCTAAAAACAAAAATTGGTCTTTCCACATTTACACAAAAGGTAAGACAATGTATATCACCTTTTATATGCATTATAATTCTAGATTTAGCCACTCCTCAAATATAAGCTAAGAATCAATCTGCTTATCTGAACGTCGATGTGGGTTTTAACATCTGAATGTTGCCTTTGTTGCAGAAGTTTTCCTCCCACAGGGAAATTAAATGCAAATTAATCCTCCTGACTCCATTTTAAAAGCTGCATCATCTCTTTTCTCATTCAGAAACGTTACCAGGCCTTGTACAGCTACATGGCAGCAGAGGCAGACGAAGTTTCTCTGCAGGAGGGCGACCTAATCTTAGACGTGGAGCCGATAGACGAAGGCTGGATGTTTGGATGCAACCAGCGCACTGGGAAGAAGGGACTACTGCCAGCTAACTATGTCCGACCTGTTTGAGAAAACTCTTATGCGTTTGTTTTTTTTCCAGATAATGTTACCTTTTTATTGTAGCTGCTTTGGGTTTCGGATTTCTTAGAGAAGCAGCTCTTTTCCCAAAGGTGGACAAGAAAATTATTTCATGCAATTTTAAATTTATCATGTAAATTTGTCTTCGGTTAACAGCAGCTGTAGCTCCACGGTGCATTTAGTTTAATATTTTCCTGGATTTTATGAAGAATTTGAATTAAACTTATACTTTGCTCAGCTGTTCTGTTCCTGTTTTACAAAAACAATGAAAATAGAAAACAAGAAGCTTTATTCAAAATTTTAACACACAACTAAAGGGTAAAATGTCACCATAACAGATTAAAACAGACTTTTCTTTTTATAAATCATGAAGTTAAAAAGAAACAAAACCAAAGCATCATCTTAAGTAAACACAAACAAATTGAAGACAACAAGTAGTGTCTCTGTAAAAGCAGTCCTTCATGCTGTGGACGTAGCTGTCGGCTTCATGGCTGACAAACAGGCCGTCCTTTTGCAGATTTTGGTCTGTAGCTTTGAAGGCAGCCAGCTGAGCAGTGGTCCAAACAACTCAGAGTTTCCTCCAATAAAGTCCTCACACAACCTGGGACATAAATAGCAATAAATCTCCATTAAATATAAAATATGCTCTTTATATTCTATTAAGATATGGACTCAAGCTTTGATATGGAAAGGAAGCTGGTGCACAAAACCGACGATTTCAAAGAGAAAAGTCTTTGTCCTGTGGTAGTCATTTCTCTGAATTTTGAACCAACTTTTAGACAGGCATCAATATATCAATACTCCAAATTAGGTAACAGCAAAAGTCTTATTCACATATCCTCCTAATGTAAGGGACTTTAGTGTTTCCCCCTGTGACAAATAAGTGATTTAAATGTCTTTAATTCTGTTAACAGCTAAATATATAAAGGATAGTTAAATGAAGAAATGCAGGATCTAAAGTGGTTCGATGACTCCCGTATATCTACTAATTTTAGGTCGTTATAAACCATAGCTTTAAATTCAGACACATTGGTCAATTTTAGCTACCCGCCACCCCCCCAACATTAAATACCTTTGATGCAAGCGATATAAACAGCACAGTTACTAGTTGCTATTATTAACCAACTATAAGCTCATAAGCTTCACTCCAACTCTTGAGCTGCATAGGAACTAATAAACAGGCTAAAGGGGAGAGCAGATCGGCTTAATACTATGCAACACAACCTGCAACGAGGAGCGACAAGAAACCAAAGGAATGAGTAGTGGCCAGGCTGGGAATTTATGACAAACGGTGGCATTAGCTTAGACTTTGTGGTACCTGCAGAGAGAATATGGCTGAGTCTGGAAGATGAGAATATCCCTGCACTGATGTTGCCTTGGAGCCCTTAGAACAGCCACCTAAAACGGTTTAAGTAGAAAGCATAAATTAGAAAAAAAAAATTATAAAATCTGGTTAAGCAGCACCAAACAAAAAACATCTGACTTTTATATCCAAATTGTGAAGCAGGACATTTCAGAACAGTGTTACTTGTGTTACAAGAAACCAGAATGTCAAGATTGTAGATGCTTTATTAAATGTGTGAAATCTAGGTAACATCATCGACTAATGTCTGAGACCTTAAACCACTTAAAGGGAATAATGCAAAAGCTTTTATTTCTGGCTCATATTAGTTTGTTTAAACTGGCTTTAAAAAACTACAATTAACTATAAAAAGTTCTGCTACAATCTGTTGATGTAAACCCTGATGTACAAAAGTCTGAATTTTGTGACAGTTGTCATATAAACATGAAAACAGGAAAAATAAAGATGGATTTACATACCGAGTCCACAAGGATGCAGAGATGACTGCTCCCCCCAAAGACCACGACGTCACCGTCACCTCCTAGGCAAGCAGTGTGACAAACCCTGGAAACAAACATGCACTATAAGCTCCACACAAGGGCCTCCAGGAAAGAGTTAATAAAATCAAATAAGACCTGAAAGAGAAGAACCATCCTTCTGTGGATCAGCTATTTTATAGCTATTCAGCAAAAATCTCTTTGCAGAGGTGGGCAGAGTCCACAAAAACTGTACTCAAGAGAAATACTAAATATTTTTACTCAATTTACTCAAGACTAAAAACTAGCCATTAAAAAAAAAAGTAACCTGTGTAAAAAAAACTATTTAGTTTTTAGGCTACTCAAGTACCTGATAACTCATAACCTCTGATTTACTAGTTAAAATTATGTAAAGAAGCAGACAAAAATGTAAACTAATGTGCAACTTATGGCATTTTAAATTTATTTCTGATTATAGAGAATATGAAAAGGAGATTTGTATGCAAAATAACCAATCCTGTAACTTTTTTTAAATTTTAACAGTCATTCTCAAATTTTCAGTTTCCAAGACTCTGCAAATTAATATGTAGATCCAAAACTCCACTTGCCTGCTTGAACCAACCCCAACAGCCCTGGTCAAATCAGATGTCTTCAGCCTCTACTCTCATCCTTAACTCCCATTAATCACTCCTCTCTTACCTCCGTTTTTTTTCCTTTCCTTTTTAACAGTGCAGTAATCACTCCTGCACTGAAGAAACCTGAATAAGATCCTAATGACTACAATAATCTCTGACCCATTTCTAACTGGCCTTTTATTTAAAAATACTTGAAAAAACTGTTTCCTCCCAGCTTCACTCCCATCTAACTCATGATAATCTTTATGAACAATTCCAGTCTGTTTTCCGCCTCCCCCACTGTACTGAAACAGCACTTTTAAAAATCACCGATCATCTTCAATACCACAGAGGGCAACCATTTCATTTATTACCATTTCTTTGTTTTTTAAATGGCCACAACCTTAATTCCCAGAGAACAATGCTACCACTGCTCGTTTCACAATGGGGGTTGTGTGCTTATAATAATGTCCCATCTTTGATCCTTTGCATTTTTTATACCACCTTCCTTTTAACTTGACTGCGCCAGATGGATTTGCTCCGCATATCCATCTGGAAACCTTCCGTTGAAGTAATTTTGAGAAGGGGCGAAAATACTGGTTAGCTGATTGGCCTATGTTGGTGATAGACGGGCCAAATAAACCAATCAGATCAACGAAGCATATGACGTACTAACAGAGCGGCGACGAAAACACAACCACAAGCCAAGCTAACTCTTGCAGAAACCAGTCGGGAGAAGAGCAAAAACATCTTTTCCTCTGAGAAAAGCCTCCAGAGAGTGTTTTGCTCTTCTTTCAGTGAAGAAATACTCTGTAATCCCGATACAACTTGCTCGATAGCCATGTAACGCTAGTTTCATCGGCTGAAGCCGCCATGTTCTTTAGACTGAACTGTCGTGCTTCTCGTTGCGTCACACCTCAACCCGCCTCAAAGCCAACACTGATTGGACGTTCGTTTGGTGAACTGCTCCAAATTTTCTTTAACGGAAAGTAGCCAGACTGATCTGCGAGTGAAACCTTGAAAGCTTGTGAGATCAGGATGGTCTCACGAGGCTACCTTCCTTTAGCCTCATTCTCTAAATTGGTAGAGGAATGCGAGTTAAGAGACTTGAATATCTATGACACTGCAAGTCAAGACTTTAAAGGGGCATTTCATTTGTTATTACATCATGTTATGAATGCGGGCGTACCATAAAGAATAAATTATGAACAGTTTAGTTTGTGCCTTCAAGTCGTTGCACATAGGAAGACGTTACTTGGATATAACCTAACGGAATATCTTCAGAACGGCTCCAAATGACACAAAACTAATATGGATGAGTAGAACATGATGTAATAACGTAAAATCAAGGTCCAAATGTAAAAAAACTGGCGTTCCCCTTTAATACATCGATTTAAACCAAACATTTTTATTACTAAAAGGGAATGCAATATATTAACAAAAGGTACAAGTAAAGACTTTTTCATAAAGCTATAATATGTCCAAGAAATCCATCAAAGCAAACAGATCGGTTACCTAGGCTTGTCTTCGTGTGCGTGCGTCACTTTCGTCCACTCTTTCTTCTGTACGTTAAACAGCCAGGCATCATCTGACAAATCAGTAAACAAAGTGTTATGATTCCTACTAAAAAAAGTAAATAAATCTATCAGATGACCAAAGAGTTTGTTTTTTTTATTTTACACACTGTAACTTAACAGTCTTTGAGTGAGTTTAGCTTACTTAGTGTGTTTCCATCCACGCCAAGACCACCGTATATGAAGATGGTTTGGTCTGATTTGGAGCTCATGGTGTGCATGGAGCGCCCCAGAGGTGCACCAGAGGGGAAGATGTCACTGAGGATACCAGAACAATAAAGGCACTGAATGCACATGCCGGGAATTTCATTAACAGTCACAGCCAATGTGCAGGAGGATTTACAATCGACTCCAAGTCCAGGTCTCTAGGTCCAAAGAGAAAATGTCCAACTCTGCAGTTTCCTGCAGACAAACAGACGGCCATTTTATTTTAGCAGCATAAGGGGAACTGTTCATTAATCTCCTGCTAACAGATGGCATTTTTTCCAATAACAGGAACATTAACAGGGTCTAGCTTTGGGTAAAGGTGATCCAGTCAAACTCTGAATTTATCTCAAAGATGCTGGAGGTGATGGGGCAAGAGGCATGCTCCCACAAGCTCAAAGAACAGCCATTTATCACAGGATCTGCGTTTGTGCAAAGGGCCCACTGTCACATCACAACAGGAAAGAGCTACTGAAAGAGGAAAGGGCTTTACCCAAACTGTCCCTGCAAAGGAGGAAGTCTTATCCTATACAGTGCTATCTTACACATCAACGCATGCTGCAGCAAGAATGCTTTCCAAGAAAAGGAGCAGCTAAAATATTTCAGGGAAGAGAAGGGTGCTACACTCAGTTTGTCCACAAACTCACCACACCACCAGTAATGTAACCTTTGTTCCCCAGCAGAGCACTGGCATGGCAGCCTCTGGGAGTAGGAGCAGGACCCTGGATGAGGGAGGAAAAAGGAAAAAAATAATTAATGTCTATATCTCCAGAGGACAAGAAGAGACTGATTGTAATAAAACTCCAACAGAAAATGTAGATTTTTCTCAGCTTTCTAAACTTCAAGTAAGAGCAAAGACTTTTACATTTCCTCCAATATAAAGAATATTAGAGATTATGTAGCTGTCAGCTTGGTTTTTAATAACAGCATATCAGATCTAGCCCAAAAATCCAATATCATGCATCTCTAATTAAAGCCCAAATAGATGCATTTATTTAGGCAGGAATGCACCACGTTATCTCTCACCCGAGTCTCAGGTGTGCTCCAAGTGAAGGAATGCGTGTCAAAGACACAGACCTCATTGTTCCATCCCCAACAACGAAACAAAGTGTTTCCGATTGTTGCCTAGAAGAATAAAGAGGAAAACCTTGATTGATTATATTACTTTAAACGATAAATGGGGAGCTCTGCCACCCTCCCTGTTTACCCAGGACATCTCCTCCACAGTGAAGCTTGACGATGATGTGCTCTGTACCTCCCCTATCGTCTTGCAGCCATATCCTCCAAAGTAGATCAGCCTGCAAGAATAATCAGTTTCAGTCAGTTCCAGTTTTCTGACATCTCTTAAAGGAATACTGCATAAAATGAAATATTGGGACTTTGAGGAGCCAGTGAAGCTCAAGCGATTGCTCTTGCTTGTCCACTTCCAGGTTCCCCAAATCAGAATAAAAAAATGAATAACTATTTGAAAAAAGTTTAATTCCTTAAAGAGAGCAATACATTTATAGATTTTATTAACATATATGCCTTTTAAATGATGAAAACCCAAAGCTTAGTTTCTCAAAAAGAAATACATGTTGTACAGGACTGATGAAAGGACTCCTAATACATTGTTAGGGCAATGACACCATTAGAGCGAAGTCTGATGAAAAGACAATTGACCAACAGGTATATGTATTGACAACTTGGAAAGTTAAGTGGAAGAAAAACAAATATTATAAAAGAAAAGGTTGATTACCTACAGAGAAGAAAAAAATCCTCTCAGATTTTGCAGTCCAAAAATGGAGCTAGAGTTAAACTAATGCATTCTAATGCATGAGGCTGTTGTCCAAAGTCCATATTTTTAAAACTCAGGATTAAATATAATTCTGTATTTTCCAAGTCAACTGAACGTCCCCCTTCAGTTTGTAGAGGAGCAGAGATTCTCCTTTTCTTTGCCATCATATAATCCCTCATAGCTCTCAGGGATCTCCAGCACATCAACCACCAGAGGCTGCTGACAGAGCTGACGTGGACAGAAGGTGGGTTATGGTGCCTCCAATGAAGAATTAAAAACCTGAGAAGGGAGGAGGAACATCTCCTGGCCCCTCTGTGGTACCTTTACTGGGATGGACTCCCAAGTTAACTCCAATGCTAACCACCTTAGCTCTACAGAATGTGGACACAACAGCCAAACTGACATTTCTTATTTGCCTTCATCCGTTCCTTGCATCACACTCAAAATTACCAAGAAAAATAAATTAAGTTTAGATAGATCATCTCTCTATAAATGATTCCGGATCAAATGGGTTTCAGTTTTCCTTTTATCATTGATATAAAAATTTTGTTTTCATATATGCATTTTTGATTAAATAAGGGTTATCCAAGGTGGAGTTCCTCCAGATGGAACTGACCTGCCTCTGTGCACCCAGCAGGAGTGTTTGTTCCGGGGTGAGGGTGTCGTTCCCTTTGTGTCGCTGAGCCTCGTCCAGGAGCAGCACGGCTCAACTACGTCAACGCTGTACATCTGCAAACAGAAATAAAGCTCATCATTGTTAAAATTAGAAACTAGGGATGCACGATATTGGGATTTTGGCCGATATCCGATATGCCGATATTTTAAAACTCATGTAGCCGATAACCGATATCGATACCGATGTTAAAGCTGGACAAAAATAAGTAGTCATTGAAAATAGCAGTTTTGTTATCCATTTGAAAAAAAATATACTCAAATATGCTGATATCAAACAGATTTTTAAAAAGGCGGTATCGATCTATTTTACTTTCAAAATCTCGTGAAAATTTCATCGTTCTGTTACAAACTCTCGTGATATTTTGCAAATTCTTGTGAGATTTTGTTAGTAAAATAGATCGACACCGCGTCAATATATCAACATATAAAAATATGGCAACATTTTGTGAATTTTCGGGGGATTTCGTAGCATAACGATGACATATAGCAATATTTCTATTAAAAGAGATTGATATGGTGTTTTTAAATGGCAATATATCAGCATATGAAGATATTATGATATTTTAATGTATCAATATTTTTTCCCTCGTCTTTAGAAGTTTTTAAGTCTGTAAAAAAGAAGTTTTTAAGGAAGAAGAAGTAGTATTTTTTATTTTATTTTTTTTAGACTTTAGAAACTCAGAAGCTGATCAAATATCGGGTTAAATATCGGTGGGGTGGCCGATGTCCGATATTCAGTTTTAAGGCCGATACCGATATGGGGCCGATTATATCGTGCATCCCTATTAGAATCAGCTTAGTTGGTTGAGTAAAAAAAAAAAAGGCTATTATTATCATAGAGACATTAACACGAGAACCATCTGGCCTTTTTCTTTTATATATATAAAAACTAAGTTCTCCTTTGAAATGATTCTTAATCTCAAATGTCCAGACAGAATGGTTTGAGAATAACCACATTTCTATACCAAAGGCACAGAACTTAAACAAAAATAAAAATACACAAAACTTGGAAAGTTGAGTGAAAGAAAAACAAATATTATAAAAGGTTGATAACCTACAGAAAAGAAAAAAATCCTCTCAGATTTTGAAGTCTAAAACTGCAGCTAAAGTAAAACTAACGAATTCCTCGAGGTATAGAGGGTGCCATCCTTAACCGGAGATGACCTCAATTGACCCTTTTCAAAGCTTTAGTGATAAATAACTCTACTGTTTAAAGTCCATATTTTTAAAACTCAGGATTAAATATAATTCTGTATTTTCAAAGTCAACTGAACGTCACACTTCAGTTTGTAAAGGAGCAGAGATTCTCCTTTTCTCCTTAAAAAAAATACACAAAACCAGGAAAAAGGTAATCCATTTTCTACAAAACTTATATAAATCATAACAGCCTGGATAAAAATAAATAAATAAATATGCAGATAATCTTCAAACTTGTTGCATGAGAAGAACAACAATTCCTGGAGCTTTAAAGCACAGACTGACTAATTGTCAGTTATCATTGTTCCATCAAAACAGCACAGCAATATGGCGCCCCTCCATACATCAAGTTCCAGATAAACAGATAAGTTATATCTATAATGGCTTGGAAGAAAACCCAAAACCACGGCAGTATCAGTCTCCAATAGAGGGAACATAAAAACTCCAAATATTCCTACAGATGTAGGAAAGAAAGGACATGCATGTTGAAAATCTAAAGATAACCAGAGCACCACCAATGCTAAGCATTCACAATCTCTTAAGCTCTCACATTTCTGTCTCCATACAACCAGATAGCCTTAGAGTATTTTAATGAGATCTGCTAGGAAATAAAAGCAAAAAATGGTGCAACATTATAATGTCGAAGGAAAATAGTGAGAAACAAAATACTATAAAAGTCTGTCTGATTTTGAATAAAAGACAAATTATAAAAAGGTTAGACATATTTATTTAGAGGGACTAAAAAGACATGCCAAAAACTTCCAACTTATAGTACAAAATTAATGAACCACTGGGAAACATCACAGAACTACAAACTCTGAATTATGCATCCATTTGTTAGCCTTTCCCATAAAAAAAAAGAAGTTTGTGTTTTTCTTTGAATCTATGAAAAATTCAGAGCTTTGTTCTATAATTGGACTTCTTTTCTCTTCCACATTCCATCCATCCATCCATTTATTTTCTGTCACACTTATCCCTACTGGGGTCGTGAGGGTTGTCCAGCTGTCTAAGGGTGAGAGGAGGGGTACATCCCTGACAGGTTGCCAGTCCACGCAGGGCAACAGGCAAACAGACAATCTGGACCATTCATGCATACATTCACAGCCTCTCCCTTCTTCCTTCCCATGAAGGTCTCACCTGGTTTGAGTATCCATCAGGGGTACATCCTCCAAAGATGTACAGTGTGCTGTTAATATTCGAGCCACAGAAACCAAATAAGTCTGAAGGACTCTCTCCCGTGATCTCCTTACACTCCCTGTTTTCACCAAAAGGAAAAGAAAATTGAACGATATCATTACCAAGAGCTGGTTACATGTTTAACAAAACAAATTGTATTTTCTTTTTTTAACTTTAAGGGAAACTTTTTTTTTTTACTGATTCTGTAACAAACTCATTGAATCTGTAATTTTTCTAAATAATGAAAAAAAACATTTCCAGTTTGCATTCCTAAGTCGAAGGTCAAGGTGACAGCTTTCATGTTGGCAGATGAAGGGCCTTATATCTCACCACTTCCCACTGTCCAAGTCACAGAGCCATATCTCATCACTGGGCAGCATGACATCCTGTCCAGCAACTACCTGAAAGGAAACAAAAGCTAAGAAAATCCAATCAGGCAGACCTTTATACTCCTTTTATCTTCTCTGAAAGGTCACAAATGATGCAAGATCTTAGTATGCAGCTGTTTGGATACAGTTTCAAGGATGTTTTCACATTGAAACATGTTCTTATGCGCAAGATATGCCTTGTTTTTCCCTTTTTGTTTATACAGATTAAATACGCTTGAGGAGGCTGAAACAGAGCCGTCATGCAGCGAAAACTAATTGACAATAATCTGCATTGTCTGGAAAAACACCAGGGAAAATTTCATTAGTCATGGGGGAGCACAAAAAAAAAAAAGTCAGGTCGAGGTGGAAAACTTCTGTATTCAACTTGCAAACAATTATGTCAACAAGAGTCATGGGTGACATTTTTTCTGAAGTGCCTTGTCTGACGTCATAATGCAACTAGCTGCACTGTCCACTCAAAATTCATAACATCTCAAACGATGTTTTGAACCGAGAAAAAAAAAAATTTCATTGAATCGAGGATAATCCAGATTCTAATGCTGAAATTCTTTCATGTTTTTAAGTAGATATGTAGCCTGGTTCCAGAGCCCCTTGGAAGATAATTTTTCATTTCAGAATTTCTTTATGAGTCTTAATTTGAAGAGGAATGTAATCCAAATCTCCCCATTAAAAAAAAAAAAACATTACTAATATGGGAAGAAAATACACCCTTACAGATTTGGACCCATCAGCTTAAAAAAAAAACCCATCCAAGTACATATATTTATTCCATCTGCACAAAAACAGAACATTCAGTGATTTCAACATCTTAAGAAATTGAGTCAGAAACATTGTGATTATGGGTGTACGCTTTTCAATATTTGCAGTGTAAATAAAGAGTATTAGTTTTTAGAGAATTTAATCTTTCAACACAATGAAACCATCTGTAGCTTTAAAATAAAAACAATATCTACATAGTTTGAAGTTCCTTTAATTTTATTTCAAAAACTCATATTTTTACTTGCAAATCTTTTGAAAGTCTTGGCACAACAATAACCTTTAATATTCACATTAATCACGATGTTGACAACCAATTTACAACATTATTTGGTGAGTTTTAGCTCAATTAAGCCTTTACTTTTTTATTCTCACCCCAAAAATATTCTGTAAACGATTGCAGTTACCTTTAACACTACAAATTACATTTGTATCTTGTCATTTATCTAATTATCTCAAAGTTTACTTTAGAACAACCCATATTTCTGTATTATTAGACTACATACAGGACAATAAAATAATATAGGAGAATGTTCAGGTAAAACAAGTAGAAAGTAGAAAGAGTCTTAAACAAGGCTTTAAACTGAGATGTGCTGTTTAAAAACTCATTACTGAAAAGTTTGAAATCCCTCAGAATCATATTCAGCACTTCAAAGGGACTAGTAACGAGCCATTTATTGGTTTCAGGTGTGTTTGAGAGGAGATTAAATCAAAAATATGCAATACAGTAACTGGATGAAAGGAGTTTGGGACACATTTCTGTACCTTAATACAATACTGTGTCATCAGCAAAGAGGGTGAATTTACAATTTTAGGATGATATGATATTAATCAAGGACAGGATCTGAGGGACTCCCTTCAAAATGTGGAGAAACTGAGGATGATTTGGAAACAATACTTTTTCCTTTAAATGTATAAAGGACAGACATTTACACCAGGGCGGTATGCAGTCCAAAACAGACAGTATGTCTTGCACAAAAGATGAATTTTGCGCATAAAGCCTCAAACTCATTAATATTATGAGTTTTTACAACACTAGTGGCTCATTTGTCCAACACTAGGCTGACAGGAAAGCTGGTAAACAGAGAAGGGGAGCTAGAGACATGCAGCAAAGGACCACAGGTCGGATTTGAACCCGGGTCAGCCGCGTCAAGGACTAAGCCTCCATACATGGGTTGCGCGCACAAACTACTGCTCCACCTGCACGCTCATTTCTGACATTTAAAAGTGAGAAAACTTCCTGGAAAGGAAACGAAACGTCTTCACAGTTGGAAACAAATTTCAGGGGATTGTTTTTTGTTTAGTTTTTTACTTTTTTGGAAAGATGAATCCCAACTATTGCCTGGGTGGAGCTGCTGCGGGGGCAGGGGAGTATCACCAGGGTCCCCTAGGGTAAAAACTGGGTTAATATATCTTCTAAAATCCATTGCGGAGTCAGGGGCTAATTGTTTGATTAACAGCGTAAACTAAATATCTGCATCAAACCTACATTGAAGTCTTAAAAAATTTAAGATATATAGCTTCCTGGAATATAAAGTGTCCAATAAATGTGTTTCTCAGTTAAGGATTTCCTAAGTTATAAATGTGGGTCAAAACAACGCAGAACCCCTCATTTTATCCCTCATACCACCTGTGCAGGTAGACCCTCCCCCCTCTCCTCTTACCTGGTAGCCTCCCCACACATACAGAGTGTCGCTGTGTATGAACGCCGTGTGGCAGCTTCTTTCCAGCCGCCTACCTGCTGCCTCCCTCTGGGCTGGCTCCATCCCCCAGGCGCGCACTCGGTCCTGACTAAAAACAAAACCTTCCCTCCGTGGAGATGATTTAGAGCTTAAATTGGAGGCTCAGAGACACTGACTGTGTTTTGCTACTGGTGAGTGAGAGGAAACAGCTGACCAAGCTGAACAATTTGGCCGAACGTGTTTTTCAGGCTTGCTCTCCTGCTTTATACTCCTCCCATCAGACTGATCCGGTGACGCAAGCTCACCTCTGCAGGCGAAACAATGCATGCACCATATGGATATGCACCATGCATGAGACTCAACCTGATTCATTTAAAAAGAATGTGTTATTTTAAAGCATTGTGTGGAGTCAAAGGTTGAGTTCATTTTGCCCTCATAGTCACCTTCTATCCAAATAGTTTTGAATAATTTTATTTTTAGGGTCTTAGCAAGAACAGACACAAATATCTGTGAAGAAAACATTTTTTTTTTTTTATCAATTTGTTAACGATGGGAAATCAGGTTTTTCAAATAAGAATAAAATAATGCAAAACTATATCTAAGATCAATACTTTCAAAATTAATATAAACAAAAATATCAATAAGAGCAAATATTGATCCATGCAGCAATATTTGTATGTTAATTAATCTCTGTTCTTATGGGGCGCCGTTTGTAAAATTAAGCAGTTAGGAGCAGGGGCGGAGCTAGATGGGGGGGCAGGAGTGGCCATGGCCACCCCAGTGGCCACCCATACCATTTTCTTCCCACTGATAAAGATGGTGGCAGCAGTAATGCTCTCAAGTGGAATGTTCATAACATTTAAATTTTTTGTGGTTAATTATACACATCAATATACTAACATCAAAGATGATTAGTACAGAATTCATGCTTTTTGTCAGAACTAGATTTTGTGTTACTTGGGGTAAAGAGAAAATTATGTGTCTCTGCAAGTCATCTAGGAGTCTTCAGTGAAATAATAGATAAGTTACAGTTTTAATAAAAACTTATCAAATAATTATTTACATAGATATTAGTGCTTGTAAATATCAATTTTATGCAGAATGTTTATTGATACAAGTAGGTAAGTAATGACAATGGAAAAGATTTACGGCCCAGAACTCAAAACTGAAAGAATTTTATCCACAGTACCTTTTATCTTGAAATTCCGGGTGTTTAAATATATGCGTCTATTTGTTAGCAAAGGCTGTAGGAAAGTATAGTTTATATTTATTTAGAAAATGGATGTTTTCCTCATTCATTTTCCTGTTGGAACAGTGTATAGACTGACCCTGAGGTTCTGGTGCCTATCCGCTTTCGGCTTTTCTGGTTAGGAGCAATACATATAGTTATTTAGGATGTTTTAAAAGAAAAATAAGGTGGTCATTTATTCACTGTCATTCATTCTTTTATACAAATCTTATTTATTAAATAAATATTTAGTTTGGAGCTAAATGTTTATTTAACAAACTAAATATTTAATTTGCAAAGTATTACTTATTAAAAAATAAACCCCTTATATTTCTCTTAAAACACGTTAAATAAGCATAAATAATGGTCCTAATGTTTGAGTGCATACCTTTATAAACGGCACACAATATGTTCTGATTTAATTAATTAAACTTTTTTTTATACCAATCTTTCATTTACAACATTGACTATGTTTTTAGATCTATATTTCTTATTAGCTTGGAAAGTTTTCTACCTTAAAAAATATCCTAAAAAAGAAAATCATGCTCCTTATGAAATGTTTGTTTCTCCTTTATTTTAATTTGTGAAATTCTAAACCATAAAATGATAAACAGAACTTTTTTATTTATTTGTAAACAAGTTAAAAATATGTTTTGAATAAATAGTTATATTTATCATTATGGATTCTTTACTCGCTAAATGTGTCTGTATAAATCCATCTTTTTCAAGAAGAAAAATATCATGCTATTTAAAACTACAATATGATACATTTAATGTTAAGTGATTATGAACTAAAAATAAACTGTATGCTGTTGAACAAAATCGTGACAGATTGCCTATAGGAGATATTTAACAAAAATAACAGGTTGCATTAAAGGACTTTGCAGCTCTAAGTGACTTTCATTTTAATGGGCTCAATTAAAAAGGCTCTTTAGATTTGAAAAGTTGCAGACTTCTGGTCTAGTTGATGACCTTTACTGGATGTTACTATTTAATGTAGCAATTCAGCATGGAAACCAGAGACATACAAATCATAAATACATATAGTTTATGATTGATTTTATTATGCTGTCCTGTGTTTTTATATGTCTTACTGTACTGCTGCCCCTTGGCCAGGTCTCCCTCGAAAAAGAGATTTTATCTCAAGGGACTTCCTGGTAAAATAAATTAATTTGGTATATTGGTATCCAATTATTTATTGCATAAATTTAGACATGTTTAAGTGGCAACATTTAACATTGTTATTCCATTATACAACAAAGTACCAGTATATGATTAAATCCAAAGACATTTATTGCTTCTTCAGTGATTCTGTATGTTTTGCAAACAAACAAAAATTCCTCATTATGAAATATTTAAGCAATACAGGATTTAAAATGCATCAAGACTTGATTTAACATTTTACATTTCCTTACGTTTTCTTAGCACCACTGGACCTCCACAGTTAGACATTCCCACGTTATCCTGATTCACAGTAAACAGCATATGATCAACAGACACCCCGTTACAATAAACTTTTATTCTTAGTATGGTCATTTATACGTCATTGATGAGAGAAAAAAAAAATGAGTACAATCAAGCAATGACAGCACTGCAATGATCTCAAAGCTTTTCTTAAACAATATTTGTGCATATATCAAATGTATTTCTGTACTTGGCAGTAATATTTATTGGAATCCTAGCAAGATGAAGACATTAAAACAAAATAGTAAAAAAAATTGAGAAAACACAAAAGAACAGGTTTGCTCAGTAGAGATAAGTAAAGATATCAATTTTAAAAAGTGCAAATATGCAAAATATATTGCTCTTTTTGATGCATTTAAATTCAATATAAATAAAAACATTTATTTCAACTATCTTTTATACCTGTGTTATGAATGAAAAAGACTTAGAAGCATTACTTACATATTTAAATAAAGTGAACAGGTATTGTTGAAAATTAACACCTTAACAAACTGCGTTTTGGCCCCTTTATAGCTCTATACCAAAAGGAAACAAAATAAAGACTAAAAATTAAACAAGGCACAATAAAATCTGTTAAGTTGATCATTTTAAGTGCTTTTTTCAACAATTTCAAAACATTAATCTTAACCAGGTTATAATTGCATCAAATGCATAAACAAAATGCAGCTCTGCATGGTAAACAAGGGAGTTAAGAAAAGTGAATCTGGCAACAGTGAATAAATCAACATACTTTGTGGCAGGAGTTTTCACTTCTGCCCTGCTTTTGTTTCAATATTGTGGCTGAATCAGAAACTCGCAGTTTAATAACATGTGGTTGCATCAGTTTCTTTGTTGGGTTCTAAATTAGTGCAAGTTTTAGCTACTGTAACACCGAGCCCTCCTTCATCCCGTCTCTCTTCCAGGATTCAGTCAGCCGGGAAAGCCTAATATTCTTATAATTGCACTTTAGGTTACTTCATGTAAAAGCTAAACTTCATTTTTTTTCCCCATGTTGGTAATTAAACCAAATGCAAAATTGTTGCTCCATTTCTCAGTCCTGCAGATCTCTCTCCAGATATTTCTTCATGCGCTGACAGCGAGGACATGTGTTCTTAGCAGACTTGCAGGAGAGGTGAAATACTGCTTTACAATCATTGCACCTGCATCAGACACAGAGAAAAAATAAACATAAGCATCGAAACTCTATAAGGAACTCAGGTGAAAATGATCCAAAAAACACAGCGGCATGCAAATCTTCAATGTAAACTTAGTTCCTGTTTGGTAACTGTTGAAAATACTTTCTAATCTGATTAAAGGCATGCTCTACAACACTTTACAGCAGTATTCATCAATTTTGTCCACATTTTTTAAAATTAAAACTTCAATGATTAAAAAGTATTGCTTTCATTTAAAGGGAAAGGAAAATAATATGTATTTAGCACTATAACCTCCACTAATAAGTAAACCTGTATGGAATTTATCCCTAGCATAAATCCAGCTGTTTGGTCAAGGCCTGAGAGAAAACATTAGCAAGGAGCAGAGCGCAACAGGTCTGGGAGAGAGTTTGGAGAAGTGTAAAGCAGAGTTGTGTATAAAAGAATACAGCTAAATGCCAGGGACCTGCAAACCTGCCAAGAAAAGGCTGCCCACATAAACTGAGAGGCTATGTAAGGATTGCATTGATTGGAAAAACAGCCATTAACGTCCATATGGTAACTCTGGGGGAGCTGCAGAGATATCTGGATTCTGTAAAACCATACCTTGGTGTGACAGCTATTAGCAGTCCTATATGCAGTTTTCCTCAAATCACTGAGTAGACATAAATATGTAATGGAAGATATTCCTGTACACATGCAGACATTTTCCAGCCTTTTGTCACAATTACAGTGCACAGAAATAAACTCTCAGCATTTAACCCAACCCCTAGTGGAGCAGAGGGCTGCGATTGTGCGGCACCTGAGGAGCAGTGTGGGGTTAAAGGCACACTATGCAACATTTTTCAGTTAATTAATGTGTTCCATAACGTTATGGATGATTAAATGAGTCATTGAACAAAGGTATTCTCGGCCGCCCTGGTGGTCTGTGGGGGAAATACTGCACTTGCAACTGCAGGAGCACCGACCCGCACCCACAGGCTCAGAAGTCTCGTGAGAGTCAGTCTTGCTTTACGGCGAGAACTGCTACACCCCCCAGTTAAAAGCATTCTCGTTGCTAGCACAGTGGCAATCTTTGTGCAGTAATGCTACGTTCACGCAGCAAAAGCACGTCTGCTGCTTCATTTTTGATGCTTGTACCAGTTTGTTCTGACGCGCGGCTGAAGCAGCTTTGCTGCTCTGGCTGCGCGGTGCAAAAGTGTGTCTGAGGCGCATTGGGCGGAGCTTCACTAACCTTTCTCTGCCTTGCAGCTATATTTGCTTTGATCAGTGGGAATAAAGTAGTTTTAATATGTGTTTAAGTGAGAAAATACACCTGAAAACGTAATCAGTGCAGTCAGTTCATTCAGATTATTATCCTGCCTTCAATATTTTTTCTGTCGGAGCCGCTCAGACCCCCACATACCAGGGATGCGCCGACAGTATGGATCCCTTCATCAGCAGCGGTTCACCACGGCAGCTGGTAGGTGTTTTTAATCTAAATAATCCAAACTGCATATTCTGCCGGCAGATTTCTGCATTTTAAGTTAATTTAGGCGTCAATAAACTGTTTAAGAGGAGTGATCATCAGCGCTGTGTCTCTCTCCCTGCGTTAAACGCGCCCGATGCGCTGCTTCAGCTGCTCAGACGTGCTGCGCCTGCTGCTCAAAACGCGCCGCTGGACCTTTTGCTGCGCCTTGACGCGCGTCAACCATTGACTTTGCATGTAAACTCGCTGCTTCTGTCGCGCCAGCTACGTCCAGTGTGAACGCAGCGTTAGTCATTCGCTGCTAAGCTCAAAACAACCGCGCCTGGCTTGACGGAGAAACCAGGAGAACAGCTGAGCATATTTACGACAGTGCACTTTTACTTTCGCCCTCTGGGGGGAGCCTCGCTGGAAAATCAACACCGGTTGCATAGTGTATCTTTAAGGGTCTTTGCTCATGGACTTAAAAGAATAGTACACCCAAAACATGATTAGCCTTCATTTTCTACTCACCCCCATGCTGAACAACACTCTGGAGTACTTTTTTGATATCTCAAATGCATCTGGAGATCTGGGAGGCTTCTTGCTGTCTGCTGACATTCAAATAATGGAGGTCTATGGTGCCCGAGGCAGAAAGGTCCATAAAAGTCCACAAAAAACGTGTCAATATTCCTCCATACTGCTCGTCCAATGTATTCCAAGTGTCCTGAGTGGGTAGCGTCCAGAATTTACTCGAAGCGAAGTCATTTAGAATGTTTTTAGAGCATAAACAGTAGTGTATAGTATTTCCTGAAAGCGCGCACATGCGCGTTCACGACGCTACGGAAGCCGGCAGACCAAACCAGATGAAAGTGCGCATTCAGCGTCTGCTCTGCCAATAATTCAGGCGTAGAAGAAGAAATGTGCTGTTTACCTGTGCAAAGAAAGAAACAACGAAAGAAAAATGTCTGAGGACTTCAGTGTTGAGGAAGAGCATGAGTTCTTTGCCGAGCTGAATGCGCTGGTTTGGGTCTGCCGGCTTCCGTAGCGTCGTGAACATTAACATTGGAATACATTGGACGAGCAGTATGGAGGAATATTGAAACGTTTTTTGTGGACTTTTATGGACCTTTCTGTCTCGGGCACAATAGACCTCCATTATTTGAATGTCAGCAGACAGCAAGAAGCCTCCCAGATCTCCAGATGCATTTGAGATATCAAAAAAGTACTCCAGAGTGTTGTTCAGCATGGGGGTGAGTAGAAAATGAAGGCTAATCATGTTTTGGGTGTACTATTCCTTTAAGAGTGGCAGGCCATAGGAGTGGGGGCTCGAACTCAGAACCTCAGGATTCCAAGTGTAACCCCCTAATCACTAGGCCGCCACTCCCTAAAGCTAAAAATTGTTGGTATCCCTTGTCACTACCCAATCCGTCCCAGAAACACGATCCGTCCTTACGCATGCACGAACAGAATAACTTCCTGGTAGGCAATACTTAGTTTTCCTTACTTTTTTATTCTTTCGTCTTTTTCCGGCGGGTGGTTCCTTTTGAATATTTTTGTATTTAGGTAAATACTGCATATTGTAAAAACCAAAAAAAAGCAATACACTTAAATAGCCTTCCAAACCTTACTGTGAGCTCTGAGCACGTCTGGTGATGACATCACGCAATACAATGGAGAGAATGTAAACCGTATCCATTTCTTCCAGAAAAGTCTTTAACATTTTCTGTACAATGTAGTTTAACATTCTTTAATGTATATAAATAACTATTTTCATTTCCGTTATTACGTAGTGTTTTAGCTGTTAAATGAGGAAGTTATGTCCCCTAAAAAAGTCGTTGCGCCTCAGGGCCTTCCTCACGGTTCTTTTCCTGGGAGCAAGTTATTTACTACTCTTAACTCAAACTGGGTAATATACACATCATGTATAAAGAATAAACCTAACATAGCGATACCGATCTTATTATTCTGTTTGCGCATGCGCAGGACAGAACGCGCACAATTCATTTCTGGATGCGTTTTTATTATCCTCCAAAAGGTGATGTTTATAAACCGACAAAATATTATTCCCATCTTTGCTTCTAGCTTGTAAACTGTCTCCATTTTGAATCCAATAAGCAACAAAATGGATTGCTTAAAAAGATGAAAAAAAACTTTAAAACAACAGAAATACATTAATGAACAGTTTTTTGCTTTGTTTTTAAAAAGCTACATGAACTCGTACAAAAAACAAAAGTTATGTAGCTATTTATTATACTATTTTTGGTGAACTGGGGTTCTCTCTCCAACGCTACAAAAAAAAAAATTCACATCCTGATTGATAATTACCTGGTGGTGCAGTCAAACTGGAAGGGGAAGAGGATGTCATCAGAGTGACATATCTGACAAATGAATCCTCGCTGAGAGCACAGGTCGCAGTTTAACACGTGATTAGAGGCGTGCTGCACCAGGGAGATCAGGAAGGCTGCATATTGGCCCTCTGCTATCTGAAAAATATAAAATAAAATAACACAAACCTTTATAGCTAACAGAGATAGAGATGTATAGAGAAATATACATGAAATAACAACTAAAAGCCAAACCTGTCTTAAATCAAGGACACTGTATTGATGGCTTGACTCCAGCAGGTAGGTTCGCTGCCCCATTCTGGAAACAACACGGAAATTAAAAATAGTAAAGGTCTCAGAGCACAGAATTGGGTCCAGGTTACATTTCATTGGACAGGATACCATTAAAAACACAACCAAACCAGGTGAATGTAAGGATATTTCCTAATTGGTCACAAACAAACCTGCTGTGAAGTTTCTTGAGGGCCCCGCTGCGGCAGGTCAGCAGGTATTCGCCGAGCAGACGCAGCCTCTGTCGCAGGTTGTGGGCCTGAGCCATGGATTCGGCATGGTTCACCAGCTCCGGATTCAGCAGATCCAGGTTCAACAGAGGCTCCTGCTCTATGTGAGCCAACAGACTCAGAGCTTTCTTTGACACCTGAACAGAGAAAATAAAAGGTAAGGGGACTAAGATTTAACACCCCTTACAGCAGAGGAAGCAGTAAAACCTCAAACTATTACAGAACTCAGCATCAGCATTTAGAAGAGCTGATGAATCTTATCCGAATGTAATAATATTACAGTGATGAGAATAAGAGCACCAAGGAATAAGACAGCGAATGAGTCTCTCTTACCTCTCTATGAGTGAGATCCCAGTTGTGAACCATGCGTGATGGGATGATGGTGGTGTCCCCCTTGTGGCAGGAGTCACAGAAGTACCGGCCTGTAAACTCACACAGCTTAGCTCTGCCTCTGGATGGGCCAATCTGCTGCGGACAGCCTGCAAACGAAGCAGTAACACAATAAACTGATCCGGTCAAAGAAACACAGGATCAACAGCTTATTAATGGATGTTACATTAGTTTTAGTGAATCATATACCCTGTTTTTAATGCCATGCACACTGCAGCCATCACCAGACACTTAGCCCATAAAGAAAAACAGCATTTTCCATCACCCATCTGCTGCTATCATCTCAAACGCTTCTAATCTGATAAATCTGTCAGTATGTAAATATCTGAGGTCACAAAATACCTGGACTATTTTAATGCCATTGATAGAAAAATATAAATATAATCTTTTTTGGCAACAATAATAATATTTAGCTGAATTGGCTTTCTGTGGATTTCACAACAGATAATATTAAAGTTGGGTTTTTTTTTTTAGAAAAGAAAGGAAAGTGTACTTTTCTTCTTTCAGCCAGCTGAGAAACAATGTGCAGCAACATGAGCAAGCAGTTAAAGGAAAATACAAACCTGTGCATTTAAAGCCCTGAGCGTCCAGCCCCTTTTCTGATGGCACTGTGTACAGATGGACCAGAAGTGGCCCATTTTCTTTCAGTCTATGCTGCACCAGTCTGTGCAGATTACCAGTCGGCCCAGTGCTCCAAACTGGAGTCTGCTCATCAGGAGTTCCGTCCTCTCCACTCTCCAAGTATGAGTCCAGAGCGCCACGGACTAGATCCCTCCATGAGCGAGCTTCGTCTCGGTTCTCTGCCCTGAATCGTAGCGTCTCTCTCACTGTCAGGACTTTGAAAAAAGCTGGTCCACCCAAAGAGACATCTGGAACCACGTCCCTGATTTCAGCGACGGGATGGTTTAGCCACAACACCTTCCTTCCCTCCTGAACCCGAAAGCCTTTCAGGTTCTCTAAGGAAAGGGAGAAAACCAGAGGGGCCCATGTCCTGGCTTCACAATCTGTAGAGAGATACAAAACCGCTTCTTTTATAGCATCTGTTTCCAAGTCTGTGGTTTGAGTCCAGTCAAACTCCTGCGGAGGAGGAGCCGTCTCGCTTAACGACAAGCGTCGCTCGGAGCTTGAGGGAGCAGAGGATGGAGATAAAACTGTGCGCTCATCTGCTCCATTTTCATCAGATGGCTTCAGAACTTCCCAATGCTCATCATCGTGTGGTGCTGGTCGACATTTGTTCACAGCCTCAATTATGCGGTCCACCCAGTCCTCGGCTTCATCCTGATTGGCTGCTCGGAGGTAAAACCGCTTTGCTGGAAAAGTCAACTCGAAGCGGCCCTCTGATGACGTGATACGGATGTCTTCACACCGCAGAAGCGAGCAGTTTTCACAACATTCCCGGTCCTCTGCATTCAGATACATCCGGAACTCAAAGGGCGAGAGTTCGCAGTAGTAGTCGCGCCATAATCCCATCGCGCTTCGCCGTTCCAAGTGGCCGAGTTTTAGCAAGCCTCGAAAGGGATTGGAAAGCCCTGAAAGGACAACAGAAAGAAAAGAGGGTAACCACCAAATACTTGCATATAGGGTATAAAAAAAAGAGTGCTGCAACTTTGTTCTTCCTAACATTTGATCACTGCTGCACTTTACAGAATGGAAGTGTTTATTTACTGTCTGAAAGCTGTACCAGGGTTCCTACAGTATAAGGCAAGTTAAATTCAAGACTTTTTAAGACTTTTTAATGCCACTTGAAATAAAAATTTAAGACCAAATTCAAAAGAAAAACCCGCCTGCAACAACTTAACCCAAAAGTTTATTTTAACATAAACCACTGCACTAAAATGTTAACATTTTGAAAAGCTTCCCATACAGGAAGAAAGCTAAAAACACACAAATGACAGATATATTTTAACAATTATTTAACTGAATTCAAAAACTTTGTTTTAGCAGGGAACAAAACAAATCAGTTTTAAAGCCACAACATAACCAGTGCTAAGTCTTTATTGCAGCTATTTTTCTTTGTATGGTTTTCTTAGTATGTTTGATTTGGTGATAAGTGGAGGCGTTGCAGAGACAAGGGTGGAACTAAACCGAGAAATACCGGCTGTTTCTCTGTAACTCCATTTTGACGCTTTGTGTTTCGTGCTTCGCATATGCGACTCCACCGGTTTTAATTCCCATTGTTCCGAGCTTAAATCGCTTCTTGCACAAAATCCACTGAGCCTCATGTATGTTCCCTGGTTTTATCCATGGAGAAAACTCTTGGCTGGAGACCATTTTTGTTACATTTACACTTTTTCCAGACAAAAAGTTGATGGTGCATCTCCCAAATGTCCCAGCCGCAACAACGCTTTTATTGGTTCCGCTATCGGGACGTAACCAATAATGGCGAGCCATTATTTTTTTAAAATAATAAAGAAAAAAGGGAAATATTAATGTTTTATTTAGATTCCAAAAATAAATCATGAGGTTTTAAAAATTAAGACCAACGAAAGACTGATTTAAGACATTTTAATACCAATTAAGGCCTTAGTTTTAATTTGAAGAATTCAATGCTTTTTAAGACTGTTTAAGGACCCACGGGAACCCTGTGTACTGAACGTACTTTTATTTTGTATACGCTTTGTATAGAAAAGGACAATAAAAGTTGTCCCAGTCTAAGTCTAAAAAAAAGAGGGTAAATACCAACCTTGTTTTTTCTGAAGTTTGCATTAAATCACACCCACTTTTCCTAATTTAACAGTGTTTTAGCACCCTTAGCACCCTGTTAAATCTACACAAAACAAATTACAATTTTTTAGGGCGACCATGAAAAGACCCTGACCTCGGTGCCATAGAAGACGAAATAAGGCCTACGAACCCGCAACAGTAGATATGGAAAGATTTTAGGAAGCTTTTATAAGCATTGTTAAATGAAGACCCAAATCTTTGAACCATATTTTCATCTTTAAAGGTAAAACAAGAAACTCTACAAAAAGTAAACTTTCCAAAGAGTACATTTTATAAAAATCCTAACTGACCAAAACAGGAAAAATGTAGCTGGATTTGTCGTCAGGAAGTAAGAAAATGTTTTGAGTTATAAAACTGGCACCAGGAAATCCATCAAATGCAAAAATAACAACTTTAATTAGATTAATTGTGTTGCATTTCACTGTAACAATAAAAACAGAAAGCATTTTGTTATTGAGTGCCTTAAGCGGCTCCTTAAGCTGATTGCATTCCTGCCACTAAAGTTGCCTCAGACTCACACAGGTGACGTCTGGCAATAAAAACTCACCAGGCTTCATTGTTTTGTGGCCATTCCCTGCAGTTACGTAACAAAAGCAGATTTACTGCTGGAGGTTAAATGGAAATTACCTGCCGGGCTGATTGGGTTCAGGGTTTGGTCGAAATCTCATTCCACAGATTCCATCCCTGCAAAATGTTTTTTTTTTTCTCACCACTTTTGTTTTTGGTGACAAGTACAACGGCTCTCTCTATGTGTAGGAAGACATTTGATGAAAAATACCTATATTTATATTAAGTTAATTAAACCTACACACTTAAAAAAAATTTAACTGTAAGGCATCACCACAATGAGCTCAATACAGACTAATTCTTTATCATTCATAATTTAACTTTTTGATGATGATACGTTGACTAATACAGCTTTTTTTAAGGTTGATTTCAACACAGATTATTTTGATATCAGTCTAACCCATTCCTGAAAAATCAAACAAAAACTTGACAGCAGATAGCAAATAGACAGAGAGCAGAAATGCATGTTCTTCACATGATCTAAAGGCCTGGTTGCTGAATTCACAAAGGATTCTGTTTATGCAAGTATTGCCTGAGACTTGCATAAAAAAAGAAAGGAATCAAAATATTTTACTTGGAATTTATGTAACAGACCAACAAAAAGTAGCTCTTATTAGAAAGTGGAAAGAACATGATGTGTTATTCCCAAAAAGTAAAAGACAATCCACTGGACTTTGTTTCCAACTTTAGAGACGGTTCCCTCTCCATCCAGGAAGCTTTTTCCAACTCAAAATGTCAGGAATAGCGTTGAGTTCAAGGCTTTATACAGTAGCCAATTAAAGTTTTTGTTGTTTTTGTTTAGATAACATTTAAGTTGAAATGGACGAATAGGACCACCCCTTTGGAATGGCCGTCTTTTAGCTTCTTCTGTTAGCCGGCAATGCCCCATATGTTGGTGTTGCGATGATAGTGGGAAGAGATCAACTCAATTGCTGAATTGTAGGTTTTTGAAAGCTGAACTCTGAGTCCACCCCTTCTGTTCAAGGTTGGTTTTTCTGTTTTGACAAAGATGGCTTCCTTAATGCCCCTCTCAAACCACCGATTATCTTTGTCCAAAATGCGAACATTCTAGTCCTCAATGCAGCGGTAGAGTTGATCCCTTCCCGCTATCATCACAACCCCAACCCCTTTACAGGGAGTTAGACAGGTGTGGGGCATTGCAGGCTAACAACAGAAGCCAAACGACACCCATTCCAAAGGAGTGGTCCCGTTCGTTCTTTTCAATTTGCATGTTTTGTAAACCAAAACAATACTTTTTTGGGCTGCTGTATAAAGCCTCAAACTCAACGCTATTTCTAACATTTTGAATTGAAAAAGCTTTCTGGATGGGAAGCCAAAAGTCTTCAAACTTGGAAACAAAGTCCAGAGGACTGTTTTTTATTTTTACTTTTATGGAATGACTATGACCTGGATGACTGAGAATCTTCACCAGCAACAGGATGTATGGTTTTAAATATGTTCTATGAAGTAAAACCAGGAAGTGTTTTGTTTATTTGTATTCAGCCTACCTGCCAAAAAACCTGGTAACTCATTTCCTTTGCTGAAATTAGCATGCATCTTGGAAAGCACATTGAGGGACTGAAATCGCACACAAACTACCTTTGCAGCATTTGATGTGATAGTAAAGACCTTTTTTAGGAATTCATATCTGTTTCAATTGGAAAATTGGACGACACACACTATTTCTGGTGGTGTATATATGATTTATGTGAAAAAATATTGTATAATTTATCTTAAAAAGGGCGTATAATCGGTGTGACTGCTGTGACGGCTGTAAAATACCTATTTGTCTGCGATGGACCACACTGGGAGGAGGCTGGGAGGCCTCCAGATCAGCTGTGAGAGACACCTCCTCACTATCAAGCACCTCTTCAAGGTGAGGCTTGTAGATGTCATCCTCAGAAATCCAAGAACGTGAATGCTACAAAAAAAAAAAAACAACAGCACTTAAAAGCCAAGCTGAATTCAAAAACAAGCATCATCTCTTCATCATGTGAAAAACATCACCAGTGCTGACATCTGAGCAGACCACTGTGAAATCTGTTCTTTTTCAATCATCTGTCTGAGGTCTGCATATGAAACTTTGACAAAGTTGAGGAAACACGAGGACATTTTTACCAATCGTGACAAACTTTGGCAGAGGTGGAGGAAACGTTAGCGTTACAACACATCCTGCAGCCGTTCCTGTTTGGAAATCACAGGTTTACATGCAATACAGGGTTAAGACTTTGGCAGCAGTGGTTCCACTGTGCAGCAGTCGGTTTCTGTCCTGTCAGAAGGGATGTTTCATTTCTGATCCACAGCGATGGCATACGGACAGAAACACTCATGGCCTTTTTGGTCTGACTCAAGACAAATGAAAATACTTCTACAGTCAGGAGCAACATTGTCCAGGATTTGTTAAGACGCCACTTTGAATTTTCCAACAATGACACACCGACGCTCCAGAAATTACCACCAAACATCCTGTTTGTCATTTCCTCTTAAACCCAGTAACAAGTTATTTTGAATTTCTTTTAACTGTTTGATTTTTGATCGGAAACTAATTGAGAAGTCTGGGAGCTAAATCAAACCTGACCTGATCGATTTTATGGAGGCAAAAGAGCTTTAAGATAGTCAAACTACTGACTCCTTTCTTCTGTTGATATAACTCTACCAGCAGCTACAGGACTATTAACAAGAAGTTGATTATATTGTATCCATAATTATAGTTACCGTAAATTCCGGACTATAGAGCGCACCTGATTACAAGCCGCACGCTCTAATTTTAGAAAGAAAATCAATTTTGTACTTTTAAAAGCCGCACCGGATTTTAAGCCGCAGGTTTCCCACGTTGTATGAGATATTTACAAATAAAGATATTACACGTGAGCATTTTTTTAACGTTTGATTTAATCCCTATGATAAAACAAACAAATACGGTACATATTATGAATGCTTTTTTTCTCTCCAAACTACCTGTAACACATTTAAATATACGCATGTGTCGGTAACACGCAAATAACGCTGCATATACCGCTACTTTTAATTGAACAACGCACAGAACATTGCAGCCGACCAGGAAAAGTCATTAATCATTTTCTTCTTCCTCCTGCGCACTAAAACCCTTGAAGTCCTTCAGTCTCATCCTTGTCGCTCTCACTTGAGCACTCGCGGTCCTCTTCATCCCGCAGCAGCCCAGCCTTCCTAAACCCGCCGGTGATGCTGGATGTTTTCTCACGGCTCCACGCATTGAGAACTGTGAATACTCATCAATTTTATTGGTCTGTTTTTCGCGCCATGAAAAAAACATGTATTAGCCACACTGTATTATAGGCCGCAGTGTTCAAACAGCGGGAAAAAAGCAGCGGCTTATAGTCCGGAATTTACGGTAAGTCCAAAGCTGAAAAAAAACTAACCTGACAACAGCCAGATGCATGTCTAGCTCTGCCTAGCTCCACTCACATACATCTGGGACACCGCCATAGGAATTGCCTTTACTGAAGGCTGGGCCTTAACAAAACTCCTTGCATATGATTGGATAAGCCACTTGTCTGTCATCTTTATCGACGTGCTATTTCAACCACTCACACCGAAGCTAACCCGTGACGCTGTGAGAGCTACGCGGGAAAAAAACAAAACAGAACAGCCGACATCTTGGATATAGCAACAGTGGAGTCAGCGCAATGTCAGTAAATGATCAATGTCGTTTGTGCCACGAAAATGTGCGGATAAAAGGCAACATTGTGCACAGCAGACTTATTTTAAAAAAAGAAGCCAACCAAAAAAGTATAGACGAAGGACTTACAGAACTCGCTTCTCCACTACGTCACATCCAGGAAACACCCGCCCTGCGTCCTGATTGGCCAGACCATAAATTTGGTTGGGGAAATCACTTTCAATGAGCGGTGTCCCAGATGTATGTGAGTGGAGCTAGGCGGAGCGAGACATCCATCTGGCTGTTGTCAGGTTAGAATAAAACATATGTAATCAAAAAACTTGGTTGCATAACGGCTTTATCTGGTCAAATGATTACATGTGATTAGGGCTGCAACTAACGATTATTTTAAAAATCGATGAATCGGACGATTATTTTTTCGATTAATCGATGAATCGGACAAAAAATATTTTTTATATTAACCTCTTTATTCCAAAATAAACATTTTAGACAGAACAAACAAGCACATAAGTACAGGTTGCTCATTAACTGTACTGGTGCAATATGAAAAATAAATGTTTGTGTTAAAACTACGCAAACTTACATGAGAAATGTAGCTGTACATCCACAAAATATAGGCTACTTTGTTTCATAAAGCGCAAAAAAAGACATTTTTGTTTTTAAAAGCCTCTAAGGGGTTCAAACAATAGGCCCCCCCCCATTTCAACAAATGAGTTTTTTTTAGACTAGAAGAGTTCTGCCTTTTAAGACAGGAAAGTATAGCAGTTAAAGTTGCTACTTGAGAAAATACTGAACCATAGAGATAAAAATAGCCCTGTGATTCAAATTATAAATTGTATTTGGAATAAAAATGAGAGAACTAGGGGTGCTAAAAAACACATCCTCCAAAGACTCCAATTTACATGGGAATGTGGCAGATAATTAATTGACATATTACTGATCTTGCTGGATTTTATTCTGCTTTACTTCCATAAATTGCAGGATCTTCTTTACTTTATCTTCACCAGAAGATTTAACCTTTAAAAGTCTTGCCCTCATAATTTGCAAGTTAATTTATTTATAAAGTAATTGTAAACGCTGCTTAAGTTAATTCAAATGAAATTAAAAGTAAAATAAGTAGCCAACCTTATCCCTGTCTGTAACCTACTAACACGGTAAGGAAAGCATCAGATGAGCTACCTGAGAAACTAACGTAACGTTTCACCACTTTAAAACCAAACAAACATGGTGGTTCCGTGCCATGTTAATTTCTTTTGAAAAAAGTTGCATGTTATCACTTTTTTCGCTTTACAAAGCGCAGGCTATTTTAATTATTGTGATCAATTTGCGCGCGCTTCATTTGCAGTCTGGACGCTGAGGCTCTGACTGCAGAGCTGAGAGGGACTCCTGCGGGAGCGGGGGGAGGCGCCCCACGGCAGAGTAGGAACGATACATGCTTTCACGTAAGAGTCTCCAAAAGCCGCCAGTGACACCGAAAAAAGTCGCCAGATTTGTCGCTAGTCGCTTTTTTGAAAAATAGTCGCTGGAGGGGTCTGAAAAGTCGCGTTGGCAAGTTGAGTTGGCAACACTGCACCTGCAGAGCTGACTCGCTCTGTCATTTTTTTTCTTCCTCTTTCAGTCAAGAGGCAATGATGACGGCGCGGCGGATGACGCAATAATCGCGCGACACAACTAATCGATGATGAAATTCGTTGCCAACGCTTTTAAAAGTCGATTTTTATCGATTTTATCGATTCGTTGTTGCAGCCCTACATGTGATAGAATATATCTTAGAGTAAAAGTAACTCTCTCTCCCATTCTCTCCATGAAAAGCCAACATGATTAAACACACAAGCTGCCAAAATGTCTGCCTGATTTTTCCTGGCTAACTTAGCTCCACGAAGCACCATGGGTGCAGCCTTCAGAACTGAACATTCAAGTTAGAAAAGTCCAACCAGATGGAGGTGCCTGGTATTAACTAGTCTTTCTGCTTTTAAATTAAACTATATAAAAGTGAGGATAGTTGTAATTCATGATTATTGGGCTGATCCTAATGTTCAAAACAATTGAGGTAGGTTGAGTTGAACATTTATTTAATTCAGTGGCTGATGCTGGTCGCTAGTGCATGAAACAAAGAATAAAAGCACACTTTCAGTTTTAAAAGAGATCTGAAGTTGGCTGCTTAGAGTAAACTTACTGAAAGTGAATCTGTGGAGAGTTTCCTGCTCACTATGCTCGCTGAGCGCTGTGGTCCTTTGTGCGTTTGTGATTCAGAGCCGTTCTGCTCCGAGCCGCCCGTTTGCTTCATTTCCTGAATTGGCTCTGTGCTTTTATGAACAATAGCCACATGTTCTTCCTCTTCAGGTTTGTTGGATTCAGTAACAGAGGAGATCGGGGCTGTTTCTGAGCAGAAATCGGACGATACGCTGTTGCAGATTTCATTTGGTGCCTGGACCTCAGGTGGCTCGTCACAGGGTGGTATCTGGGCAGTGGGTGTGGGAGGCTCTGGATCAGAACTTTGGAGCTGTTCTGCAGGATTTAGGGATGAAATATCGTGGTCCTGGATCTCGCTATCTGAGCCGCTGAATGTCATGTTCTCTGACAATGGTTCGCCACTTGTGCTGGAGATGAATGAGTCTTCACGCATGGAGTCCTGACTGAACTGTCCCTTCCCCCGGAAATCAGACAGCACACTGCAGAAACACACAAGTCAGAGAACTGATTATCTATCTGCCACATCTCTGCAATGTTGCATAAAAATTAGCATAGTGGTTTTTGTTACTTGAAATATTGGTTAAAAAAAAATACCACCGTCAACCATAGAAAGAAAGAGACGGGTATTTGAAGTGTTTTCTTAAATTGTTATAGAAATAACTTTTTAAACATTATTTGATTATTTTGATATTGCTGCTTGTCTGGATTCACAATTTTAAAAGATTCTTTGAAGAAAAACAGTAAAAAAATAAAATAAAAATCCATCCTGATCTTAAGAGCTTCCCCAGTTTTTTCACAAACTTACTCCTTTTGGCTTCTTTTGCTGCCATTTTTGACAATTATGGGTGCGTCCAGGTCACCTGAAGACCAATGCTCTGCAGTAGGGCTGCGGGGGTCCTGTCCTTGCAGGAGGCTGTCGGAACTTAAACTGGAGGAAAGCTGGGAGGACCCTGTGGTGTCCAGACTCAAATTAGATGAGTAAAGAGCTGTCTTTTCTCCTTGCAAAATCTCTGCTCCACTTGAAAGAGCTCTCTGTGCATCCATTGGATCAGATGAACCCGATGACTGAGATAGAGTGTCCCAGGACTCCTTACGTCCCGGCTTGGAGGCGAGATGCTCAAAGCCATTGAGGGTGTCCGCCTGGGACAGTGGGCAGAGTCCAGCCAGAGCCAGAGGTGTGGTGGTCCACTCCTTAAGGACAGCCGACTTGTACGACAAGCTGAATGTGAGCGAGGCCAGACCCTGGAGGTAGCTGAGCAGAACTTCTCTGTCCTCTTCATTCAGCAGCAAGGCATTGGGTTGATAGTGGGCTCGCAGCTTTGAGTCCTCCCGAAATAGAGATGTGAGGTAGCACTCCAGTAGCCCGTGGTTCAGAGCTAACCGCAGCCATGCTCTGCAGCGGCCCACATCTGTGCCGAGGTAGCTGATCTTCTCCAGCTCTGTGATCACGTCACTGGAAATGTTTAACAGACACTTTAAGGATTTTATAGGTTTGTATTGTTTTGTTTTTTTATTCTTATTTTAGGGAAAGATTTACTTTTCTCTTTGGGCTTACCGGTGGGTGACTGTCTTGAGGAGGCTCCAGAAAAAAGGCTGAGGGAGGACTCCTCGGTCTCCCTTCCGACTCCAGCCTCCAGCTTCGGAGCGGATATACTTGCTCTTGATCCCATGGATGAAAATGGCTTCCAGGGCAGAGCAGAGGAGGTTGGCATCCCCGTCTTCACTGGTGACCACATCATCTGATGCCACATATCGTTTATGAAGGGCTTTAAGAGACTGGGCCAACTTCTCTTTGATCTATTTGACGACATAAAATACAGAAACATGACTTATCATTCAACCTCTATTGACATCAAAATCCTAGGCGACGAAGGACCGAGCTGTTAGAGCTCTTCAACAAAGCTGTATTATTTTTAAACCTTGGCTGCAGATTAAAATCATGTCAGCCAGTGTCAGCTGATATGGAAAGGAGATCATAAACAGAAAAAAAAAAGTTAGAGCAACGTTGCGCAACACTTTGTGGAAAATGCTGATTCCTTTAAACGTTGCTGATCATTGACAGCTCTTCGCTCTGAAGAGGTTTTCGGCTCCAACATATGTAGTTTTGAAGCAATTAAACATTTTTAACATCTATTCTTCATGTCAATTTAGAGACCACGACTTTGTAAGTTTGGTAAATGGTCATTCTATTTCTGTTCTCAAGTTGAAGAAGACTCATCCGTACTTTATGAGATCCCCAAAACTGGAGATATTGCTTTAAAGAATAACTGCTTATCTCTGACTAGTCTGATGCGTTATTGACCTTCAGCAGCCCTCTGAGGCCTTCACAGAACAGCAGGATTTACACATATATTCATAAACAGTGGTGGTAATTGATTTTAGTTATGATGCGTCCTCTAAAGATGTTTAATTACCCAGGATTTCATGTAGATGACTAATTGAATTAATACATTCCACATTTCTTGATTTTTCTAATATTAAGAAAGGGGGAAAACCAATGATTGGTTCCACAGTGGTTGGTCTACACTAGGGATGGAACGGTTTATGAAAACCGTCTGAACCGTTCGGTTCGACTGTCTCAGTTCGGTTCGCGTGTGTTGCGTTCAGTTCATGCGCTGCTCCTTTTTCTCATAGGCAAAGCGTTTACACTCCAGAGCAGAAGGTGGCGGTACTGCGACCAAAGCCAACCACCAGTAGTAAACAAGAAGAAGAAGCGAAGTTGCGTAGCCGGGTGTAGCAGAAAAAAAATCAGTTGTGGAGAATTGTGTGGGTATGGCGAGTGGGAAAGAACAGGAGTTGGAAGACGCGCCAGCAGCACTTTATAGGTCTGCTGTATGGGACCACTTTGCATTTAGAGTGACCTACGATGACGGCGAAAAAAAGTTGTGGATAAAAGTGTAACAGTGTGCAAGCATTGTGCAACATGTTTTGTTTATGCTAACAGCAACATGACCAACATGTCAGGCTAACCCCAAAATCCCACATACTCCGCTCCGCTCCAGACCGCCTCCACAAAGCAAAGCCTACAGCCTCCGCTGTGGCTCCCGTCTGCTCCCCTCTGAGTTCCTTGGAGATGGTAGAGGGCATGCGCCAGATGATTAAATTCAAAGCAGCAAAACATGCGGAAATTATCCAGGGTTTCCGCAAATCAGTAAAAATAATTACAATTCATTAATATTTTGGGATTTTTTCATTAATTTTGGTGTAACAATCAACATATACCGAACCGAACCTAAAACCGTGACCACGAAACCGTGAACCGAACCGTGGATTTTGTGAACCGAACAGTGGATTTTGTGAACCGAACAGTGGATTTTGTGAACCGTTCCACCCCTAGTCTACACCATCAGACTTAAAATAATTTATTGAATTCTGTGGTTGTGATGCACAAAAATGCAGTGAAATAAATAAAGATATAACAAAATCCTCTTTATATGAGCAGTCAGACAAAACTTAGACAAAGTCCATCTGCATCTTCCTTCTTTGTCAAGTCATTAAAAGGTTTTTAATCTTCCCAGTCTACCACGACCATATCAGGCTTTTAGTAAGCAATGCATACAGACGTACATTGGACGCCCTTTACTGAAAATATTAGAAAATGTTTGCCCTGTTTTTTGGTTTGTAAAACTTTGTTTCACCCTAATTTTCCTCTGGAATATGGTGGAATATCTATTGTCCTTTTGGACAACTTTATACGTGGGAAGAAGTACGCTGCGCTGTTAGCAAGCAGGTAAGCTTGACACTTTGAACAGTTTATGAAAACTCATTGAATGCCTGATAACTATAGGATTATTTTGGAGGGTTTTTAGTTATTTGGAAGAATAATATCTGTGGAATGGGGAAGAAAAAAAAAGCTGACGTAACTGACAACTGGGGAGGGGGGGAAAGATCGGTACTAAACCTGTAGAAAATATCAAACAGATGCTGCAATTTTTTTAATGGTTCTTCGAGATAATTGGGAGTCTTTATTTTAAAAAGATTGATAAATGAGTGTCGTTTGTGGATAACGGTGTGCTTAATTTGCCCTTTGGCAAAATATCTACTTCTCCATATGCTGCTAAACCGTGTTTTTTTTTTTTTTTTTTTTTTTTTTTTTTTACAGGTGAGGTCTCCTTTTTTCTACCTACTTCCTTTCTAAAAACTGAAATAAACCCAAAGAGTTCTCTCATTAGTGAAGATCACTGTGGGACACAGCTGGACTATCAAAAATCTATGGCAGCAAAATGTAGGACATTTCTGACAAAAATTGATGTGGCCAATATGGATCTAATCTGAAGAAATCAGAAAAGTCGTCTCATGACAGCACATTTCCCTGAAGCATTTTAAAAGCAGACCCAGAAGCCAAACTGGCTTTAAAAAAAATGTTTAAGTAAATCTATGAAGCTACGTGTTTGCAGCCAAGAAGAAGTAATACTAACAACCAACCTAACCACAGAGCGGTGGATGCTTCCTGTTATCTCATGCACGGGGCTTCTCTTCATATAAAAAAAAAAAAACTTTTCTTTTGAGAGTTCTTTAAAGTTACAGTGGATAGATAAATTAATCAAATATCTAACAGTCGGAGGGGGGTGGGGGTCACTCCACAAATATTAAGCTTGACAAGGTTTGGGAGGTGGGAAGAGAAAACTGTTAGTGAGCTATAATATTTCTGGTAAATAACTATGGATAAGGGATGGAACGGTTTGTGAAAACCGTCAGAACCATTCGGTTCGATTCGTGTGTGTTTCGTTTGGTTCGTGCGCGGCTCCTTTTTCTCATAGGCGAAGCGTGTACACTCCAGAGCAGAAGGTGGCGGTACTGCGACCAAAGCCAACCACCAGTAGTAAACAAGAAGAAGAAGAAGCGAAGCAGCGTAGCCGGGTGTAGCAGAAAAAAATCAGTAGTTGTGGAGAATTGTGTGGGTATGGCGAGTGGGAAAGAACAGGAGTTGGAAGACGCGCCAGCAGCACTTTATAGGTCTGCTGTATGGGACCACTTTGCATTTAGAGTGACCTACAATGACGGCGGAAAGAAAGTTGTGGATAAAAGTGCAACAGTGTGCAAGCATTGTGCAACACGTTTTGTTTATGCTAACAGCAACATGACCAACATGTCATGCTAACCCCGAAATCCCACATACTCCGTCAGCGCTCCGCCCTGCCGCGCTCCAGACCGCCTGCACAAAGCAAAGCCTACAGCCTCCACTGTGGCTCCCGTCCGCTCCGCTCCGCTCTGAGTTCCTTGGAGATTGTAGAGAGCATGCGCGAGATGATTAAATTCAAAGCAGCAAAACATGCGGAAATGATCCAGGGTTTCCGCGGATCATTAAAAATAATTACAATTCATTAATTTTTTGGGATTTTTTCATTAATTTCGGTGTAACAATTAACATATACCAAACCGAACCGAAAACTGTGACCACAAAACTGTGAACCGAACCGAACCGTGGATTTTATGACCCATTCCACCCCTACTATGGATATATAATGAAATAGTAGTCAGCTAATATCTAATTGTTAAAAGACAGATACCTCCGATCTATAACCTCGAAGAATTCAATGAATTGGTTGATTTTAAGTATGTTAAGGAATAATTATAAGAAATTGTTATTGCATTAACGATGAACAATTTATTGCCAAAACTGGGCAATGCTACATTTATAAGAAAAAGTAGAAAAACGAGTAACTGGTTGGTATTAGTTTCGACAGAGAACAAATCAATATAAGCCAACAGTTGTATAAGTCAGAGTTTTTATAATCTGTGTTCCAGGCATTTCTGCTGAATGTGTTTAGCTGCACAATTAGATAAGTAGTTCACTGAGAGCTGTCTAAAGGAAGCACATGAGTTTAAAAGGTCAGCTCTGCATGTTCTAATGGCTATTGATTGCACATTGGAACATGAGTCGGTTCTTTGAATTACTGATGAATTAAGGGATGTTCTCACATTTTATGATAATGTACTTCCCCAATATTCTTAACATGAAATCTCTTTACAAATGTTTATAAAGATATTAAGATTTAAATGTACTAATAATATGAACTTTAAGAATAGGCTAATCTAATACCCTGATAACTTAAATAAACTTATTGGGGGGTTTTGGTTCTCGTATTCAAATCTTTTTATCTGATTTTGCACAAAAATTAAAGCTGATTAACACCTAATGCACAGTAGCTTATGCAGCAATTGTTACAGTAATTAAAATTTGACAAAGCAGGACAAATGTTCCTGAGGTATTACCACAAAATAATAATAGCCTTTGGAAACACAATAGGTTAGACATTGAAATGGATAAATCTTATCTATTTTTACCTGTTTGGCTTCTTTCGCCTCCGGTTGCTTTTCTGGCATCTGTGTGGCAAGCATGTCACCTCCTCCAGCAAAGGTTTCTCTCACATGGCACCTTAAGGCACAACAATATGTCTCAACTCTTGTTAACTATTTACTGTGGTCCATTGACTGCTATGAACAGATCTAATATTCAATATATTAAAATGGAAGAACCTGCTTCTATTTTTTAAGACTAGTTCCTGACATATGCTTCCTTATCATGGGACTGCCTGTTCACATATCTGCAGTTCCATCCTCTTTGAGTAACCACTCTGGAACTGAGTCATGTGAGGCACTGATTAACCATGATGCATGTCTGCAGGGAAGTAGCTTTAAAAGTTTTAGAACTTCCTCAATCAAATAAAGAGCTCCACGATTTAAAAGAGCAGATTAAAGTACAGCACACAAGAAGAGTTCCTTAAACTTTACACGCAAACATGACTGGTTTAACCTTGTCTAACTTGCACTGGAGCCACCAAAACAAGCTTTAAATTAATTCAAAAACAACCTGCTAGATTCAATGGAAATTTAAAAGGCGACAACAGAGGAGGAAGGTGATTTAAAATGTCAAAACTATCTTGTTTCAATACAGAAAAATAAAGCTTGTTTATACTCCCGACTGCCATTTGCAAAGCTTCAGATGTTTGTGCAGCTATTTGACCTCAAGGACTGCAAGACCTAAACATTGTTTACAACAAACACAGAAATCTAAGCTATGTTTTTTTATATTAAGGACACCGAACATTCAAATATCACCCTAGATTCAATCTAAATTCCGCTTTAAATGATTCTGGAAAAATGTGCTGAAGCACTTGGCCACAGGACTTTTTCTTCCTACTTTTTACTTTAAACAAGTAAAAAAATGCCAGGCGGACTTTTGAGTGACAGGCCTAAAAGGGTTAAAGCAGTGAACCAGAGTTAAATTAGCTTAACGGTTAGCTTACTTACCAAAACAGGGCTAACTTGTCCAAAGAAACGCGGTCGTATTGTTTGGGAATTTGTTTTAAAGTCGATGTAAAGGCACAGAGAATGTCACTCTATATAGTTTCCTTCCATCGTTTTACATTAAAGCAATTTAATGGTTATAAAACACCAGCTGACCTCAACTAGAAATGATTCCTCCTCTTACTGTTGCTGTTTTACTGAACCCCGATGCATCATGGGAAGTAAAAACCGCGATGCCTTCAAAGAGCTTCCTAAAAAATAGGAAAACTAAAAACTTAACGCAACAAAAAGCTTACCAGGTTAAAGCAAAGAAAACAATGCTACTATAGTTCCACTCTAACATTATGGATTTCTGTTAGACAAATTAGATCTTGCATTGTTACTTCATTTCCTAAAAAAAAAAAAAAAACGCCAGGCTATTACCAGAGATATACAGGCCTACTATCTTTTTCAGTTAAACGTTAGACATTACCATCCCTGCAGCTTTGCTAGTTAAAATGGTTAAAGGAACGTCTATTTTCAAAGTTAAAAGGGAGATGAAAGCAAATTACCTACAACAATCCTACAAATGCTAATTTTAGATAACAACTGCTCCTCTAACGGCAACACCTAAACGCCTCATCTCAGATTTGTTGTGGTTTAGTTGAGTGACTACAACTTTCCATAGAGCCATTCTTTCCTCGGTCTAGCAAAATAAAACTTACAGCAAAAGCTATGTGTTTATTATTAAAATACCACTTTTTGGATAGATGTGTAGGAAAATATTTTGTTCGTGCTTTTCTTATTTTCTTCTTTCCTTTTAAAGGGCTGCCACATTTTTTTCTTTTTTTTTTTTAAGAATACAGTTTTTTTGTAAATAGAGGACAGCTAACTTTCATCTACGGGATGCTGATATTCTGGGAAGATTCTGTTGCAAAGGAAAAAGTTTCTATGTCAAGTGATAAAAAAAAATAGAAGTATACTGATTTATCTGTCAGCCGATCGATCAACATTGATTTCCTTAATTTTATGAGAAGTGAATAGCTAACACTTATTTATGCAACCAGCCTTATCCACCCATCTTATCTACGTATCTAGAAAAAATGTCAAATTCAGCCACTCTCAATTTGATTAAATTTTCACTTTTATTTGAGACTGTGCATTTAAAACGAGTGTTTATTGTTTCATGGGTAGGCCTATAGTGTCATTTTTTTTTTTTTTTTTTACAAAATATGAATAAAACATCTCAGGTGTATTGTTATCCTATAACAGGTGTGATATTATAAAATCGCTAACAATCAAAATCGGAACCTGCATGTCAAACTTTTCAGAGATTGGTGATCGGTCAGAAAATTGCAATCGCTCTCTCCAGTAATTGAAAACACCTTTAGGGTCAACTCAGCATGCTTAATCATTCTCCTCTAACATTTTTATATCCAAATTAAGTCAAGCAGACTTATATTTGTAGTCTGTGACATACACACACTCCTCCTTACATTAGAAATCACTTTATAAGGTGATTCCTAATTTTGTTATCATTATGTGAAAAAAAGTATTCTGCATTGATACCTTATTATATCCATTTTTGGTACTAAATGGATCCATCTGTGTAAAACCCAGGTTAAGCTGCCAAGTGAATCAATGGTTTTAATTTTATATAACAAGGAGGTCAATAGGAGCATTTATTTTGTCAGTGTCTGCTCATTAATGAAATTGTTGAGCAAACACATGGTACTCTGGTCAGAGAAAACCAAAATCAAATTTTTTGGCAAAAATGTTATACTGATCTTAGATTTGCTCCTGGAATAAAAAATGGCCTCTTCGAAACTTTATTCCTGCCTCAGATTTGGCATCAGAAAGCCTGTTTCCTCTTTTAGTGTCGCCATCTCAAAGAAAATATACATTATGACTTTGTTGGCACCCCAGTTTTTAACTTGTGTTATACAGGAAAAGTTATTCAGTTGTATAACTATTGACAAACAGCCACTCAGACAGTGTTACTAAATTGCTTGAGGAACCAAAATGCAGAGGAGGCAGCAATCACCTGCAATAGGCAACAAAAAAGGCCAAAACAAGACATTCCACAGGACCATTGCTAACAATATTACTTAGAAGGTTTCAGCAAAATTACTGGAAAGTAACTTAACAGGATGTTTTCTCCCAAACTTACCTAAAGAACTATCTGAATATAAGAAATGAATAACAAACTTACACATTACGGCAATATAAAAACTAACAAGGCCTGTTTAAAGTGACCAGCCTTTACCTTTATTATATTATTCTAACAGTGTATTACTTTCCTACAACTTAACATCGTGCACTAGTCCCTTGCACGTCTGCAGTTAGTGCAAAATGGAGCCACACAGCTTTTAACTGAAGTACGTATGGGAGCATATAACATTTGCTGTTTGCATGAAAAATGTGGAAAGATTTAAGGCCTATAAATCATTTTGCAAGCTGTTGCATATTCTAGAAACGTTTTAATGTTAATGACTTATTGACTTGCTTTTAAAACAAGGATGAAAAGAACACCTCTCTTTGTCTAGAACACAATATTTATTGCTTGAACTTCCTTTCCAAATGACAAACATTGGAATTACAAGTATTTACATCAAGTAAACTAAACTACAATAATAAATAAAACTAAATAAATAAATATGCAAAAAAATATAGCAAATATATTAAAAACCTTTCCACATTACTGAAAGCCATAATAGGAAGGAGGACCAACAGATACTGAAGGAGCTAAACAAATAAACATAAGTATAAAAAGATATTGAAAGAAAGTAAAACTGAAAAAAGTACAAAAATATGCTAATAATAATAATAAGAGGTGATAAAATAAGAATAATACTAAATAAAAAGAATAAATAAAATAAATACTATAAAAGGTATGAATACTTTGTAATACACGACAAATGTCAAAATGGCATTATAAATAGATGACTAACTTAGATAATTTCTGTAATATCTCTATGATTTTAGCTGCTGAGTACAGTAGAAACCAGGTGGTCTACTTTCATTAGATGGACTTTGATTTCCCTCCTGATCAGCTCCCAGGCTTCAGCACTGTGACCCTAAAGACACAAACATTTGATCAACATGCAGCTTTAATAAAACTTGATGAGCACAGCAGCGGATCAACAATGGAAACTGACCATTTTCTTCAGGATGTCATGCGATAGTCTCTGGAAATAAATGTGAAGCTTGGTGTTGTGCTTCTTCTTCATGTGGGCGTGGCCTTTAATCTGAAACAATCAGAGAGCCAAGTTTTAAAATAATAATTTCTACATTTTCTGTAAAATTTTTGCAACTGTTATAAATGAAATATAATCATAGGAGAATGAAAGGGAACTTACGCATGATTGAAGTTCATCAGCCTGTTTGTTGACAACATTGAGAAAGTTCTCCACTGTGGTTTCCTGCCATGATGAAGAGCTGTAGTCATCCTCAAACAGGGCAGAAATCTCCCTCAGGATGTGGACTGTGAAGGCGAGTTTACCCTCAGCCTGTAAGAAGAAGAAGAAGAGGAGGACTGTGAGATGCTGACTGCAGAAATCCTTGCTGTTCCATCTATGATCAAATGATTGATTGTTAGCAGAATGCAGCTGAGGAGGACTTACTGATGCTTTGGACACGTGGCTGTACAGATGATGAGGGAAGGCCACAGCGCTCTGCTCTTCATCCTGAGTGCTGTTAGTGCTGTTATTAACCTGCAGCACAGACACATCAGAAATTAAGCATATTTTTACAAATCAGATCAAACATAAACGAGCATTAAAATCTGATCTCTTACCATCCCATCCAGAAGATCTAATGAGTTCTGGCTGTGCTGTCTGAATTTCTGATCCATCCACCTGCAGCTCAGCGGGGAGCATGCGCAGTACAGAGCAAGAAAGACACAAGCCAAGAAAATCCTGTTCAGCATCTTGATTTTGTATTTAAGTCTAAATCTAATAATTCCTCTTTGTATGAGCTCAGATGTGTCTTGGTGTGGTTGTGTTGGAGCAGAGGAGCTTTTATCAGAGCGCGGATTCCACTTTCCGAAGTCCACGCCTTGAAAAATCACAGAGCGGCTTTCGGAGAGAAGCAGAAAACGAAGCAGGAGGTGAGATGCTGTAAATCTGTTTGAAGGAGAGAAATATTAACGCTAAAATAATGTCTTACAGTATAATAAAGATTTTTATCGCTATAAAAATAAAAGCAGCAGCGAAGACAAAAGAAATCGTGGAATCAGATGGAGATGTTTCTCAGGCTGCTGTCAATGTTTATAAAAGGAATAGGCTTAATATCTATTCCAATACGAAATTAAATTTTGTTCTTTAAATACTATAATTAAATAAGAGATTAAACAGAAAGGCGTGTGAATGAAATGGAAATAATTAAAATCTAAGTAAGTTTATTTTTCTTTAAAAAAAGAGCATTTTTTCTTGAATTAAGCAGTTAAGTGATAGGCTACACTTTGTCAATGGAATAAGGCAATTTACATATAAAATAAGAAAAAACAAACGCGTTGTCTTATTCCAAAGTATCTCATTTTAAGAGAAAATATTAATTCAATTGGCAAATCTTCTTATTTATCTGGTTAATTTAAGGTTAAATACAGACATGTTTACTTATATCTAGACTGTATTTGCAGTGTGTGGATTACGGTCATTTTTTAGGCTTTGCCGTCTTAATCAATGTAACGAAAAATTTCTGAAACGATCCTTGTTTTTTCCTAATTGCTCTTCTTTTTGTAATTTTTGGTTAGTGTCTGGGGTAGGCCTGCTAAGTATAAAAAGACGCGCAAATTATTGGAAGGAAATACATATGGTTCGAAATGCACGTTGCAAGGAACTAAATGGAAAGGTGGTTTTATTGGAGAATTTAAAAACGTTTAATTTTCATTGTTAAATAATGACACGAAATTTTATTGAGGCAGATTGCCCATATAGAGAGTATACCATGTGGTATTCGTGTATTATTACAATAATCCAACTTGAAACAATGACAAAAACTCATTATTGCGCAAATTTTCAAAATATCTGCTGAATAAATAAACATGAATTGTAATACAAAATGTGAAATTATGAATGAAGGACAACACGTTTGGGTGTTTTCCAGCTTTTCGTATATTGCATCACTGCCTCACTGTAAATGATTAGTAACTGATTGCAGCATGTTTATAATAGCAGCCAATCAGGGAGAGAAACGGAAAGCGCCTCTGACGACACAACCAATTAGGATTCCCCATGTTACAGTTGCACCAAGACTGTTGTTTTAGTCAATTTGATATTTAAGTTAGAATAAACAATAATTTAAAAAAATAGAAATAAACAACAGGTTATGCCTTCCATCTCGCAGTGATACCATATGTAAAACAATTACCTATAATATAGAAGACTAATACACTTAGATTAAAGGACAGACTCAGCTTTCAGACTTAACAAAAGGACATAGAATAGAGCATTGCTTCGAATAATTTAACACACCTCTTGTTCATTCTTTCATTTATATTTCGGTATAGCTCGAGTATAGGGATATATAACGCACTTAAAATTATTAATAGATATAACCCATTTACGGCTGGTTTTCGGACTAAGACGCTCTAAGAAAAATTAAAACAACTTTATCCAGATATTATCTCTGCTGCTGAATTCTTACTTCTCTGATCTACATTATGTGAGGCGCATTGACCAGGAGGCGCACATCCTGTCCTCACTTGGATTCTTAGGAATGGACGTCAGAGCGGCTTTCATTTTCACTTCAATAACATTATTTATGTTGCACTACTTGTTTGCAATTCTTTTTTTTTTTTTTTTTTTTTGTGGCTTTCTTTCTGTAAATCCCTCCAGGTCACATAGATGATTAATCATAGTCTAGTTTTTAGCATTTTGAAACTCAAGTAAGAGAAAATGTTTTCACGATATTTGTTATGTTATACCGCTTTAAATTCTGTTTATTTACTAAGCTAACTAGGCCTATACAGCGGCATTGAAAACGTTTAAATAATAAAAATAAAGTTGTAAAGGTTTAATTCAAATATTCCGTTGAAAAAACAGCAGTAGCCTAAATTGATGTGTAGGCTTTTATAACTCATCAAATATGGGCCATGTGACTTCTTAGGGAAACAGACAATATCAATTAAAGAATCAATAAGAGGTGTGTTTATTTATCTGAAGCCATTATCCATTTACATTCATGTGTTTAAAAAAACAACAACAATTCTTTAACTTGCAAGCTTAGGATACCTTTATTGTAGACACAATCTAGCCGTTGGTTTAGTTCTATATTTTTCAGCACATTTTGCTCCAAATTGGGACTTGCATACTGCAAAAAAAGTAGATCTAAATAAATAATTTTTTCTTAAAATGAGCGCATTTTTTCTTGAATTGATGACTTAAGTGAGACACTTTGCCAATGGAACAAGACAATTTACATTTAAAATAAGAAAAAACATTTGTATTTTTCTTATTTCAAGTGCATATTATCTAATTATTTTATTTTGAGAGTAAAATATCTCATTCCATTGGCAAATCATATTTACCTCTTCAAAGTGTAAATAGACTAAATTTAAAATAGTTTTATTTATTTATTTATTTATTTTACTTATTTCTAGATCGTTTTGCAGTGTATACCTAAAACTCACAGATGGCCTAAATCATTACCGAATTTATATGATTTTGTTTCTCGGCACGAGGCACACCTCTGATATTTTATTTCATTTTTTTTTATAAAATCCGTTCATATATTTTTAAATTGATCCTGCTTACAAACCAACAACGTTTTATGTCCTTGTATTTTTTTTCTTCAATAAAATACCAACGGTTTGCTTATTCCGCCAAATATCCCTATCTCACCACGTGAGAGAATGTTAAAAAAATAAAAATCCTTTATCCAGATTATGATGTGGATTCTCCCAAAAACATAACCTCCTCTGGCCTTAATTATGATCGATTTTAATTATGATGTAAAATGATTAAATTAAATGCCCAAAACAACAGTCTTGCTCAATGCTGCCTGCTAACAAGACTGTTGTTTTGGGCATTTGATTTAATCAGTTTACATCATAATTAAAATCGATCACAATTAGGATTCCCCATGTTAGAGCTGCACCAAGACTGTTGTGTTAGGCCTAGTTATTTTAATATTTAAGTAAAAAAAAAAAAAAGATGAAAAATACAGAAATAAACATCGGTAATGTTTTCCATCTCACTCTCATACCATTTTTTTTAAATTATTATTTATTCTAACTTAAATATCAAAATGACTAACACAACAGTCTTGGTGCAACACTAACATGGGGAATCCTAATTGGTTGTGTCGTCAGAGGCGCTTTCAGTTTCTCTCCCTCATTGGCTGCTATTATAAACATGCAGCTATCTGTTAATCATTTACAGTGAGGCAGTGATGCAATATACGAAAAGCTGGAAAACACCCAAACGTGTTGTCTTTCATTCATAATTTTACATTTCGTATTACGAAACAGATTTATTTATTCAGCAGATTTTGTAACCTGTTGCTAAATAGCGAGTCCAGTTCTGCTTATTGTTTTAAGTATAGGATTATTGTCATTTAATGTCTCTCTATATGGTCTATTTATAATGACCCACCTGCCAAGGCCCCGTCCTGTCCGTATTTAAACACACACAAACACACACAAAATAAATAATAATAATAATAATAAAAAAATAGAGTTCTTCTGTAAAATCACATTTCCATAGTTCGTTACAACGTGCAATGTGGAACTATGTTTTATTTCCTCCCAATACTTTAACCGCGTTTTTAACTTAAAACACCATATTTAGAAGGCTTAATGCAGACACTAACCAAAACACGTCAGAGCTGCTTTCATTTTCACTTCAATAACTGCACCTTGCTTGGTTTAAAACAACCACAACCAGTTATTTCAGTTTGTTCTGAATCCAATTCATTCATGATGAAATAATATTTAGGTTGCACTAGTTGTGAAAACCACGGTCTTTCAAATATTGAGGAAGCTTTGTCAAAAAAAATTCACACGAATTAGACCATAGATGTGTTTATCTATTTACAGCCATGCTCTATTCTAGATGTGGCATATGTAATTGTTTAAATTATAAGTCTGTAACTTACAAGCTTATTCTTTACCAACTTGAATTATTTGTAAGCGGATCGACTTTTTGTTTATTTCTATATTTCAATTAGGCCTGTGATTATTTATTCTAATTTGAATGTCAAAATAACTAAAACAACAGTCTTGGTGCAGCTCTAACATGGGGAATCCTAATTGGTTGTGTCGTCAGATGCGCTTTCAGTTTCTCTCCCTGATTGGCTGCTATTATAAACATGCTGCTATCAGTTAGTAATCATTTACAGTGATGCAGTGATGCAATATACAAGCTGGAAAACACCCAAACGTGTTGTCCTTCATTCATAATTTCACATTTTGTATTACAAAACAGATTTATTTATTAAGCAGAGTTTAGTTCTGCTTATTGTTTTAAGTAGAATTGTTGTCATTTAAAGTCTCTCTATATGGTCTATTTATAATGACCCACCTGTCAAGGCCACGTCCTTTCCGTATTTAAATAAAAAATAAAAAATATTTAGAGTTCTGTAAATGTAAAATCACATTTCCATCTTGTGCCTTAAAACGTGCAATGTGGAACTATGTTTTATTTCCTCCCAATACTTTAACCGTGTTTTTTAACTTAAAACACCACATTTAGAAGGCTTACTCTAGACACTAAACAAAACTGACAAAAACACGCAACAATTAAAAAACAAAAACAAAAAAAAACATGATCGTTTGAGAAAATGTTCGATATCTTAATTAAGACGACAAAGCCTAAAAAAATGACCATCATCCACATTTCATTCTCAGCTCCTGCTTTGTTTTCTCCTTCTCTCCGAAAGCCGCTCTGTGTTTTTTCCAAGTTTCGATTTCTGATCCGCGCTCTGATAAAAGCTCCTCTGCTCCAACACAACCACACCAAGACACATCTGAGCTCATACAAAGAGGAATTATTAGATTTAGACTTAAATACAAAATCAAGATGCTGAACAGGATTTTCTTGGCTTGTGTCTTTCTTGCTCTGTACTGCGCATGCTCCCCGCTGAGCTGCAGGTGGATGGATCAGAAATTCAGACAGCACAGCCAGAACTCATTAGATCTTCTGGATGGGATGGTAAGAGATCAGATTTTAATGCTCGTTTATGTTTGATCTGATTTGTAAAAATATGCTTAATTTCTGATGTGTCTGTGCTGCAGGTTAATAACAGCACTAACAGCACTAAGGATGAAAAGCAGAGCGCTGTGGCCTTCCCTCATCATCTGTACAGCCACGTGTCCAAAGCATCAGTAAGTCCTCCTCAGCTGCATTCTGCTAACAATCAATCATTTGATCATAGATGGAACAGCAAGGATTTCTGCAGTCAGCATCTCACAGTCCTCCTCTTCTTCTTCTTCTTACAGGCTGAGGGTAAACTCGCCTTCACAGTCCACATCCTGAGGGAGATTTCTGCCCTGTTTGAGGATGACTACAGCTCTTCATCATGGCATGAAACCACAGTGGAGAACTTTCTCAATGTTGTCAACAAACAGGCTGATGAACTTCACTCATGCGTAAGTTCCCTTTCATTCTCCTATGATTATATTTAATTTATAACAGTTGCAAACATTTTACAGAAAATGTAGAAATGATTATTTTGAAACTTGACTCTCTGATTCTTTCAGATTAAAGGCCACGCCCACATGAAGAAGAAGCACAACACCAAGCTTCACATGTATTTCCAGAGATTATCCCATGACATCCTGAAGAAAATGGTCAGTTTCTATTGTTGATCTGCTGCTGTGCTCATCAAGTTTTATTAAAGCTGTATGTTGTAATAATGATGATCAAATGTTTGTGTCTTTAGGGTCACAGTGCTGAAGCCTGGGAGCTGATCAGGAGGGAAATCAAAGTCCATCTAATGAAAGCAGACCACCTGGTTTCTACTGTACTCAGCAGCTAAAATCATAGAGATATTACAGAAATTATCTAGATTATTTATCTATTTATATTGCTGTAACTATTCAAACTTTTTATGGTATTTATTTTATTTATTCAGTTTACCTTTTAATTGTTATTGTTTTTTTTTGGTACTTTTTTCAGCTTTACTTTTTTAAAATATATTTTTATATTTATTTTTATTTGTTTAGCTACCTCAGTATCATTTTTCTCTCTATTATGGATTTCAATAATGTGGAAAGGTTTTTAATATATTTGCTACATTTTTTGCATATTTATTTTTAGTTATTACTGTAGTTTATTTAACTTTGATGTGGAAGTGCAAGCAAAAAATATTGTGTTCTAGACAAAGAGAGGTGTTCTTTTCATCCTTGTTGTAAAAGTTACTCTATAAGTCATTAACATAAAAAAAATATTTCTAGAATATGCAACAGCTTGCAAAATGATTCATAGGCCTTAAATCTTTCCACATTTTTCATGGTACCGCTGCAAGGATATTACAGAAATTATCTAGATTATCTATCTATTTATAATTTTTTTTAAACTTTTGTTGTGTATTAACTAATCATAGTTTTTATATTTATTTTATTTAATCACTTTATTTAGTATTATTCTTATTTTCTCACCCCTTATTATATTTCTATTATTGCCTTTTACTGTGTGTAAAACTATATTTCTATGTGTACTTTTACTGTTTATTCATTGTAACTTATTGCATTCATGGATATTCTGTCAATATTTATATTCTTATATTTGTTATAAAAAAAATAAAGGAAGTTTTTTAAGACAAGGAAATATGTTTGTTTCATTCTGGTTATAAAAACAATTCCAGAAGGAATTAATATGAAAACATTTTTTGGAATATCTAATTTAATTCAGTTTATTTCCATAGCGCCAATTCACAACACATTTAATCTCAAGGCACTTTACAGTTCACTGGACTCATACAGTCAAATTGATTCAAAGTTTTTTTTTTCTATGCATGGACTCATTGACTCTAAGGCAATCCCTCACACTAAGCATGCTTGTAGCGACAGTGGAGAGGAAAAACTCCCTTTTAACAGGAAGGAATCTCCAGCAGAACCAGAATCAACTTGAGCGGCCATCTGCTGAGGCCGACTGGGGTTCAAGGAGACAGAAGCAGAGATCCAAATAGCAGCTGTAAAAGGCGGCTCGGTCCAGGAAACACACAGCCAGGAAGACGAGCACCGAGCCAGCTCCCATATCAGAGGATGAAGAGAGCACATCCAGTTAGTCACAGTCAGAGAAACAGGACTACACTAAAAAACAGGCCCATCTTGAACATCTGTATTCCTAGATTCCTGGCCACTGGCACATTTTAGCATTTGCAGCTGCTGTAATTAACCTGGCTGGTAGTCCAACAGGGAAAAGCTCTCCAGCTTTGTCTGCATAATTTCCTTGTCAGTTTATCCATTTCATATTAGCTTAAATGGCTGCTTCAGTATGTTAATACATATATTATTAAAAAGTAGCAGACTTTAAATCTTTCTTCTTTGCGTCAAAAATAGATTATAGTGTTTTTATTGTTAAAAATAGAAATCAGAATAAGTCAACATGATGATAGCAACCATATATAGTTGCACTAAGTTTGGTCTGCAACAGCCAATGCTTTTTCATTTATTCATCCAACCAGTTATGTATCTCTGGAGCAATTGCTAACTTTATAACCCTTTAAATTATATTTATTTTTATTCTAAATGACAACTGAAATCAAACTAGCTGCCTCCAGTTTCAATCACCATCATTGAGGATTTCTAAAACACAAACGTGTAAGAGACCCAGAAGAAAGCTCCTATAGGCAATAACAGCGGAAATAAAAATACAAAGGAAAAGTAGATAAATGATAGAATTTAATGTACAAATTTGAAGTTATTAATTTCATGGTGAATCATATTCAATATCAGTTTTTAGCCATTTTGTGAATTTCAATAAAACATGATAAATACAGATTCAATACCATGTCTTGCTGGGAGTTAGCCTGGTTTCATCCTTCCTCATACTCCAGCACCTCAGAAAGTGTGTCCAATGGAGGGTTAACATTTTGCATTTCAGCCACTGGCATTTCTGTCTACTTTGGAGCTACAGCAGCAGGAAGTTGCATTTGCTGTATATTCTCCAGTGAGGGTCCAGGTGTGCAGCACAGCAACAACACAGATCAAAAATAATGAAGTAATCTTAACAGCAAAGTTTTAAATTGGGTGATTTTAAACAGGGCCCAACAGGGGCCAGTAGAACTGGTCCAAACACCTGTTATGATCCCTCTTCTGAAGATATAGTACCTAATCAGTTTTGTATGATAATATGTGATGACACAAGATCTGCACCTGATTGGTCTCTTAGATAAATATCATTTTCTAAATTTAGAACTTTACTTTAACGGTAATTGAAAAATAACGTGGTACATCTTTAGCTTCATCCATATTGAGATAAGATGACAATCTTCATCTGCTAAATCGGTGTCTCCAAAGCTTAAATGGCTTTTTGCCTCTCTTGATATATGTAATGATGAACACTTCCACTGTTGCTATCCTTTTTTTTTTTTTTTTATGTTTTATTCTTTTCCCCAATGACCCTATTTAAAAGTAAAAAACAAACAAACCTCTGGCTTTGTTATAAGAACATTGACTGCAGTGTTTTGGATCAGCTGAAGGCTTTTAACTACATTTGGTAAACCTTCTGATATCAAAGAATCTCAATAGTCCCGCCTTGAAATAACAAATGCACTAACAGTTTCTCAGCATCAACCCTGGACAAGATGTTTAGAAATGTTTGAAATATCAAAGACTTGAAAGAAGGAAATTCTAGAAACCATATAAATTGGAATTGAGTTTAATTAGAATGTAACTCACACATTATCAAATATGACACTGAATTTTATGTTATTATCAGAGACAAATTTAATGCCACAATATTAAGTGACTGACTAAGCTTCTTTTTCAAAGATGGAAAATACAGTCATGCACACACACACACTTAGACCCAGTGGCCATTAGAAAGACTACCTGTTTTACAGAATATATATTAGGAAGTCAGAGAATCCAAAAAGATCCAGCATTTCAAGATTGCAGATTTTTTTTTTTCTCAGCTTCTAACTTCTGGCCTATATTTGGTGAGGGGGGCGTGGCCTCATATGATAGGAGGGCTGGAATCATGACTGTCTGCTCTACACAGCAGCTGAACATCAGATTGCCAGCTGTTGCATTTAGGTACCATGGGAAATAGAAAAGTCTTTCAAAAATTATGGGTGTGCTTATGTGATTGGTTTTGAAAAACAAATGTAATTAAGAGAGAGAACGGGCAAAAAGAGAAAGAAAAAAAAATGTGGATAAAAAACGAAATATTGCGCTTTTTGGGATCCAAAATTAACTTGAGATTTTTTGAGGGAAAACACTTGGATTAGAAAATCTAAGAAGTATTAAAAGGCAATAATTACAAACTAATATAAATGGTGGAAAACATGTTTTAAATATATCTGAGTGGTAAGGAAATAAGAAAGAACATGAACATGTTTAGGAAAATAAAACAGCACTTGATTTACTTGAAATAAATGGCTACATAGAAAACACAGCATTTCAGTGATTAAATATTCATTGTTCGAATAAAACATTAGAATAGCAGTCCACAGATAAAATAGAGCAGGTAAAATTAAATATTTTTATTAATATATCAAAAATAACTGATCATTTTTAAAAAAATATATGTAGTTTTTATCAGTTTGTTGTACAATGGCTTGAATTTTAATTTCAAGACTTTCTTTTGCCAATGATTCATATTTATGACTCATTTATTTTTCCTTTATGTATTTTTATCATGAAAGGATTGGTCTACCATGTTGGAGACAATGACTATAGCAAACGACTTAATCCGCTTACATACAATTATAGATTCAGCTTGCAGACTTATTACTTAACATTATTTATCAAATAAATAAATAGGCCTAAACCTCTTGCTTATCCTTTAATTATTATTTCTCTATAGCTTGCATGTCTTTTGTACGAAGTAATACATGATGTATAAACTAGGGATGCACGATATTGGGATTTTGGCCGATATCCGATATGCCGATATTTTAAAACTCATGTAGCCGATAACCGATATCGATACTGATGTGAAAGCTAGACAAAAATAAGTAGTCATTGAAAATAGCAGTTTTGTTCTCCATTTCTGACACTTTGAAAAATAATATGCTCAAATATATTTTCATATGCTGATATCAAATTGATTTTTAAAAACGCGGTATCGATCTATCTTACTTTCAAAATCTCGTGAAATTTCATCATTCTGTTACAAACTCTTTTGCTACCCTCAGCCTGTAAGAAGAAGAAGAGGAGGACTGTGAGATGCTGACTGCAGAAATCCTTGCTGTTCCATCTCTGATCAAATGATTGATTGTGAGCAGAATGCAGCTGAGGAGGACTTACTGATGCTTTGGACACGTGGCTGTACAGATGATGAGGGAAGGCCACAGCGCTCTGCTTTTCATCCTTAGTGCTGTTAGTGCTGTTATTAACCTGCAGCACAGACACATCAGAAATTAAGCATATTTTTACAAATCAGATCAAACATCAACGAGCATTAAAATCTGATCTCTTACCATCCCATCCAGAAGATCTAATGAGTTCTGGCTGTGCTGTCTGAATTTCTGATCCATCCACCTGCAGCTCAGCGGGGAGCATGCGCAGTAGGCTACAGAGCAAGAAAGACACAAGCCAAGAAAATCCTGTTCAGCATCTTGATTTTGTATTTAAGTCTAAATCTAATAATTCCTCTTTGTATGAGCTCAGATGTGTCTTGGTGTGGTTGTGTTGGAGCAGAGCAGCAGAGGAGCTTTTATATCAGAGCGCGGATTTCACTTTCCGAAATCCACACCTAAAAAAAACACAGAGCGGCGGAGAGAAGCAGAAAACTAAGCAGGAGGTGAGATGCTGTAAATCTGTTTGAAGGAGAGAAATATTAACGCTAAAATAATGGCTTACAGTCTAATAAACAGTTTGATCGCTATAAAAATAAAAGCAGCAGCGAAGACAAAAGAAAACTTGGAGATAATCAGATGGAGATGTTTCTCAGGCTGCTGTCAATGTTTATAAAAGGAATAGGCTTAATATTTACTCTAATACGACATTAAATGTTGTTCTTTAAATACTATAATTAAATAAGGGATTAAATGGAAAGACGTGAGAATCAAATGTGGATGATGGTAATTTTTTTAGGCTTTGTCGTCTTAATTAAGATATCGAACATTTTCTGAAACGATCGTGTTTTTTTTGTTTTTTTTTTTTTTATTGTTGCGTGTTTTTGTCAGTTTTGTTTAGTGTCTAGAGTAAGCCTTCTAAATATGGTGTTTTAAGTTAAAAAAAAACACGGTTAAAGTATTGGGAGGAAATAAAACATAGTTCCACATTGCACGTTTTAAGGCACAAGATGGAAATGTGATTTTACAGGAGAACTCTAAATGTTTTTTATTTTTTATTTAAATACGGACAGGACGTGGCCTTGACAGGTGGGTCATTATAAATAGACCATATAGAGAGACTTTAAATGACAATAATCCTACTTAAAACAATAAGCAGAACTAAACTCTGCTGAATAAATAAATCTGTTTTGTAATACGAAATGTAAAATTATGAATGAAGGACAACATGTTTGGGTGTTTTCCAGCTGTTTGTGTATTGCATCACTGCATCACTGTAAATGATTATTAACGAATGTGTTGTACTATCGCATGACATCATGAAGAAAATGGTCAGTTTCTATTGTTGATCTGCTGCTGTGCTCATCAAGTTTTATTAAAGCTGCATGTTGTAATAATGATGATCAAATGTTTGTGTCTTTAGGGTCACAGTGCTGAAGCCTGGGAGCTGATCAGGAGGGAAATCAAAGTCCATCTAATGAAAGCAGACCACCTGGTTTCTACTGTACTCAGCAGCTAAAATCATAGAGATCTTACAGAAATTATCTAGATTATTTATCTATTTATATTGTTGTTTTGACTTTTGGTATGTATTACTAACTATTCATACTTTTTATATTTATTTTATTTATACTGTTTTTTAGTATTATTCTTAAGAAAAGTATATCTTTATATAAATTTTTATTGTTCATTCATTGTTATTTATTGTAATCATGTATGTTCTTTGAATATTTACATTCTTATATTTGTCATTGAAAAAATAAATGAAGGTTTTTTTTAGACAATGAAATTTGTTTGTTTCATCCTGGTTAGAAAAGCAACTCTACAAATCATTAACATGAAAACTTTTCTAGAATATGCAATGGCTATAGGAATATTGTCATAATTTATGAGTTTATTTTCAATGATGTTTGATATTTAGGCCATTCCTTATTCCCTGGGAAATCAACCTACTGAGTTATTTTCCTGTATTCTCTACTTCTTTTAACCATTTTTTCCCAGATAATTAGCTGATTCTTTCCCGTACCGCTTATTGAGCTGATCCGATTCCTTTGATTTTCTTCACTTAGGTATTTATTTCCAGAAATGAATTGACCACACACCAATACAACTGGGCTTATGCAGTGTGTTACTGTGTTTTATTTTTCTCCAACAAGACAAGAAAGATCCCGAACAGCATTTTCCGAATTTATTCCAGGTGTGTTTAACAAAATCATTGATATGAGCAAAAAACACAGAAAAAGACTTCAGCCTCTGACTCTTTCCCTTGCCGCATATTAGATTCCTTTGCTTTTTTTCCCCAAGGTGTTTGTTTCCAGAAATTAAAAGCGAAATTAGTATGCTGCAGTTTAAATGATCTGTTGTTGTTAAAAAAAAAAAAAAAAAAAACTAGATCAAAGTCACTGGTTAAAAAAAATTGGTGGAAAAGACATTTAGCATCAAGGTGAGAAAAACTTTTTTGGTAAAAAAAAAATGCATTTTACAGGTTGATATAAAGAATAATCGCATTTATTGAGAATTTTGTTTAAAAAAAAAACTAAAAAAAGATAAAGGGAAAAGTGTATGTTACAAGTAGCATAGTTGTTTTTTGCTAAAGGTAAGGCAATTTATATATAATAATGAACATTTCAGCGGCAGGACAATTCAAAGTGAAAATGAGAGAAAAAAGAAAACTTTCTAGATTCAATGAGGACATGAGCACCATCAACTGTGATCCACTTTCAGGCAGAACTGTAAAGAAAACTTTGCTGTAATCAATTCTCCTGCTGAACGGTGATCAGCCGATTAGTTCGGATAGTCGGTCCCTGTGACCAGCTTCCATAAGCAAGAGATAATGGATGGAAGGATACATTCTGAGCATGCATAGAATGAATATGGACTTTTTTTTGTTGTTTTTAAAAATTTATCTACAGTTACTAGAAATGTATTTTTATCATTTGGTAATTAGAATTGCAACAAAAAACAGTGATAACTCTGGTTAGTTTAGTTTGACAGCAATTATTTTGAACACATCAGTATCCTGGCTGAATTATTTATTTAGTTTTTAAAAAGACTGCTATATTAGTAAACTATTTGCAAACAATTTTATTCATATTTTTTGTGTTTACTGCAGTTATAGCTAAACTTTTTGGTTGAAAATGATCTTATCAATGAATTGCATCATCCTTGTCTCCCTGCTTCAGTTTCACCTGAGATCAAAAATAAACAAAACTCCTGAAATTTTTTAATTAAAGGCAAGAAACATAACATTCAAATCAATGTTGTGTTGATTTTACGAATATTTTTTACCTCAAATATACAAACTTCAACTGAACAGATTAAGAGTAAAATCGTCTGCTTAAACATACTAATAATATAATTAAATTAACTGTATATTATGTATGTTTTGATTCTTCTTGAGTAAATATTGATAAATTTTTTTAATCTTTATCAGAATAGGGCTTATGTGGAGAGAGCATTGCAAGGAGCAATGCAGAAGTCACTGCTGTGATGAAACACACAAAAAGAAATCTTATTTAGCAAAAGACCTACAGAAAGATCAATCATCCAGTTTTTAAGCCACTTGGCAAAACAGCAGAGATTCAAGTAAATGCAAACCTAAATTGAGTTTCATAATTTATTTAGTTTCAGTTAAAAAGCAAATATTATACCCCTGCTGTGCATTCAAGTGTAACCCTGGAAATATGTCAATTCAATTTTTTTTATTTTCTGTTGTTCTTGAACAATTTTTTTACATAGCTTAGTAGGGAGATATTCTTTTTTAACTTATCCCACGTCTTAATAATGTACCCTTATTGTTCCCTAAGCTTTTTGTTGAATCTATATGGGTCTATATGGGTCCCAATGACCTCTACCCAGTTATGACCTTTAACCATGCAAACCACATCCACAGTAAATTCCACAGTGTTAAATATGCAGTGTCAAAGTACATTGACTCCTTTTGAGTTATTACAACAACAACTGGAGTAAACTATACACTACGTAGAGATCTAATTGAACACTAATTTCGAGTGGGACCAAATGCACTCTTAAAGTGTTACTTTAACTGTCATGATCTGGCCTTTTTGCTCTCCCTTAATTAGTCATTCTTTTCACCTGTCGTTTTCCCTTCCTGCCTCAATTATAGTTTATTCCTCTCACCTGTTTCCTCTTGGTTATATTCAGTTCAGCCTGTGCGTTCAGTGCCAGATCATTACTTCTCTTTCTGTTAGCCTAGTTTTATTTCATGGTTCATGTCCTGGATCCTGGATGTTTGTCTCGTCTCCTGATCGTCCACTGTTCCTCCCCCGCGGAGTCCTTTGGGTTTTTGGTTCTGTATATGGGGAGGTTCAGAGTTTATCTCAGTAAGCCTGGCTCTGGGGAGGAGACCAGTTTAAAGTCCTGCATCAAGTTCTGGTTCCACGTCCTGTCTCGGCTACCCTCTTCCACTGAGCCTGCTCATCTGCACCTGATCCTGTCTGCTCCTGTGCATGACCACCTGCTTCTGGTCCCAGTCAGACTCTGAGCCCTCCTGGGAGCTTGTGGATGCCTGGAAGTCTGGATCTGCCACCTGTTCTGTTCCTGCCTGATCTGGATCCTGTCCCTGTCTGTTCCTGTCTGTTCTGGATCCCTGACCAGGATCGGCTTCCAGCATGACCTCTGGGACTACAGCACTTGGGGACATTCTTGGACTGGACTGTTAAACTAGAGTGTCTGTCATTGGGCAGTGCCCCGCTCCCCATCCTGCAGTATCCACGACCCAAAGCTCCACTTTAGTTTTTGTTAATTTAATAAGCCTTTTTTAACTTTCCTACTGACTGTCTCTCCTTAAAAACTGGGTCCATCTGTCCTCGGTTCTTGACATTAACACTTCAAAAATGTACTGTCTGGGCTTTTTATGGGTCCCACATGTAGCCCATCTGTAACCCAAATGGTGCCTAGCACAGCTCGCTGGCTGGGTAACAGTATTTATCTGTAAGAATGTTTACAAGTAACAACTGCTTTTTGTCATGTTTTACTTGTTACCATTTTAATAAGATCCAATGGAGATTTTTAGATGCAGATAAATCATTGAATATATTTTACTTTACTTTAACAGCAGCTTAATACTAATCTGAGAAGCTTTTAAGCCTTTTTTTTTTACTTTTGATTTAAATTATGCTGAAAATAAACAATATGTAGTACTTTTAACCCTCTGGTGCATAGTGGTCACTGTAGTGGACAGCTACTACAAAGTAAATATCTCTTTAATTCTATGGTTTTATTGTGAAACCTTACCGCCCAGCAAACACATATAGGCTCCCCATTGTAAGACCCTAACTAAGTACACTTCAGGAGACATTCAAGGCAGCAGCAGATCCTGAGAAATTTCAGTCACTTCAGTAAGCTATGAGTGTCACTGGTTTCCTTATTCGGTTCTTAACATTGTGCCTTTATAATGTAAAAAATTAAACAAAACATGTTGAAATATTTTTCAAAGCATAAAATGAATCAATGGTCTGCATTTTTTACAACAGAATACTAGATCATTATTTTTTTTAATAAATTCATAATATTTTAAATTAAGTTCTCATGTGCGCATAGTCCACTCCAGTGGACATATCTGTAACTTCATGAAACAACAATATTTTTGGGGAAAAAAAGTTAAAAAAAAAATTTTCATGTCCTAAGAATAAGAAAAAACCTTGAGAAAAAAATCTTGATCAAGGCTTTCATAATTCATGCATCAGAGGGTTAATCTGAAAGTGGAGGTGAATCAATCTATTCCAGCACTAGGGGGCGCGTGGACTCTGATGGGGTCTTTTCATGTAATTTAGATCAGTTTAGTTTAAAAAAAAAAGATGAATGTTTCATTTTTCATTTTCAAATTAGGCTTAAAGAATAACACCAAAACTAAAAGAAATGAATAAAGTTCAAGTTTTTGCAATGACTTTAAAAATGTCATGGGATCTGATGAATCAAACCAAAATAGCCTATAAGTGAACAAAGACAAACAATGCAATTTTTTTTAAATAAATCCCCGTTGCTATTTGATGTATTCTTAATAAAAAGGAGGAACCATTCCTTGAATTATGGTTTTTGTATTCTCGCTGCATGTTTCAGGAGGGATAACTTGAAATATCGCTGCACGAATTCCAAGGAAGGCGCGTCAGAGCGCATCAGAGACCTCAGTCGCTTTCATTTTCTTTACAGCAAGTTCCCATTTATGGCAACATAAGGGCCAATTATTGAGAATATACACACTTTGCAGTTTATTTCAGCCGCGCTGCATTTAACATGAAAAATGCCCCAAAACGGTTATATATATCAATAATGTGTGAACGTAATTGTACACTATAAAGCCAAATATTTGTTGTTAATAATTAAAAAAATGTTTTTGTGCATAATCTAGCTAAGTTTATTTTACTTTATTGTTTGATATCTGTTGTGAGATTATGTTCTTTGGTTATTTAGTCATGTTCCTTTATTTTTGGTTAGTTATGATTAATTTAGGTTAATTGTTTTTTTTTTTATAAATAGGCAGTCAATGGTATAACCAGCAAGAGAAACATGGAGAAAATGTTTGTCTTTTTCTGTTTGCTTGCCTGAGGAAAAAATAAACTGACAAAACTAAAGGAGTTAACTGGTACCTTTTTTCTTTTGCCTGCGTAAAATAAGTCCACGGTGCATCTTTGGCCTTTGTGGATTTCCACTTTTTTGTGTCACCAAAGCTGGGCCACAAAATACACGTTCAATATAAAATAAAAAATAAACTCACATCAGTGAAGAAACATCATATTTATGATAAAACATATATATATATATAGTTTTTTTTTTAGTTGTCAACATTGTTGTATTTTTAACCCCATTGTAAACCTTATAGAATAACTGCTGTCTGATTCTGCTCATTCTATAAATATATTGAAATTAGTCATCAATAAGCCTTCTTAACTGAATGTGAAATGATCCAAACTGATATGGTGACGCACTGACGTTCCGAGTTTAATTGCACGTACTGGAAAATGAAATATCTGCGCTCTGATTTAAATAGGCCGCATTAGGTCAGCTCCAATAGACCACCAGGAGACACCTGAAGCTGCTTCCTACAGAGAGAAAATTCATTTTTACTCATTTTTAAAATAATAAATCAAGATGTCCAGCAGGATTTTCTTCGCTTGTGTCTTTCTCTCTTTGTGTTGCGCATCCTCCCCGCTGAGCTGCAGGTGGATGGACCATAAGTTCCGACAGTACAGCCAAAGCTCTTTAAATTTGCTGGATATGCTGGTAGTTAAGTTTTATTCTTTCAAACATGGCTGTTGGTTATCTAAGTTGCTATACATTTATTTTTTGTCTTTTTTACGATGCAGACTTACCCTTACACCAACCAGGATGCTCAGGCGAGCATTTGGCCTTTCCCTCATCACCTGTACACCCAGGCCTCTAGAACATCTGTAAGTTATCTGCCCACTACAATTTTATATCAGGTGAACATTAAAGTAAACGGTGTATATATATATATATATATATATATATATATATATATATATATATATATATATATATATATATATATATATATATATATAGAGAGAGAGAGAGAGAGAGAGAGAGAGAGAGAGAGAGAGAGAGAGAGAGACTTTACCGGTTCTAAACATTAAATCAAATGTTATGATGCAACAGTTACTCAGTACTGAAATAGCCATTTTTTGAAATAACCTTTTTTTATTTCTTAAGTAATTAGTTAGACAATTTATTATTTTACTTGAACAAAAAATGTGTGCTGTCTTGATTTAATTAAAGGTCTGACCCAAAATGCAGAAGACCAAAACAGACAGACCAGGGAAAAGTTTAACAGGTTTATTAAGAATATAGTGATGAATCCAGTGCTGCTCAGAACACTGTCAAACAGGAACTGGAAGGTGAGGGGAAGACACTGCGGTTAGTTCAGGCTCAGTGGGAAATTAAATTCTTTGGCTTGAATTGGAGGAATTGGTTGCAGACTAACTTCTCCAGAAAAAGGTGTCCTTTATGGAAACCAGTCTGCGTGGAATGTTCCAGTGATTGTCTTGTTTGGTGCTGGGGGGACGGGGTTTACTCAGACTGCAGTTGTTCCTTGGTGAACGGAGAAGCTGACTGCCACTCAGATTTCCTGCGGTACTTGAACGGGCTGTGGTGCAGATGAAACCTTTGCTCAGTGTGAAGCTCAAACGACCTCTTGGGGGAAAGTGGATCCAAGCCTCCTGTTTGGAACCCCAGTTTAGTTAGAAGCTCAGTTGATCCCTCCAGAGAGAGAAGGTCCGAAAAAATCCAGTTTGCAGGATGACTTCCTGCCGAGAAGCAAAGACAAAAACAAAGTTAAGACTCTGGTTGACAAAAACTCAGTTTGGCTCAGCAAAACTCAGCTTGGCTAGAGAACCCAAAACTGGCAAAACAAAAACTCAGGTTAGACTCTGCTAAACTAAGCATAGCTAGAGTACCCTGTATTGGCAAATACTCTGGCGTCGAGGTAGTAGCAGTCAGCAGCTTAAGAGAACTCCACAGGTAATGAGGCAATGAGCTGCAGGTGTGCAGGGAGACCCAATAAGGACGGGGCACCACCTGGTGGAGGAGGAAAGGAAACACAAAAACAGACCACACAAAGTTGATTCCTGACATGCTCAAGTTGTCTTATTACTTGAGTACATTGTTTCTGTTCTCTACCAACATCTGTTTATTATTTACATGGGCTAATGCTCCTTTTTCTTCCAGGCTGAGGGTAAACTTGCCTTCACAGTTCAGATCCTGAGGGAGGTGTCCGCCCTAATTGTGGAAAACGACAGCTATTCATCATGGGGGGAGATCACAGTGGAGCATTTTCTCAATGTTGTCAACAAACAGGCTGATGAACTCCAATCTTGTGTAAGTACACTTGGTGAGGTTGGTTTATATTGCCACAATATTTACATACCTAGTTATTATATTTTTATACATTTTTTGTCACATTACTACCTCTAAAATTAATGTAAAATAATGGGATTCCATATGACACAGTAGCAAATGACATTATTGTGGAGGGAAAAAAATACAAAACAGTATATATATAAGAGCTGCAAGTCGTTTGAATCTCTATAGAAGAAAATGGCTGTTGGTTTCTCCTAAAAACATAGCCAGGACAGTCAATTTGAACAATTTTCAAGTCTTACCATTGATTCTAATATTATTTCGGTAACTAACTAACATCAGAATATATGTTCTAATTCAATGAATATGACTGTAATTCTTTTTGCTATACGGTTTTAACACATAAAAAACTTTAGATGTAAACCCTCCCATTGTACCAGCCCATTTTTCAGGCCTGTTGTCTGGTGGGAAGAAAATGACATCCAGAAATTGTGACCTCATCATTTTCTTCCAGGATTTTCTTGCATTTAGCTTAATCCATTTCAACACAATTTTACCAGTTGACCAGTTTTGCAAGGCATGCAGAAAAAAAGCACCCTGTGTTTATGGAGCAGAAGAAGCTTTGTTTTCTGTTGTAAATAACCTGTTACACAGGATTTATAGCTTTCTTTTAACAGTGGGTTCCCAGCTAATTGTCCTCCAGCTAAGCTTTGGAAAGTCACAGCTCCTCCAGAGTCACAGGCTTATCTCATATGTTAATTAGTTTACTTTCCAATGTAGCTGGTTCTACTGGATTTTGCTCAGGTAGATCAGAGTAATGGCGGTAAATGTAAATGCCCAACACACCTTTCAGATTTGTATTTTTAGAAAAGTTTGAAAAACATGCATTATTTTTTGCTTCATATTTTTGTGCCACGTTGCTCTATAAAAGAAAGTGTGATCTTAGTGTCATAAAAATCTTTATGAATCCCTGTGTGGTTTGACTTTACGATTAAATGAGCATAAGAAAATAATTATCTTTTTCTCTCAGGTTGGAGGAGAATGGAGACCAAACAGGAGGCTGCACACATACTTTAAGAGGCTTTCACATGGCATATTTAGACAAATGGTGAGCCTCATTCTCTAATTAAAGGGTCCAACTTGGAGCCTGATTTATTTTTTCAAAAATAACTGATATGATTATTTTTTTTATCACCATCAGGGCCACAGCACTGAAGCCTCGGAGCTGATCAGGAGAGAAATCAAAGTCCACCTATTCAGAGTGGACCACTTGGTTTCCTCTCTGTTCACCGCTAACTGAAAACCGCTCAGCTTTTACAAACAACTTAATTTACTTGTTTATTTAATTATTTTTTTATTAATTGATTATTTATTATCTGCATCTGAACACCATAGAATTATTCACCCTGTAAAAGAAACAATGAGATGTTTTCTTTTGTTTTTTACATATTTATTTTAAAACAAAGCAAACAAATAAAAATTACTCTTTACAGCAGCCTTGAATCTGTTTATTGATAAATGGTGAACTATAAGAGGAAGTCAGCCTCTCTGAGGCTGTGGTGAAATACAGATTCATGCTTTTGCAATTCAACAAAATGGTAAAAAACAAAAAAAAACTCAGATACAACACAATTTATACACTAATGCATCAAAGCACATGGAATCAGCTGGTGCACCAACATCAGCCAATGATAAGCAATCTCTAAAAGAGGACAAAAAATACATGATTTAGCACCAAAGTCCTGATACCTGGGACTAGGGGTCTTACTTTGGGTGTTAAAACACAAAGATGGTGGCCTGCAGAGGAACCTGATGAGTACATTTTTTTAAGAACTATTACAAAGGATAAAAAGGTAGTTATAAGTGTATGCGAGTAAAACCAAGCATTGCAAAACAACAAATGTGTAATTCATCAGAATGAGTTTTCTCTTTCCTACTGTCATCCCCAGTCAACAGGCAGAGGGGCATAGCTGGGAATGTGTTCAGAGGGAACACAGAGAAATACGGCTGTACAGCATGGGTTGCTACTGATGCTTATTTCTTTTCTATCTTATCCAAAATCCAAACAACTTTTGCTGATCAAACCTTGACATGATGGTTTAACACTAAAAATATTCCTTAAAAAAACCCTTTTATTCTAAAAACAATGGAGGCTAGCAATCCATGGATGTATGCAACAACCGCCAACGATCTAGGTCTTGTTTTATTATTTTCGTGTCTTTCTAAATTCATTTTCAGTGATGATAATATCCATCAGCAAAGTTTGGGTCCGAGTTGTTAGCTGCTTTTACTTTATGGTCCAAAAACTGGACATTCTAGGGTTAAACTGCTCTAGCAAATAACAAAAGCTGCACCTTTCTGGGCAAAACACAGATATATTCACACCCAAAAGGGGACCAACAAGTACTTGTCTGCCTTTTTCACCACACAGGCGATAATTATGAACATAAACTCCACATTTATGACTGCAGAGGGTGTTGGTTTCACTCCCACGGGGCCTCGGTTTCTTCAGTCCGAGCGTACGCAGAAAGATCTTCATACAGACCTCCCCCACATGTCTCAATGGCCAAGCCCTAAGAAGAAAGCATGGTTAAGTTAATTACCTTGGATTATATGCATATGAATCCAGTATGTCTGAAAAAAATATTTTCTTTATCTTTCATAAAATCTTTTTTTGCATGAATGACTCAGAGATCTCAAACAAAAAGTTGCTGCTGCTTAAAGTCAAATCGGCTTGCTGACATTAAGTACAAATATTTGCATAATTCTTAATCATCTTTCTGTGCCTCTGGGAAATATGAATATTTTTAAAGGGCAGAAAGAAGATAAATTACAGCAAATAAACACTACTTTAGTTGTGACCTTAAATATGCAGATTTTTCAATGGTATCTTATGACAAGAGTTTCTCTATGATTCAACTTCCTCTTAACGGTGAAAAAATAATCATTTACATTGTTAAAAGGTGGATAATAAATAAGATTAAACTAAATGTATTAAAGAAAATTTGCTAGCAAAGTGAAAAATAAAACAGCAGATAAAAAGTGTATGTATTAAAACTTAAATGTTCAGCAGGAAACAACAAAAATAAAAACCAATTGTGATCAAATCTAAAAGAGTGACTGAGGTGATTAAATAAAACACATCAGAAAATAATAGAATTAAATGATCAACAATAATCGAGTTAATTTAGAAAACACAGCAGTCCTTCTTTCTTAAAGCAAGGTGCTTTGCTGTAAATTCAGCGTCTTACAGTAGAAACTGCTCAGACGTGTCAAAAGTACTCACATTCTGTACTTAAGTAAAAGTTAAGAAATGTGCAGGTCCCACAATCTGATTAAGTCCAAATGTAAAATAAAGCATTTGCCTGAATCTATAAAAAATAACTCAAAAAATCTTCTGAAATTCTTATATTTACAAAACGGGGATTATTTTTTCTATTTTGCTCACTGTATTGTAAAAGGGAACCTTAAAATAATACTGACCTGGTCTAAAGGTGTATTAAATTAAACTTTCAGACAGAATGATACACATTTAACTAAACATAAGTTCCATGTAAGCGGTGGAATACTTTTATATCTCTGATATTTAGATCATTAAAGTTGCAAATAGCATTAAAGTAAAGCAGAACCTTAAATATAATAAACATGTGCATTCAAAATCCAATAAAGAGGGAATAAATGTGGATTGTCCTGTCTCAGAATCTGATCAATCATATTTCAATATTTCAAAACCCCCTGTCTTCATGTTTTTCAAAAAATTAACTGTGCTTCAACTGTACGGATTGTCTTTGCACATTTGATCTTCTCTGTTTTAATGTGGATGTTATGCTATGTCATTATCAGCACAAAAAACAGTAAAAACCCAGTTTTGAGAAAGTAAAGCATAAAAACATCTGAAGAATAAAAACTCAAGTAGAGTATATACACTTAAAAAAGCTACTTAAGTACTTTAGCTAAATATTTATACTTAGTTTAGATCTCTGTGAAGCTGCATATTATTCAACAGAAAGTCTGCAGATCACTATTTTTTAGTTTTAAACTAAATCCGTATGGATCCATGCTTATTTAACATACATTTTCCTATAAAATAATATTTTCCACATATCTTTAGATACATGTTGGCAGTGACTTATCTTTATTTTAACAACAATAAAATGCATTGTTCAGTCCGTTTGCTGATTAAGAAAAAAATCGTTTTTGATATTGTGATGAAACAGTTCCTGCAAAAGTGAAAGCATAAAGTAAAAAAAAAAAAGAAACTATATTTGATGCAATTAAAAAACAGCACCAACAAAGGCAGAAGAACAAACAAAACAGTTGTGGCTTAAAGCTCAACGATGCAAGAAGACCTTTCATCCTGTTGACTGGCAGGATTGCGCTTGTCCTTGTTATGTAAAAAGGCACATCTGTGCAGAGTGTTCAACATCCATTTTCTGTCACGCTTTATGCTGGTGCCTATCTCCAGCTGTCTAGGGGCGAGAGGCGGGGTACACCTTGGACAGGTCGCCAGTCCATCGCAGGGCAACACAAAGACAGGACAAACAACCACTCAGGCACACACTCACACCTACGGAGAATTTAGAGCAGCCAATTAACCTAACGGCCATGTTTTTGGACTATGGAAAGAAGCCAGAGTACCCGGAGAGAACCCTCACATGCACAGGGAGAACATGCAAACTCCATGCAGAAAGACCCAGGGGTGGTAATCGAACCTGCAACCTTCATGACATATGAAAATAGGTGAACATAGCAAATATAAAAAGACATGAATAAACTAACCTCATAGATGTGGTCAGCTTCAGGCTCTTCATATACACTGTCATTGTCTTTTATCTGAGTTAGAGAAAAAAAAGAAGCAAAGTTGAATTTTTGGAATGAAATGAATAGATTCATCCATTTGCTATTTTTTATATTCATTTAAATACATATTTCTTGGTTAGACTTAAAATTATCAGTTAAGCATTTTCATTATGTTTTCAAAGTATATTTATAAAACAGAGCAAGACATATGGGGCCTTGTTAAAGTATTTTAAAATCTTGAACTAGTGGCGGTTCTTGACAAAATTCACCAAAGGGGGCATTGAAAAAAAAACATGAAATGATAAGCAGGGAAAACCAAGATGCAGCTCCACAATCATGGAGACATAAACTGAAAAACATAAATTTCCAAGTAAATATCTAATTGCATTACCATGTATTGTCACTTTAATTTATTAGTGAATGTGAGCTCACTAGCTGACCATTTGCTGGTTGATGTAACCAGTAATGCCACATCATGGGCAAAGATACTGTTATGAAATAATAATAATAATAATAATAATAATAATAATAATAATAATAATAATAATAATAATAATAATAATAATAATAATAATAATAATAATAATAGTAATAATAATAATAAATACGATAGCCTGTGAGCTACTGGCTGCAAAAATATCACAAAGAGCAAGATAAAGAACACTAAAGCATTTGCATTTGTTAAAAGACAGTTATACATTATGTGCTACATTACTAAAATTGTAACAGCTAAAGGAAGAGCTAGGTAGAGGTTTTAAGATATAAAGCCTGTCTCTGCTGTAAATAAAGTTGGAACTGAGTGAAATATTCAGTTTTATAAAAGTGTGATGTTTATAGTGTTTTGAATAATAAATCAAGATAAAATAAAGATATTCTTTGGAATATCTTTATGTACATTCATGATTCGAGAACAGCACATGTTTTTGTTACTTATTTTAAATGAAAATGATCAGTTTTACCCAATTCAGAACTAGAACGCAAGTAAATCAGATAAAATCATAGTTAAAACAGAACTGCACTGCAAAAAATAGAAATCTCAATAAGTAATTTTTTCTTAAAATAAGTGTGTTTTTCCTTGAATTGAGGAGGTAAGTAAGACACTTTGCCAATGGAACAAGACAATTTCCTTTTAAAATAAGAAAAAACTATTTTATCGTCTTATTTCAAGTAAATATTATCTAACTATCTTATTTTATGAGTAAAAATACTCATTCCATTGGCAGATCATCTTATTTACCTGCTCAAATTAAGGGTAAATATACTTAATTTAAGAATTTTTTTACTTATTTCTGGATTGTTTTTGCAGTGTGTGAAGGTGAAAAAAACAGTTTTACAGGAATCAGTCTTAAAAGGGTACTGGCCCCTATTGGCCCTAATCTAGAACTGCCCATGCATTAAACTCTTTTTGACATACTATAGTCACAAACTTCAGTATATTTTAATGGTTTTTAATGACACAGACCGATACATGTTTGGTGCAGGGCTGCAAAGAGGGAGGAACTCAACCAAGCTCAACAGAGTCAGGATTTTTCATTCTTTGCTGCCGTTGAACATGTCTCTACTAGCTTTAAATGTCTGGAAACCTTTTTTTTTTTTTTTTTTGCCAATTCTTCTTTGGGAAATAACTGATTTAGTAAGACTGGACAGAGAGCATCGTTACAGAGTTGTTGGTTTGATTACGCCCTCTTCTTGTCCTATTTTACAAGGCATTTAACCCTTAGCTACTTTGGGCTGTGTTCAAAACAAGTAAAAAAAATGCATATTTAGCTAATTATATGCATTAAATTGCTCTTATTAGTGTGCTGGTGATAGTTCTTAGCCCACTTCCAATTAATGGGGTATATAAGTGGATAGGAAATTACTTATAGATAAACATAGAAAAAAGAATCTAAGTAAAAGCGAAAGACAGAAATATCAATTTTGCATAAAAAAAGCTTTTTAGTTGGTAGCTAAGGCTGACTAGCAGAGAGAGAGAAAGCCAGTTTCAGTTTCAAACCAGTTTTGACCAGATCACATAACTTAATTTGCAAGTTTTAGGTAGTGAAGCCTTTCTGGTGTTTTTCGTGTTATTTACTTACATGTCACCTTATTTATTTATTTATTTAACCTTTTTAAAGTATACCAAGACACATCCCTGACTCTATTATTGTGGTTTTGGCAAATATAACACTTGTTCTCCCAAATACGCAACAATGCAACAGTCATGCTGTAAGTCTTTAACGATTGTTTATATGTGTTGAAAGTTGAAATACATTAATTTCATACGTAATGAAGTTGACGTTTTAAATCACAATAAAGTTTGTGTTCCCCTATTACTTAAAGACCAATGCTTGGAGCGTAACCTTGCAGGTCTTTTTCTATACTCAAATGAGCCACAATCTGACCATAAATAAATACGTTTATTTATTTATTTGTTTGGGTATAGACATATTCCTTAAAAGTTTAAAAACAATCCACTGGACTTGGTTTCCAAGGTTTGAAGACGTTTCGCTTCCCTTCCAGGAAGCTTTCTCAATTCAAATTAAATAATTCAATTAATTCAGTAATTAATGCTCAATTCAAATTAATGAATTCAATTAATTTGAATTGAGAAAGCTTCCTGGAGGGGAAGCGAAACGTCTTCAAACCTTGGAAACCAAGTCCAGTGGATTGTTTTTAAACTTTTACAGAATGACTATGACCTGAATGACTGAGGCGCTTCATCAGGATATAGACATGTATATTTACCTGATTCCCAATCATCAGGATAATTGTGGGGAATTAGGTAAGTGTAAGTTTCTTTGAATCTTTTTAAACTCTTTATCCTTTGAGCATCCAATTTATGTCTTGAGGAACCAGACTGGGTTCAAACATACTACGTTCCAAGTCCACCCTACATGCATGTAGGATCCACCGATGCATTTTAAAATGTACCAAAATGTGTTCAACTTTCAGTCTGTCTCATTGGATTTTTTGGCAATTGCCACATTCTGCTCTGTACACTGCAAAAAATTTTAATCTTAATAAGTCAATTTTTCTTAAAATAAGTGTATTTTTTCTTGAACTGAGGAGGTAAGTGAGACACTTTGCCAATGGAACAAGACAATTTACATTTAAAATAAGAAAAAAAACAATTGCATTGTCTTATTTCAAGTGAGTTTTATCTAATTATCTTATTTTAAGAATAAAAATACTCATTCCATTGGCAAATCCTCTTACTTACCTACTCAAATTAAGAGTAAAAACACTTAATTTAAGAAATCTTTACCTATTTCTAGATTGTTTTTGCAGTGAACAAGTCTGTATATCTGACGGATGAGGGAGGGTGAGTTGTCATGGGTCTGGTCCCATACAAGTTAATTATCTAACTGAATTGGTTCTATTTAGTATCCTGCTTCCTTGTCTAAGCTCATTCATTTCTTCCAGGACTATTCAGCTAGCACTTATCATGAAAGCTGCATACACACTTTCACCTTAGCTGAGGTGCGTTTTCTATTTGAGGTATTTGGGTTGATTCAAGGTGTAAAGGGGCTAGGCTCAGGCTAAATGGTTTTATTTAACATTTTTCATTTTGAATAAGAAAGGAAAGTTTAAATAAATTCGAATTCGCCTCATCTAATTCTGACAAAGATGAAATAAATTATTTTAATCAAATATCAACTCATTATTTTGTTTGTTTTAGTTCATTGGAGGGTCCAAAACAGAGTCCAAAACATATATTTAGCTACCTTAAAATTTAGTAGTTATTTTTAAACTCTGCTGTAACTTATCTGAGATGTAAGAATAAATAGTTCTATAAAACAGCATTTGTCTGTGTGTGTTTGTACAAAAAAAAGAAAGAAAAATATTTTCCCATTTGCATATTTAACATTTCTTCTGACACAATCCCAGGAAAAGTTGTCTTTCCCCCAATGGGAAGTTGTTACAGAAAACACATAAATCACATTATTTTTCATCACAATCAACATTTTTCTTACAATACATCAATTTTTGCTGATTCTCACCAGTTTCTGTTTACGTAGCAGGTAGGCGCCGATACAAACAGCCACCAGCAGACCTTGCAGGACAATGAGACCATCCTTCATCTGGGTCCTGTACTGGGCACTGATAAGGTTAACTGGTCCTACGGACAATAAAGTGAAAAGTTACTGGAGTGTTTTTCTGCCATGTATTGTTTTGCATCTTTTAAATAAAGTCTTATTATCTTACTTATTATTTGTACTTCAGTTCCAGGTCCCCAAGTGTCGTTTATTTTGCAGTAATATATTCCGCTATCCTCTACTGTAAGTTCTTTGAAGAAAAGGAAAGCATTTTCAACTGAGCCTTGTTTTTCATACCGAATCCTTTCACTCTCGACAATCTCTTTCTCTGGAGAGTCATATTTCATAGCCTTGTACCACTCCGCAGTTTTTGCCGTATCTTGTTCTGAGGACTGGCAGTAAATAGATACATCCCTACGAGATGTCAATCCGTAAAATCTGGGCCTCTGGCTGATCTGCAGGGCAACTGAGGAGATAAAAAGAAAATAAGTTAAAAGAAATGTACAAGAAAATCTGCCATTCAACTAATTGGATCCTCAAGTTGTAAGCAACGTTTTTAACACAGGTGATTCGGGGAAATTAAAAAACTAATCTTTTTATTAGTGCCCGAACAACTTTTCAGAAAGACTTTTGATTAAAATTATAAACAAAATAGCTATTTACAAACTAATCAAGAGTGCATCTGTTCTTTAATCTTTGGATGCATCCCTGCTGCAAAAAAAAAAAAAAAAAAAACAGAATATAATGAATTTATCAACCAGGCTTTCCAAAATTTGCTAACTAACCAAATGCAAGACAGGGCGAGGCAAGTTTCTCTGTAAAGCAGAGACAATTGAAAGTGCTGTACGTTAGGAAAAAAAACCAAACAAAGGTAAAAACTAAACAGTGGTAATTTAACTTTTTAATTAAGGGAAAGAATGAACAACATTTAAAAAGGAAGCAATTAAAAAAATGTGCATACGAGGAATACAAAGGAGATGAGTTGATAAATTAGTTAGCTTACAATGGCAGGGGACATGACTGGTGAGCTGATAGTGCAGCTGAATGGGAATAGTGAGAACTGGATCCAGTAGTTGAGGGACAGTGACAGTTCGTCATTGTCCCTAAAGAAGGAAGCTTTAAAGGTGGATAAATGTGTCTTTTAAAAGATTGGTTAAAAATAAATAAATAAATAAAACAAATGTTCAGAGGCCAAAGCAGCAGCAAGCTGCAGATATCAGAAAAGTTGACTTGAATTAATAAGCACTTTTCATGTAGACTCTAAACCCCATATTAAAAAAAAAAAACAAACAAAATCTACCTGGTATAATTTATGACAACAGCTAACTATGTTGCTAACCAACAGACTGAGCTGCAGGGATGAGGGTCAACCTGGAAGGAAGGCTAGTTTTCCCCAAGAGTTGGTTTTAAAGCCAAACCAATGGATAATCTTGTTGTGCATTTTCTAAAACATGTATACAGTTTGTAATAATCATTGTCTTCTCTTCAGGATTTTGTGAGTGTCTTAGCAATTGCAGCTGGTCAAAGGGGAGCCTGTGCAAGCCGACCCCTGTGATCTAAGATTTGTCTCAAATACATCAACACAAAGACTAACTTAAAATTAACAAAAGAAAATATAAATTGGTAAATTAAATACATCAAAGTTTGTTTGTCTTTTAAAAACCCAAGAACTTAATATCAGGAATCTAACAAGTGCCCTTAAAAGCCTGTATGGAACACCAGAAGATACTGTATTTTCGCGACTATAAGGCGCATATAAATGTCTTTTTTTCCCCTCAAAATGTGCAGCGCGCCCTATAGTGCGGTGCGCCCTACAGTATGTGTGTTGTTACTGCGGACGTTTGAGACCACCATGAGAACGTTAAAGGGGGAAGTGTGGCCGTGGATTGTGTATAAAAGAACCGATATGTGCTTTATGCAGAACATTGTTGTCTTAACAACCCTGAAAATGGCAAAGAGACACGCCTATGAGTTTAGCCTGCAGTTTAAGCTGAAGGCTATCAGCTACGCAGAGCAACATGGAAATCGAGCAGCCGCAAGAGAATTCAAGATTAATGAATCGATGGTTCGCAAGTGGAGGAAGATGGAAAACGAACTCCGACAGGTGAAGAACACGCAGCTGAGTTTCCGCGGACATAAGGTCCAGCCAATTCACATCACCAACATGGACGAGGTGCCGCATTGTTGATGCTTGGGCTAACGTGTCTGCTGGCACTGTTGTTCGAGCTTTCGCAAAAGCCGGCATCTTTTCCGAGGAGCCGTTCAGCACGGAAAGTGACTCTGACAGCGAAGAAGGGGAAATTAGCATGTCTGATTTAGCGCAGCTGTTTAATTCAGAAACAGAGCATGATGACTTCGATGGGTTTGATTAATACTTTGTAATAAATACATGAATAAAGCACAAACATACACAGTTTTGCTCCCGCTTTATTTTTAAATACGCAGTAGAGGTATTTAAACGTAGTAGAGGATATTTACCGGTATATAAAACCTGCGCCCTATAATCTTGTGTGTATTAAATACAGTAATGGCACACAAAACTGAGACTGCGCTTTTTAGTACGGTGTGCCTTATGGTCATGAAAATACGGTACAAAAGCAAAAGATAATCCCCCATCCAGGGTGCTGGTTTGACCTGACAATGAATACAGAAAATGGAAGTGTTTTCAATTAAAGAGGTTTTGTTTATTCATTTTGTTTCATTTTTGTTCAAATAACAAATATTTAAAACAGTTTGATTGATTCTGTTTAGTTGAGCATTTAAAATAAACATTTGGCACATCTACAAAGGTTCTAAACAGTTACAGATACACCAATTGGTGCAGGACTCTTTAAAGAAGCATTAAAATTAGACATTGTTAGATAAATTGGTAAATCTTAGAGGTATGACCCAATCACTTTGCTGCTTGATACAGATTTATATTTTCCAAACAGACTGACATCAGTTAATAGGAAATAAACAGGTTTTCCATTGCCACCACATTTATTCCAAAGAAAATAGTATTATCATCTTAAAAAAAAACAACAAAAACAAAGAGACTTTTTTCTTTTATTTTCCAAGTCTTATATGTGGCAGAAGATGTAAGTTTTATTGAAGCGGATATAAGTAAGAAATAACAATTTTAAAATGTTAACATCACAGGAAAAATGCATTAGCCAAGTATAAAATTGTTTTATAGTGTTTGCATGTTATTTATTTCATAATTGTTCACTCTCACCTCCAATTACATCAGATGGAAACAAGAGCTGTAATCATGAAATGTTTTTCATAATTCCTGCATACTATAATGCCATTCTATAAGACAAATAATCTACATAACATCTTGCTGAGGTCAAAGACATTTGTCAAAATGTTACAACTGATTTGTAAAAGAAAAAATAAATGGATTAAATAATCTGAAGAATATATCATTTTATGTGAATTAATTTTAAGTGATAATTTCACAAAGAAAAGATAATATTCCAATAATTTTATTGGAAAAAATTCATTTAGTCAGTTTCATGCTTTATTATATTCACTTTTGTTTGATTTTGTGCTAATAATTTATTATTGATTATTATGTGATAACAAACAGAACAGCATAAGAAGTCTGAAATATAAGTGAGATTATTAATTGAAAATTTTTTGCACATTTTTTGTAACATTATTGAGTCACTATAAATGTGTTTGATTCAAAGAACTTCATCAACAAGACAGTAAAATAATAGTCTTTGTCTTAGAGAACTTCCTCTTTTTACCTCCAGATGGCCAGGAAGTAGTGGTAAAAATAACATGCAAAACTCTTGTGTGCAGTGTAGCTGTGGATAAACATACTTTAAACATACAATTAAAGGACATTTTAGCTTTAAAAAAAAACATGTTACTTGAACCCTATCAAGTTTAAACAACTAACTAACATTCATTACAGGTCCAGATATCGTTTGGTGAATATTTATATATCATATAATATATTTTCTGCACGCAAGAAGTAAAATTATCCTCTTGAAAAGAGTAAATATTTATATTTACCTGATAGACTTATCAATGCAAACCCACAGCAGCCAGCTAGAGTCCAATGCATGATGACAAGAAAAAGGAGGAGATCTGCTTTAACAGTTGGCACCGTTAGTGAATGAGAGTCTTTCTGCAGTCTGAAAAAGGTTAGGCTGTTAGTTTGCTTCAGTGGGTGTGCGCTCTGTTGGACAACATGCAGACTTTAACTTCACGCAAATGAGGGGAGGAGAACAGCAAGCAGCAAACTGAAATAACTTTGAGGCGCGCACTGAACTTCAAAGCCTCTGCAGGTTTATTTGAAACGTTATGCCTGTGAATTTAAAGAACATCTAAAAAATAAAGCCATAGCCTACTGAAGCTGACTGAATTTACACTTTTTGTCAGTTTGGCCATTGATTGTACACTTCTTCTTCATCTTTGATCTAAATGAGATAACCTGTATGAATAAAGGTGAAATTAAAAAGAGTATGGTGGAAACAGACTCTTTGCCGATCCAAGCACAAGCAAAATGTCTGGTCCTTACAGAGCTGTAACTTCTTCTTAAAGAAACTTTTATTTCTTTCACTTTTATTAATGGCACCTATTTGAGCTGGTTATCTGTATATAAAAGACACCTGAGCACAGCCTCAAACATTTAGACTTAAACTGAACCATGACCAAGACCATAGAGCTGCAGAAGGACAGCAGGAAGAAGATTGTTGAACCTGCACCAGGGTAGCCTCGTGAGACCATCCTGAACTCGCGAGCTTTCAAGGTTTCACTCGCAGATCAGTCTGGAGACTCTCCGTTAAAGAAAATTCAGAGCCGTTCACCAAACGAACGTCCAATCAGCGTTGGCTTTGAGGCGGGTTGAGGTGTGACGCAACGAGAAGCGCGACAGTTCAGTCTAAAGAACATGGCGGCTTCAGCCGATGAAACTAGAGTTAGCGTGGCTATCGAGCAAGTTTTATCGGAATTACAGAGTATTTCTTCACTGAAAAAAGAGCAAAACACTGCTATGGAGGCTTTTCTCAGAGGAAAATATGTTTCTGCCCTTTTCCCGACTGGTTTCGGCAAGAGTTTGATCTATCAATTGGCTCCTCTTCGTCGTCGCTATGTTGGTACCTCATATGCTTCGTTGATCTGATTGGTTTATTTGGCCCGTCTATCACCAACATAGGCCAATCAGCTAACCAGTATTTTCGCCCCTTCCCAAATTACTTCAATGGAAGGTTTCCAGATGGATATGCGGAGCAAATCCATCTGGCGGAGTCAGGTTAGCACCAGGGTGGGAAGAGTGAATCTACAATAGGAAGGAGGTTGGCAACTGGAAGAAAAGTAGAAGACATGCAAAACCATTGATAATCTCCCTCAGCCTGGGGCCCCACACAAGATCTAATCCCATGGGGTCAAAATGATCATTAAAGCAGGAAAGAAATCTTAGAACTACATGGAGGGACCTAATGAATGACCTGCAGAGAGGTGGGAGCAGAGGAACAACATCTACCATCAGTAACTTACTTAACTTTGGGGATGCAGTGTTTTTTTTTTTCCTCTGTTAAAAAAGTACAAACACCTTTCTCTATGTCCTGTGTCAAGCGAGGGGTCTTGATTCTGGCTAAATTTTAATGTCAATTTTATAATTTTTTAATCTAGATTTGAGTCTCTAATACCTTGTGTCTGCATGCTGTATGGCATTTAGCTTAACTGAGTTTAGTTAGGCTGGAGTCTTTTCTGAATAAAGCTGGGGAAAATTCTGACTCATCATTCACTCTTTATAGCTTGATCAGAAAAAGATCATCATAGTGCAAGACCATCCCACTCACTTTTCCAGTCTGTCACCATCACTGTTTGTCATCCTGTCACTGGATCCTGCTTGATTGTTCCATAACAAATCCTGTTAGTGGTGTTCAAGGACAGAATCTGAGAGTTTTTTATTTTGTTTTTTGTAGACCATATCATTCTAATGGCTTTGTTAACAACTTCCAACAGACTGGCGACCTGTCCAGGGTGTACCTTGCCTCTTGCCCATAGACTGTCAGATCAGCATACCCCGTCAGACCAGAATATCCATAGTAAATATGGATGCGCAAGACGTCAAATTTGCATTTATCCCTTTAGTTTTGCCCTAATGGGCGAGTATCCCTTTAGTCATGTACAAAAAACAAAACAATTTAAGGTCGGCTCGCCATACGCTCCAAAAAACACCAAAAAGTAAGTAATGAAATTGTTTTTTTGTACATGACTAAAGGGATACACGCCCGCTGAGGTAGTTTGAAGTTTAAATTTTGTACAAAACTAAAGGGATAAACGGGTATTGACTATGGGTATGCTGGTCTGACCAGGTATGTTCATCTGACAGAACACTGGAAATAGGCACCGGCCCCACCGCAAGCTTTTACAAGAATTAAGCCGGGGGTAGATAGATGGATGGATGGAATCTTTCTGACTTAAATTAGCCCTAACCTAAACTAGACTTAGAGAGACTTAGAGACTCAGACAGATTTATTTTGTCATTTTTTATACATGAGTGTAAGAAATTTCGTTTAGAACAGCTCTCTAGAAAATTAATTTTTTTTAAAGTGCAGCCTTGATAAGGTAAGCTGATCTAAGCAGCAGTGATAAAAAAAAAAAAAATTAATTATTAAAATTAAAAGAAAACAACGGCTATTGGAGTTTAACCAAAAGTCAGCTGCTAGGGTTCTAACCAAAACCAAAATATCATGGAATGTGTAGCATTAATTGTGAACAAATTAAAAATCCTTTGGTCATGAAAGATCTGTTAACTCTGAACTAAACTGGTAAGCAGCATTTATTATCTTTGCTTTAAAGCTTTCAAAGCACTAATTAGTTGTTCGCTACTTTTATGTTTACAGCATATTTTAAGTAGTTTATTTCTTTTGTAGTGTTCCTTCCAAAAACATTTCCCTTTTGCAACAATGGTGATAAAAACTGGCTAACCTTTCATTGTCTGTAAACGATTTGGCTTGTTATGCAACAGGCGTAAGCAGTCAAGAGTGAAAATCTAAAATCAGCCAAGCTGATCACATTTTCCTAATTCTCTGCTCTGCAGCACAAGCTCCGTATTTATTCACTGCATAAGCCTCTATCAGTTTTCACAATATGGCAACGACAGATAAATTTAATTCATAGGCGATCAGAACATAATCAGAAGTCGTTTACATACCGAATCTATATTTATTGCTTCGAATTATTATTTGCATCATATGCTATGTCATACTCATATAGTTGTTGTCTGAAATATCTGATAAGAGCATTTTGTTTTATTTCCCTTCTTACCTGCAACACCTTTGATATTTCTTTAGGGACTATTTTTCAGGACATCCACCATACAGTACATCCAAACCTGCAGTCCAAGATAACACCGTCAATTTAGTGTTTTTTGTCTTGGAACACAGAGTTAAACCTGTCAACTTTGTTCAGAGTGTTTAAAAGACAAAAAGATGCTGTTAAGGGGTGACATATCAGAAAGGTTATGGCCTGTATCTTGAGCAGTAAATAATAGTATATAATAGCAGCAATAAATTCATGCTAAGTTTGAATATTTACCATTTTATACCTTTGAAGTTTCAGTTCCTTTTGAGTAATATCTATATCACTCAGCTTCAATAGATAATTATACATTTCACTACGCTTGTATTTTGCTTTAAAGAACTGCTTTTGGTTCATAATTCATACATTTTATGGAATGATACAACACTGATCTCTAAAATAAGTCAGCATGTTTTAGTTTATTCTGTTATGTCTGTATTTGACTTTTCCCCCTTTTGGGGGGGGTAACCTCAGTTGCAGCTGCATCAGGCCTTTAGTTACATATAGGCAAAAAACAGGGCGGGTCCAATAGGGGTTCGTTAGTTTGCAAATCTGTTTTTATATCCTTGTAGGCTGATCTTCCAGTATATAGATATTCCCTTTCTCTCATTCTGCTTGAGTTAGGGTTTTTTGTTATTTTGTTATTGTGACTACTTTTATGAACCCAAATTCTTGATTTTTGGAGGATTTTTTTTTTTTTTTTTGCCAGTTAAATAAAACCCATTTTTATATTTAACCTTTGTTTAGTGTTTAGCCCTTTGCAGATAGTCACCACATTTAATGGACATAAATCTTGTAGCATTTTTAGGAATTTTGTCTCAGTTTCATTTACTTTTACTATCCAGGGGGTTGTTTCATAACTGACCATTTTAATTGTTTTTCTCTTAAAGACATAAGGTTCATTTAGAGGTGAATTGGTTTGCTCAACTTATCATTCTTTATTAAAAGCTGACTGACTGAGGTCAAAGATCAGAAGTAAATAGTAATAGAGTATATTCTGGAATTAATTTACTCCACAATTCCTAGGAACATGGACTGAAAACCTGAATTATTATGCATTGTTGTGTCAATTATGTAAAGCTGCAAAGTTTTTATCAAAAGGTACATCTAAATCATCATACATGATACATCCACAGAACCTTAGAGTCATTCAAAATATTCCATTTACTGAGATTGAAGAAATGGGGGGCTGCATGGTGGAGCAGTTTGTAGCACTGTCACCTTCCTCCCACAGTCCAAAAACATCTCCAGTGTTACTCCTTTGGTGTATATGGATTTGTTGATTTATAATATGGGACATTGTTTTGTAAAATATCCTACATTGTGAGGACTTACAGGTTCTTATAGGGACATTTAACTGGTTCCAATTTGGTAAAGTTTTCTACTCTGGGTTGGGGTCAGGTTTAGGATTAGTGTGCGAAAACATGTGTATACAGAAATTGGTGTACAAATTGGAAAATTAGTAAATTAAACCTCCATAAATATTTTTTCCTAATAATTTAGTAGATTTATAGATTTTCCATATTTATTCATTTAAATATGTATAAACTGACATTGAAGGCATGTAAATGATTGTTTCCAACTTTTTGTCTGTGATTGATTATGGAGATATATTGTACATGCATGCTGCATCCTCCATATTGGGTCATATTGACTAAGTGTACCATGCATCATTACGATTCATTACAAATTCTAAGTCCTTTACTCATCACTGCATTCTTTATGAGCTAGTTGGTTGGACATCACTAACAATTCGTAGAAAACAGCACTGGTATATCTTTATTTATAAAGCAATACTTGGTAAACTCCCACTGTATCCTCCTCTCTGTGAGTTCTGGTAGTTATCAGTTGCGCTCCTCTCAGCGGTTACTTTTTAATGTACCCCGAGCTTCAACTGAGTTAGGAAAAACTGCATTCTCCTACTCTGCACCTTGGGGATGGAATAACCTCCAAAAAGAGCTCAAATTAGAAACTCTGGTGTCCATTAATGAATTTAAAGTAACCATGAAGAATGTAATGATGGAGATATGTGCTTTTTTTCCTGAGATGCTTAATGTGTTTTAACATACTGCTCTGATTTTATTATGAAAAATGTAATATGTTGTAAATATGTATGAACTTCCTGTGGTTTGGCTGCTACCTTGGCCAGGTCTCTCTTGAAAAAGAGATTCTGAATCTCAATGGGACTTCCTGGTTAAATAAAGGTTAAATAAAAAAATAAATAAATCTGAATTAATAATATAACTTATATGTATAGAATCTAGATGGACATTTCTCAAGTTTTTCTTTATTTTTAAAGATCCTAAATCATTTGGGAATAGTTTCTCAGAAATGTATTAAGATCTTGGTATGATGTGTTAAATTCCCAACCAGGAGAGGGCAGCAAAGTGTTGATTTGGTTCCCCATGCAAAAAAAGAAAGAGAACTTTCTTGACAGTACAGGTCCACAGCCAACTTTAACCTAAAATAAACTGTTTATTTTAACAGTGTGGTAACACTTTTACAATAGCAAAATGACAGAAATATACAACAGAAAAAAAGGAAAAACAAAGGAGTAAAGAAGCTTCTGGTTTTAGCTGTAGGTGTAACATTCGGCAACGCTTTTTCCTCTTGGTACAAATGTAAACAGACAGAGGACACTGTGAACGTGACCGAACTAACACAGGAGTCTGAGTGACAAGCTGCGGTAGAGTTTCAATTTCAAACAGTGCTTGGGGTCATATTCCTGAACCTAAATGTTGAAGAAGCATATCAGGATCACAGATGGCCTCCCAGAGGAGAAACACTAAGCATATCTTACTCAGATTTACTGTCAAACCTGACTCTTAAGCAATCTCACTACTTCAGCAAAATGAAAATAAATAACAGAAACTAACATAAGAGAGATTGGTGCATTTTATGTCCATGTTTACACTGCAAAAACAATCTAGAAATAGGTAAAGATTTCTTAAATTAAGTGTTTTTACTCTTAATTTGAGCAGGTAAGTAAGATGATTTGCCAATAGAATTACTATTTTTATTCTTAAAATAAGATAATTAGATAAAACTCACTTGAAATAAGACAATGCAATAGTTTTCTTCTCATTTTAAATGTAAATTGTCTTGTTTCATTGGCAAAGTGTCTCACGTACCTCCTCAGTTCAGGAAAAAATACACTTATTTTAAGAAATTGACTTATTAAGATTTAAATTTTTTGCAGTGTACTCAACACTGTGAAGATTTAGGCATGTCAGACAATTTAGGGGCTATTCTTTATTGGATGTACTGATATTTTGTCAGTTAGAGCCGTATGTTTACAATTCATCAGGACAATTTTTTAAATATACAAAAATAACTTTTAGAGTTAAAGAAATGATTCAGGTTGTTGGATAATTAAAAAAAAATATTCACAGCACAAGTTTTTAAAAAGCTTTTACACAGAATTTTTTTTGTAGTAAGACATTTAAAATTCAGTTAAGACTTACATAAGTGACTTTTTTTTTACATCAGGACAGACTAGAAAAGAGAACAGATCATTTTAAATAAAAATAAAAAAAAACAGAATAACACATAAGTACAATTTCAGATTTAGATCTAATCCGATGGAAGGGCTGTTCTTCAAGTTCATGAGTTTAACTTCCTCCCACTGAAATATAGAGGTAATGCAATGTGCGCTATTCCAAGTCTGAGGAAACTTCAGACTTTGAGAAAGTCTGGAAATCCACTGATCTTGATCACTTTTGACGGTTGATAATAAAATTTGTCCTTTAAGTAAAAAAAGAAATGGAAGGTAAAGGTTTTTCCTCCGTTCTAAATTTTAGTTTTTACATGTAAAGATTAGCGTTTAGCTAAACTTCTCAACTGGTGTTTTAATTTATTACACTAGTTAAATATTTAACCAAGCTTTATGTGTTTAACGTCAAAGGTTTCAGAACCCTAAAAACATAAATTTCAAAGACAAAGTCAGCATCTGAGTCTATTTACAAATGTACAACAGATACTAAAGTACCTTTGTAGAAATATTGCTCCAAATGATAGATTAAGCTGTAAATTAGTCTCGTAAGTATCACATATAAAGGGCATTTTTAACACATTATTCTGCCATAAAATTTCTATTTGTTTTTACATAATTATGTATTAAAAAAACTTTGAAAACAATAAATAATTTGGTAAGAGAAGCCAGTTGTGGAAATTAAAGAGGCATTACTGAATTTTCTAATGATACTGCCATCTGTGGCCAAAACACAGAACTGCAGGACTCTTCTGCCAGTTCTCATAGCTCACGCTCGTACTTGACAAGGTTTTATTTATTTTTCTATGTATTTTTTTTTCACCTTATGTGGAGTTGCCTTGGGTGTCTTAGTTGAGATGGATGCTGGTCACTTCTGAGTATCCACAAAATTAAGTTCGCTAGGTTGGACCCATTTAACATGAACATTCTTGACGTTCCATCCGCCCCACAGTGGATGGGACTTCCAATCTGAAGTAAATTCAGGAACATAGGACATCCGAATGTCTGCCCTAATCACTATATAGGGCACTATCTAGGGGTTACACCATTTTAAATGAGTGTCCGAATGTCTACTGGATGAAAAAGTAGTGGACGCGAGATTTCCTTGAAAAGTAGTGATCATTCATAGTCACTAGACGAGCAGATATATCCCAGAATGCTTTGGGAGGAGAGCTCTCCTCGCAAAGGATTATGGAATTTCTGCTTCCTGACAGCGGAGACAAATATCAAAGATGGCACATGCACCGTGCAGGGGAGGCAGAGTCAAGTGACTAACGGGGAGGGAAAAACAGTGATCCGAATGGTCAGTTAACTGAGTTCAATATTTGATTTTGATATACTCTAATAATCCCAGAGGGAAATTACTTCTCTGCATTTAACCCATCCCCTTGGGGAGCAGTGAGCTGCCATTGTGAGGTGCCCAGGGAGCAGGGTGAGGTTAAGGGTCTTGCTCAGGGACCCAGAGTGGCAGTCTGTGGGAGTGGGGGGATCGAACTCACAATCTCAGGATTGAAAGCCCTATGCCCTAACCACTAGGCTGCCACTCTAAGTCCACTTTATAGTCCCTGCTCTATAAAGTGATTGAGGGATTATAAGGGTTAGGGCGGACGTTTGGACACAGCCATAGGCTGCAGTCTTATATTTGCATCAGTGCTGAACTACTGAGGTGTCGGTCTGCTCATCAGACGATGTTTTAGTTGTAAACAGTCAAACACAAATGCTGTTTTTAAGATGTTTTTGAGTACAAACTTTTATAATGTCTCTTTAAAATACACATTTAAAATATAAATTTTCACAAGTTTTGGATTAGGACAAATGCTACTTTCAACATGTAAGGATTTTGAAGAGTGCAATATGAACTAAGAATTTTGGAATTAATTTCCAATTGTGAGTAACAGTGTTAGGATACCTTTTTTCCCCTCAAAAATAGCTCTCAGTTACATTTATTTTGAAAATTAAGACATCTACTATGGGTGGGTCTCCTAACCTGAAAGGGTTCAAAGTTTCTGAGAAAGTGTAGTATTTGTTCCTTTTGCTCAGTGATAAAACCCTGTAATCCACTTTTTCTGTAGTTTAGATTGTAAAATCTACGGGTTAACTAGTAGCTGGACAGTACTGTGTTTTACCAACAGCAGACCTCTGGTTGTTAGGGTCTTTAGATGCGTGGCCATTTTAAGACAAGAAAACTTGATCCATCAACGAATAGAGACTTGGAACCTCTGAGGTTTCTGAGCCTGGAGTAAATTGTTAGATTTGAACTTGCATCGATTTAAGAACATCTTTCTTAGATTTCTGAATACGTGAATTATGAATACATTACAGTATTACTGATATTCTAGTGCCACTGGGTGTAACATTGATTAGGATCTCCTATTTGTTTATCTCACAAAACGTAAATTAGCCATGTCAGCAAATGGGTTGAAAATATATAATACCTAGATTAACTGGCCACTCAAAGTGCATTTAAACTATAAATTATAACCATATATAACCACAAGTATAACAATTTACACATCCTAAAGGACAAAGCTTGGACTTAAATTCACAACCCACGTTTTCCAATGACTCAGAGCCGCCTCAATTTGATTTGATAGGGACATTTTCCCAGTCCAGGTTCTAACTACCAAGAAAAATGGAGTGACCAAGGCAATGACTTTCACCTTGTTTGCTTTTAGACCTGACAGAACGATGTTATGGGGTGCTAAGCCCTTTATTCACATCAGTTCCAAAAGCACGGTCCTTACTGATAGAAATAGACTTTTTAAAATAGCAGGTAGGTAATATGAAAGGACCCAAAATTTTTGAAGTATTTATATATAGTAAATAAGGTTATTGTATAAGGAGCTGAAGAATAAAAACAGAATTAACCACAATGCTTTACTTACATAAACATGTCACCAGAATGATTGACAATTAGGAGGACCACTTATTTAGATGATCCACCTGGAAAAGGAACATCCTCCCCTCTACACTTAATGTTTTATGGAAAATGTTGCAAAAAGATTATATCAGCAGGCATCTGGATTATTGACAGTAACCACCACTTCCAATAGGGCAATAACTCATCATTTAGACACAACCGCTTTCTATACATTATTGAATTATTTGGTAAAGTTAAATGGGAAACTCATGGTCCAGACTTGTATTACTCTAAAAGGAGATTTTGCTGCATATTGTTGATTGCTTTTTTTGGGGAATTTTTGGATATCATTTTTAAATGATCTCATATCTTCTTTAATAATCAGTACCACGAGAAACTTTAGCTCTGATTTTAACTTTAATTAAAACGCGCCTTTAATGGCCATGCCTTTAATCTTTTTAAGTGGCTGACAGAAAAGAAAGGTTTGGACACTTTGTATGTTTAAAGTTGGAAATCTGTAAACACTTGTTGAAATATATGGGGGTTTATTTCCAGGTAAAGATATACCAAGAGGAAAAAAATATCTAAGCAGTTTATCAAACAGGTGGCGCTCTCAGATATCTAATAAATGGGGCAGAATGTTATAACACTGCATTGGTAATTTCAACAGGAACAACAATCACATTCTGCACATGAGGCTCCTGACCACACTGGACCTCTTTGCAGTTTGTGTTAAAGAGTTCTTGGCTTGCTGCAGTTTGTAAAACCTCTTGCTCCATTTCATCGGCAAGGTCTGTATTACTTCCATAGAAAATCCCCAGCCTACGTGCAAGCAACCCTTCTTTCTCAGGAGGATCCTCACCTTTGTTGTTTCTACCAATCCTTTTCAATCTGTGCATAAAAGCAGCATGGCATATGCAGCGCTTCAGAAGGTATTTGCGGTAAGCTCGTTGAAGAACGACAGCCGCATGTTGCTCTTCCTTGTGCCGTACTGTTGTGGTAATTGGTGCAAAGGAGTCCTTCGTGGGGTTGCTCAGGACGAACTTGGCCTCAATGCTTTCCCGCATTGCTGCCATCTCCACCGTATCTCCTAATACCATCTGTGTGACAGCCATCAATACATCCAAGCAGTGGATCCTGTCCCCAATAACCAGGGGCAGATCCATTTTAATCAGATGATGCCGGTTGGGCTTGGCCACCCTGAGAGGCTCCTGCAAAGTATCACAAAAATCTGAAAGCTGGCTGTACTCAATAAACATCGTTCCATCCAAGTCAAATTTCTCCCAAGTTTCGTTGAACATCTCAAAGTCCTCCTCACAAAGTGGGTCACCGCTCTCTTCTTGAGCCACATTGAAGTTCTCCAAGATGATGGCAATGTACATGTTGACCACCACCAAGAATGAAATGATGATGTAGCTGCAGAAGAACATCATCCCCATCCCCGGGTTTCCACAGTTCCCCTTTACGTCCGTCCCTGGATTCTCAAATTCAGGGTCACAGTCTGGAGGTTCCCTGTTCAATATCGGAAGCATAAGCCCATCCCAGCCTGCAGATGTCGTAATCTGAAACAAGCAGATGATGCTGCCGCCAAAAGTCTCAAAGTTAAAAATATCATCAATTCCAGCTTCTTTCTTGACATAGGCAAAATTTGACATGCCAAATATAGAGAAGATGAACATAATCAGGAAAAGAAGTAGGCCGATGTTAAACAATGCAGGAAGGGACATCATTAGGGCAAAAAGAAGCGTCCGGATACCCTTAGCTCCTTTAATAAGGCGCAGAATCCTGCCAATCCTGGCTAGTCTGATCACTCTGAAGAGCGTAGGGGAAACAAAGTACTTCTCAATTAAGTCTGACAGCATTGTACCTGAAAAGAAAGAGAATATTAATTATAACATGCTGGTTCTGGATATGTTTAGAGTGAAAGCAATTAACATATCTTGCCCACCTGCTATTGACAAGATGACCACGATGAAATCAAAAACATTCCATCCATTGGTGAAGAAGTACTGCCTCAGCGCGAAGAGCTTCAACACACACTCTCCAGTGAAGACAACGATGAAGGCAACGTTTAACTTAAAGAGGAAATCCTCTTTCTCCGGGCTTTGGTCATCTGTTTCTACCATCATGGTCACCATATTGAGGCAGATTAAAACCATGATGAAGATGTCAAAGACCTGTTGACTGATGAAATCAAACACCATGCCCTGGACCGGGTTCTGCAAAGTCAGAGAGAGACAGAGAGGGTTAGCCGGCTTGTCCAAAAACATAACTGTTAACTCTCATCTCTAAATGGTCCAGTTGTGTGTGCATGGTTGTATGTCTCTGTGTTTCCCTGGCAACCTGTCTAAGTTGTACCCAGGTAAGTTTGAGAAGATGGAGGAATATATTTGATTTACTCTGACAGCAACCTTGCTTATGGTGTTATGTGACCATACCCACTGCCAAATAAGTCTGCCAATGAGCTCACAATGACCTTCAAATGGTTAACGCTTCCTCATGGACTTAATTATTTAGAGTTATAAAGCATATTTTTATTTAACACTTCCCAACTCTTAATAAATACAAGCATAATCAACAATATTATGGGAATGGAGTTATGTACTTGTATCATTTAACTTAATGTGGCATCTTACATCTTTTTAGCCACTGATCCACATCATCATCTGTCTAAATCTACAGCTTAAATCAAAGTTGAAAGGAAACAGTCAGTAAAAAGCAGGTCAGATGATGAAAAACAAATGTTGTTCTTTTTGTTATCTAATTCAGATGGTAACATTCATCATCTTTTATATTTTCAACCAACTTAAAAAATGTCTGATTTGATCTTTTACCAAACATGTTTGTATGGGTGGTTGAAAACATTGCAGATCATCTTTGTATAGCATACAAATCTCTGTGGTATAAAAATTGCTTTAGACTGTATTTTCCTCTATCAGATCTCTGCCATCACATAGAAAAAGATCACTTGTTCACAAAAAAATACTCCTGCTTGTAAAACAAGAGATTGAAAGCCTTTTGCAATTATATCTGCTGGTTGCACCCACTAAGTTCAGTCTAAACGTTTTGGACTGCAGTTTCTTCATGTACTTTTGTTTTTAGTCTCTTAAAGCTCAATTTCCATGATGTATCCTCCTGTCAGTTGTTATCTCTTAATATTACACAGTGACACCTGCTGGCCATGCTTGGGTCTGAGATGCACATGAAAAAGAACTGAACTAACCATGGCCTGTGATATTAATTGATTGCTCATGCCTGTAAGTGGCTTACAGACATGAGCAATGACCCTGCAGCTCTTACTTGCCTTTGGTCGTGGAATTGGCTTCTGTGGCTTCTTTGAACCGAGTTTCTTCATGGCCTCGTAGTATTTTTTCTGTTCATCTGTCATAAAAATGTCTTCATCTCCAAAGTGCAGACATAGAACAAAACAATAACAGATTTTTCAAATAAATCGTACAAACTCTAGCACAAACTCCTTTAATGAAAGTACTTATCTTTTTCTTTTGTTGGTTGAAATTGTCAATGATGACACCGATGAAAAGATTTAAGGTGAAGAAAGAACCAAAAATGATGAAGATGACAAAATAGATGTACATGTAAAGGTTGATTTCATAAGATGGTTGCTCCTCAACCTATATAGAAAAAATGTAAAAGCTTAGGCCTGAAACACAAACACCTGGAAGAGTGTTATGCAGATGTAGTTTTTTCTGCTCTCTGTGTTTTGCTTGAGATCTCACCATTGTTATGTGCTTCGGGGACATTAGGATTTTTGTCTATTTCTTTTCTTTGTTTTCTTACAGACTTTAGTTGAAGGATCTTTTGTTAATATATTTTGGGATTCTTTTAGCGAGTTAATTACATTAATTTGTGGTGCTGTCGTCCGCCTATAAATAGGCTGGCTTTCAGCATGTTGGGGCGTTCCTTTCCAACTTCGCTTGGACGCCGCTTTTCCACCTGCTTCCACTTGTTCCATCGTGCGCGGTGCGCACTTGTCTTGTCGCTGCGGCCTGCAGCGGACGTTCCAGCCTGCCATGCGGTATTTTTGTTAACTGTTTCTTACTTTTTTCTTGAGGTTTTTGGCCTGGCGGGACCGGTTGTCCTGTTTTCGATTTTTCTTTTGCTTAGGTTATTTTTGGCCTTTAGTCCGGTACTAGTAGGGGCTTCGACGGCCCTGTATAGGGTTGGCCCCCTGCTGTACCGTTTTATTCTGTTTGATCGGCCTGCCAGGTCCAACTTTCTGTTGTTACTTTGGGTTTCTATTTTTACTTTTTGGGGCACGGGATTTGAGGGCCTTTAACTCTTTTTCTCTTCTCAGAAAATCAGAAGAAGGCGAGCAAAGAAAAGTTAAAGAGGAGAAGATTTATTAATAAAATATCTTTTTTTGAACCCTCATCTTTTGTCTCGTGTCCTCAAATATGTTGTGTCTTTGGACGTAACACCATAAATGACACGCATTTAATAGGCTAAATGAGTGGGTATCAATAATTCTCAATCAATTTCTAAGGTAAATGTAATAGTCTTATCTTATATGTTTTGATATGTATAGAAATGTGGTTTTTTTTAACATAAAATCAACTATAAAATAAATTATCATTCTCTCTAAGATCAAATTCATTATAATATAATAAAAAAAAATACAAATTTTGTGATTGAGGGACATATTGGCTAATTAATGTAGTGCAGGAGGGGTTCCCTCTCTGGATAATACAAACTGTACCATTCACTGAGTGGCGCTAAGCATCAAACCAACACCAAAGTTTGCAGTTATCTAACATAATAAAAATAAAAAGTCTGTGGTGCAAAGTGAGACTTATCACGGCAGAATATGGCCTGTTGATCAGGGTGGATTCTGAGTACAACATTCAAGTTTGCATTTCAGGGTAATGGATATTATATAAAATTAGAAAATTATATTTAAAGTGAGAAAATGTTGAGAAAAATAGGACTTAAACTAGGTTCAGAGATATCACATGCAGGATAAGAGTTCAGTTTGACCCTGAACTAAGGATGCATTGTTAAAAAACTGTGGTGTTTTATGTAATACCAATGTATACATAACAGTGAAGGTTAATACCTCTCTTGAGTCAACAGCAGCATACATTATGTCCATCCACCCTTTAAAAGTTGCCTGGAATCAGACAGAATAATCTTAAAATATTTGGCCCCAAAAAATCAAGACAAACATTTCCCTTTAAAAGGAAACAATACAAACAAAAAAAAAAAAAAAAAAAAACGATCCTCACCACTTGAAGCAGGGAGAGGTAGCCCGTGCCAACATTGTCATAGTTAATTTTGACGTTAACCCATCGAGCTTCTTGTGTGGCTTCTTGAAGGGCCAAGCACTCACTTCGATTGTTGACCTCAGATATAGGGAAAAGCTCCTCTGTGGTGGTGTTTATGCATCGATAGAACTTCCCCGCAAACAAATTAACCCCCATAATGCTGAAGATGAGCCAGAAAATCAGACACACCAGGAGTACATTGAAGATGGAGGGAATCGCTCCAACCAGAGCATTAACCACTACCTGCACAAAAGAAATACCTTATGTAAACTATACAGAAATGTCAACAATTAGAACAGCAACTATTGTGTTGTTAAGACAAAGAAACAAATATTTGAAGTTGTTTTGAACTAACCTCAAATTAGTTTTTACTACTACAGCAAACAGCCATGTTGTTAGTAAGCTATTAACAAGCAAAAAAAGGGGGCAACCAATCAGTGTCCTACAACAGTGCAGTCAATATAGCAAAGTTTTGTTATTTTTAGACATGCAGTCAAATGAAATGTTAACGTTGAAACTCAAAATGAAAGAGCATACCCTCATTCCTTCAAATCTTGACAGCGCTCGAAGAGGCCTTAGCGCTCTGAGGGTTCTCAGGGATTTTATCGGACCAAGATCAGAGTAGCCAATCCAGTTTGCAACTAAACTAATCAAGGAAACCTGCCAGCAAATAAAAACATTTCCTATTCAGGGGTTAGCATAGACTTAAACTGATGTAAATCTTGACTATATATATTTTTTTCTGTTACAAATTGTGTAAGCCAACTTTGGAACTTCCCAAATAGACTTACATCCACGATGAAGAAGTCTAACCAACACCAAGCGTTGGTGAAATAGGCCTTGAAGCCGTATGCGACCCATTTAAGGAGCATCTCAATGACAAACACGTAGGTGAAAACCTTGTCTGCATATTCAAGAATTATTTTAATGGTTCGTCGTCTTTCTATGTATATATCTTCAAAGGCCTGTGAGAAAAAAGAGCATCGTCTGAATGTTCTATGAAAAAATAAAGATTTCTGGATTACATAGTGGGATGACTGCTCTCACCAGAGCGCCGCTGCTGAGGAGGATCATGAAGATGATGAAGGTTTCAAACCAGTCATGCTCCACTATGTTGAAACACGTTTTTCTAAGATTCCACCATTTTTTTCCTTTGCCACTGGTTATATCCACAGTCAGACATGGCCATTTGCTCACACAGTCTAAAGAATAGGAGAAAACATGGTATTTTTCATTAAGTGGCCTGTTATGATTTTAAATTTATTGACTAAGCTATTCTTATGAGTGTTTGGTCATACTCTCAGTGAAGCACGCCTCTGGCTCCGGTGGTTCCGGTTCTTCCTCCTCCTCTTTTTCAGGCTCAGGCTCCGGCGGTTGATAGTCAGCTGTGCTGCAGACTGAAGAATCCCCGTCATCATGCTCATTTATGGTAAAAAGTAAAGAATTGCATTAGTATCTATCTGGGCCCCAGTTGAAAACAATAATAAACAGAGTTACTGATATAGACCTTCTTACTTTAGTTTTCTCAGGAACACTAGTTTCTTCTTCTAGGGTTTTCTGGAATAATTTCTAAACAAAAGATACAATAAAGATATCAGAAGACATGTCTGTAAACAAATCCCTCAAATTAAAGTGTAATTATTATTATTTGCTTGTGTCTTACTGTGTTTTCCTGATCGTCTCTCTGCAGTGGGCTCTCAGAAAGATCACTATCTTCTGTATCGTCTTCATCATCCTCATCATCGTCACTCAGATTGTCATAATCAGATTCTCCTTCAGCAATTGGCACGTTCAAAGTGAAATCTTCATCCACAGTGAATCCTGTGGGTTGGCTTTGCACTGGGTCATCTAATATCCCATCAGGGGCTTTAAAAGCCAGACTGGAATCAAAATGGTTCATTTCAACTTCCTCACTTTTATTCTTGACATCATCCATGATGTCCTTATCAGTGTCCTTGAATCGTTTCCCAAGTACATGCTGGATTCGTTGTACGATAAATCCTTTTAACCACTCAATGCCTCGTGAGATCCTCCCAATAGCAATCTGTAGATTGTTCATCTCTCCGTCGTCATCCACCGCTGAGAGGTTGTCTCCACTGAATGAACTGAGTAGCAAGGCCAAGAAGAGGTTCAACACCTGAGAAGAAAGATTGATGGGTTTAATGCTTTGAATTACAATTCTGATCATTCACACATAAACACAGGAGGATTAGATTTCATCTTCATACAGGTCTCTGTTATTAGAAACAGAATTCTGGTCTTGTTTGGAATCAGGTCACACAAAAAACCCGTTGCTAGCCTGCTAATGTAGACATACCTATATCTCGAAAGTATTCACTCTAATGATCTCTCTTCCTGTTTAGCAGGTTATTAGAGCTACATGGCTACAGAGCTACAACACAAGCACACCAGGCAAATAAGACATTTGGTAGAAGACTAAATACTAAAAATAAGAGTAAAGGGAAGTACAGATTCATTTTCATGCTCACTGTACATTGTTTAGGTATAACTGAGGCTACACAAGCTCAGTGGCAAGAATGTTCTGGGTTCGATCCCCGCCCGGGGTCTTTCTGCATGGAGTTTGCATGTTCTCCCTGTGTGTGCATGGGTTCTCTCCGGGTACTCCGGCTTCCTCCCACAGTCCAAAAACTTGACTGTTAGGTTAATTCTCTAAATTCTCCTTAGGTGTGAGTGTGTGCGTGAGTGGATGTTTGTCCTGTTTGTCTCTGTGTTGCCCTGTGATGGACTGGCGACCTGTCCAGGGTGTACCCTGCCTCTCACCCATTGACAACTGGAGATGGGTGTTAGAAAATGAATAAATGGATGGATGAGGCCACACAAGGATAGATTGGGGTGAACTCATGCATTGTGCATTGTTTCAAACACCATTTTGGAGGAATTCCATGAATAAAACAGGAAGTTCTAACCGAAAAATGGACCCAATAGAGGGTGTGATAAAGTAGCTCACTGGTGTAAGTAAATAAATCTTCAATCCAATAAGAACAATTAATGAAACTGCATGAATTCATTACTTTAGTATTTATATCCAGCCTTCATATTTCAATAGCATGTCATTAAAATATGTCATACTTTTATTCCTGTTTATGGGGAAACATGATTTATTTCTGCATCAGTTATAATCAACCCTGCTATCAAATGACTTTAGCTTTGCCCCCGGTAAGCCCCTTTGCCACCTGAGCTTTGCTCGCTCAGCTGTTGGTGTTTGCTCCTGAAGCAGTAGCCGGCTCACTTGAATCTCAGCAAATGCACAAGGTCAAGACCTCAGTTTGCAGGTTCAAGTGGTTGAATCAACATAGAAGTTCTGCCTTTATTTTAACTATTCACCTTTAATTTAATGCAGATAATTTGCATCTTGTGTTGAATGCGAAGATGTAAGGCACCCAGAAAACTGTGTTTATGTTTGCAAGACATAGTTGACCCAATACTTCAGTCAGAGCTTGACGATGAGCCATTTCCTTTTTATTTCTATGAATAACCTGAGAGGAAATTGTTTTGGCCCTCACAATAAAATATGATCCTGTAATGATGTCTGACAGTGATCCTCTACAGGGCCTTAATACCCAAAGCAAAGATAAAAGGTCAAAGCCTGAACATAGATGTTTTATTTTCAACATAAAATAAAATTTTAATCTGTGTTGAATGCGTTTCTTAAGTAATTGTTAGCTTATGTATTTTATAAACGACTCAGTTAAAATATGTAGTTCATTTTATACTTTCTTTACATAAGAAAACAGATTGATCCTTGCATACAAGCTGTTCATGCAACGGCAGCTTGGGGTTAACGATCCAACAGAAAGACAAGTTGTCCACAAAATCTTGTATTTGTGGTATTAATATAAACTAACACTGACTTTAGAGAACTATTACAAAACAATTGGGCAACTAAATATCTTTACAGGAGTCAGGGGCGGATTTAGGAAATTTGGGGCCCTAGGCAAAGACAGGTATGGGGCCCCCTGAATCGAGAAGACGACATATAAAACAGACCCATTGTACAGATACAGAAATTTTAATAGAATAGAGATACAATATTAGTTCTAGATTTTGTCCCTCTCTTTTGTTCCCTTTTCTTGTTGTTTTCCTCTCTATGTTTTGTACTCAGCTGACTTTTCATGCTGCCTCAAAAGAAATGAATTTTTTTTCCAAGCACTAAGCTCACTTAGCTAATAGTTCCTTCCTGTGTTTCCAAAAAAGACGACGGCAAAAGTAAATAACCCAGTCCATCTTTTCAGAGACACTAATATTACCGGTATAGGCATTTGGATTGCATTTTAGCAAAAGGATTTTCCTTAAAAACATAATTAATGTTCACAAATAAGGAATAGTTGTATTAACCATACATTAAACAGAGTTTCATAGGACCCCCAGTAACTGGGGGCCCTAGGCAACTGCCTAGCATTGCCTAAATCCCCCCTGACAGGAGATACAGTGGCTCATATTTTGGACCTCAGAGATACAGCTTAGTTAGTTGAAATTAACTTACAATTTCACTTCACAAATGTATTATTACTGTCAGAATAACATATCCAGAATAAATAATATATTTGTCAAACTGGCCCTCATTGCAACCAAAAAAATAATAATAATTACACCTCTACAACATAAGCGTCGTTAGACCTATTTAAGGGTGGCTTCAGTCAACCTTTCTTTGGCATTAGCCACCCTATAATTATTTTGCGATTTAAAAAAAATATATATTTTTTTTCTGTATTTATTTTTTCCTCATATTTTCCCAAAACAAATGCAGTAAAGCACCGAATAAAAGCCATAAAGAAGACAAGTTAATCTGAACAATCATAGGCGTAACTTCCTTAAGGACTGGTGTGGACATGTCCCCACCAATATTTTGTACACGTATTTTGCTTTCGGTGCTGTGTATATCTGATTAAAACCCCATTCATGCCGCTCCTCAGAAAGAAAATAAAAAAAAGTTCTCCCCGCTGCTCACCGTCCACAAACCCCGACAAAAAACTCAGAAAAAAGAATCTGTTGCCTCTCGCTTTCTCCCCATCACCCCCCTCCGCCCTCTCCCCATAACATTTGAATTGAAGATATCCGCGGGTGACGGGTCGGGTTCGGTAGTCATCCTAACGGGTTCGGGCGGGTGCGGGTTGGTAAAACTCGACCCATGCAGGTCTCTAAGCTACACTACATTCAGTATCGTTGCCATAGAAACAGACAACAGCGCCAATATATCAGAATTACTAAAACACACGCAAATAATTTCCCACATAAAAAACAGGACTTTCAGTCCATTACAGTTTTCCGTTTTTAGAGGGTTGTTTATTTTGCGTTTATTAAGTGATGGCTGTGGTATATTAGCTTTCACTGCTATAAGCTTTCGCAGCAGTGATTGATTAATTTAAACACCTGCTCTACTGATGGTCTATCGGAGTTGGTGTTTAGGTTGAACATAAAGAACACCTTTTATTTGAAGCTTCCTGTAGCTACTGTTTTAATCCCGGCTTTACTTAAAACTTTTTCCTGACTTTGATAGTGTTGCCATTCAGTAGCAAGCACTGCGCCCCTTTTTCTTTTATATGTACACGTACATTTAAGATTTAGCGTGTTATGTTGACAACTCATGAGCAAGCTGCTTTTTGCAATCTAGCAGGAAGGTAAGGATAGGATCTTGCAGGTGTGACGTCACTCTGCAGGGGGTCCAAAGATAAACGATTTAAACAATTTTGGCATTGGAATTTCAGATTTAAGGGAGTTAGAAAGTTCACTTAGTAAAAGTGCAAACAATAAATCTGATTACCGATTACTTTTAAGCTGGTTGAACATACTGCGACAGACTGGTGACCTGTCCAGGGTGATCCCACCTCTCACCCAGAACGTGGCTAGAGATATGCAGCAGCACCTCCTGATCCCACTGAGGGATAAGGTTAAAGAAAATGGATGGTTGAACATAGTCCGCTCTCCCAGATTCTATCAAATCAGTATTGATACCCTCAGGGGCGGATTTAGGAAATTTGGGGCCCTAGGCAAAGACAGGCAGGGGGCCCCCTGAGAAGTAAACCCATAAAACAGACCCATTCTACAGATAGAGAAATGTTAATAGAATAGACATCCATTATTTGTTCTAGGTTTTGTCCCTCTCTTCTTGTCCCTTTTTCCTCTCTATTTATCAGCGTTCTGATGGCATTTTAGCCAAATAATTTTTATCAAAAACATAATTAATGTGCACAAATAAGGATTAGTTGTATTAACCATACATGGAAACAGAGTTTTATGGGGCCCCCAGAACTTGGGGCCCTAGGCAACTGCCTAGTATTGCCTAATGGTAAATCCCCCCCTGGATACCCTGCTAGTGGATGTTCTTGACAGAAAGACGGAGTTGCTTAATCATATTCTGCTTAAGGCCCCATAAGATCTTGTCCGAGTCCTGGTTTAAAAGTAAATTAATTTTAAAAAGTGACCCAAAATTGACTGTCAATAAATGTTCTACAAAATTTATATATTTATTTGATTTCTTTGATTTGTACTGTCTGTTTAGATTTATGTGATATTTTTTGCACAAAATATATAAGTGAATATTGTAACAGTTATGTTTTCAACTGTAAGCATTAAATTGATAAATGTTATTCGCATTTTTTTGGCTTTATCCTTTCCAACAAAAAAAAAAAGGCGTCGCGCAGGGACCTCCCATTCCTTATGAGCCGTCCCCACCAACTTTCAACACAAAGTTACACCCTTGTCTTAGACAATGCCTTAGCAGGTGCACTGAAAAAATTCGGCGCGCGCATTATCTTCTAGGGGCTGAGCCACCTTGTCTCTTAAACCTAGAGACGCCCCTGCTCTACAATCTGCATTTTTCAGACTTAAAGCAAAATTATTTTTGGGCTGTTTAACTCACCACTAGATTTCCAATGACCATGACCATCATGAAGACGATTAAGCACATCGCAGGTCCGGCCACTTCCATGCAGTCCCACATGGTCTCGATCCACTCGCCGCACAGAACACGGAAAATGATGAGGAAAGAGTGGAAGAAGTCGTTCATGTGCCAGCGTGGCAGCTCACAGTCTTCAGAGATCTTACAAACACAGTCCTTGTAGCTCTTTCCAAAGAGCTGCATGCCCACTACTGCAAAAATAAAGACGATGATGGCCAGCACCAAGGTCAGGTTTCCCAAAGCTCCCACTGAGTTACCAATAATCTTGATAAGCATGTTGAGCGTGGGCCAAGACTTTGCCAGTTTGAAGACACGAAGCTAACGCCATCAGAAGACAGAGAAACAGAATGTTACTGGAATGACAAATTATTCCTAACTGCACAGTCGTTGAGTAGTTATGAGCTATGATTATCATTTTACTAGTAAGTAGCATTCAGATAGAGCTCATTTTGAAGAATAAGTGGCAAACCTATTGTTTTTTTTTTTTTTGTTGAAATTGGAGTTTTTAAATTGTAATTATATTCATGAACATGATTGTTAACCCACTGTATAAAGCCTGAAACTCAACAATATTTCTGATATTTTGAACTGAAAAAGCGTCCTGCATGGGAAGCGAAACGTCTTCCAACTTGGAAACAAAGTCCAGTGGATTGTTTTTTTACTTTTTTCGAATGACTATGACCTGGATGACTGAGAATCTTCACCAGCATATTCATGAACATATTAGGGAAAAATGGGTAAACGCTGCATTTGTAATTTGAAATGTACAAACAATGTACCGAAAATGAAAATCTAAAACACAATTTAGCATTTGTCACCAAATACAATTGAAATGGCTGAAAGAGCATAAATTAAATCAACTGCTGTTCTTTAACTTTTGGGAGACAATAGATTTATTTTGGCAGAATGAGGCTGAAAATTGGACGCAACACCAATGGCGTAACGACACAACAATAGTAACCTGACTCATATCCATATCCATATCCATCTGGAAACCTTCCGTTGAAGTAATTTTGGGAAGGGGCGAAAATACTGGTTAGCTGATTGGCCTATGTTGGTGATAGACGGGCCAAATAAACCAATCAGATCAACGAAGCATATGATGTACTAACAGAGCGACGACGAATACACAACCACAAGCCAGGCTACTTTTGCCGAAACTAGTCTTGAGAAGAGCAAAAACATCTTTTCCTCTGAGAAAAGCCTCCAGAGCAGTGTTTTGCTCTTCTTTCAGTGAAGAAATACTCTGTAATTCCGATGAAACTTGCTCGATAGCCAATCTAACGCTAGTTTCATCGGCTGAAGCCGCCATGTTCTTTAGACTGAACTGTCGCGCTTCTCGTTGCGTCACACCTCAACCCGCCTCAAAGCCAACGCTGATTGGACGTTCGTTTGGTGAACGGCTCCAAATTTTCTTTAACGGAGAGTCTCCAGACTGATCTGCGAGTGAAACCTTGAAAGCTCGCGAGATCAGGATGGTCTCACGAGGCTACAACAATTTTCTTTACTGGAATCCGCTTAAGTTCCTCTTTTTGGTATCCATCGTCGCTAACACATTGTACGTGACGGTTATGGTTTTAATCTACGCTCTGGATAATGCATAATTCCAAGTTGTATTGTAACAAATAAAATACTCAAATACGTTGTTCTTTTAAGATCTTTATTGCGGTTTGATACATATTATATGAGTGTATTTTTTACTAACCGTCTAACGAACTATGTTCAGTAATTAACATAGTAATTAAAAGTACCACTGTCTGCTTTGCTACTGGTGTTGTGTTTAAGCTGCTCACCATCCTGTTGAAATCTCCCATATGTTTGGATATAAATAATGTCTGGTCAGTCAATCTAGTATCAAGTGGGTTTAAAAGGATTTTTTTGCACCACTACAACTGCAAAGAGACGTCCTAGTCCACAATTGCGTAGGGGACCCACCAGGTGTCAGTGACGGGGCACCTAAGAAGTTGGGGGCCCCTAAGCAACTGCTGTCCCTGCTTACCAATAGTTACGCCATTGGGCACCACACATGTCCTGCAGGGACGCGACAGTTAACAGGTTAAGCTACTGCTTGCTTTGTGGATTTATACCGTAAGTTAATTCTATTTATTTTTGGCTTTTAATCAATAATTTTCAATTACACAATAAATGGTTAAAATTTGATGTTATACTGTTTGGCAAAATTAAGTAACATTTTCCATGTTAATTCTTTCATTATTATCCTAAAAAAATAATAATTCTGTTTTTAACAGCATTTTTTGCTTCACTTTCAGTTTATGTTCTTGATGTGTCAATAGAATTGAAAGAATGAACTATGAAGTTAGTGGTTGATCTGATCTGCACTGTCTTACCAAACGGAAAGATCTTAGGACAGACAACCCCTGGACGTTTGCCAGTCCCAACTCCACCAGGCTGAGAGTGACAATTATACTGTCAAAAATATTCCAGCCAACTTGGAAATAATAGTAGGGATCCATGGCGATAAGCTTGAAAAACATTTCAGCTGCAAAAATCCCAGTAAAAACCTAAAAGAAAGTATAGATAAACTTCAAAAGATGGAAAGGTGCTGAATTATTCCTCTATGTTTAAATGTGATAAATACATACCAGATTTCCAACTGAAAGCATATCATTAAACTCTTTTGTCATAGGGTAGTGCTCCATCGCCATGAAAAGGGTGTTGAGAACGATGCATATTGTAATAGCGAGGTCAACAAAGGGATCCATCACCACAAAGTTTACCCACTTTTTTAAAACAACCCAGGTGTCACAGCAATCCCACTTTAAGAACATGTCTGCAAATTTGTACCAGCATGGTGGGCAGGGTCTCTGAGCTTCCTCCAGCTCTAGAAAACAAACGAGAAAGAATAATCTCAAAGAAAAGAGGCTATTATGCACACTGTATTTATACTCTATCTGCACTATATGGCAGCCATATTGGCAGCTACTTTACTAGGCTAAAATAGCCCAAGCTTAACACCAGAAGGGCATGACACTAAATGCTGATTGGGATTTACGAGGGATACAGCATGATTAGCCCTCAGCGTGTAAAGCCAAAAACAACGCTGATCTTATCTTGAAATAAATAACAGTGTTAAAACGGTTTGATAATCTCAGCCAGTAGAGTGGGGTCCTAAAAACTGACATAGTTGTCTGGAGGACTGTATTCTGGGTCTTGAAACTACTAATTAGGGTCTGCAAATTATTTCAAAAAGTAAATGTAAAGAAAAAATGTAAAATACAACAAAATAAAATATGTTTGAAAATATTTAATAGTGTCTTTATTGTAATTGATCACTTGTTAACAGACCTATTAGGAAAAATATCCAGTTACAGCACCAAATGTTTTAATCTTCTTAAAGGAATAGTACACCCAAAACATGATTAGCCTTCATTTTCTACTCACCCCCATGCTGAACAACACTCTGGAGTACTTTTTTGATATCTCAAATGCATCTAGAGATCTGGGAGGCTTCTTGCTGTCTGCTGACATTCAAATAATGGAGGTCTATGGTGCCCGAGGCAGAAAGGTCCATAAAAGTCCACAAAAAACGTGTCAATATTTCTCCATACTGCTCGTCCAATGTATTCCAAGTGTCCTGAGTGGGTAGCGTCCATAATTTACTCGAAACGAAGTCATTTAGAATGTTTTTAGAGCATAAACAGCAGTGTATAGGATTTCCTAAAAGCGCGTTCACGAGTCTACGGAAACCGCGGCAGACCAAACCAGATGAAAGTGCGAATTCACCGTCTGCTCTGCCGATAATGCAAGCGTAGAAGAAGAAATGTGCTGTTTACCTGTGCAAAGAAAGAAACAACGAAAGAAAAATGTCTGAGGACTTCAGTGTTGAGGAAGAGCATGAGTTCTTTGCCGAGCTGAATGCGCACTTTAGTCTGGTTTGGTCTGCCGCGGTTTCCGTAGACTCGTGAACGCGCTTTTAGGAAATCCTATACACTACTGTTTATGCTCTAAAAACATTCTAAATGACTTTGTTTCGAGTAAATTATGGACGCTACCCACTCAGGACACTTGGAATACATTGGACGAGCAGTATGGAGGAATATTGACACGTTTTTTGTGGACTTTTATGGACCTTTCTGTCTCGGGCGCCATAGACCTCCATTATTTGAATGTCAGCAGACAGCAAGAAGCCTCCCAGATCTCCAGATGCATTTGAGATATCAAAAAAGTACTCCAGAGTGTTGTTCAGCATGGGGGTGAGTAGAAAATGAAGGCTAATCATGTTTTGGGTATACTATTCCTTTAAGCAGATGTCCCCAGAGTGAAGGGGAGTGTGCCACCCAGGAGGGGGGCAGTGTAATAGCAGGGGGCACAGTGGAAATGAATTGAAAAAATTACCCTTTTTCTTTTTAGATGTATTACTAAAAAAGGTGTATTGAGAGCAATGTAGAATTTTTTTTTTTTTATGAGATATAAGTTCTCTTATTATAATATGTAAAATTGTACTTGAGATTTGACATACCCCCCCATTAAAAAATATATATAAATTCACACTAGTAATTAAAATATCACTAAACTTAAAAAGAAAGGTAATTTAATAAAAAAAATATTTATTTTGAATTTTCTTTCCAAAAATAATTCTAAAAAAACAAACTGTCCCAGACAAATTACAATACTTTACATGAACAGTGAACCAACATACCTGTCAGGAGGTACAGAACATTCCTGAACGTTACAGAAAACACCAGATTTCAGAGATTGCCTCAAAGTGTTGCTCAACAAAATTTCATTCACCTTGTTTACCTGTTTTATCTATTATACATACACATATATGTATGCATACAGATAGATAGATAGATAGATAGATAGATAGATAGATAGATAGATAGATAGATAGATAGATAGATAGATAGATAGATAGATAGATAGATAGATAGATAGATAGATAGATAGATAGATAGATAGATAGATAGATAGATAGATAGATAGATACTTAAATAAAGGGGTAATTGAAAACATTTGTGTGAAACCTGGGGGCCTAGCAAGAAAACTGTTGGAACTGCTCTACTAAAGGAACTTTAAATACATCTGCAGACTAAAAAATATAATGTTTATGTATTATGTGGGTCTGCTGTTTGCTTCATTTTAGCACTTTACCTTCTACAGCAGAGAGCACAGTCGCAGCACTGGAAGATCTCTGTTTTAAGCCAGGTTCATTCAGATGAAGGGTGCTGTGCACCGAGCTCAGTGACTTCTCTTTGTCTTCATAACATTGAGCAGACTATGGAATATTTCAAGAAATTCTTTAAATTATGTAAAATGAACAATTATAAGATCTCACTCCGTTCTGGATTAATTTTAGAGTAACAACCAACCTCTTCCATGGTGGGAGCTCGGATCATCAAGCGAGGAATAACTCTTCCGTTGCAATCATTCACAGTCTCCCCATGTTTGAGATCCTGTTCATCTTTTTCCAGCACAGAAAATGTGTGTTGACTTAAAGACTTCTTACTGGTCAGAGTAGCTCTGCTTCCATAAAACTGCACCTGCTGATTTACATATTAAACTTTTAAGTGAACTGAAAACATTGTGATTTAATAACTTTATAAAGTATTGCCTGGCTGTAAGTGGCCATATGTAAAAAGAGCTTACACATAAAGACTGAACTCTTACCCAAAACAATTATATTTCTACTAAAAATATGCATTTCTCAACCAGATGGAGTCATACATTTTTAAAATAGATTTTATATAACTTTGAGGTATTATAAACAGTCCCAATAGCGTATAGAACATTTACCCAATGAGGCCTGCATAAACTAAAACCAGCATGTAGTGTTAAAAAGTCTGGTCAGCCTAACACATTCTGTTGAGACAAATATTCTTTTTATTTCTATCCTTACATTCTGTCAGAAAAATTCTTCTGCAAGGTTGCACTGTTGCTTTTTTTCCTTCATATCAAGAGATTTGAAATCCAATGCAATAAACTGCCTCAGAACTAACAGACTACAACATTCTTCTGGACATAAAAAAAGCAACAACTTCAAAACAAATGGTTAATAAAGAACCCAGCAGCAGACACAAATATTTGTTTCGGTAAAGGAACCACGCTGTCTGACTTTAAAAAGTGGTCTCTCTGTTCCTTTTGTATCACGTCCATATTTGCATTACAAGCTGAAAAATCAACGCTTCAGGGACTTTCCTCATTTTCATTTCTTCCTTATTTTGTGTATTTAAACTCGGAGGAAACATGAACAGTCATCTCATTTGAAACACTTAGACCTATAAAAAACATGCATTTGCACACTAGCAAGCCATTGCATATTATACATTACAAGAGTACATGGTTCTGTCTCATGTTTTCCCCTTTAAATGCCCTCTACAAAGGATGTAATAAATGGTATTATGTATTTTCATGAGCCAGCAGATCAATTTTATTCTTACTTGATGGTTAATATTCACAAGCAGTGAGAAATTAATAAAAAAAAAAACAATGCAATTTCACCCAGGCAGAAATAGATGTGTTGCTGAATGAGATGAAGTTACAGGAGTGGTGTGTCAGATAAAAGGAAGAGTTTTAATGCAGCAATACATTAACAATCTGATGTATGAAATAGTTATATTAATATTAACATTATTGTGATTAGCGCTGGCTGCGATACCCCAGACCTACTGTATGGATAATTTTACAGAATTATGTTGTGTCTAAAGAGGTTGCAGACATAGTTAAGTGTTAATTATACTTAATATTTACCTGCAGGCTAGTTCTCTCTAACAAACCCAGTTGCTTTCTGGCAAATGGGTCCACAAGTAGGTAAAGAATGTAATTTTGAAAAATTTAAACAAAAACAAAAAAACAAAAAAATTGGGCCAGGCAAATGTGTTAATTTAAGCAGGTTTTAGTCATTTTGAGTTCGTCTGTTATCATTTATATTAAGTCATAATTCTGCCAAAAGGCCAAATGCACAATAAATACTCCTTTTAGTATTCAAATCAGGATCCAACATGTTAATATCAAGGTGTTTCTGAAAAAAGTGGCTAGGTGAGAGAACTAAAGGACACAGTTTATTGAAAATATACTATGGCTCTTCATGGATCTATTTTTACCTTCTGGAAAAAATCTATAGTTAATGTTTTAGAGGAATATGTCTTGCTGCAGTTACCTGTTCTTGATTTCTGAGCTGTTCTAAAAGCTGCTGGAACTCTTTCTCTTTTTCGATGGCCTCTAGTTGAGTTGCTTGATTCTGCTCATAATAAGCCATGGCAACCACAGCCAGGATGAGGTTGATGAGGTAGAAGGAGCCCAAGAAGATAACCACCACGAAGAACAGCATGTATGTCCTACCAGCTGCTCGTAAAGTCTGTTTTTACGAGAAAAGAAGCTACAAGAACTTAACAAAATGTTCTCACTTATAAATATAATCAACTATAATCATAAGCCACAAAGAAAAACAACATGAATTAAGTTCCAACCAGTTGAAAAAGGTTCTCCCAGAAGTCCTGCGTCATGAGTCGGAACAGAGCGAGGAAGGCCCATCCAAAGGAGTCATAACTGGTGTAACCATAGTTAGGATTCCCTCCAGCCTTCATACACGTGAATCCTTCAGGGCACTTTCTATCAACAGGGAAAAAAGTTAGCCAATGACAATCAATATTTTCTTGCACATTTCTGATTTGATTTTATTAAAATAGAATTTCATTTTACAAAGTTTGACAGATTTGCCAAACATTTGCAGGAAAACAAAAGCATACCCAGCATCAGAGCTGTTGCCACAAATCAGAGCATCACGGCTGCCTTCAATAAAATACTGATTGTCTGTAGGTAAAGAGAATAATAAAGTTAACTCTATTGTGAAGCAGCATTTCCTTTGGAATAATGACTAAAACAAAAGACAAGCATACCTGGGTTTTCAATATACTCCTTAAAATCAAAAGTACTGTTAGAGTATAACGACGCATTGACATCCACAGTAAAGTTGAAGTACATTGGGTCGTTAAAAGCAGAGGTAGAGTTGAAAACTCCTAACACTGTCTCGTTTAACGGAATGGGCCATCGCACGCATTTTTGACGCAGGTTTCCCATGAAAAGCTGAAGGCCGACGAGGGCAAAAACTGCAAGGGCAAAGACGGTCAGTACCATGACGTCCCCCATTTTTTTCACAGACTGGATTAAAGCGCCGACAATCGTTTTTAGACCTAGAAAAAAAAAACACAATCACATAATGTTGCTGGATAAGAAACATCTAAATAGTTCTCAGAAATAAAGACAAGTTAAGAATTAAAGAAGTTAGTTTACCAGGTATTACGGTAATTGTTTTTAGGGCTCGAAGTACTCGAAATGTCCTGAGGGCTGACACATTGCCAAGGTCAACAAACTCAGTGACGTACCTAGAAGAGATTTAAGAAAATAGTAATAACACAACAGAATAAAATTACAAAAGGCATAATTTCCAATAATGTTTTAATAGTTTTACTTTTTGCAATATATAACAGAAATCATTGCAAAGTTAATTTTAGTAAGATACAAATTATGTAGTATGAATCTCCTACCAGAAGCAGCAATGGTTGGAAAGTTTTGACTGATGATTAGTAAAACTTGATTCAAAGAGCAATAACTTCTTCTAGTCTTCTACACTGATTTTCTTCCTTTTGTTGTGAACTTAAGTTGTATTTACAAATGTACAGGAATCATGACTAAACATATTGGTTACTTTCCCTGCATCAATTTCAAAATCCCTCTTATGCTGTCACAAAATCACCCCCTGGCTTGTTTTCCGTCCTTTATCCTCAACTCCTAGTGTTTCATTGCATCCTATCTTATTAAATTGTGTCATGTTATGTTGAATTACAATTGAAGGATTAATCATCATATCAAACCACAATTTCTGTTCATTTAAATTCCCCAGCATGTTATCACTTCATACACTACAAAGCTTACATACCCAACCATATAGTTTGGTAGTTTGACACAGATTAGATTTAACATAGAAGATACCAAACACCAGAATTCTTTGTTGGATTTCAACAAGAAATAAGAAAATCACCTAATTTTGCTTGTCAGATTTGTACCAATAGCTTTTTATTGCTGTTTTATCACTAGGCACTAGAAAATACCGCTGATTCAAAACAGCAGGGCAGATTTTCAAACAACTGCCTATAATCAATATCAGTGTTCAACATACAATAAAAGAGACTATCCAAGACCAGACAATCAGTGTGCAGAAACAATTTAAGTTTTTTTTCTTAACCCCTGAATTGGTTATTAATGTTCTCTAGGGTTAAAATATGCAGGCTGGCTTCTGACTGTTTCCTGTTTTTTTTTTCACAAATGGAGAAACCATGAAACATGTGGATAACTCTTTTCGGACTTATGGATGTAAATTACTTTATGTTTCTAGTCTGATGTGCTTTTTTGGGAGTGATTTTGTTTCTTAGAAGATGTTGCCTCCTTGATGTTTACCAATCTGTGTGTGTGTTCAAATTTGACTATAAATAATAACCTACATGTAGGCATCCTGCCGCAACCAGGATCCGTACCTGGTTCCCCTGTTTTGTATCATATGAACTGCTTTCAGTCAGATTCTATTAAAGTAATTTCTAATTCTACAGGTAAATTTTAACATGTGTTCAAAAATGCTTAATCTCTGTACATTCATGATTTAGTGAAGAGGGCTTTTATTTCTTTGCATATCGGCAAAGTTGGCCTTGATAGTTATTTTCCTCCTTTTTACAGAGATAATTGTTTTTCTAAATATGCATTTTTTTTATGTTAGTTGGTTTAATCTTTGATATTAGCATTTTATAAATGTTCTAAGATAAAAGTAAGACATTTTTTTTAGTGGATAGATAGTTTTCACATTTTCTGTGTCTAACTGGATGTCCCTGTAGACGATGCCTGTAAAATCTACTATTATTAAACTTATGTGTACCAGAATTGGTTATTTTCAGTTGGTATAGCATTAAGGCTGAAATTTCACTTTTCAACTTTTTTTTTTCTTTTTTTTTAACCAAACACAGGTTACAAACGTTGTCAAGTAAATGAAATGAAAAGGCTGCCAATATTCAGAATAATAGAGGAAAAACTCTTTTAAACTGTTGTTAAAGTCTACTTATGGTACTTACGCCATGCTGATCACCATGAAATCCAGCCAGTTCCATGGATCTCGAAGGAATGTAAAAGAACCAATACAGAAACCTCTCGACAACACTTTGACTGTTGCCTCAAAAGTATAGATTCCCGTAAAGACATACCTGAAAAAGACGACTTATCAGATATAAGAACAAGCAGCAGCCTAAGTAATCAAATACATCAATTGAATTGAATAAATCCACTTACTCAACAGTTTTACTCCATGCTGGTGGGTTACTCATCGTCATGAATACACAGTTTGACAGAATGGTAATCATGATGAACATGCTAAATAATTTAAGTAAGGATTAAGGAAATTACATCAAAGACCTTCAGCGTTTGTCAAAATGAGTGAAAAATGTCAAAATGTTAGATTATTACAGAAAAGGATATGAATGTATGAGAATTTTGATTGCTCCCCTCCTGATCACACTAAAGGGGCTGAGAATGTAACAAGCCGGCTCAGCGTTGAACCTGTAGATGGTATTCCCTTTGCTGATCACGACAAATGTCTGGAGAAAACAAACAGATTCTCTGTTAAAACAAGTCCATGTCCACCATTCTTGATATTGTTATGGACATCGTTTTTTTGGTTGGACTTAAATGGACTGAAACACACATTCTGGGCTTTGTAGAAGGGGTCCAGGTCCTCCAGAGGCGTATTTAAGAGTTCTGGAGGAGGGTCTCCATAGATTTGGGGCAGACTTTTTCCAGCTTCCAGATCACGGTGTGGACCCACTGGTTCTCCCTTGTCATGGCCTTCTGTGGATTCTTTTCTTTCCTCCGCGAGCCTCTTGATTTCCGCCAGTGACTTCTGGGTGAATGGACGGAAAACCTTAATGCCTGGAGGAGGGAGCAGGCTCGCCATCTTTGCATCGCGAAGGGAGATGACCACGCCGGGTATTCCCTAGATAGAGCTGGAAGTAAGCATGAAGAATTAAACATATTCTTGTCCAACATTTAGAGTTGCAACTATCTGTAGCAAACATATCTTTAGTTATTAAACCAAAAATACAAACACATGCTTTCATAACTCCAATTTTTAAGATTGAAACACTAAATCAACTAGATATTGTTTTCTTTATATGTACCAGCAGTTTAAAGTGAGTCAGTGTCTTCACAATTATTAGTAACAAATTGGCATACTGGGTATAAATACCATGCAACCAAAACCAGGTATTTCTAAATTGTGCTGCAGAATGGGAAAGAGAATATGCCAAATAAGGTTTATGTTCATTTCCCTAAGAAAAATAATCTGTGCTATAAACACGCCCATACCTACAAAATTTTTTCTTTCTTACAGATTTCCTGTAAGGGGAAGAATTCCCTGCTCAAATCATAGATGGTCCACAATGAACACAATTTTAATTCACTAGGAAGTCAACTGGACAACATAAACCCCTAGGCCACGGGTCAATGATTTATTTCGGCCACATGTCTGAGACTCCAGGGTGTCCCCTGATCACTACAAGGTTAGCTTGATATGCAGGAAGAGGAGGAAGCCTGACAGACTCAGCAAGACCAGGCTCTATTGTTGATGGAGCTGTGGCCGTAAGATCTGCTGTGCCTCTTGCAGCGGCAACCCCCGAACGTGGTGGTGGCCACTGGCATTAAGGGATGTTGTCAGGCTAAAGAATAAGTTATATCAAGCCTCATTAGCTAGTGTGACTCCTGAGGCAGCAAGCAAGTGAGCCAGGATTGTGTGCCAAGCAGGCTGCTGCATGGATGGTCATAGGGCCTGAAATTGATGGCTTGTCCTTTTCAAGTGTGAAGAGAATTCCTGCCTCAAGTGGAAGAAGTCAAGTACTTTAGGTCCTGTTCAGGGGTGAGAATAGAAAGGAGTTGGTGATGGACAGATGGATCTGTGCAGCTGCTACTATAATGGGGATGCTGCACTGGTCTGTTGTGGTGAAGAGAGAGCTGGTGGTATGCAGAGCCAAAGTGGCATGTGTCCTACCCTCAACTATGGTCTTGAAATCTGAATCATGACATTATGAACAAGATCCTGCATACAAGCGGCCAAAATGAGCTTGCCTTGGAGATAAGGTGAAGCGCTTGGTCATCTGGATGAGGCTTAGAGAAGACCTGCTTCTCAACCAAATCCAGAGAGGTCAGCTGTCTTAAAGAACAGCTTTCCATCTTTCCAAGACAACCATGCCATAAAATATAAAAATTACCAAAACCTAATAAAAGGAATAACTTTCCATCAAGAGTTTTTGATAATGACAATGAGTTTTTTATCTCACCATGGAGGAAATTCAGCCTATTCTGCTTTCTGCATCCTGCTACACTGAGGGTTTTCAAGCATACATTTTTTTCATTACCCCCCTTAAAGCTAATGAATCCGATTTAAAGGAGCAATAAGCATTAAGCAAAAAGCAAAAAAAAGGCTATCTTTTTAGAAGAAATATCTTCTCTCTGTGTTTTTCTCCAGTCTCTTGTTTGCAAACCTGGTCGGCTGCATGTGTGTCCATGTTAATAGCTGCCACTCAGCGCTTACCTCCTCTCTGCCCATGAAATACAACTGCCAGAGCAGTGTAGCGTGGGAGACAAATGGCAGAGAGTGCATTCAGTTGATCATGATCAAAACGTTCACCTGAAGACAGTCATTTTTAAAAATTAAGTTCTCTTGCTAACATCTAAATAAAGTTATATGTTACTTACCCCTTCTTTAGAAATTTTCCTCTGAAAGGTGATGTGGTTTTGCTGTACGTTTATCTTTTGCAATTACATGCATACTGGCATTACAAACTTTTTCTTTTATATATATATATATATATATATATATATATGAGTCCTACAAGGACACTACTTTAGTATGATGATGCAACCCTGAGGGGATCTAAGTCCAAACGTGCAGAGTTGCTCAAATGAAAATGCACTCCTACCACTTAATTGAAACCAAGGGGGAAGGACACTTAAACCAGAGTGGAGTCGGTCATTGATAGCCATGATAATGCTGCCTGACTATTAATGACAATATTTAAGAAGGAAGAAAGAGGTGAGCATTGGCCTAGTGGGTTAGAGCAGTGGGCTTGTGCTCTGAGAAGGTTGCAAGTACAGGTGCTGGTCATAAAATTAGAATATCATGAAAAAGTAGATTGATTTCAGTAATTCCATTTAAAAAGTGAAACTTGTATATTATATTCATACATTACATACAAACTCATATATTTCAGATGTTTATTTTGTTTAATTTTGATGATTACAAATGACAACAAATGAAAATCTCAAATTCATCATATCAGAAAATTAGAATATTACTGAAGACCAATAAAAACAAAGGATTTATAGAAATGTTGGCCAACTGAAAAGTATGAACATGAAAAGTATGAGCATGTACAGCACTCAGTATTTAGTTGGGCCTCCTTTGGCCTGTATTACTGCAGCAATGCGGCGTGGCATGGAGTCGATCAGTCTGTGGCACTGCTCAGGTGTTATGATAGCCCAGGTTGCTCTAATAGTGGCTTTTAGCTCTTCTGAATTGTTGGGTCTGGTGTATTGCATCTTCTTCTTCACAATACCCCATAGATTTTCTATGGGGTTAAGGTCAGGAGAGTTTGCTGGCCAATTAAGAACAGGGATACCATGGTCCTTCAACCAGGTACTGGTAGCTTTGGCACTGTGTGCAGGTGCCAAGTCCTGTTGGAAAATGAAATCTGCATCTCCAAAAAGTTGGTCAGCTGCAGGAAGCATGAAGTGCTCTAAAACTTCCTGGTATGTGGCTGCGTTGACCCTGGACCTCAGAAAACACAATGGGCCAACACCAGCAGATGACATGGCACCCCAAACCATCACTGACTGTGGAAACTTTACACTGGACTTCAAGCAACGTGGATGAAGTGCCTCTCTTCTTTTCCTCCAGACTCTGGGACCTTGATTTCCAAAGGAAATGCAAAATTTACTTTCATCAGAGAACATGACTTTGGACCACTCACCAGCAGTCCAGTCCTGTTTCTCTTTAGCCCAGGCAAGACGCTTCTGACGCTGTCTGTGGTTCAAGAGTGGCTTGACACAAGGAATGCGACAGAAGAAACCCATGTCTTTCATACGTCTGTGTGTGGTGGTTCTTGAAGCACTCACTCCAGCTGCAGTCCACTCTTTGTGAATCTCCCCCACATTTTTGAATGGGTTTTGTTTCACAATCCTCTCCAGGGTGCGGTTATCTCTCTTGCTTGTACACTTTTTTCGACCACATCTTTTCCTTCCCTTCGCCTCTCTATTAATGTGCTTGGACACTGAGCTCTGTGAACAGCCAGCCTCTTTAGCGATGACCTTTTGTGTCTTGCCCTCCTTGTGCAAGGTGTCGATGGTCATCTTTTGGACAACTGTCAAGTCAGCAGTCTTCCCCATGATTGTGTAGCCTATAGAACTAGACTGAAAGACCATTTAAAGGCTTTTGCAGGTGGTTTGAGTTAATTAGCTGATTAGAGTGTGGCACCAGGGGCCATCAATTTTGAACCTTTTCACAATATTCTAATTTTCTGATATGATGAATTTGAGATTTTCATTTGTTGTCATTTGTAATCATCAAAATTAAACAAAATAAACATCTGAAATATATGAGTTTGTATGTAATGTATGAATATAATATACAAGTTTCACTTTTTAAATGGAATTACTGAAATCAATCTACTTTTTCATGATATTCTAATTTTATGACCAGCACCTGTACATGGTTCCATTCCCACAGCCTCCACTCTGGGTTCTTGAGCAAGACCCTTAACCCCACACTGCTCCCTGGGTGCCACATAATGGCAGCCCACTGCTCCCCAAAGGGGATGGGTTAAATGCAGAGATACATTTCTCCAATGTGAGATCAATAAAGTCCAATTATTATTATCATTAGGCTGAATGCTTCCCATTGATATTCTGTTTACCAAAGGAACCTTCTACCTTAGTAACTATACAGTTGCCAACAGTTTTCTGCATAACAAGACCCCTACAGTGTAAGTACAGCCCATCCAACTGACACATGCTAATGTATACACCTTAATGAATTTTGCATTTTTTAACGGAGAGCTTCAGCCGTTTGCTACATTTGTGTAACATCTGTTTTTGTGTAGTTCTTTTCTATACGGCTATAGTCCCAATTGTGCCCCTTATCATCCAAATGCATTTAAGTCAAGTGACAATGGCCACAAAGCTGAAGGATGCAGCACAGCTGTCGATATTTTTGACCCCATAAAATGTAAAGAAAAAGCAGCTAGGCCCTATAATTTGCCCAATTAAAAATCATGATGTACGTTTCTAAAACCTAAATTGTGTTTTGCTTTTTTTCATTGAGCAACTAATATTTTATTGCATGATGCATATGCAGTCAAGTGTAACTTCACAAAACAATTACTTTACATTTTCTATCAGATTTCTTATCTCTTGGATCCATCAGTTACGTCAAGTTTTCTGACACCCTTCCACCATTCTGACGTTGGCCCTGAATTCCTTTTTCTCAAGTACTCTTTTAGTGTTAAACCTACTCACACCTCTTAAAAAAGCTAAACTTTGTCTCAAAAGTCCATAGAATATTGCACCAGGACACGTTTTAGAAATGTAACATAGGTTTGTGTGTTCTTTGTGATCGGCAGCTCATTTTGGCCTGGATCCAGCTCTCCTTTTATATCTAAGTTTCTTCTTTATTATCGACAGAGTTCCTGCAGCGCGGTAAACATCAAATTTAAGAACTTTACAGAACCAATTTCCTGCTCTTTAAACATTTCAGTGAGACATAAAAAACAGACATCATTACATTGCCACAATAACAATTTCTTTGACAGCATTTCTATGCAACGCAATCAGAGGTGCCAGTAATTCTGCATCAAATGTTGCAATTAGTTTTGTTGTTCTGATTACTAACAAAACTAATACCCTTTTAGTCTTAACCGTGGTTCCGGATAAATGTCACTCCAGGGGTCTCCAACTTCAGGGGAGCCCCTTAGTTAATGGCTGGAGTCGTTTATTTCTGCTTTAGAAAAAAGGGCCAAGAAATTAATTCATGATTTCCTTACCTTTACTCTAATTTACATTTATTTATTTTTACTCGGTAAGGAATATAAATTATTCAAGTAACAACTAATATTGTTAATGTATAGTAGCAGAAAAAAAGCACAAACTTATTTTCGCTGTTCCCTAATCTGACAGGCTGGAGGTAATATTAAGGGCAAATTTGAGATTAAGTTTTAAACTTTCAAAAATATTGATTGGAGAAATTCACACTAAATGTGTTAGAAATTTTACGTTACATATGGTTAAATCTTGTTTCCTTTAAAAAATCTCTAAAACACACCAACCTGTACAGAACGTAAATCAGCCAAAGTATCCAAGAAATATAATTGACCCTGCATCACCAGAACAAACTATTTGCATATTTAGAAAGAACACAAATCAGTCAAGATTATGAGACAGACCCACATACACCTGGTTACACACATGATTGTACTGAAACATCTCACTTAAACACAGAATCATGCATCCTGTGCAAAGACGCATACGCTGACTGCACAGCTGCTACAGGCAATCAGGATGGAGCATCGTGTTACAGAGGCCCGATGAGTCTGCTCATTCCTACCTCGCTCTGCGTCTCACATCCCTCCGATAAACAGGACAGCATGCCAGCTTAACTTACTGACTCTTCTCTACTTCCTCCTCGGTTACACAGGACCCCGAGCACACCTAGCTACTGCCTCTGTCAGCTTACCGACACTTCAGAGACCTACCCTCCGCCACATCCGACACTTACGGCTATCTTTCCAAAAATAAAGTTTTAACCCCTTTCACTCATGAAGGCTGCCTCTCATACTTACCCAGCACATATATGATCCTAGTTCCATTTACTACTGCTTTATTGTATGCAGAAAAGATCAGCTATAATAAAGACTAGTGAGTCCAAACTCCATTATTTCCTTCCCTGCACCCTTCACATCATTCACTTTCAAAACTCCCACTCTGGGGGCTGCAGGACCCACCATTCTCAATGGAAAGTAGATGTGTTTCTCTTTGGCTTAAAGGGAACATTTAGTGATTATATTACATTAAAAATGTGACTGCTGAAGCCATCAAATGTCCATATTTAACGATCTCATAACTAAAAGCGTCAAAAGTCCAATCATTTGACACTTGTCTTGTCTGCAGCCAAGGGTGGAAGTTACTTTTCTTCGTTGGAAAAGGTTTTGCCAATCATGTTAAATTTGTTCCTCAAGAAATGTTGATATCTAATATCTGTGGAGATCACACACTTTGTACTTTAGTGCCTAATGGAATTGGATATTTATAATTTGGTAATGTCCCAAGGTAAGGACATATGGTTATTTTGGAAGTAAATAAACAAAAGTCCAGTGCATGAATATGAACTGAAGAATCATATCAAGAGCTGTAAAATACCCATCATGAAAATGATGTTTCTTTGAAGATTCTTATTCATCCAGACAGGGGCGGGTTTAGGAAATTTGAGGCCCTAGGCAAAAACAGGCATGGGGCCCTCTGAATTGACCCATTATAGAGATACAGAGATGTTAATAGAATAGACATCCATTCTGCAGGTTTCGTCCCTCTCTTCTTGTCCCTTTTCTTGTTGTTTTCCTTTCCATGTTTTGTACTGAGCTCACTTTTCATGCTGTCTCAAAAGGAATGGAAGAATTTTTTCCAATCACTAAGCTCACTTAGTCGATTGCTCCTTCCTGTGTTTCCAAAGAGGCACTGTAGACAAGCAATGATCTGCTTATCTGTTCTCCATTTTTTCATGTGGATGAAATAATAGCTGCATGAATCATGACAGCAGACAAGATAGAGGAGAGCAGGAGGCGGGGTTACCAATCTACTTGCTCTGGGGAGCAGAGTTTGCTGCTTTTATATGTTGTCGCCAAAGTCTCCACTAACAGAAAAAAAGTCGCTAGATTTGGCACTAGGTGCTTTTCTGGAATAAAAGCACTATTGCTAAATATAGCAACAAAAGCACTAAATTGGCAACACTGCTCTTCGCATTGTTTGTTTTCAACTGGTTTGCTGCTGTCTGTTTGGACCTTTCTGAACATTTGCAGCAAATGGACTGATCCAATGTGGTGGACACTGAAGGGGGGCAGAGACACACTTAATATTATAGTTTGATCAAAAACATAATTAATGTGCACAAATATATATTAAAAATATATATTTTATGGGGCCCCCAGGAACTTGGGGCCCTAGGCAACTGCCTAGTATTGCCTAATGGTAAATCCCCCCCTGCATCCAGGACATGGTCAGTCCTGAAAGTTTCAGTTTAGGCAACTGGGCTTGAAGTTGTAGAAGACGTTACTCCTCTCATCAAAGAGGTCTCTTCAGTTCTAACTAGTGGTGGGGAGCACTGATATTAATATACTGTAGGTGTAACAAAGAATTAGGAGGAACAAAAGGTGGCTCTAATCCCTCCAACTGGATTAACCATGGAGGTCAGCTAGAGGGTTAATGGTTGTTAGGGGGTTCTGATGGGTCCTTAACTTCCTCGTCAGAGTGGTTTTGGTCACATGCATCATTGCAGTGTGAGTCAGGTGAGTGCAGGTGAAAGGTAATCTTTTGAGTATTGTTCCTAATAATGCTTAGTAAGTAGGTGAAAGGCTAAGACACCTCCTCTGTTAATAGATGTTTTTTTCCAGGTTAACAAAGAAGGCTTCCTTAACACCTCGCCCATCTGTCTTCCTTGGCCAGAATATGGACATGGCTTTCCTCAAACAAATGTCCTTTAGCCTTCGGCCTTAGCTGTAGATGAACAGCTGAGTCCTGTCCTGATGAATTGTCCCTCCTGTGTTGAGCCATATCACTGTGTGGCGGCTCAGAGCCACCTTTTGTTCCGCCTAATTCTTTGCCACACCTACAGTATAATAATCCCACCGCTCCCCAGTGGTGTCAAAAGTTCACACATTAGTTACTCAAGTAGAAGTATAGATACCGCAGTTTAAAAACATTCTGGTAAAATTTAAAGTATCAACTTTACCTCTTTTCTCAAGGAAAAGGGAAAAAGTATGTGCTCCAAAAACTACTTAAGTAAGTATAAAGTAAACAGCAAGATGCCACTACATGAATTGAAAGCTACATTTTTCGACTATTTCGAAAAAGTCTTTGAGATAGAACCAAGGATGAGGGTCTCCCGATACACTCTCGCCTGTGTCTGACTTTTCAGACATTTCAAAAAAAAAAATTTTTAATCCGACATTGTAGCATGGCATAGACAATTCACGTTAGCAGTTTGAAGAACACCTGCTGGCTTCTGATGATTTCCTTTAGCTAACCAAGGAGTGTTTGCGTTATGACTCATCCAATTACACTAGTTTGCACTAGAATTGGATGGTGCCAATGGTCTGCATTGGATGGCGCACATGACGGGAAATAATTATTAATAAACATTAAACTGAAGCTAAGAATAACGAGTAACATTTGTTTTAAAATGTAAGGAATAGAAAGTACAGAAACGTGTGTGAAAATGTAATGAGTAGAAGCCAGAAGTAGGAACAAAAATAAGTAATGGAGTAAAGTATAGATACCTAAACAGTGGACAAACCTCTGGTCCTCCCCAACACTAGTTAGAACTGGAGAAGCCAATTGGATGAGAGGCGAAGCGTCTTTTAGAAAGCTGAACCTTTCAAGCTTCAAAATGTTCATATTCTTTTTCTTAAAGTTTCTGGTAAGCTGTTATTGATTCAAACATGGGGCTTACCCTGATTTCTGAAAGGTGCTAGAAAATAATGCTCAATCTGTCATGATCGCATCCCCAGTAGCTGATCTGATTACTCAGTTCATTCACCTGCTGTTCCCTCCCCGCTCTCTAATTATCACTCCTCTTATTCACCTGCTCCCTCTGCTATATATACGGTTCAGCCCAGCCATAGAGCATTATTCTTAGTTTATTTGTGTTATGTTTTCGTGTCAGTTGTTCATGTTTGTTTTTGAGTTTTAGTTAAGTCCCTGGTTTCTGTTCCCATTCCTGGAGGCCAGTGGATTGAGGGTTTGGGGTTTGTCTTCCTTCTCTTTTGTCCCCTTAGGGTTTCGGCTCGGAATGCGAGGGAGGTCAGTTTTAAAGCCCCGTAAGCCTGGCTCCTAGGTGGAGACCAGTTTAAAGTTCTGCAGATTTCCTGGTATCATGTTCGTGTCTCTGTGTCTCAACCACTGAGCTTGCCTATCCCCATCGGATTGTGTCTGTCTCAGCTCACTGCTGGACTCATGGAACTCTGGACCTTTTTTAACACTGTGGATTCCTGGATCTGTCTGTTCCTGTTTGGATCGGAACTCCTGGACCCCATAACTGTCTTGTCTGATCTGTTTCCCCTGACCTGGACCGGATTCCTGCCTGCTCACTGAGGTTGCTGTATCGGGGACACTCTGCGCCGCAGCTTGTTTGGCAGTCCATAGGCTGGATCCTAGTGATTGGGTGGTGCCTCACCCCCCCCCCCAGCAGCCGCCACATCTTCGCAGATCCACAGCAGCCTGCGTTTTTGTTCTGTTCTGTTTTATTATTTTTGTCATTAAATGTTTTGAAACTTCCCTCTGTCAGAATTGCCTTGAATACTGGGACGATCTGTGTGGTTTCACGACACAATCAGAACCTTCTTCTTTTGTTTTCTAAATGTGAAAAAAACTGTAAACATGAATTTTGTGGAACTTGCAGGAACAACAAGATAATAGTATCTACTTCCTCTACATGTTTTACATGACTTGTTGATAATTTAGCTTGAAATATCATTTTTTAGATCCCAAATATTTGTGCAAGGAAAAAAAATCTACAAGAAGAATTGTTCTCTTGCTTAAAAACAAAAAACCCTTTGCTATTCAGTTCATATTCTGCTGATAGTGGAACTACCTAGAAGTGCAGCAGCTTGTCAGATGCTTTTCTGCCCCCTGCAAGTAGAAATCAATGAAAAAAATCATCTGTGTTTTTTTTTTTCTCCAATTGATTTTTATATAACAGTTCCAGTACACTTGTCATGATTCGGCTTGGTCCAAGACCCAAATTCAAAACTGAGGAGGCTGCAGCATATTAAAAAAAGATTTTTTTTAATAGGGAGAATTTAGAAAACTGGACTTGATCTGAAACAGCAGCATGTATGTAAGAGCGGATCTGACATAAGGGAACAGGTACAGGAACAGTACTGATTAAACAGGAAAACATGCAGAAACAGAAGGCTTGATGGACTAAACATGTAAACATAGAAAAACTTAAATAACAACTTTTGAATAGACTGACAAGTATAAACAAAACTCTAAGTCTGCCAGATAGTACTCCACTTTTAATATTGTACATTCTATTCGAGCTTCTTAATTCTCTTTTCACCCTCCAGCCAATTACTGAAGATTTATTGAACCCGATCTAAATATAGCCAGAGCCAAACCTCATGATGCTACCAAAAACATATCAAGATAAAAGCTTCCTCACAAAAAAGAAGAAAATAACTACACAGAAGGAGTTACGTAGTTCTGTTCCCTTTTTCTGTATGTTTAAAACTCTAAACTCCACTGGGAGGCACATAATTTCAAAAAACATAAAACCCTGTCATGCTAATTTCAGATTGCACCTTCTGCAAAAAAAAACTGTTTCAAGCTGTGGGTGATAAACCTGCAGCTTTAGATATATCAAATGATGAGTTAAAATCCAGACAACTGCCAGTTAACAACTTGCTACCAATGAAAAAAAAAAATCCATAAAAATCATTACATTATTTCTTTATCTGCTAACAGCTGCTAGTTTTTTATTTTTACCTTAAACACTAATCAGAATAAAAAGGTATTTGGTGACAATAGGTCTAATTTTGTTCTTACCACTTATAAAAAGCAATTAATGTAGAGGTCCAGGTTTCCAAAGGTCTAAAGGTTGGTAACAAAATCCCATTTCCCTTTCTGTTCACTAGATTGCTATTTTAGCTCTAACCTTGAATAGTTTCCGATTTTTGTAGCATTACAAGTAACTTCAGTGTATTGTTTGTAGATGTTATGTTATATAATCGCAAAAAACTACATATAACAGTGAAGCAGAATTTAAAAAATGCATGGTTTAAAGGAGCACTTGGATACTTTTGAAATAATGCAAGCTCAACCAAACAGCTTCAAAAGTCACCTAATTATTTGCATAGTTTAAAGGAATAGTACACCCAAAACATGATTAGCCTTCATTTTCTACTCACCCCCATGCTGAACAACACTCTGGAGTACTTTTTTGATATCTCAAATGCATCTAGAGATCTGGGAGGCTTCTTGCTGTCTGCTGACATTCAAATAATGGAGGTCTATGGTGCCCGAGGCAGAAAGGTCCATAAAAGTCCACAAAAAACGTTTCAATATTCCTACATACTGCTCGTCCAATGTATTCCAAGTGTCCTGAGTGGGTAGCATCCAGAATTTACTCGAAACGAAGTCATTTAGAATGTTTTTAGAGCATAAACTGTAGTGTATAGGATTTCCTGAAAGCGCGCACATGCGCGATCAAGACGCTACGGAAGCCGGCAGACCAAACCAGCGCATTCAGCTCGGCAAAGAACTCATGCTCTTCCTCAACACTGAAGTCCTCAGACATTTTTCTTTCGTTGTTTCTTTCTTTGCACAGGTAAACAGCACATTTCTTCTTCTACGCTTGCATTATTGGAAGAGCAGACGCTGAATGCGCACTTTCATCTGGTTTGGTCTGCCGGCTTCCGTAGCGTCGTGATTGCGCATGTGCGCGCTTTCAGGAAATCCTATACACTACTGTTTATGCTCTAAAAACATTCTAAATGACTTTGTTTCGAGTAAATTCTGGATGCTACCCACTCAGGACACTTGGAATACATTGGACGACCAGTATGGAGGAATATTGACACGTTTTTTGTGGACTTTTATGGACCTTTCTGTCTCGGGCGCCATAGACCTCCATTATTTGAATGTCAGCAGACAGCAAGAAGCCTGCCAGATCTCCAGATGCATTTGAGATATCAAAAAAGTACTTCAGGGTGTTGTTCAGCATGGGGGTGAGTAGAAAATGAAGGCTAATCATGTTTTGGGTGTACTATTCCTTTAAGGTCAGTGCAAAATGAATCACTTTTACATCACCCTGACTTTGAAACATGGTGGTGGCAGTATCATGCTGTAGGGCTGAAAGATTTGAGAAAATATTGCAATGTCAAAAATATGGGTTAAAATTGCAGTGAAAACTGTGAAAAATGTCTCTTCTGTTTTACATCTGTGTTTCCATCACTTTATTGTTGTTAGCTTTTTGGGGAATGTAATTTGTGTAAGTTGTGAGGATCTGCTGACAGAGGAGTCTTTTTAACTGGCTAGATTTAAAATAAGCACTTAAAATTAGGGTTGCACGATATAATCGGCCCCCTATCGGTATCGGCCTGTATCGGCCTTAAAACTGAATATCGGACATCAGCCACCCCACAGATATTTAACCCGATATTTGATCAGCTTCTGAGTTTCTAAAGTATTTTTTTTTTAAACTTCTTTTTTACAGACTTAAAAACTTCTAAAGATGAGGGAAAAAATATTGATACATTAAAATATCACATTATCTTCATATGCTGATATATTGCCATTTAAAAACACCATATCAATCTCTTTTACTAATGAAATATTGCTATATGTCATCATTATGCTACGAAATCCCCCGAAAATTCACTAAATTTTGCCATATTTTTATATGTTGATATATTGACGCGGTATCGATCTATTTTACTAACAAAATCTCACAAGAATTTGCAAAATGTCACGAGAGTTTGTAACAGAACGATGAAATTTCACGAGATTTTGAAAGTAAAATAGATCAATACCGCGTTTTTAAAAATCAATTTGATATCAGCATATGAAAACATATTTCAGTATATTATTTTTCAAAGTGTCAGAAATGGATAACAAAACTGCTATTTTCAATGACTACTTATTTTTGTCCAGCTTTAACATCGGTATCGATATCGGTTATCGGCTACATGAGTTTTAAAATATCGGCATATCGGATATCGGCCAAAATCCCAATATCGTGCATCCCTACTTAAAATGCAAGTTCATCACACACAGAATATATTAGACAATAATTCTTTCAGTCTAAACATTTCTTTGATAACAAAACGGCACAAACAGGTATTTCTTTGATGACATACCTGTGGTATTTTTGTATATCCTTACAGTTCTGAGAAGGAATGTGCAAAATGGTCATTATTAATGGTACAAAGGATGCGCCTAAATACAAGAAAGAAAACCGTATTAGAGGCTGCAAAAGCTTGAGATAACTTTTTTTTTTTGGTTTTAAGTAGTAAGAGGGGGGAAATATTGAAGCATGGCACAAACATCATATTGTCTTTTGTAAACAAAAGATAATTTTGCTAAACAAAGCTATTTAAACATCCAGGAGTTTGTGTTTTTACAAGAGAAATAAAACGTAAGTTTTTTAATGTTTTTGCAGGACACTGTACCTTTTAAAGTTGTTTAGGATTTTTTGAAATATGTGCATTATTTTACTTTTTTTAATTGTTTTTATATTTGATTTTAGAGCTCCATATTCTGATCTGTTTTCTGTTTGTTTTTTTCTTTGAAAGCACAGGAACTGTCTCTACAGTCCTGTCGCTACAGGGTGAGCCTAACAGAGCACTTAATTATCTTTTTTTGTCATTCTTTTGTTTTTACTCTCCTTAATCATTAATTTCTCTTCGTATAGAAATACTACTGGTTTGTCTTGATGCAGATGGCTGCTCATCCTTGTTCTGCTGGTGCACTTTTTCAGATTACGTATCAGTCAGCCAAACTGGGGATTGGTGGAAAACTGTGAAACCGAGGATGATGGAGAGAAAAGCGAGACTTCAGAAGCCTTCCCTGAGAGTAATATATATATCATCTTGCATGTCAACGAAGACCAATATGACCTGTGACATTCTAGCTGAGGATATAGACGGGGTAATGAAGACACTTCTTCGTCACATTAGCCAACAGTGGAATGTGAATGCCAATATTCGCCTCCGGAAACAAGCCCAACCAGCTTTTTGGCTTTTATCACAAGCCAGTGTCAGTTCATAGAGGTGAGATCAGGGTTTCTGGGTCTTACAAGCTGACTTACTGTACAACTAATATTCAAATATAATTTTATGCGACTATGATGCAGATCTTTGGACATGTGTAGAAAAGTTTGCCAAACTATGAGTTTTTATGTAAATCTCTGACACATGACTTAACTCAGCCACACTGTCTCAATAGAAAATATTTTTTTATTGGGATTTTTGTAGAATTTCACAACAATTATTTCTTTCAGTCTTTTTCAAGTAACTTTGTACCATTTTTGCAAGTGGAATTTTTTTTCTATCATCCAAACAACAGAGCTCCAGCTTAGTGAGATTGGGATGGAGAGCATCTGTAAAGAGTGAATCCAACAGTTGCTTCTCGGTCTGTTTGCTTGACAAAGGTTATGATAAGCTAAAGATGATGTGCAGTGCTAGTTTTCCACCTCAGGCTATTGTGTTCATGGAGCCCAGTAGGTTGAACTTTGGTCTCATCCACTTTGAACTATTTCCTCTGCATGATTGCTGTGTCTCAAGGGGTATGAATACTTTTTAAACCACTCTATGTCACAGAGTTTTGGATGTAATACACCAATACCCACAAGCCTCTATAAAAACTTCTGTCTCAAACCAACCCATTTGGCCTTTGCACTGACTGAGCGGACATTTGAGATTTGGAAGTGATATGGAGAATATTCAATCTATCTATCTTGCAAGGGACCATAGGGAGCTATTAGCTCTGGAAAAACAGACCATCAAAAATGAGCTGCTCGTGTTTGAACAAATACTTGAAAATTTGACTATGGAGTTACTTAAAAAGAAATAGATCATTTATTAAGAAAGTGTAACAGTTATGTTAACCTTATGTTTCCTCTCTTAAAATACAGGGTCCCAGCCAAGCAGTCACATGGACTCACTTGGTGAATGAAACTCAAAACCGACACCTTCTGCGTCCAAGAACATGTGATGCAAGACGCACAAACACACTCAGGCAGGAGAAGACAACAGACATGTGCACATTTACATACACTGACCTGAAGAAAAAGCTGAAAAAAGCCAATTCCTTAATATGTAAATCCAATTTAAGGATTCAACTCACATCGAGAATCTAAAGGTGTTCTTCATCCAGCCTACCGCTGGGTCCCCAGGAGCCCATCCTGTTATATAAGATCAAGATTCTCTGCTGACAGGATCTAAAATGAACTCCAGTCTCCACGTCCTCCACCACCTCCAGAGATCTGCTCTGCCTGCATGGACGCAGGTCATCTCCATGTAAAGTGGACTAATGGCAGAGAAATGGTTACTTATCATCCACGGCATCAAGGGATCTTGCCAATTTGCCATGAGAGCATAAACTAAAAATAACACTTTGCCTCTGGGAGGCATCAAAAGGGATATACAAGATTGCAAAGTCTTTTAACAATAGGCCTAAAGAGAGCTGATCATTCATCTGCTGAGTAAAGACAAAAACCTGAGTAAAATTATCTTTTTTATACATTATCTTGAAAAAAAAAAACATTTTCCACAACTCCTACATGCACATATGAGCACTGCTTTAAAAACCCTCATCCTAAAATTAGACTAAACTGATTTACAGGTGTTGGAATACCTACAAGCAGCCATATTGAGATAAAAAAAAAAACGCGCACAATCTCTTAAGGTTTTCAATTCAAAAAACAGATATAGGCCTATAATTCTAATCTTCCCAATAAAAAAACACACTTTCAGATAGAATAGTTTCTTTGCAGGAAACGGTCACTTTTGAGCTGAGAGAAAATAACAGCCCACATTTAAAACCCACTTTTACAGAAATAAACACTATTTATGCTGCTTTCTACTGTGAAACTGAGGCTTGATCATATGTGTCCAGCTTCCCCAATAATCAAAATAACTTCCAAGACAGGATTTAAAATCTGCAGCCGTTTAACCTGCAACTTCATGCACAACACCAAAAGGAGTGTGGAGTTTTACCTTTCACAAGTATTCCACAAAATCCTCAATCCCTGAGGATCATGAAAGTATCTCCTTTAGCTGCTTGGGAACCTTATTCCCCTGCTGGAGGCGGCCGCTGCGGGGCTGCGGGCCCGCTGATCCTGACGCACGCAGGCGCCCCGCAGTGAAACCGGAGGAGCAGCTCCAGATGGGACCAGATCAGATCTTTGACAACGTCCCGTTCCCACACAGCTGGTCCTTCAGGAAGGCGCAGTGCTCACTAAGCACAGACCAGAGGAGGATCTGTAGGCTGACGGCTGCAGCGCACAGTCCTTTCACCTGAATGCATGGTGATGATGCGCATGACACCTGCCATTGAAGGTGATCCTATATACCCAGGTTTGAATACCATCAAAACTTAATTCAATTCACAAAATTAAGTTAATAAATTATTTATATTCTATAAACAAATTGATAACATTTGTTTTTTAATGAAACAGTTGAATAAAGGCTCATTACGTTATAATCTACAACAGAAACCATTCTGCCTTTTGTGTTTATTAAGTAGCCTACGCCTACAAATTCTCTTGATTTACTAACGCTTAAAAGCTTACTTATACATTTTTTCGTTTTTAGGAGAGGAGCCTGATGTACGGAAGAGGATTAGGGCCACTGGAAAAAAAAAAAGTTAACTGATTTTTTAATTTTATTTCAGTTTAACATGGGAAAAAAGTCAGAATTCTGAGAAAAAAGCCAGAATTCTGAGATTAATCTCAGAATTTTGGATCTTAATGTAGATGGGCACCATGAAGGAAGAGATGTGGGAGCAATCAGCTTCACTGACAAAGATGTGAGTTGTTTGAGCTGGCCAGTGAATTAGGCAACTTTTTACGTGCCCGAGGGGTCCCCTCATTAATGGAGGAGCAGAAGGTCATTAAAACAAGAGAGCTAGTCTCTAAAACAGACATGGCTATGGCTTGATGCTAACATGTTTGGAATGCCTTTTTCCTCCATAAATCACAATCTCACAATGTTAAATAATCCTTTAAAAAATCTTGTATCTGGATGATGATTTGGATCACCACCAACATTTAGCAGGTTGTCCCTTGGGATGAGGTGCGCCTGTGGTAAAAAATGTAATAAAAAACTGTTTATAACTTTTAAAGTTATTCTGTTTGTGTGTTTGTACAGGCAAACACACAAACTCCAAAAAATCTAACCTCCTTGGTGGAGGTATAATGTTGACCTACTTGTCTACGTTTTAAAAATATAACCACTAGATGGCAGCATATCATTATTATTGACGCTTGTGAGCACAATCATAACAATCCAATTAAGATAATTAGGATCTAGGCAGAAAAAAAATACAAATACTTCTACAGATATAATAAAACCAATTTAAAAGACACAATTTAGTTTTAACTCACCCCCACAAACCAGAGGTGGGTAGTAATTAGTTATATTTACTCAGTTACATTTACTTGAGTAACAAGGGAGAAGTTTACTTCTTTCGTTTACTTGAGTAATATTCGTAAAGCACCGCTATTCCTACTTGAATAAAATCTCTAAATAGGTTCGGGTTTCTAAGTTTTATGTTGAAAAAAATGGTAGAAGTATTTGTTCTGCATGATTTTCTTCTTGATTATTTATTACATTTATTTTTAATCTTTATGCATTTGAGTCTTTAAAATGACAGAACTTGTACATAAAGTCTGTTTTATAGTCTATTTTATAAACATTAAATCTGATGTTATTATCCATCAGTTACTCAGTATTCAAGTAGCCTTTTTTCTGAATACTTTTTTACTTGAGTAAAAAATGTGAAAGTAGTTCTTGTGAACTAGTTTGGTTGAGGATCAGCAAGATGACCAAAGAAACAGTTTCAGCCACCAGTTCCAGATTTCTGTTGTCTTTTAATCAGGACTTTTCACTCTGACAACCATTTCCTGAGCTTCAAAGAGCTCAGTGCTTATATAACCAAGTGGAAACACACATGCACTTGAGTGGACCAAGCCACAATTAAACAGGTAGAAAAACAAAAACAAAGTCTAAACAGAGAAACAAGAATAAAATGAGTAATCTAAAAAACTTTTACAAACTCGTCTACATAATGAAAGAGTCTGCAAAATAAACAATGTGAAACAAGATAACTCAAAAAGCTACTTTAAAGAAAAACAAACAAAGCATTATTCCAAAGGAAACCCTCTAAATGGTAGAACCCAGCAAGGTAATCAATTACATCATTGGGGTAATTTAGCAGGAAATACTTGGACAAATAATGGTTAAAAGAGAGGAAAACAAATACCATGAATATACTTTGAAACAAAATAAAACTATTTAAACCAAATAATCCAGAAGTAATAGCTTTAACCTAAACATGTAAATAGATGGAAACTGCAACATAATGCTAACACAAACAAACCCGGGATAGTAAGTGAAGGAAAGTTGGAAACTAATGTTTAAATTTAAGCATTACAAATCAGAAAAAAGAATAAGGGGCAAGTGGTGAACACAAACTGAACCACTTTGTCACAGTTCTACTCTTATTTGAATACATTTTTTGGGTACTCTACCAAACTCTGCCACAAACAGACACAAATGAACTTATGCAGACTTATGCACTGGCACAAACACGCATATACAAACTCACGTCAATGTCTGCAAATCTGAGTTGATTTTAACAGATTATTTTAGATTAGGTTAAAAAAAAAAGTCTTCAGCATCAGACAAGATTCTCCACAGCTTAGTAGGTTTCATAGGTTTAGCAGTTTGCCGCATAAAAGCACAACAAATTAATCTAGAGGGCAAATATACACACAGTTAAAATGGGGAATGACCATTTAGAATTTAATAACTGAGAGGGAAATGAGAAAATTATTGAAAATTTCATAAGAATGTACTTTTTTTTAAGGATTTTTGTATTCTGTTTATATAGTCTGCTTATAGACTCTTTAGGAGATTCCTGAAGACAGACAGGGACGCTGCTGTTCTTTTCACGCTTGGTAGTTCATTCCACCATGTTGGAGCAACACATGATAACAGCCTGGATTGTCTTAAGCGTGGAGTAGGCACTGGTAGACGACAATCCATTGCTAACCGGAGTGACTCTGTTTTGACAAACAATATTGCAAATTTAAAATATGCAATATTGCAAATATTAGAAAAAAAAATCTTGTCAAATAGAAATATGGAAATTTATTGAGAAACACTATAGATAAATGTTTTAAATTCCTTGTAAAATCTTACAGTATATAGTTTCCAGAGAGTTTCGCTGATCTTTTGTTTTTCCAAAGAGTCTAGTCCAATAACACTAGGGCAACATTAGGGTGTGTCCCTTAGTGGTTTGGGGCCTTTTTGTCCAGGAGTAGTTTTTGCCTTGGACCTTGGTTTTTGTCCAGTCTCTGTAATTGTTAAATCCTGATCAGTCCTTAATCTTATAAGGCATGTTAGGCTGTATATGTTATTTATTCCCTGGCATTCATTGGTGGACAAGGCTATCATTGTGGATCACTACGGTCTCAAAGCCTGAGATGTGGCTCTGTAACCATTTCCAGGTAAAAAAAAAAGATTTCCCTGTCTTTGATTCTAATCTTTTCTTTGATTTCTTTTAATACATTAGTTTTGCATTTTAGATCTTTTTGCCTATTTGATGTAGTTAGGTTCTTTATAAGTAACTTTAATTGGAAAAAAACTTTTCCAAAACAACCTGTTTGATAAGACTCAGTCATGATTGGATCAAACCCCACCAACCCATTATAATGAAATCACCTCTTGAAAACCCTTGATTATCTGAAACAGTTTGAAGTGATAAGGAAGCAATCAGAAAAAAATCTGTAAAGTTTCTGTAAATACTTCTCAACGCATTGTACTAGATAAGGCTTGTGACAATTTATCTTATTTATTTTAAATCTGACATTTAGATCATCTATTTATATGTCTAGGATGCAATGATAATAAAGAAGGTTTGGGGAAATCGGAAGAGTCCACTCAACCAGGGGCAGCCTCAGCTCCACAGAGCGACGAGGTTGCACAAGAGGAGACTTTTCCTAATCAAGGAATTCAGGAAAAGAGACCCTGAAAATAATAATAATAAAATAACAAAAATAATGTTTCCTACCTTCAAGAGCAGTAAAAATATGGCTCATTTTTGTGGTAGAATATTTATTCTTGTTGTTCATCTGTAGGTATGCCAATACACAAATACAATACAAAATTAAATATTTGTAAGATGTTTATTGTTTCTGATGGCTCGGCTCCGACTGAAAGTAACCTCTCACCAGAACAAACGCTGCCGGTCTGAAATATGTCTCAAAGATTGATAACAGGTGACATATCTTGAGGTACTGGCTCTAAACTGTCGATGAATTTGCATTAAAAAATAAATAAAACATGCAAAAAAAGTTCTTTCTTGAAGTGCATCTATTAATATGATTGGTGGAGAGTTTCAAGTGAGTTAAGTTCATCAGCATCTGCTCCATCCTTAAGATGTGTTTACATATTTTTTTTGTTTGAAATTCCTGGAAATTCCTGTATTTATTTTTAGTGTATTATTTTAGTGAAATTTTGTTGTTTTTTAACATCAATGATGGATCCAGACTGATTTAAAGCAGTAAACCCTCCAGTCTCCCACAAGCTGAGCCCAAATAACCAGCTGCTACTTTACCTGCACAGCAATAGCACTTTCAGTCTGAAGAAAGGTTGATGTAGCAGAAAGTTGTTTAGATTTGTCTGTTGAGGCATTTCACAGAGCGAGGGAACTGACATCCTTTGCAGTGGCGTGCACAGACTTTTCAAAGGGCAGGGGCGGAAAGACAAAAGAGGGCAGATAACCCCCATCCTCTCCACTGTAGATGGAAATTTTGCATATGATTCCCAACAAATGGGCTATAAGGGGTGGCAGCAGTCTGTCCATTGCTCTTTCTCTGAAGAGAGAATCTAGTTGAGTTTGATGTTAAAATAAAACTAAATACAGAACAATTAAACACCTGAAAAAGATGTGTCCTCAAAAAATCATTACCAAGCCAAAAAAAATAATTTAAAAAAGCCCAGAATCTGGTAGAGACAATTACTACACATCATTCTTTAATTAATTTGGAGGAAAATAATGTAGACAATGATTTATTAAACCTTTTTCATTCTATTTTACGTCCTTATTTTTCGAAAAGTTATCATTTATTCTTGATGCCTAGAATTGTTTCATATCAATACATGAAATGGTTAAACAAGGAAAAACTAAGTTGAAAGATTTTGGTTTCCTTAGAAATATTACCAAAAATAAATAAATGATTCTCAGTTGACTCCTTTTTCTTTTATTAATTACATGAATTTTTCATTTATTTCATTAATAATTTTAATTAATGCCAGAAAACTGCCTTTAGAGATGAAGAAACTTTAATGACAAGAAAGAAACTTTGAGAAAAGTTTTAAAGGGAAAACCTCCTCCTAATACATCGGTCCATCTAACTAATGACAACATCTTATGTTTTTTAGAAAACTAAGAACCAACAAGGCAAATGAAAAACTAATTGGAAGCTGAACATGTGTTGTAAAAACCAAATTAACATTTAGGAGAAACAAGAGCACCTCAACAGCGGTGGAACTATCATAGTAGGGGGCTGCTTTGCATTAAATTATTCTCTTATCCTTCTTTCATCATCCTAGGAACTAACTGATCATCACTTTGGGACTTTTAGCTCAGGTACACCTGCACTGGAAAAAAATCGAAACCTAGATAAGTCATTTTTTCCTAAAATAAGTGCATTTGTTCTTGGATTAGAACAAGACAATTGACATTTAAAATAAGGAAAACACAATCACATTATCTTATTTCAAGTGCATGTTATGTAATTATCTTATTTGAAGAGTAAAAATACTTATTCTATTGGCAAACTATCTCATTTACCTATTGAAATTAAGGATAAATACACTTAATTTAACAAATGTATTACTTTCTTAAAGATAGTTTTTAAACTGTGGAGGAACTATTGAAAGCAAACCTGCAAGTGCGCTTTTTAAATAGGTAAAAAAAAAAAAAAAATTTTTTTTTAACTTCAATCTGATTGAGGTTCATGTTCAAAAACCCTTAAATATAGCTGAATTGGAACAGTTCTGCTAAAATAAAGGCATTAACTCCTGCACAGAGATACAGTATAAAAGACCAATAACAGTTATTACAAACAGTGGAACGCAGCTGTAAGCAAGGGTGGCGCATTTGGTCCAACTGGGTTTAGATTTTGCAACTTGAGTCAGTTTAGCAGGGGCGGAGCTAGATGGGTGGCCAGGGGCCACCCTTAGCCAATCATTGGCCACCCCTGTGGCCACCACTACCATTTTTTCCCTCTAATACAGACGGTGGCAGCAGTAATACTCTGAAGGGGAATGTTCAAACTTATTAACCATTTAAATGTTTCATATATTAACAACTACTTGACAACAGAAACACTGTTGTTAATTATGCACATCAATATACTAACATTAAAGCTACAGTGTGTAATTTTCAGCGACATCTAACATCCAGACTGCAGACCGCAGCAACATGAACATCTCCCCCCAACCGCTTCTCCCCCCCAACAGTACGGCGAGCGTTATGGGACAAAATGTCTTCCACGACGTCCGCATCACCTACCTTCTCAAGTGATGAGGTTTGTTTACATAGATAATTTTACAGACGCTTCTCAGGCATAATACTGCCATTTATTGTTCAGTACCATCTCAGTTCATCTCTCTCAACTTGCCGTAGTTACTTTCGAGCGTAATGGGCGATCACACAATCGCTAGTTTGTTGGCTCTGCGCTGCCGTAGTGCAAAGATGTCTGCCTCCATGGCTGCGAGACCCGCTCCTATGTAATTATAAATAACGAATTCCAAGGCAACGCAAATATTAAGGTTAAGAGACTGAGCTCGTAGATGATGATAAATAACATAGTTATGTATAATATATTACATTTCTGACTGTATATCCCTGTAATACACACTGTAGCTTTAAAGAAGATAGATACAGAATTTTTGCTCTTTTCAAAACCAAATTTTGAATTATTTGGGGTAAAGATAAAATAATGTGCCTCTGTAAGTCATCTAGGAGTCTTCAATGAAATCATAGATAAATAACTACTTTAATAATAAATAAAAAATTAATTACACGTGCATATTAGTAGATTTAAATTTGGTTTGTTTTTGCAGAATGATTATTGATAAAAGTAGGTAATGACAATATAAAATATGTTTGCCCCAGAACTCAAACCTGAAAGAATTTTGCCCATTATACCGTTTATTTACACAACATAGATGTTTAAATATATGCGTCTATTTCTTAGCAAAGGCTGCAGGAAAGGATAGTTTGACTTTATTTAGAAAATATGGATGTTGTGCTTGTTCCTGTTGAACAGTAGATTGACCCTGAGGTTCTGGTGCCTTTCGGCCACCCCTCAATGTACATTGGTTATTGCCCGGCCACCCCTGTTAGGATTTTCTGGCTACCTCTGCAGTTTAGCGGCCATTATTTAGATAAATTCATAATTTAAAAAAGTTTAGATAGATAGATAGATAGATAGATAGATAGATAGATAGATAGATAGATAGATAGATAGATAGATAGATAGATAGATAGATAGATAGATAGATAGATAGATAGATAGATAGATAGATAATTTTTGTTTTATAACATGTTTGGGTGTTTTTTTTTTATCTTTTTGTTTGTTTGTTTTTTAAGGGGGGTTGCTGTCACTTCTGATATTTCCAAAGAGTGACGCTGCATTTTCCAAGCTTTTCGACGACCTTTGAACTAAAAAGGATCAGCTGCGTAACGACGCCTCTTTCCTAATATAGTTTTTTTCCCCCCTCTTTCTTCTGATCAGCGCGCAGCTGCTGTTAATCAGGAACTTTGATCGCTATCTGGGTCCAACAGAAAGGGGGCTGGGTTTTTAGGCAGCTGAGGATCAGGTCGGGCTGGAGTTTAAATGCGCTTCCAGGCTGAAATCGGGCAGATGCGGCGAGGATAGAGGAGGATGGCGATGGGGCTGATCGGGGACGCAGTGGCCACCGTGGGTGGCCTCGTCACGGGAGTTCTTAATTTCTTCACGGATTTTTTTCTGACTCCACCTCTGAAAGCGACTCTGATGTTCTTGGAGGAAACGGAGCTTAAAACAATGAAAGGAGGTAAATCAGCGCCTTTAAATGTGAAACAAATGAAATTATCCTCATTATGACGCGTTTAAAGAAGCCATTGTGCTTCTGGATCACATGATCTTTAATCTGTTGCTCCACTCTTACCCTCTAACCCCATTTGTTTCCTCAGAAATAAAAACGTTCAAAGCCAAAACTCTGTGGGAGAAATCTGGAGCGGTGGTCATGGCGGTGCGGCGGCCTGGATGATTTTTGTGCAGAGAGGTAAACATAACATCTGTTCAGTATATTTACTGTTCACTCTGACATAAGCATTGCAAAATTATTTATGCAGTTTGCACTTGTATTTTCATTCATGCAACAAACACACACTCCACCAGGCCTTAGTCACACTAAATGAAGTGATAGAAAAACACAAATTCCACAAAAAGAAAAAAATTAAAACAATCCTCTGGACTTGGTTTCCAAGTTTGAAAACGTTTTGCTTCCCATCCAGGAAGTTTTTTTAATTCACTTGAAACGTCTTCAAACTTGGAAACCAAGTCCAGTGGACTGTTTTTTTTTTTTCTTTTTTAAGAACTATGACCTGGATGACTGGGAATCTCCACCAGCATACACTGCAAAAACAATCTAGAAATAGGTAAAGATTTCTTAAATTAAGTGCTGATGAAGGTTCTCAGTCATCCAGGTCATAGTCATTCCGTAAAAATTCAAAAAATATCCACTGGACTTGAAAACCAAGTCCAGTGGATATTTTTTGAATTTTTACGGAATGACTTAAATTAAGTGTTTTTATTCTTAATTTGAGTAGGTAAGAGGATTTGCCAATGGAATAAGTATTTGTATTCTTAAAATAAGATAATTAGATAAAAACTCACTTGAAATAAGACAATGCAATTGTTTTTTCTTATTTTAAATGTAAATTGTCTTGTTCAATTGGCAAATTTTATTCTTTACCTCCTTAATCCAAGATCAAATACACTTAGATTTTGATTTTTTTTTTTTTTTTCCAGTTTTGTAAAGTGGTTGGATGATTGAGTTTCCTCCTTATTGCTGGTGAAGATTCTCAGTCATCCAGGTCATAGTCATTCCAAAAGAAGTTAGAAATGTCCTTATTGTTTAAGCACAGTGAAAAAAAATAATGCAACAGCTTTTGGCATTTACTTGGTCATATTATTTACTTTAACACATTTTTTTTTATGTCCTACCCTGCTGAAACATGAAACAATTGTTTTAAAGTAACTAAATATGATTAAGTCAATGCCAAAAACGGTTGCATTATTTTTTTTCAGTGTAATAGGCTTTTTTTTCTGAAGCATTTCATTGTTGCTCTGGTTGGAAGTTGAAGCCTTTCTCTTGCTGGAAGATTAACTTCTACCCGAATGTAACCTCTTTAAGAATTGGCAAAGTATAAAATTATGTAATTTTCTATTTCAGATTTTTTAATATTTTTTTTCCCCAACAGGAGGCTGCAGAGCTGTCCTCTCTGAAACCCCAGCTGGACAAGCTGGGGGTACCTCTGTACGCTGTGGTGAAGGAGGACGTCGGGACCGAGGTCCAGAACTTCAGGCCATACTTTAAGGGGGAGATTTTCTTGGATGAAAAGGTTAAGGCACTTCTATATTATGAATTGACTCATTGTTGGGGCCCGTTTGCCTTGGAGGAATAAAAGAAAATTAGAACTCTTCCTAGACCAGATTCAGCTAGTTTTACCAGCATTCTGAAAACAGCAGGCTTATTGAGATTCTGTGATGAATCTATTTAAGTGTGCATGACTGACCAAAGCTGTTTTGATTTCAGAGGAGGTTTTATGGGCCCCGTCTCCGGAGGATGGGGCTCCTGGCGTTCATGCGTTTGGGAGTCTGGCTGAGTGGAGTGAGGGCCTTTAGAAAGGGCTTCATTGGGAATGTTCTAGGGGAAGGGTTTGTCCTTGGCGGGGTGTTTGTCATTGGACGAGGGCAGCAGGTAAATATAAATTATGAAAATTTATGTAATCAGAGATTTTCACTTTTAAACAAATTCTTTTTGTCCTGCAGGGAATATTACTGGAGCACAGAGAGAAGGAGTTTGGGGATAAAGTGGACATTTCAGAAGTCCTCAAAGCGGCAAGAAAAATACCACAGTAAAACTAGAAAGCACATTTTTACATTTGTGTCTCAGGAGCGTAAGGGTGCATTTTGTATGACTGATCACAAAGCTTCAGGTGTATTTATGATGGTCTGTTTTTAAACTCAGAAAAAGGAGCAGACCTGATGTTTCACACAAAGTTTCCTGCATGACTGTTGTACTGCAGTGCAACCTTGGCACCAGAGACTGACCTTTCAGAAAAATAAAATATCTTTATTCTCTGGTCTGTCTCTGTTCTTTTGTAAAGCTCCACAGATCCAAATATCTTGATGTGACTTTGCTGCTACTTTCTTCTCTAAGGTTGTTAAAAGTTTAGGTCTCTAATGAATGAGAATATTGTTTTTTTGTTTTTAAACGGCAGAAATGCAGCAGAAAAAATGCCTTTTGACCTTTCCATGCAAGTTTTCAGGCTTGACTGAAACTTGAGCAATTGTAACAAAAGTACTGTTCTTTTAAACAGCCTCCCTTGACTTAGTTAAAATCATGGGATTTTTTTCTCATTTATTTACAGGTGCAGTCTAAGCAATTGTCTAAGCTATGCATAAATGTTTCTGTCCTCAAACATTTCTATGTTAATGAAAAGCTTTCAAGATTAATTCTCATATGCTGGAAAGAATTTTAGTGTGATACTAAACCATTAACATCCTAATGTCACAGTATGCTCAGAATGCCATTTGTGCTAAATTGTTTTGGTTTAACTATAGGTACTTGGACTGTTTTATGTTTTTTTTTGGGGGGGGGGTCAGTAAAGTAATTCAAGGTTTTTACTCGATTAGCATTACTTAAAAATATAATACGGAAGTAAAGTTTGTAACCTTTTTTTTTTTCTTCAAAAAGGTATTCAGTTACTGAAAGAAAATACTTATTGGCTGACGTCAATAAGCAGATAATCATACTGGATTTTAAGGTTATTGAACTGAAAAAGGCTGAATACATGTGTATTTTTAAACCTCATTTTCTCCTATAGTTTTATGTAGTATTGCCTGCATCTTTTAAATAATTTCCAGCATTCCTGAAATTGGAATGCTGCTTTATTGGTGCTGATCTAATATAAAACCACATCCTAAACCGAATTTAAAAGTTTTGATTCAGTTTCCAAATGCAGTTGTGTTAATTGGACAAAGTTAAATCATTTGGTGGGGTTACATGTGCAAAGTACATATCTTGTTATAACATGCACATCTTTAAGCATTATCCCCATGCGAGTTAAATGTATTTTGTTGTAATGCGGACTAACAGGTGACGTACCTTCAGTCAATTATCCCTTCCATCCAATTAGACCTCCCTATATTCTAACGATTCAGCCAATGAAAGTCAACTGAAGGTGGCGCTTTGTTGGACAGAAAAGCCAGGTTAGTTGGAGCCTTTTTCTAACGTGAACGTGGATGTGTGAGCTATTTACAGGGTTGAGTTTCTCTATGCAACTGAGATTATTTAAAGGAACTGTCTTTTTTTTTTTAAGTTGGAGCTTGGTAAAGAACAGGAAAGAGTTCACTTGAATCGGCTTTATCCGATATATAATATCAAAGATGTGTGTTTTTATTTCATTTTCTACTTTCGTTTGTTTTCTTTAAAATGATTCTTGAGTAAATTAAATTTCTTTGGAACAGCCGTAGTTCTAGCCTGCGCTGTCCAGGGTCCTGGAGAAAGCTAAGGGAACCCCAAAGTGACGACATGTGGACAGACTTTCATCAAGGGTTAAGTTTAGTGTCACGTAACTATGGAGACAGCATGTGACTTCCTGGCTGTAGCGGATCAGGTCTGCATTAGATAACCCGATGAAATCCTATTTCTGACCTTACCTGCTGCAGTTGAAATCCTCCCTGACTCAGACTCTGTCATGGGAGGTGATCTGAGGAAGCTTGAGGACAGCAGGACTGATGGTGTGTCAGGTAAATGTTTTTTTTTTTTTTTTGTCTGTCTGGAGGTAGAGACCGGTGAGGGCGATGCGACATGGAGATGAATGGACCAAAGTGCGACTATACAACGCCAAAGAGTAAAATATGTCAGAAAACCATCTGCATGAGTTGATTCGAAATACCACAAAAACACCTAAACAGGCATTTCAGTTTTTTAAAATTTTATTTAAATTCTAAAAGTGAATGTCAAGTAACATAGTTTAGCCTCACATAATGATACATTTCAAGTGTTTATTTCTATTTTTGTGATTATGGTGAGTACTGTGGATTAGGAAAACACCAGCTGATTCAGAGTATCTCAAAATCACAATTAGAAACACATTTACAAATATAAATATTATTTTAAAAATAATGACTTTACATTTGTTCAACAAATAATACAAGCAACAAAAGGTCATCACTTTCAAATTTGGCTTTTTAGTGCACTGTTTCCAAGCATATTAAAGGAAATTCATAGAGAAAAAATAAATTGTATTATACAAAAAAAAGTGTACAGCAATGAGAGATAGCTATTGCTTTGAGAGGAATAGCAAATTATTTGACAGTTGGATTTCTTGTGTTAAGCGACTCTAGAGGTGAGAGTCTTACCTCAGCTAAAGAGAAAATGGACTGGACTATTGCTCCTGTGTTTAAAGTCCCTTTATCATATTTATCTTAATATTGTATTTTATAGGGAAATCAAAATTTGAGAGATTAAGACTGAGAAACAGAATCCAAGTCTTTTGTAGACCAGTGTGAAGTCCCATTCAGTGATGATTTTGGAAACCCTGTTTTCTGTCAATTACAGTCGCTTGAAGCGTTGTTGACACACAATAGTAGCTTTGTATACTCAGTACAGCTTATACCCGCAATACCTAATTTTCTGGCTGAGATTTGATCCAAATACATCAAATTTTACTCCAGTGTCTCGCTCTTATCTCTTCAACTTTTACGGGGTCAACAGTAAAAACCCTATCCTGCGTATGAAAGGAGCTTTCAGAGAGTCTTCAGCCTGATAGACGTCATTATGTGGCAAACACTCACATGGATGATTAGTAAAATTGGGACTACAGCCTTCTGGATAAAAACGACAAAAAAAAAAGTTTCGAAAATGTCACGAACAGCTAAAGCTCTGCATTATAAAACCTAAAACATATGAAGGCGTGTACATTAGCATGTATCAGACAGAGTACATGTCACAAAATAATGTATTTTTATCAAACTCCATGAGGTGTGGGAAACTATATAGCTCATAGTGGCAGCTTGGGATGATAGCAGGTCTCTATGCTAACTGTATTTGCACAAGAAACATAGTGTTTCCTGATCTTAGCTTCTTCCATAGCACTAACTAAGTGACTGATGCATTTCTGCCATGGCTTATGTATCCTTACAGTTTTGAGGTATTCAGATCAAACCTGATTTTAAAGAGGAAAATGTATGCAGTGATGGTGAAGGGTAGAGCCCTTCTTGCTCTTTTCTGTTGCGAAGCTCCATGAAGATTCTTTCTTTAATTACACTGTGAACTTTGAAACTTGCATAAAGATTTAAAGGGAATGACCCCTACTTTAATGACAATGGTATCTCTATGCTTGATTAGTCAGTGAACTGTCCTGACCCAAAAACATAAGGTGTATCTGTAAAGAATTTGTCAAGTAGAGTATTAGGGCCAACAATGCAGATGTGCTGAGGTAGTTATTAGAATAAGAAGGCTTTGTTAACAATTGAGAAAAGCCACATGGTTGTCACCTCCATGCGACGCTGCATTGATAAAGTAGAACTGGCTCATTTGAAAGCAAACCTAACTAAGTATTGGCTGAATATACTGTAAAGTACACTGTATTGCCAAAAGTATTCACTTGGTGCTCTAAAAAATTAAAATCTGGAGTCATACAAGCTTTAATTACTGATTTTATGGAGTGGAATTTTAGAGAAGGTTTGATCAAGTGATATTATTAAAACAATACTGAACAATAGATTTGAGAACAAAGGATCCATGTGTTATTAACCAGTGGGTTACAGAAGCTATAGACAACAAGAGTGTTTTTTTTTTTTATCAGCATGCCTATGTTGGAGATTTTAGGGTCAGGCTGATATAATCTGAGATTAGTTTTAGCTTGATGTCAGATTAATATCCAGTATCGGTATCGGATTGGGACATCCCTAGTTTGAAACATTGTAAATGACCCTTTCCTCTTCCAACATGACAAATCATTACTCATTAAGGTTGACAAAGACATGGATGGTGTTTTTGGTGTGTATGAGCTTGACTGGCCTGCACAATTTAAGTTACTTCAATCGAATAGAACAACTTTGGAATGAATAGGAGTGACTCTGAGAGCCAGGGTTCTTTTCATTTACATTAGTCAATGACTTGACACATAAGCTTCTGAAAGAATGGTCTAAGTTCCTATAAATATGCTTCTAATCTGTGTATACAGCTTCCCTGGAAAAATAAAGACAGTTTCAGCTGCAAATGGGAACACTGCCACAATAAGCCCTAGGTTTTAATAATAAGATGCCATTTAAGCTCATATCCAAGTCAAGGCAGTTGAGGGAATGCTTTTGTCAAAATATTGTGTTCAGTCATACAATCAGGCCCAGATTTTAGTCTTATTTTGTCTATGAGGTTCTCTTATTTTCTGAGAAACTGTATTTGATCATCATAAACAAAAGTAAATAATTCAGACTAAGCAATCTATCAGAGTTTCACCTATTTTCAATTTAATTACTGAGCTAAATGAAGCCACCAAATGAGTGTATGGGTTTTTTATTTTAAGACCTAGTTGAATGCCTGCTCTGTAATTGCCCTCCTTTAGACTCCTCCACCTGGAGCTGACTGCCTGGTGGAGAGCGTTTGAAAGGCCCCCATGGCTTTCTCATCAGATCCCTCCCGCAGGGAAAAGGGCCAAGCGACACAAGTTTCGCACACAGCAACACGCAATCTCCTACGAAAGAAGGAGCAGCGTCGCCGTGGAATCCGATCCTCCTCGCCTATGGGTCGGGTCATCCTCATCAACTCTCCAGTGGATGGTAGGAAGCAGCTGCAAGACACAGTCCCCTGTAAACAGAGTGCTGCCTAATTTTACATTAATAGTGTCCTGAAGTGGTAAAACCATTACTGTTATGCATAAAACCTTAGGAAAAAGTAATGTCTATATATTCGGGGCAAAATACTGGATAAGAAATATGGAAAATTAACATTTAAGATTCCTTTGCTAAATTCTTGGTCTGGATTAGTTTATTTTATTTTTAAATTAATTATTTATATAGGTTAGTCCCTTGAAACTATGTGTCTTATTTACAAGAGAGACCTGCTCAGACACACGAAATTACAAAAATATGCAACAGCAATAACAGATTTAAAAGCATCACAACATGCAAAGTAACAGAAGTACAAATTTCTAAAATAAACAAGTACTATTTCCTATAAACCCTGTCTTCAGTCCTTTTAAAGGAGAATTCCGGTTTTTAACACTTTTAGCCCATTTTCTGTAGTGTCCAGGATGAAATCGAATGATCGACACCAAAATTTTGACAATTGGTCCTGTCTCTGCTTTTTGGCTCATGCAGAATCCCCCCCTGGCTGCTTCAGAATGGCTTCCATTGTGCATGTCCGATAATGTCCTTAAAACAACCTTAAACGTTCTTTTTTTTAAATATGCTACTCACCGGGTCGTCAGCGCTGTTCAATGACGTTCCAAAAAAAGTTTCGTGAAAAAAAACGTTCCTGTCTTGTTTTATTTAGCATTTTGTAAATCCCAGAACTATTTTTTCCGATACATCACAACCGCTTATAAACTTCCGCTTCCCGTTCGAATCTGAAGCGTTGCACACTCCAGACCACTAGTTGGCGACAATGTCTCTATATACTCCTCCTCAGTATATTCCGGTTCAAAACGGTATCCTCTACCGTCAAACTCAAAGTCCAATATGTCCTCCTCAAGAATCCACCTTTCGTATTCCATTTTCAGAGTTTTTTAAAGTGTTTAACAGAGACGTTAGCACCTCGACGTCGGAGTACACAGGCTGAAGCGAAAAGACTACAACTAAGTGTAAACAGGCCCCATTTCCGTTTCCGGTGGCGGAGGGATATTGACTATTCCAACAGAACTCAATGGGATTTACAAAATGCTAAATAAAACACTACAGGAACGTTTTTTCTTTACGAAACTTTTTTTGGAACGTCATTGAACAGCGCTGACGACCCGGTGAGTAGCATATTTTAAAAAAAGAATGTGTAAGGTTGTTTTAAGGACATTATCGGACATGCACAATGGAAGCCATTCTGAAGCAGCCAGGGGGGGATTCTGCATGAGCCAAAAAGCAGAGACAGGACCAATTGTCAAAATTTTGGTGTTGATCATTCGATTTCATCCTGGACACTACAGAAAATGGGCTAAAAGTGTTAAAAACCGGAATTCTCCTTTAATAAAGGTCTACAATCTTTCTGTGTGTGAAAAGCATTCACACAGATTAACCTGCTCTATAACAAATTCTAATTCTTATTTTAAACAGCACTAGAAGCTCATTTTTATGGACAGTAGGCTGACAGGAAAGGGGATATGAGAGAGGGGTAAGGACATGCATGAAAGGACCACAAACTGGATTCGAACCCAGGTCGGCCCAGCAACGATTAAGGCCTCCATACATGGGTCATGCACGCTAACCACTGCGCCACCAAAGCATATCTCTGTTGTTTCTAACCATAAATGTGAAAGTATTTCAGTAGGATATTATGAGACATACCAACACAAAGTAGCTTATGATGTGTAAAGTAGGACGAAAGGGACGTCTTGTATGAAAAACCTTTTAACAAATCAAGATTATAAATGAGGTCTTTGTTAGTCTATTGACCAAACACATCTACAATGTTAAAATTCTAGCCTGTTTTTTTTTTTTTTTACTTGATGAGTGTCTGTAAGCATAAATTTTTAAAGTCTTTTCAAAAAGTGTTTCTTAGAATGAGGTTTGGACCTTGACTCAACCCAATTCTCCCAAAGTAATGTGCTTTGATCTATTCCTTCCCTTCTCACTGTACTACTTTGAGCGCTGTGATGCTGGAGGGCAAATCTCCTCTCATGCAGCTTCTAACAGGCTTTTATTCAGACTTTTATTCAGCATTTAAATGCATTCATCTTCCAAATACTGCTTCTGAAGAAGAACAGCATTCCCTGACTGTAGAAAAGCATGGCTCTTCCACTTCCATGTTGCAGAGATTGAATGTGATCTTCATAGAGATGTGCATTCATGCAGTAGTAGCCACTCAAAATGTCCCCACTTTCTTTGATAGGCCCTTGGCTGGTACCCTACAATTCCTTTTTCAACACCAATATTTGTACTAAAATATTCTTTCTGTCATGATTTGTGGACATTAAGATCTAAAGAGAAGCGTCATCTCCTGGTCAGACCCTGTAATTCAGTGAAAGGGTGGAGTCAACCCAGAGGCTGTAAGTTAGAGGGGATTTCCCTGGGAGTCGAACGGAAGTGGGCTGCCATTCTGCTGGCGTTTTACTGTGAAGGGTCATTTTGAATGGCTACAGCTGTAGTTTTATACCAATTTTCAAGTAGAATTAATAGTTTGCTTTGGCGCAACTTTGCTCTCTTCAGCAGGCTAGGACTAAAGAAGTCCTCTATCTTCTTCCGCTTATCCGGGGTCGGGTCGCGCGGGTAGCAGCTTCAGTATGGAGGCCCAGACGTCCCTTTCCCCGGCCACTTCGGCCAGCTCCTCCGGGGGAATCCCAAGGCGTTCCCAGGCCGGCCGAGAAACATAGTTCCTCCAGCGTGTTCTGGGTCTCCCCCTGGGCCTCCTCCCGGTGGGACATGCCTGGAACACCTCACCAGGGAGACGTCCAGGAGGCATCCTAATCAGATGCCCGAGCCACCTCAACTGGCTCCTCTCGATGTGAAGGAGCAGTGGCTCTATTGTGAGCCCCCACCGGATGACTGAGCTCCTCACCCTATCTATAAGGGAGAGCCCAGACACACTACGGAGAAAACTCATTTCAGCCGCTTGTATCCGGGATCTCATTCTTTCGGTCATGACCCAAATCTCATGACCACAGATGAGGGTAGGATAATATATACATATCTATATATATATATATATATATATATATACACCTTCTGTAATTGTCTTTTACTTAATACTAATTTACTGGTGGGAAAAATAAAATATATCTCATTCAATCCCATTTTAATACCCCTTCTTTTCTCTTTTTGTGACGCATTTTATGCATTTAGCAGACCCTTTCATCCAAAGTGACTTACAAAGTAGACAAGTTACATTTATCATCAATATGACAATAAGTTCTCCAGAGGAAAATCCCATGTCAGAATCAATGGTGAGAGCAAAGAGATAGAGGGAAGTACAGAAAGGCAACAGGCATGCATGCACATTCATGTGAATGCAACATTAGCAACATTTAGCCACTGTTCTCTTTAATAAGTTACACAAGCAGCAACACTTACCGACTGCCCGCAGGTGAATCTGATTGTTGGAATCATCCCTTTGGTTAATGTTGGCTAATGTTAGCATCCTTCCAGGAGTAACATGAGTACAGGCGGACCAGAATCACACTTTGTGAAGAAGATTTTTTGGGCTTTTTTAGTTATGGAAAAAGCTAAGTCAATTTAACACTCCAGATTTTCTGGCAGGTTTTGATTGAAGCCCAAGCCAACACACATTTTAAGAAAAGTCAAAGTGATGTCACATTTAACAGATGGGCTACTGTATGTTCCCCTTCTTAGCTTGTGACTAACTATCGACAGAAGACCTCATGTGTCCTTACAGTCTAATTTGTTGGTCTATGTAACTCAGCCTCTTACATGGATTTCTTTGTAGGTTTGCAGCTGCATGATCTCCTTTCCACTATCAGATGACTGATTTTTCCATAGCTTTTCAAAAGGGTGCCAAGAGGTTAAAGCAAAATTCCACTTTTTTATCTAACTGTCACCTCATTACGTTTTAGGCGGAGATGATTGTGAAGACCTCCACACCGTCACGGTGGATAAGAGTTTGGACGGGAAGCTTGGCTTCAGTGTGCGCGGGGGCTCTGAGCATGGCCTCAGCATCTTTGTCAGTAAAGTGGAGGACAACAGCACTGCAGGTAAGCGTGCTCTCTGGAAAATAACCGCTGCTACCCGGTTCTGTTTCCCCCTGCTGTGAGTTACGTTATTCTGTTTCTCCTTTTTGCTTATAGAGGAGGCAGGTCTGCAGGTCGGAGATAAGCTGGTAGAGGTGAACGGAATCAGCCTGGAAAGTATCACCATGAGCAGTGCCGTGAAGGTCCTGACAGGCAACAACAGGCTGAGGATGGTGGTGAGACGAGTTGGGAAAGTTCCCGGCATCCGTTACTCCAAGGAGAAGACCACCTGGTGAATTTTACTATTTCTAGTATTTTAAAAAAAATGTGCTTTCCTGATTTTTTTCTGTGGTAATAAAATCATTTGGGTGTGATGTTCATTTTAAGGGTGGATCTGATACATAGGCGGATGGTGGTGGAGGAGAGCGGAAAAACCCCTTCAGAAGCCAGTTCTGACAGCGCTCTGCAAAGGATAGTCCACCTTTACACCACGTCTGATGATTACTGCCTCGGGTTCAACATACGGGGGGGCAAGGAGTTTGGTCTGGGCATCTACGTCTCCAAGTAGGTACAAAATTCCCTGGAATAGAGGCTAAGGAGTAGTGTTTACAAGGAATTTCATGGGAAGCAAAAAATGATTGTAGACATGCCTGCCAAGGTACACATGGGTAAATACAGCATGCATGCACTTCTCAATTCAGAAAACCATCAAAAATGGGATCTATTTGAATACATTTAGAAGATTTCAAGATTTAGAAATACATAGAAGAGAGAGATATTTCTAGTGTGGGGAGTATGGCTTGCAGCAGAATTAAATTTGGTTTCTTACAAGCGTTGAAAATGGCATAAAACCAATAAAAGAAATGCTGGTACAGTATAGTGAAAAGTTATTTTTATGCATCATCTGACCTGGAAAAATTAAATTGTTTAAACTGACCCTTAAATATATTTTTATTTCTTAACTACAAAGTTCTTGACCCTTTCTAATCTCTTGTTCACTTCTGTGGTATTATCTCAGACTGGATCCAGGTGGTCTGGCCGAGCAGAATGGGATTAAGATCGGAGACCAGATCCTGGCTGCTAATGGAGTAAGCTTTCAGGAAATCAGCCATAGCAGCGCTGTGGAGGTGCTGAAGAGCCACACACACATCATGCTCACCATTAAGGTAACAAATTGTCTTTTTCTCTTTTGTTGTTTATGTATTATCATAACCCGGAACGTTCAGCTGAGCCAAGGGGGTCATTTCAATATTTTAGTTAGCATTATTTTTTTTAAGTCCTGAATTGTTTCAGGCATTCTGCGTCAGTTGTTTCATTAGATGATTCAAAAAATTTAACTGGATGTTATTGGACCTTTAGGTGTTGCATAAGTCTGATAATAACTAAAAACAATTACTATTCCTGCCAAGTTTTGTTGCCATGAATGAATTTAAAACTACCTTCATTCCTAGCTGAGACACATCACATCCTCCAGGATAGAACTTTAAGATGTAATTTATTTATTTGTTTATTTATTATTGTGACTGATGAAGATATAGAATACAAGGTCAGTCAGAGACTGACATTTCTGGCTAGTTATTTTTTTTTTATATAATTTTGTGACCCTGGTTTTGACCTGGGGTGAAAATTGTGCCTGTATGAGAGTGTGTAAAACTTTTACTAGAAGAAGAATGAAGCTGTGGTTCAAATGATGTGGTTCTATAAGCTCAAAAATATAATGAAACTGTTTGTGGTAGATATAATTTTGATGTTAACATTGATATATGCTAAAAAGAAAAAATGAAGTATGGGAACAGCAAAGTCCAGCAATGTAAAAAACGATCAAAGCTTTCTTGCTTTAAAGTTGACAAAATGTGATTCCTACCAGTATATTTAAGGGGAGACGATCACCTGTGCCGCGCTTTAAATAGCCTGTATTAAAATAAACAACAGTTTAGATTTATATGGATCTTATTGGGTCTTAATGATTAGTTTTAAATGGCTTTATGATTATTTTTATGCAGTTTGTCTGCATAGTTAGGCTTTGTTCTGTGTATGAATTTATAAAACGAAAACCAAAAAACCAACCTTAAATATACTTTGAGCTCATTAAGAAAAACGACAGAAATGCTCAACTTGAAGCTTTTTTTTTCACCTTTTATCTTCATCAAGGCCTTCTTAGATCAGAGTTTTAGACTGGACCTTAGTGTGGTTTTAAATCAGATATCAAATACTTTTTTTATATTCGTTTATATTCTTTAACTTTTACTTAAAGACTCAAGAATACTATAGAAAGACTTAGATAGACTTAGACCTAGAATGTGAGACTAAGACAACTTTTATTGAAATTTCGTTTTATAAAGCTCTCATGACATTTCCATTTCTTAAAGGCATACTATGCAACATTTTTCAGTTAATTAATGTGTTCCATTATGAAGGACTAACTCTGCCATATTTAAAAATAAATACAGAAATAAATAAATGCTCAATAAATGTATAAGCATACAATTAATTGCCAACAAAAAAGTGAGACATAAATGTATATAACTCTTAATTAGCTTCTTTATTTATTTGCCTTTGTAATATTTACCTTATTTATTTTTCTGTCCTTTATAATCTTCAACTTTATTTTTTAATTACTTATATTTTTAAGTATTTATTTATGTGCATGTTATAATATTTTTGTCTGTTTTATTCTTCCTTTGTATTTTTTTACCTTAGTTATTTCTTCGCCGCTGTTTATTTCTCTCTGCCCTTTTTACATTTCTCTCTGCCCTTTTTACATTTCTCTATGCATTTCTACCTCATTATGCAAATGAGGAGGGGGTGTGTCCAAGAGAGTCAACTTCTGCTCATTGGTTGGCTTGGCGGCCCATCTTCTTAACTCACAGAGCTCAGAGTACTAAGTTAAATGTTCTCTTTTCTGTTGCTGTTGTTCAATTAAAGTATGTTTTAAGATCATTTGAGGCGAGAACCTTATACTTTTAAGCATCACCATATTTTTTCATTTTATTTTTTTTTACCTAATACGTCTTCAGGAGTTAAAGAGGTTTTAAAGTTTTTCAGAGAGACATGATTAAGAGGAAAGGTCCTGTACTCTCTTTGGACACGTGCGGGGCCTTGCGTAACATTTGTCAGATAGGGGCCTGCATGGAAAGCTGTTTTTTTTTTTTTTACCGTAGCACTAAGTACAAGCTGAAGAAGTTGGCTTGGGTTCCTCTCTGACTCTTCGTTAACAGAAAGCGCTTGGTTCTTCCATTACCTCCAAGCCTAGCTGACTTGTGCTAACCAGGGGTGGAAAGTAACTGATTACATTTACTCACGTTACTGTAATAGTAGTACTTTTTATGAGTAGTTTTTGAAATATGCAATTTTTACTTCTACTCGAGTAAATTTTTACCTAAGTAGTTATACTTCGCTACATTTAAAACCCCCTCACGTTACTGAGTGAAGAAAAAAAAAATACTGATGGTGAAAAAATTAAATGCGGACGGAAATGTAAACCCCTGTGTCATGGAACCAACACTTAATCGCCATTAAAAACTAGAAGAAGACTTTGGACTTTTAACAGCACTTTATTTACACAATTCAAACATATAAACAATTGATGTAAAAACAAGTGTCAGTTAAAAATCACTATTAAAGTAAAACAAGTGTCACTTAAAATCATTAAATGAGGAGCTTGTTAATAAAAGTGGGATCCTGTTGCGTTTTAGTTTGATTCCTTGTAACTTTTGGGCATTTAATTTTGTGTGCATTTTGAAAACTTTCAAATGTAGTTTAAATTTCTTTATTCCTATCATGGTGTTGTCTGTTGGACAGTAGGATTGAAAATTGTTTGCACTTTATGGTTTAGGTTCTGACAGTCCTTGTGCTGTGAGGAAGTATGTTCTTTAGCCCAGCTGATCTTTTGCAAGTGTGGATGTCCACTGAAATACGCCTTGAAATTGATTAAAACACCTTGTAGTCAGTTCGATTCATGACTCATCCTTTTTTGCATTAAATAACTCAAAGTAACTAAGTAACTTTTACTCAAATTACATTTTAAATGAAGTAATTTTGTACTTTTACTTGAGTTAATGTTGAGATGGGTAATTTTACTTTGAGTCTGAGTAAAATTTATGCAAAGTAAAGATACTTTTACTCAATTACAATTTTTTAGTACTCTTTCCACCTCTGGTGCTAGCTCTTTGACCTGCAGCCCGCCTCTCCTCTTTAACTCGCTCTCTGGGAGACAGGTTTCCCTCTCTGTTGTGGTCGTTCCAGCCTGTTCTGTGTTCGAGGCAGACAGCTGGAAAGCAGACATAATATTCCTCGCTCACCTTGCTCGTTAGAGGTTGGGTTTCACACTGTGAACAAAAAAAGCAGAGAGCTGTGCATTATTCACCAAGCAGCCAGGATCAGGTGCTTATAAAAGCTTAGCGATGTGCTTTAAGAAACTTTTGATGCCTTGGTCTGAAGAAACTGAAACTCTGTTGAGTCAAAGGGCATCCCATCTATCAGAGATTACTAGAAAGTCAGGAGGGAAACTAAGGTTCTTTCTGGGGTTTCAATGTTGCTGTCCAGCAAATTTATCAGAGTTTTCATTTGAATATTTGTGCTCCTATCTTCACAGGAAGCAGGACGGTACCCTGCCTATAAAGAAATGATAGCAGAATACAGGTGGTTGAATAAATGTAAGTATTTTTATCTGTCTTATCGACACATATTTAAAACTGTTTATAAAGTAATAAAACTCTGTCATCACTAAACACCAGTCATGTTTTTACAGAAGATTTTTCTTTTCTAGATGACAACTAATTTATTAAAGTAGGTGTATTAAAGTATTAGAAAACCAACTGGAATCAATGCTGTTTTATATTGAATTCCAAAAAATATATATTCTGACTGAATAGTTTAAAATAAATTATTATCATAAGGAGAATAGTGAATAGCAGTCTTAGGGCCGGATTAATCAAGATCCAATTTTGCGTGCAGTAATTTGCACTCGCAAACTGGGATTTTGCGCGAGGGGCTGAACCATGGTTTGCGGGTGATTTAACAAGAGTGATTGCGTAACTGGTGGCAGGTGCAAAACTGTTGGAGACGCCCTATTTAAATGATGGTTTTGCACGTTTTGTGGTTTGCGGCAAAGTAGGCTAGTTTGTAGTTTGTACAAACTAGTGCATTAAGAAATTTAAATCTTACAGTGATCCCCAAAAAAAAAACAAAAAAAAAAAAACAAAAAAAAAAAAAAAAAAAATATATATATATATATATATATATATATATATATATATATATATATATATATATATATATATATATATATATATATATATATATATATTTATATTTATATTTATATATATATATATATATATACATACAAAGAAAAAACTTTGGCAACCTTTATTCCCTAAGGTGGTATGTGGCTGAATTTCTACTTCACTGCAGTAAGTAAAAAAAACAAAAAAAAAACAGGTGTTTTGTATTGGCCTGTAGAAAAATGCACATACCAAATGGCTCAAAAGAAGTGACTGTAGATGAGATTACTGCGCATATGCATTTCCCGCAGCATTGGCATGTTGCTCCACAGGTGCAGGGGGAGAACCCCGACCCCGTCAGACAGCACTTCGGACAGCACTTCTGAAAAAACGAGATTGGGAGATCCCAGCTCTCGCTGCAACCGTACGCTGTAATGACCCTGATGCAAAAAAGTGCAATGTTGCAAGGAGTTTTGTGATATCTGGTATTGCGTGGGTCCTCCTTGTGGCTGGCTCCAAATCCATTCGGAGTTCCCCCAACAGCTCCAAAATGGCAATGCTGGATAAACGATATGTTTTGATGATCGTTTCCTCCTTCCTTGCAAAAATATTCACACGGAGTGAAAAAATGCGTTCTCTGCGTCTCCTTGCTTCATTTCGATGTCTCCTTCTTGCGACAATAACCGCTGCCATGTGTGCGCAATTACGCATACAGACCATTTGCACCTTCTTTTGAAACATGTTAAATATAGAGTGAGATACCGTTAGCAAAATTGCTTTCAGGTTTAATAAATCACTTTGCGAGTGCTAAATTAGTATATTTACATGTTCTCCTCCCACAAGACGCACTTTTGCGTGTAAACGCCCCATATTGCATATTCATTGCAGAAAAAGTACTAAATGGATAAGAGGCGCTATTTAGCACTTTTTAAAGACCAAATCCTTTTAGCACGCTGGTGATAGATCAGTTTGTACATTTTTTAGCGTGCGCAGTGAAATAGCTCACGTTTTTATACACGCAAACCTTTGATAGATCCGGCCCTTAGAATCAAGAATAAATAAGGTTTCTTCTGATATTATTTAGAACAGCGGAGGAAAGACAAAGAAATATAAAATACTTATTATTCGTTTTCCTGGCTAAAATGATCCAAAATGCTGTAAAAGTAAAACAAAACAAGAAAGATAAGAGGGGGGTGGGGAGAGACACAACTATTTAAGGTTTTGGAAGAAGACCCAAGATTGATAGATTTGACCAGTAAATTACCTCCAGGTTGAACAAAGAGGGTTTACTTTTTGGCAAAAACCTAAATATATGCCATATTGTAAAAAAAAAAAAAAAAAAAAAAAAAAAAAAAAAACATTTTGATGACAATATATTTATAATTCAAAATGCATATGCTCTCCTAAAGAGAAACAGTGCAACATTTGATTGGCTGAAGAGTTTGTCAGAGAACCCCGAAACACTGATCCAAGCTACAGTTCATGGTGGCCCCAGCATCATACGAAGATGGTATCAAACATTTTGATTGCATACCAAGCTTAAGGGATCTGTTTCATTAAATACAGAAGAAATACCCTTGAAATGCATTTTTCAGCACAACAGTGACCTTAAACGGCTCAGTAAGTAAGCAGCGTCTGCAAACAGGATTAATGTTTACTAATGACCAGCCTGATGTCTGGGTCTTAGTCCAATAGGAAAGTTTGCCCGAATACCTTGGTTTCTAATGTGTAGGGATTTTAGAACGTGGTCCATCTGTCCTCTAATGAATCAACTCATTTCAATACAGATGTGAAGCAGAGCTTAGTGGTTCAATGATTTCAAGGAAATTCTTTATGTTCTGCTTAAAATCTATTTTTTTTTTTTTTTTTTTTGTTGTTCAAGCTAATTTTGTTTTACATAGAAACAAAATATGCTGCACCCTCAATGCTTTCTTTCAAACTTTTCTTTTAAACACACTGCTGTTGTTTTGAATAAAGCTGTATGCTCTCTCATACCGCCAATGGTCTCTTCTGTTCAGTGGCCAACGGTGCTCAGCCATCTTCCTACCAGGCTTCAGACTCGAACTCCTCAACCTCCTCTCTGTCATCCGGGACCCCGGTCAGCTCTCTGAGCGGCCTGTCTCAGGTCATGTTCCCTCCCAGCCTGCCGTTTGGTTCAGACATGGTGGATGTTTGCATCTCCACAGAGGACCTACGGTAATACTTGGCACATTCACTTTAACATGTTGACGAAAATCTCAAATTTTCTCTTTTTTAGCTTTTAGATTCTTTTCATTTGACAGTTTTGATTTAAAGAGTAAAGTTGTTCGCCTTTCTAGATGGAGTCCACCTGTAATCATACAGTTAACACAGATTTACTAGGAAAAGGGCTTGGTGATTTGACATAAAACATTACTCAACAAACAACATCATGAAAATCAAGGAATAATGCAAATAAGTCTGAGACAGAAGTATGTAACGTTAGAAAAGGTTTTTTAACCTCTGGAGGTCCCAAAGATCCTTAGTTCAGTTATTTAAAATGTTGTTTAAATTATAAAGAAAATAGCAACTACGTTGAGGCAGGTTCTCTGGTAAAACGACACCGAAATGGTTTTTTTTGTGGCCCCTATAAATCTAATTCAATGTGTGATGCAAAACTAACTCTCATTTTAAAAAGGCCATTTTAACTTCAAACAAAATGATCACAGCATTAGCATGTAAACACATTAGAATAAACATAGATTGGAAAGGGGTCAAGGCCGGATCCTTGCGGTAAACCAAAACTAATTTTGCTTCTTTTAATAAGATGTCAAATTGTTTTGGACCTACGTTTTTGGTAGTTTTATGTAAAACAAGTTCAGTTGTTGTTGCCATTTATTGATTTGCTCAGATCAACAGGTGTTTTTTAATTGAAAACAAATATTAAACATTTTAGATTTTAAAAGTTTACCTGTTAGGCAGAAAAACAGAAAATGAAGTATATAAAAAAATTATAATAAAAAATTAAGGAATATTATCAACTATTAGGAAGTTATCAGATAATTGACAAGGAAACTGATTGGGTTATGTAACTCTATATGCGTAGGGCAGAGTCAGAACTAACAGAGACCGCCATCCAGACGGATTTTTCCTCTCAGCGAATGGAGTCAGACACCACTCGCAGTCTGGGACCGACCACGCTTCTCAGAGACACGGCGATCCGTGGAGAGGAGAGCAGGAGGTGGAAGGAGTCTGCCAAAACAGCCGTGCTCCTGGCGCTCAGCAGACCAAGTCGACCAATCACCAGGTCGCAGAGCCAAGTCACCATAGCAGGTCAGTCTGCATTAAACAAAAAAATAAAAATAAAAACTTGAAAAGTCTACGTAGACATTTGAGGCAAATTCACAGATTATTCCAGCTTTCATGATTCTTAATGTTTTGCATCTTTTGTTACTTTACATTTTTTTCACAAATTAAATCATTTGCTTTTAGAACCACCTGGTGTCTCATTTCTGTTCAGAGACAGTTTTGAACATTATCCTTCTATAGGCCCTTTCCATGAAATTATTAAAGGGGAACACCATTTTTTTTTACATTGGCCCCTTGATTTTACGTTATTACATCATTTTCTACTCACCCATATTAGTTTTGTGTCATTTGGAGCTGTTCTGAAGATATTCCGTTTTGTTATATCCAACTAACGTCTTCCTATGTGCAACGAGCTGAAGGCACAAACTAAACTTTTCATAATTTATTCTTTATGGTACGCCAGCATTCATAACATGTAGGCGAATCACTGTCCCCCAAACATCTGCGGTTATATTTTTTATATTTATATTTTTTAAAACAAAGGTGTATGAAGTCAGCCTTTTCAGCTGTGCATTTCTTTTGCGACTCACCTCTACAGTGTTGCTTTACAAGGGAAGGTGAACCTCCCCAGACACAGGCCTGTTAGAGTCTCTGACAGGTTTTCATCCAGAATTCAGCATTCATCTTCCCACCTTCAGATTTATATTTATAATTGTTAAACTTGTGTTGATGTTGAACCGAATGTGAAAAAATGCAAAAAGTTATTTTTTATGTTCCATCATAGAGATTAATCAGAAGAAAGACAAGAAGAAGCAGAAAGAAAAGCAGTCAAAGGAGAGAAACACTCTGCAGCGCTCAAAGACCTTTGTTAACCTGCTGTTTAAAGGAGGACGCAAGAGAGACGCTTCTAGTGGACGCTCCAAATCACCATGCAGAGAAGGCAAAGGTAGACCTCATTTATTTACCCTTTTTAATGCAGCATGGAAGTTATATCTCTGCCAAGCCTTTTGAAGGTGTTGAAAGTTCACACTCTTTAGTAAGGAAGCAGTGACCTGCCTAGTTCTGTTTAGTTCATACTTTCAATTAGAGCTGTCTGGAAAAAGAGGTCAATTTTGCTTTTTTTAAGAAAACATAAGATAGAATATTGTTTCTCCATCCAGAAATAGAATTTTTACATATCAACAGATTTTAAATTATATAAAAGGATTTTTTTGTGTTTTAAACAAGAAATCAAATCATATAAATGGGTGTTGGTATATAATCTCCTTACTTTTAGAAAAATGTTCAATAAATATTGTTCTTTATATTAATTATTTATATAATTACTTTTCTGAAAAAACCTTTGTATGCAACTGGATTGAGTTACTTGGGAATGCATAAAAAAATCATTGTAGCAGTTTTGTAAAAAAAAATGCATATTTGCTTTCAGATGTCTGAGAAAACTTATCTTAATTTTTTTTATCCAAAAAAGCTACAAATGTTTTCAGAAACTCCAATAAATAATAGAAGGAAAATTTTAAAGAAGAAACATTAAAAGACAAAAGTGCAGAACAAATAAATACAAATAAAGACAGTAGAATCATGCTGGTTTGAAGTCTTTTGTCCAACATGCAGAATCACGAAGAGAACCAATGAATTTTAAAGTTTTATTTATAAAAAGCAACAGGAATTTGGAAGTGGAGAACTGCAGCAAGTCAGCTGAACTTTCTGGTTGGTTTGAGGGATGATGTTAGAGGTAGCTTGGATCTGTAGGGGTTTGATTCAGAGGGCTTTACAGACTGTACCCCAGAGGTCCAGGAGAATGTGAGCGATAGCAAGGGTGCTGGTATAGTGAGGATGGTGGTGAAACCCTTAGATGATGGTCCAGTAACGAAATCCAAGGTGATATATGACCATGGACATTTAGGGATAGGCACTGGCTGAAGACGACCTATGGGGGACACACTGCACAGGCTAAAACATAGCTTTTAACATCCTTTTATATTGAAGGCCACCAAAAAGTTCTAGAGTTCTGTTGATTCCAGAACCTTTTTTCGATCTTTGAAATACTTATATTTCATTTATTTTAGCATTACTACACTTTGCAGTGGTTACTACACTTTGCAGCATTACTACACAGTGGTTATTTAAAAAAAATGCAAAAATTATATGATACAGTAAGTTAATAAATAATTACAAACTAGTTTCTGTGTGGGCTGTTCAGTGGTGCAGTGGGTAGCACTGCTGCCTTGCAGCAAGAAGGTCTTTCTGCATGGAGTTTATTTACATGTTCTTCCTGAGCATGCGTGGGTTCTCTCCGGGGACTCCGGCTTGGGATTAAGCGTGTCAGAAAATGGATGGATTGATGGATAGTTTCTGTGTTCATCCCATCAATACCTGCAATAAATGTCCCATTTTGGACTCTAGAAATGTAGATGTTTGAAATTCTGTTTATACAGTGGACAGGTCACCACTAAGACAGCTTTAACCATTAACACTCACACTCATACAATTTAAGGACAGCTTGGAGATGCCAATTAACCTAACAGTCATGTCTTTCAAAGAAAGTCTTAGTGCCCTGAGAGAACTCACGCGTGCACGGGGAGAACATGCCAACTACTTGCAAAAAGAATGGGCCTGGGCCACAAATCGAACTCAGGACATTCTTTCTACAATGCAACAGTGCTTCATACTGCACCAGCACACAGCCCTCACTCAGTTACTAAGTCTGCAATTATGAAATCCAAGATCCCTTCAACATCAAGTAATTTATTAATGCTATTAATTTTAGTAAACATTAGCAGTTAACATTCAACGTTTCACTTAAAGTGATAACAAGAACACATTAAAGAAATTCACCTGTGAAAAAATTACAAATATGTAAGGACAATAATTTACAAACTTTATTTTTTACTATATTTTGCCAAGTTTATTTTAAACAAAATAGAAAAATGTTCCATGCACATGAGATATAAACATTAGACAATTTCAAATTTGACCACCCTGTCTCTTTCTCAGCAGGACAAGATGTCGGCGCGATGCCAAACTCAGAGATGCTCGGTGTGGTGGAGGACATCGCCCGCAGGCTGCTCAGCGAAGAGGAGGTGGCTGCTGTGATGACGGCGTGCCAAAGGGTGAGACTCTTTGAAGAAATTCTAAAGCGGTGAAAACTTTTTGATTTAAGGAAAGTTGTACCTGAATATGGAGAGAGGCAATTAGCTGTGATACAGTCAATGCAATAGATTTAGCCCATGTCCTGGATACACCTCCCTGTTTGCTTCAGTTGCAGTCCTGGTGAATCTACCATGAAATCCTCAATAGGCTTTCTCATCTTTTTTTTTCTTACATATTTTTCCCTGGCTAACAACATGCTTCTGGATTAGGCTTTAATATCTGTTCTGAGAAACTGAATTAACAGTTCTTCATAGGTTTAACCTTCACTTTAATGTTTACTTTACTTCTACAGACTGAAAGTAAATAAATGTTACAGTAACTTTGTCATATATACAAATATGAAATTGCTTAAAAAGACATGGTACTGAACCTTTGATTTTCCTCACCAAGTATGTAGCAGAGAGGTCAGTGGAGAACTTGATCCACCACCTGCTGGCTGTGCTGGATCGACCCGAAAAGCTTCTGCTTTTGAGGGAAGTCAGGTAAGGAAGAAAAACCGGAGATAAACCCTAAGCAGCAGTTGATAATAATACTAAAAGAAAACATACATTTATGTCCTAGTCTATAAAATGTCTGTGACCATTAGCAGTTAAAAGAATCATTGTGCCGTTACTTAGGGGCTCCAGAATTTTAAACAAGTTAATCTTGTTAGATATCTTGATGAGCACTAAGGGTGTGCAAAATAATCATCATGACGATGCATCGCGATTCTAATTGTTGTGATCTACTGCATCGATTCTTGAAGGCAAGAATTGATTATTAAAAAAAAATAAAAAAAATGAACAAATAAAATACATTAATGGTTGGCGCACATCAGCCAAACCAAGTGGAATACAACTTCCAGTCCAGCAGATGTCGCTGCGGATGTGTTGACGCCCGCTGCTTTGTGTCACAAGCATGTCCGGCCGCGGGATACTGCGACGAGTCATATGAAATAAAACATGGAGGACACTGAAAATTTGCCCCGTGGCTCCATCACATTTCAAGTCAGATGCTTGGATGCATTTTGGCTTTAAAAACAAAGACGGTAAAAACGAAATTGATATGACGCACGTCATTTGCAAAAGGGGAAATATACATTTGAATGTTTTCATTTCATTGGTTTAAAGGACCACTGAGGCCATGTAAACGGCACTGATTATCCTTATTTTGATATTTTAAGTTTTAGGAATCCTAAGATGTTTTTGTCAGTGTGTCCACACCAGTAATAGTAATATTTCTGTCCAGTATTTGTTTTCATGGCAACACCTCCAAAAGTCGTTTCAATAAATACAGCTATGTATGAATTCAGCTGCTTTCAGTTATTTATCAATTGAAGACACGATCCAGATCATAACCAGCCAATCAGCAACTGGTAAGGGCTGTAGCTTTTTCTTACAGTGTTCAGTGAAAATATCGCAATATTTGAAGTATCGTGATGCATCATGATAGAATCGCATCGTGGCATGGTAATCGTGATTCGAATCGAATCATGACTTCTTTGCCAATACCCACCCCTAATGAGCACACAGTAATACTTTAACGATTATCCAAAACTATCCATGCAGTAACTAGTTTTTCCTGTTTTGTTTATCAGACTCGTGCTTCCACCATCTGATCTGAGTGTTTTCAACAGCATGGTGGTCAATGTTGAAGCAGAAGCCTACGATATCCTCAAATATCGATCAGGTGTGTATTTTTAATTGACCAACAGTTGCATGTAAGCACTGTTGAGATGTTTGAGACCACGTTTCCTATAGATCAAAATTATCCCTATTATATGGGGAAAAAAGCCTACTGTAATATGAAGAGCTACCCGTGCAATTCAACTGTTGTGTAAAGGAGCCTGATTGTTTTCAGAGAACATCAGTCAACAAACAGCACATCTGACTGAAGGGTGGGGATGTATAAATATGAGGACAATATGAGGAACAAAGGTGTTGCATTATAGCTATTGCAAACCACAATGACAGTATGAATGGCGATCAAGATTTATAAATAAAAATTTCACCTCTTTCTGACTTTAAGCATGTTTAAATTTCAATCCATAAGATTATTTATAACCCTGTCAGTGACAGTTCATCCAACTGGCCAAATATATTTTATTAATAGCAATTATGCATATCTTTGTAAGTATTGTTACCTTCAGATATTACATCTGTGTCGTCTTTTTAAATTTCAGCATACTGTTATTGTGATAATATGCTGCACAGCTCTAGTTCTGTAAACAAAACCCCAAGATTGTAACATATTTTGAACCTATCAATCAAAGAAGATAAAAACATATGGAGATCCATCAAAATCAGCTTGTTGCAAAGAATGCATTACTCTAAGTAGAAGCAAAGAGGCCAGGAGGACTGTAACTCTATAGCAGCTGCACTGGAGTGTTATGCATTTCACAGATTTGGTCTTTATTGATGAACAAAAAGCAGAAAGTTAAAAAGTCGTGTTTCTGGTTTGCTGAAATGCATGAAGAATAAAAGTAATTGACCATGCAGGCCATTGTGTGGTGCAAAACATCACACGTCGAGCTGTACACACTTTTTTCAGCCATAAAGCACAGTGATGGCAGCGTCATGCTGTGGAGATGCTTCTTTTTAGCAGAGCATGAACCTGATCAGTTCTGAATGAATATGTGTTTAGTTTAATGCAGAACAATCCTGGTAGAAAACTATGAAAAGATAAAAGACGAGGTATTTCCAATCAAACGATGACCTAAAACACAGAATCAGGGTTAAATTGGATCAGATGTGCAATTATATTTTAGCTAAGAAAAAATAAACAGTCTTTTAGTTTAAATTCACACAAGTCTTTACCAGCAGTTTGCCTTTTAAGACATTTTCTTCTCGTCTCTGCTTGCATTGTAGTCAGAACTCCTCCTCTTCGCTCCCCAATATCTGGTAGAGCCCCCAAACGGCGCCTCATCACACCCATCCCAGGTCAGTACCTATACCTGCATATTTCTATCGTTTCCTTTAAACAGTGATTTCAAGTGTGATGCTCTCCAAGAAACATTAGTTTTACATTTCATCAATTGCTTATTGTTTTATAATGAACTCTTAAGAGGCTTTAAAGTCCTTGTCTGGCTTTCAACTTCCTTTTTTTAACAACATTAGAGAAAAATGAAGATTAATTTAAAAGTTGGGGTGTGATCTTTGCAATCTGTAAAGTTTTAAAACTTTCTCTCGCCAGATTATAGAGGAGGCTTTGAGCTGCACAGTGCGGAGGAGGTGGAAAAGGAGAGCCACCTGCTGGAGGAGCTGGAGAAGCTCAGCCTGACTGGCTCACAGGGATCCAGGGGTAAAACAAGGACCACCAGTCCTTTCTCACATCTGCTGGACATTCCTGTGGATGGATATAAGCCTGAGCCAAGGGAGCCCAGATCCCAATCTGCAGGTCCCTTGCTCCCTAATTGGCTGCTCACCCACAGCAGTGACTCCCCTCCACCTCCCCTCCGTACAGACATCCATACTATTCGCTCCGTCCACTTTGATGAGTCTTCTCTGCGCTCCTCATCAGACAAGAACGAGACAAACCCTGAGAGGGGAAGGACTTTCTTCAGAAACATCCATTCACAGGGCAGGACTGAGAAAAATGCAGAAAGGAGTAAGAATGGAATATTCACTCTGCAGAGTGCAAACCGTAGGATTCGACCCTCGCTGTCGCAGGTGTTTGATACGAATCAGGACCAGCAGATCAACGGCCACCGGACTTCCTCAGATGACACCGATCAGGAGCATCAACTGAAAACTGTCAGCATCTCTAAAGCTAAACAGTCTTTAGGTAAATATTATCATTCTGTCTCCGTCAAAGCTTTCTGTTCGCCATGTTTTCCTTATAACAGCTTTAAGTCAGACCTGATTGGCGGTCATTCAAGACCAGAAATATCCTGTTCATAAACAATTGTCAGGCAGATTCTTCTGCAGACCTTTTATTTCATACATTTTATATTATGGAAAAATAGAAACTTCACTTTGGACCTCAAACAATATTTTAATTAGGGTATAGAGCTTGGAAACCTCAGGTTCTGAGTTTGAGCCCCACTCCAACAGACTGACACTCTGGGTACAAACCCTTACCAAAGGGATGGGTTAAATGCAGAGGTAAATTTCTCCAATATGAGATCAATAAAGTTCATTTATTATTATTATTTCATTTGGTGAAATAAACGTGATTTTAATTTGACATTTGCGCACATTTTACAAAGTCCATATTGTGTCTGCATATATCTATGTCAGTGAAATTACCAACTTACTCCGAGATGTCTTCACATCAGTTGCTGTAAAAGTGCCTAACCTCAGCCACTAACTTCTGCAGGAATCAGCATTTCTGGAGGGATTGAGTCAAAGATTCAGCCGATGGTGAAGATCGAGAAGATCTTTCCTGGAGGAGCCGCCTCCATGTGTGACGCTCTCAAGGTAAATTAAGGGCAGCTTAAGCTGGTTTTCCATCATTTAGGACATTATCCATCCTGTGTACTTTACAGTCATGTGTGTTGGTGCACTCAAAGCTGAATTTACTAAATGTTTTTTTCTCAAATCTTATGGTATTGCAAATGATAACTGTTTTTAGTTAGGATACCAATAAATCTAGCATTGATTAACGTCACATAATTGTGAAAGTACAACTTGGTCCTTCAAAAGATTCTAAGCTGCATTTTATCTGCTAAAGATGCCCAGATTATTGTTAACTGTAAATTTATATGTTTTATTTCTTAAATTTACAGCCTCATACAAAATGAAAGACTAGATCAGGGGTCTGAAACCTTTACAATTCAAACAGCCTCATGGAAAAGTCCTTTAGAACCACAAATATTTTATAACTATTTATAACAATTTATTAGTTTTTTAGCAGTTAACATAAAAAACGTAAAATTGTATAAAAATGAAGCATACATTTTAGATTTTAAGTAAAATAAAAATGGGAAAAATCTATTTAGAGTTTTTATAAGCTATAAGTAGCTTATAAAAACATTTACTGCATAAGCTAATGATAACAAAAATAGATTAGAAACATGTTTTGTTCTTTTAATGCTATTCCATTGTGAAAATTCAATAAAATACTCAAAAGTTTCTAAGACTGGTATTTGTTATTATACTACATTTGTTGCTCCTTTACATAATTTTAGGCCAATATTAAGAACTGCAGGCTGCAGACCCTTGGACTAAATGATAAAAAATTTTTACTATAGGTTTAGTAAATTACATAAACCAAAAGCTTTATCTTGGGAACCTTTTTCAATATTTCTAGATGCATACTCACTGACTAATTAGGTAAACCTTATTCCTACTGGACTGGACCCTCTTTCAGATCAGAACTGCCTTTCAATGATTTTAGGCATCAATTCAGCTTTGCTTGCAATCAGAAGATGCTTAATGGTAAATTGCTTAAATCAGCCATCCCCAAAGTCGGTCCTCGAGGGCCCGTGTCCTGCAGGTTAGAGGTTTCTCTGCTGTAGGACAGCTGATTCTGATGATTGCAGTTCAGCAAAAGCCTGTTTATCAACTATTACCGAAATCAGCTGTGCTGGAGCAGGGAAACCTCTAAAGCCTGCAGGACAGCCGGCCCTCAAGGACCGACTTTGGGGATGCCTGGCTTAAATGATGGTTAGTCAGTAGTAAAAATATCCCCCTCATCCTTAGGTCAGTCTTAACCCTTTGTAGGGCAAGTTACTGTTTTTGATCACTTGCAAACCCCTTAGAAATGTAGCCCCCCACTTTTGTTATTTTTCTTAATATATTCGGGCAAGTTGGCATTTCTTATTACATTGACATCAATTTTTGCCATAAAAATATTCATGTTTTTTATGTGTTTAAAAATTAGTGAAAATGTCTTAAAATAAGTGTCTTTGCCCTTAATTTGAGCAGGTAAATAAGAAAATCTCCCAGTGTAAGGAGCATTTTTATGCATAAAATCTGATTATTTGATATTATGCACTTGAAATATGAGACTGCATTTTTTCCCCCTTAATTTAATTGTAAATTTTCTTATTCCATTTGCAGTGTGTCTCACTTACCTGCTCGATTCAAGAAAAAATGCACTTATTTTAAGAAAATTACGTAGTTGGATTGAATTTTTTTGCAGTGCACTCTTTGCTTGAAAATTAGAAATTTAAAGTCTTTCACTGAGTGCCCTATAAAGGGTTTATAGTTGATACGAGGCAGGATGGATTCATGTAGGCACCATTTCCAATCTGTAATTGTCCATTTATGGAGATTTTGTAAATTGTTCACTCAATTTCCCATTTTTAGTTGTAAGGTCAGCCAACTTTCCTCCAATGTCAGAATATTTATCCTCTCTGGATATTTCCTCTGATCCTTGTGCATAAACCAGGGAAATGGTTGTAACTGGAAATCCACTTTCAAGGATATTTAAAAACACTTAAATTCTGGTGATCACTTTGAACTTTAAGGCATTCTCTCAATTATCTTTAGATCAGTGTTTTTCAACCCTGGTCCTCAAGGCACACTGCCCTCCATGTTTTAGATGTTTCCCTCTTTCCACACACCTGTTATCAATTGATAGCAGATTATCAGGCTTTGCTGAACAGCAATCATCTTAATCAGGTGTGCTGAAGCTCAGAAACATCAAAAACATGCAGAGCAGGGTGCCTTGAGGACCAGAGTTGAAAAACACTCCTTTAGATGAATGCATTTGTTACCCTATGTGACTGACTGGTATAAAAAGTTGTTGCATGTAATGAAATATATGCATAGATCTGAAAACCGTTCACTTTGTTTCAGGCTGGATTTGAACTGGTGTCTGTGGACGGCGTTTCCCTTCAAGGAATGACTCACCTGCACGCCGTGGACATCATTCGCAAAGCCTTCAGCAACAAGGCCAAAGACCCCATGGTGTTTGTGGTCAAGGTTCCCAAAAACCTTTTAAAAGACAAGCCTTAAGATAAAAAAACTGAGGGTTGGGTTGCCGCTGGGTTGGGAAACAAACAACTTCAATAACAAACAACAAAAGGTGTTCAATATTGAGAGGAAAAGAATCCCTAAAACTTGTTTGGGTTTGTTCCAATTTGGACCTAAATTGATCTAAAGGATTTTAAAAAAATATTTATAGTCAAAAACAATGTGATTTCTGTTCAGTTTAAAGTAATTTAGGTGCCTTTTGTCTTTCACAACATGTCTTAGCCTTTTTGAACCCGCAGAGGGCAGATCTGAGCCATATAAACAACGCTGAGAACAAGACATGCAGCAAATATGATGTTCTCAAAGCAGAACCAGACCAGGCTGGTGACAGTTTTAAGTAAAAACTGTAAAAAAAATAAATAAATGCAGAAGCTGAATAAAAAAATAATACAATATTAAAACCTGATTTCAAATATTGTTTTAATTAAACCGTACTGGTTTTGTTCAAGAAATGTACAGCATGAAAATATACATTTAATGTCTTCATACAAATATTGAAGATTTATAAAAGTTATACTGAGGAACAAACAAATATTCACACAAAGTTTAAACCAAGCTTTGTAACTGTAGGAGGAAAATATATATGGACATTGCTTTGGTCTGTTCACAGTGGTTATATTTTCATGTATGGGAACAGGCAGACAATTATAAGTGCAGCAAGACTGCAGCCAGGCTTGTGAGCCACAAGCATTGGTGGGGTTTGTAACAGTGTTATTCAAAGTTAAAATCAATGCTGTAAAACAGCAATCAAGCTAACATCACTCCAGGGTTGAAATAATTTTAAGTTGGTAATTAATAGAAGAGAAAAGCTGGAGGCGTTTTTTAATGAAAGGTGTCAAAATTATTTACTGTAGGACAGATTTTATAATTTAATCCAGAACTTCAATATTAATTTGCTGTAGTAGATAGTGTTGTTTTTTTTCTAAAGAGGGGTTTTGTTGAACAGTTATAAGCAGCTAATCTCTTACCGTAACATCCTGAACCAGTCCTACAAAAAGTCAGGTTTTATTTGTAGATATCCTCTTTTTTAAATTTGAATAAAAAACTCACCACATATTTTAGATGGAAAACATTTATCTTGGTGAGAGCTGCTATCACCCTTTTTCAGTCCCTAGCCAGTGTGAAATATGGCTGCTTTATCAAATTGTGTTTTACTGCAGTTTATTTTTTCCTCCTAATAGTTGTTGCTCTTTCCTAACCTGACTCCGTCAGATGGATTTGCTCCGCATATCCATCTGGAAACCTTACGTTGAAGTAATTTTGGGAAGGGGCGAATGTTGGTGATAGACGGGCCAAATAAACCAATCAGATCAACGAAGCATATGACGTAACAGAGCGACGACGAAGAGGAGCCAATTGATAGATCAAACTCTTGCCGAAACCAGTTGGGAGAAGAGCAAAAACATCTTTCCCTCTGAGAAAAGCCTCCAGAGCAGTGTTTTGCTCTTCTTTCAGTGAAGAAATACTCTGTAATTCCGATAAAACTTGCTCGATAGCCATACTAACGCTAGTTTCATTGACTGAAGCCGCCATGTTCTTTAGAACTTTTAGAACTTCTCGTTGCGTCACACCTCAGCCCGCCTCAAAGCCAACGCTGATTGGACGTTCGTTTGGTGAACTGCTCCAAATTTTCTTTAACGGAGAGTCTCCAGACTGATCTGCGAGCGAAACCTTGAAAGCTCGCGAGATCAGGATGGTCTCACGAGGCTAGCTCTTTCCTGCTGCCACATACATACATAGCTACAAAGTCAGTGACTTGATGAGGGTAGCTAGGCTTTCTTAGAGCTCTTTATCAATTTGCATTAAATAAACAAACAATCTGGTTTCATTGAAGCCAGGTACAGGAAGTGGAGAGCTCTGTAGCATGGTGTGGAAACAAAACAAGGAAGATGATTGTACATTTCAGAAGAAACAGGAATGGAATCCTATTAACATAATGAAAGAAGAAGTGGAGTAAAAATACCTCTGTGTTCAACCTGACAACAGACGTGGACTGGAAGTGGGGACAGAGCAGACCGAACTTCTGAACGAAGCTTAGATCAATAGGTTTTTGCAACAGGATGTTGATTATCTTATATAAAGCTTGCTGTATACTCAATGATTTGTGAAGAAATTTGTTCTTGCGGTGCCTAGAACTATAAAAAAAAGGGAGTTTTTCCTGTGGACACTCATACGTCCCAAGAAGCTTAGAGGATAAACGTCCCATCTGCTGTAGCTTATGTCAAAACAGAAGAAAACCGCAACACAATAGCAGCATTTTAAGATCAATATGCAATTATTCATATTACTAGACGTTTTCGCATAAATACAAATGTTCCTCTTTTCTCATCTCCTCTGACAGCCGATCCTCAAACTATCTCTTACAGAACAGATAATTTCATGGATTTCAATATTTGGAAAAAAAAAAGGGGGTCAAACAGAAAATGACAGGGTAGGAAAAAATAACCCTGCCTTTCCTACTTAGCACCCTTCGAATCTGACAGAACTCACAACAGTTATCGAACACAATACAAGAAAGAAGTTCTGCCCCGATGTGTCAAGAACAAAGACAGGTCTGACATCATTCACGGCAGTATATAGCAGCCTTAAGTGTATTGTGGAGACTGTGATCTGTTGTGCCATCTAATGGGGCAGCATTGGTGAAAATAACTTAAAGAAGCTGCAAAAAATGATAAAGAAGGTCAGCTCTGTTCAGAAGATACTTCGAGCCTACAACTAATAAAGTCTTCAATAACTGGTCGGGAGAAAAAAAAGAATACCATAGAGCAGGGGTCTTCAACGTTTTCCAGGCAAAGGACCCCCAAACTGATGGCAAGATGGAGCAACGACCCCCTAGTTTGCTCAAACTGATCCTATAGTCACTCTATTACATACACAAGTAATTTCTCCCTGGGATTATTAAAGTATTTCTGATTCTGATTCCTTGTTGATGGGACAGGTGTTGTGAATGAAACGGTGCCCAGCTTGAAAGAGCTCCTGTGTGTCGCTGAATGTGTGCATTGATGACTGAAAGACATCTGCCTCCATTTATCTGTTTACTACAGAGTGTTGAATTCATGTTAATGTGGATTTAAAGACATTTCAATTAGTGGAAAAAATTGCAGGGGGGATCAAAAAAAAAAAAGTAATCAACCAAAACGTTCGCGACCCCCATGCAGTACCTCTGTGGAGCCACTGGGGGCTGCGGACCCCCTTTTGAAGACCTCTGCCCCAGAGTTTAATATCCCTTTGATATCCATTTTTTATTTAAAACTGAATTAGAATTTAAACTAAACTAGATACAACAATTAAATCTGAGGTGTATTGGATTTAAATAGGGTTAATTTGCCAACAAAATAAACCAATTAAAGTTTACCTTTTAGTGGCACACACTGGCTTTAGGAATGAAATTATCGAAAATGTAAGTCCAAATAAAGAAAATAAGATACTAACTGCTCATATCCATTGTACAAAACCCCAGTTTGAAAAATATCAACCAATAAAAAGTTTAATGAGGCAGAAAATCAGTCGTATTACAAAAACTCAACCGATTTCTTTATGAAAAGCAAAATATGGATTTATATAATAATTCCTACTCTGATTTTTTTTCAATTCAGAAGTCTGCCATCACCATTCAGAGCCTGACATTAAAAGCTGACACTGATCGACTAACTTACCATGACACCATGTATGTGTGGTATTTACTGTAGCAGTGAAACTGTGGACAGAGTGGGAGTGCAACGATAAACCCAGCAGGGATGCTGTAGCCAGAACCAGGAAGGGTGCAGAGTGGTGGTAAAGGTTAACTGAAGTTACTCACACAAACGCCTAAAGGTGTGAAAAATCACCAAGACCGACGACTCGTCAGTGCAATCACTGCTACTGATGGAGGAGCTTAGAACCGATGTACTTAATGACATTTAAAGGTTAACAATTCTCAAGTGCGACAATCGTCACACAGGAAGTGTGGAGACGCTCTTCTGGTGTTTACTCACATGAAGAACACAAGATATCACTTCGGGGGAAGGAAGTGAGTCAAATGTAGTGCAAATAAAAATAAAGGACATTTGTGAGAATCAGATTTCTGTTGCAGCAATCTCATCAAAGTTGATCTCGTTGCCGCTTCCCTCGTCCTCCTCTCTGCTCTCCAGCTCCAGACTGAGCTCCTGCAGCATCTGCTCCAGCTCTCTGTTCCTGCGATACATCTGCACGTAGTTTTCCTGGAGTTGCTTTTGGTAGCGGATTACTTTGTACTTCTCCTCCTGCCATATCCGCCGCTCCTCCTCAAAACCTCCCGCTTGCTGTTCCACCTTCTTGCGTTCAAAAGCTAACTCAGATTTCAACCCGTCCATCTGTACCTTCATGTTCTGGAGAGCGTCAGCGCCGCTCTGTCGCTGGGCCTTTGCCTCGTCGCTTTCATAAGCCAGTAGATGCTCCTCGGCTTCCTGGAATATCTGACACTGTCTGTTTCCTGCCCCCTGGTTGGCCAGGGTGTCTCTGAGATGAGCCAGCTCTCCCTCCAGGCGTCCCACCTTTTCTCTGAGCAGTTCAGACTCGCTCTTTCGACGCTGAAGCTCGTTTTCACACACTTCCAGCTCCATGGTCCGCGTGCGGACCGTGCCGTGGGCCTCCTGGAGCAGCACCTGCGTGTTTGTGAGCTCGCCACGGGTTTCTCTGAGCTGACCGCGCAGCGAGACGATCTCCCCCACACGCTGGGACAACTCACTCTGCACCTCCTTCAGCTGCTGCTTCAGCAGGGAGATCTCGCCCGACTTCTGACATACCTGAGACATGAAAACAGAGTGAAATGTTGCCTTTGGTGCAAAAACACATTTACCTGAGAAGTTTAGTCTTTCTTAGAAAGGTCAGGTTTAAAAACCAACAATCTAAAGTTTTCCTGATGATGGTGGGGTTAAAGGCTTCCACCACTTTGAGGAGAAGTTATGAAAGCAGCTGCAAAAATTAACCTTTAACCTTTTCAAATTTAAAATCTTTTTATTTTTTTAGTTGCAAAAATGTTTCAGTTTAAAAATGTATTTTTTTTTATCAGTTGCAAACTTTTTATCCTTTTTAGTTTAAACTGTTTTTCTTTTAAACAAATCTTACAGCCTCTGTTTAGCTCCAAACTTCACCCCTTGTTGGCCTGTAGGGTTCTACTGGCTTTACAATTGCTTCAGCCTGGATTCTTTAAGTAGGGTTGCGTGACCTCAAACAGGCATTAATTGGAAGGCAACAGGACTTTCGCTCAATTTTCTGAGGACGTTTTGACACCTATCCAGGAGTCTTTGTCAGTCCAGTTGGCTCACATACGAGTAAACTCCAGTAAGAGCGCAGATGCATTTAACAGGATGAAGGACTATCCTCCTACTCACATTCCAGCCTCCCTTTGTTCCGCTGGACTGTTGGAGCTGTTTTTTTGTGAATAGGCTCTGTGATTGGTCTTTTGATTTATAAGTGGAGTGCTCATTTAACTTCTTAGGAATTGGCATGCAGGTGTAGCAGTGGTTAGCGCGCACAACCCATATACGGAAGCCTTAGTCCTTGACGTGGCTGACCCTGGTTTGAATCCGACCTGTGGTCCTTTGCCGCATGTCTCTCCCTCTCTCTTATACCCCCTTTCCTGTCAGCCTACTGTCGAAAAAAACAAGCCACTAGTGCCGTAAAAAGTAAAAAAAACTTCTTGGGAATGAGTTCCATAACTGATTTGAAAATGCTTGGAAGCTGAAATAGCAATCCTCCCCCTCTGTTCAGTGATGGTTTTATGGTTTTTCTCTTCTCACAAAGAGGGTTGGTTGTTAAGGCCAATCATTGATATATTTCATGATTTCAGTCAATATGATTTAGTTTTAATATCAATTTAAACTAAATAAAAGCCCCAGAAAAGCTGCCAAAAATGCTCATAACAAAATCCTGCACAAACTTTTAACTATTATTTTACTATTTTTATCAAATTCCACCCATTTGTTTTAGGAATATTTCCTCAAAAAAAATAAAAACACAAATCTAAGTAACACTTTGAACTTTGGTCAGAGAAAAACGCTGTAGTCATTCACTGTAATCTCATTTAACAATATGAAATGTTAAAATATGACGTTATAGGACAAAAATAAAAAACATATTTTTTAAAATGCTCAAAGACAGCAGAAACTGGTATCAAGCAACAAAATCAAATGGTCCATCAGTATATAAATGGCTCAGTTACATTAATTCTATAATATAACATAAATGATGGATTTATCTAATGTTAGATAATGCTACGGCAGCTCAACAAAATCTTAGTAGTTGTAATAAATCTGAAGGTTACTAAATATAAAGTAAATCCTTTTTATCTAAATTTCTTTAACATGTGACAAAGCCAGATTAAACAAAGAGCTGACAGTGATTGTTTATTGAGATCGCCATGTGATGCTGAATATAATTTAATATTTCCTCGGTTCAATATGACTGAGACATATCTGTTTACCTCCCACTTTGTCTCCTCCAGTCGAGGCCCCAGCTGGATCTTCTCATGCTCATATGAGGTGCAGCGCTCCTCTAGCTGCTCCCTCTCCTTTAAAAGCTGAGCAAAGTCCTCCTGCAGCTTCTTCTTTTCCTGCTGGAGTTGATAAACCTAAATAACATGAAATATACCATTAAAAAAATATTTTAGGGCTAAAACAATTAAATGGGTTGATCGTGATTAATTGATTATTGAAATAATCATCAACTAATTAAGTAATCAATTAATTGTTAACTGAAGCATAGAGCCTTTAGCTAACAGAGCGACCCACCTTGAGAACAATTATACCAAAATAAAAATAAAAAATAAATCTAAATATTTTGCATTTAAGATAAAAAAAAAAAAACTTTTAATTTGTCAATATGCTCTATCCAGAAGTCCTCAATTGAAAGTTTTAGTTTTCGCTTGTTTAATTTTGTAAAACATCTTTCTTAGGGAACCTTTGGCTACTGACAGATTAATCGATTTGCAAAATAATTGTTAGTTGCAGCCCTAAATATTTTAGACAAAAAATTAATGAAATGTATAGTAAAAAGTCTTTAAATGGCTTTATAAGTTGAAGCATAGAGTAAACTAAAAATTAAAAATAAAAACAATAAAAAATAATTTAGTTTAAGGTTTTTTTTAAAGAGTTGCCTCATACCTCCCAAACTGAAACCCTTGTCTTTCCTTTAGGACGCTAAAGTTTGCATTTTTTACACACAGGGCAAATACTTATAAGCAAACCAAAATAAATGTCAATACATTCCTAGAGTAGCTCAGGTGTTCTGTCAGAACAGCATACGCTGTTAGTTCGGCATACATTGTTCTACTACGTATGCGCAACAGAGAATTATTCCCACATTCAATTTTAGCAGCAGTGTACCGTCCAGCATAAACACGCTTATTTTAACTTTAAACGAAGAAAATCAGCTTTGACTAGGCTGTTATTTCTTGGAAGCAGAAACGGCCAGACATGACTGAAGTTTGTGGGATGTTGAGAGATGAAGCCTCTATAGCTAAAACCATGTTAGTCAATGTTAATTTAAAAGAAGTTACTTTAGTATAAAAAAAAAAAAAAAAAACGTGTGTGCGGGAATTTAAATTTGGTTTGATTTTTGTTTTCATGTTTAAAATGAGAAAACATTGGCTGTGGTTTATATTGTGGCTCTGAATTGATTTAAGTTAGATAAAAACTAGTTGTATGCCAATCTGAAAGCGTATGCTCTTCTGACAGGACACTGGTACATTAAATCAGAATTAATTTAGTTTCTTTTTAGATTTACTAAGATTACTTGTCTCTAAAGTATCAATGAATGTGGATGAGCTAAAGTTTAGCAATTATAAAGCAACGGTTTGGACAGAGTTAAACACTGAAATGCAGTTAGCATCAAATGATTATTAGAAGGGAAAAAAACCTTTTTAAGAAAATTAGAACACTAGAAATTAACCTGAATAAGAATTTTTTTCCCTAGTAGCTTTACAGTTATTTTAACCAGCTTAGCTGTTGGTAAAAGGCCACCTTTGAGTTTTAACGCCAGTGTTGCTTCAAAGAAGAAGTTTAAGTAGAGTTTTGTACTTTTTTATTACATAGTTTTGTTCTCTTTTTGGGGGGGTTTGTGCTTGTAGTATAAACTACACAGAGAGAAAATCTGCGGTTTTCCACAGACATTCTGACCTGCAGCTGAAGCACCTGTTGAGCTCGCTGAGCCTTCTGAGACGCGGCCTGCATCCTGGTGGCACAGCTCTGCCTCAGCTCCTCCAATTCCAACTCAAAGTGTTTCTGTTTCTCCTCATAAACCTACATGAGAAATTATTATATTTTAATTCTTTTTCCAGGACAAAGTTTACAATCCATCACTGCAAGATGTCGGATTTATACAAACCTGACAAATTGCTGCTTCATTGTCGTCCAGGTTGTCTTTGAGTTGCTGCAGTTCCAGCTCCCTCTCCCTTAGTTTGTCTTCCAGGTCCTTCACCACACCTTCATAGCCCTCCACCAGGCCTGGAGAGTGTCCACCAGAGCCGCTGTCAGACAGCAGCTGCCCCCGGCCACTTATGGAGCCAGAGCCTGTGCTCTTACTGGAAGACGAGCGGCCGCTGTCAGAGTTGGAGTGTCCGTGTGGGGCGACCGTTGCAACACTCTTTATGGGCTCCAGGTGACCTGCAGGGACCTCAGCAGAAGCGAGACCGTAGGTGGCACCGTTGTAAGGTGGCAGGCTGGAGAGAGAGTTGCGACCAGAGTCTGACAACCAACAAGACTGGCTGCTGCCACTGCTAGCGTTCCGCCCTCCACTGTAGGAGCTGCGTTTCTCAGAGCAGGATGGCGACACCTCCCTGTTGGCAGGACTGAGCAGGTTCAGGTTGCTTTGGCCCTCAGGGACATTGGCACCATGGCGAGGGGAGAGATACTGCATGGCGGAGCGACTCTTGGGAATGACAGGTTTGAAGGCAGTGGGGCGTAAAACTGTCTTCTCCATGTTCTAGAACAGCAAACAGAAAAGGTGGAGGGAGGCAAAGATAAATACAACTCAGGAACTGAGCAAAGAATACAAGGCCTGGGCTTATTTCTGGAATCAAGGTGTGCCAAGGTTTTAAAAAGCTTCAGTTTCAACCTCAAGAAACATTTTCCATCATGCAGCATTTTGTGGGTTTTTTCTGTCTGTATAGAATAATCAAGTTCTGACCCTTTCCAATGCCTTTACAGTTTTGGTCCGGGTTTACAGTGAGACTGATGTGATTGCGAGTATTTATGAGTAGAAACAATATCTTTTTACAACAACTGAAAGAGAAGTACATGAGGGGGAAAAAAGAGAAGTACAACGCAATGGCACAGAAACAGAAAAAAAATCATTACAAAAAATAAAAGCAACACCATATAATTAGAGGATTATATATAAAAAATATACATGCAATATTAATAATATAAAATTTAATAAAAATTTACATTAATAATAATAAAAACAACTATATAAACATGCAAAATTAACGTTTTTTTTTCAAGTGAAGTAAAAAGGTAGCCTTTTATCAGCCTGCTGAATAGCAGTGTGGAGCAACAGGTGGGGGAGGGGGCAAAATGGGGAGCTCTCTGGTCTAGAAAACTCAGATCACAGGGAGATTGTTTTATTTTATCTTATTAAAGCTTTAAAGTCAAAGGTTCTCACCACTGTAACAGAAACGTTTTTATTTATTTCAATCTTGGTCAACAGATCATTACAACCTATAATATCATTCCTTACCTTTTCCAGTTTTCCTGACACTGGGATCAGTCTCGGAGGAGGTCCCCCCACATTCCCGTTTATCCCCAGGCCTACTGTTGTCTCTTCTAGCTCAGTTTCCAGGCTCGGAGGTCTAACATGGTTGTCGTTCCAGTCCCCCACATAGTCCTCATTTATATAAGTATAGTTCCCGTTCCCGCTGTCCTTCTCCAGCCCTCTGCCGGAAGCTGTGGAGCTCTGCTTCTTTGGAGGTGGTACATTATGCAGCAGTGGGTCCCTGGGCGACTCGGAGCCCAAACGGTTAGCCCCCGGCGTTGGTCGTCGTACTCGGCCCCCGAGCTCTACAGCAGAGCGGTGATCCTGGTAGGGATTGGGACGTGTGGCAGCAAGGCTGCTGACAGAGCCCATTGGATCCAGAGTGGGTGGTGGCAGGTTGATGGGGGGTGAAGGGCCAGACTGGTGTCGTCTGCGAGCTCCGCTGTGGCTGGCGGTGTGGGGCTCAGCAGATAAGGGCAGAGCCTGAACCAGGGCCATGGCGGCAGCTTGGCGAGGTCACTTGCACTAAGAGAAGAAAGATATTTGGAGGTTAGAAGAAAACAAGAAGAGCTATCAACAGTTTTTTGTTAAAGTAATGACTGTTGTTTGAGTCCAGGAACTCCAAAAAATCTCTATTCTTTCTCGAACTTTAGCTATTTAAGCTCTCGGCTAAATAACATCCAATTATAAACACAGATCTAATAGTGTATTTGTCTTTGTTTTGCTCATCAAACAGTCCTAACCCATGAAAGCATTGAGCCAGAAAGACCCTTAAAGGCAGACTGTGGATTCTGGTACCAAGAAGTTAGCAGCAAATCCTTTCAGTTCTGTACGTTGTTAGGTGGAGCCTCCATAGTTTGGATTCATTTGTTCACCATGTCCTTGAGATGCATGATTGAATAAAGTTGGGAATTTGAGAAACAGTTCCGTGACTCAAATGTTCTGTAGTGGAACCAAATCCTCGAACAATGTCAAAACTATTTGTTTGAGATGCATTATCTAGCTGAAAGGTTGAGGACCATCAGGGAGTACTGTAGTTGCATGGAAAGTGTTTGATCCCACACATTGCTCTAGTAGGTGTTGTGTCAAAGCAACATTTACATTGATGGCGTTACCTTCAGCAGACCACCTCCACTGATTTACTTTCTTCCCATAATGCACCCTGGTGGTGTGTGTTTTCAGTTAAGTGATGCATTTAAAAGAAATGATGACTCACCAGCCTGCTGTGCAAGATGGAGCCTTATATTGAACAAGCTGTTATGCACTGTGTATGCCAAGACCTTTATGTCAGAATAGAGTTGAAAAGTAATTTGAGCCTTTGCTGTATCCTGCTATATTTGCTCCTCATGTTTACCAGTGAACTTTTAGACACCTCTGACCCTGTTCTCTGTTCCTCTGTCTTTTTTTGAAGCATTTTGATTGGTTCTGACCGTGCCGGCCTGCGTGCTCCAGAAAGGCAGCGGTTCTTGAGATACTAACAGAAAAACCAGTCATCTACTCATATTGACACTTCAACACAAACTGACATAATATTTACTTTCCACCCACTGTTTCAGCCAGTTAAAGGTACACTATGCAACCGGTGTTGATTTTCCAGCGAGGCTCCCCCCAGAGGGCAAAAGTAAAAGTGCACTGTCGTAAATATGCACAGCTGTTCTCCTGGTTTCTCCGTCAAGCCAGGCGCGATTGTTTTGAGCTTAGCAGCGAATGACTAATGCTGCGTTCACACCGGACGTAGCTGGCGCGACAGAAGCAGCGAGTTTACATGCAAAGTCAATGGTTGACGCGCGTCAAGGCGCAGCAAAAGGTCCCGCGGCGCGTTTTGAGCAGCAGGCGCAGCACGTCTGAACAGCTGAAGCAGCGCGTCGGGCGTTGGGCTAATCTGACGCAGGGAGAGAGACACGGCGCTGATGATAACTCCTCTTAAACAGTTTATTGACGCCTAAATTAACTTAAAATGCAGAAATCTGCCGGCAGAATATGCAGTTTGGATTATTTAGATGAAAAACACCTACCAGCTGCCGTGGTGAACCGCGAGGAGGCAACCCGGCCAGAGGCTGCTGATGAAGGGATCCCTTCTGTCGGCGCACCGCTGGTATGTGGGGGTCTGAGCGGCTCCGACAGAAATAACATTGGGAGGCAGGATTGTAATCTGGATGAACTGACTGCACTGATTACGTTTTCAGGTGTATTTTCTCACTTAAACACATATTAAAACTACTTTATTCCCACTGATCACAGCAAATATAGCTGCAAGGCAGAGAAAGGATAGTGAAGCTCCGCCCAACGCGCGTCAGACACACTTTTGCACCGCGCAGCCAGAGCAGCAAAGCTGCTTCAGCCGCGCGTCAGAACTAACAGGTACAAGCAGCAAAAATGAAGCAGCAGACGCGATTTTGCTGCTTTTGCTGCGTGAACGTAGCATAACTGCACAAAGATTGCCACTGTGCTAGCAACGAGAATGCTTTTAACTGGGGGCGTGTAGCAGTTCTCGCCGTAAAGCAAGACTGACTCTCACGAGACTTCTGAGCCTGTGGGTGCGGGTCGGTGCTCCTGCAGTTGCAAGTGCAGTATTTCCCCCACAGACCACCAGGGCGGCCGAGAATACCTTTGTTCAACCTGAAATGACTCATTTAGTCATCCATAACGTTATGGAACACATTAATTAACTGAAAAATGTTGCATAGTGTGCCTTTAAAGGAATAGTACACCCAAAACATGATTAGCCTTCATTTTCTACTCACCCCCATGCTGAACAACACTCTGGAGTACTTTTTTGATATCTCAAATGCATCTGGAGATCTGGGAGGCTTCTTGCTGTCTACTGACATTCAAATAATGGAGGTCTATGGTGCCCGAGGCAGAAAGGTCCATAAAAGTCCACAAAAAACGTGTCAATATTCCTTTCGTCTGGTTTGGTCTGCCGCGGTTTCCGTAGACTCGTGAACGCGCTTTTAGGAAATCCTATACACTTCTGTTTATGCTCTAAAAACATTCTAAATGACTTCGTTTCGAGTAAATTATGGACGCTACCCACTCAGGACACTTGGAATACATTGGAAGAGCAGTGTGGAGGAATATTGACACGTTTTTTGTGGACTTTTATGGACCTTTCTGCCTCGGGCACCATAGACCTCCATTATTTGAATGTCAGCAGACAGCAAGAAGCCTCCCAGATCTACAGATGCATTTGAGATATCAAAAAAGTACTCCAGAGTGTTGTTCAGCATGGGGGTGAGTAGAAAATGAGGGCTAATCATGTTTTGGGTGTACTATTCCTTTAATGGTCAGAGTCTTATACATAGACTCTTTAAGATATGAAGACTTTGCTCTGAAACATGTAAAGATTATTTTTTTCCAAAAATATCTCTTGCTTATATCAAGGAAATAAAATAATTCTCCAGTAATGGACTCGTTTTCTATTACCCTAAAGGGGACACAGAAAGAGACTTTTTCTCATAGCGGTTTATTAAATGACAAAACCAAACACTATGCAGCAGAAAAGCATTTACAAATTCCTCAGGAGCACGTTGGCCCACACACATAGAACCAGGACGGGCCATTCAGTAAATTCAGCCAAGCAGCACAAACATGGCTGCAGCCACAGGCTTCTTAGACGACGTGAGGATGGGCTCGCCTGATTTCAGATGTAAAACTGGGTCCAAAAAGCAGCTACTGTCCGTAATGGCAACAGTCTACAAACATCCAACCCATCATGGGAACAGCTACAATTTCAAAGCTGTGGATAATCCCCAACTTGAGACCAACAGGTTGAACCAGCTAGAAAACTTTGACAGCTAAAATTCCTGAGTAAATCTATCTATGTGGGTTTGTGTGAAAAAAACTTGCTCAAAACGCTCATTCCTTTAACTTTGCAGGACACAAGGTAAATATAAACAGGAGATGAAAAACAAGACTTAAATGGGTGGCAAATTTTTGTGTTTGGAGAGCAATGCCCAACAGGACAACTTATGATGTCATGCTGTGTATAAAAACAACAAAAAAGCATGCGACTTAAAAACATAAACACAGTGAGTCAGAAAAAGAGGATATCCGACAGGAGGGCGTGTCATATTTGAAATTTGCAGACGATGACAGAAAGATGAGAAAAGACTTAAGCTCTTGCTTTACCAGCTCTGTAACCCTCTCAGCCTGACAAGCTACACAAATATGGACCTAAAAAAAAAAAAAACAGAAACTAGGAAGATGGTGGATAAGGTGGAGAAAAAGCTGACAGCTCGAATGCTGATCAGATATATTCCTGGAGCAGAGCAGTAAAACAATGTGCCAAGTTTACAACACGCCTATAAGCTGACTTCTATGATTTGAATTATTAATAATTATTAATAAGCACTCTTTAAACCTGGCTGATCCCTACTTTGACTTTAAAGTGTGTGGTTATGATGCATGACAGTAATTATAAGAGTGGATGTCCTGAATGCATTCCTCGTTAATGCCTTTGTTTTGTTATGTGTTTTTAGTTGAAGGTGGAGTATTTCTAAAATGTATTTGAAAAAGTATGTAACAGTTCAAAGATCAAATATGTTTTCTTAATTTGTCAACTGCAACTTTTAAAAAAAAACTAAACATTAAAACATTGTTTTCTTGAATTATATATAGAATCCATAATCAATGCAAATCTCTTAGAAATATAAAGACAGATAAAGAGGTAAAGGAAATGCTTGAACTTTTATTTCCTAGTTTTTGATTTTTTGTGTTCCAAATGGTCTACATCTAGTATATTTATCACATAAGTTGTTAACCTGACTCCGCCAGATGGATTTGCTCCGCATATCCATCTGGAAACCTTCCATTGAAGTAATTTTGGGAAGGGGCAAAAATACTGGTTAGCTGATTGGCCTATGTTGGTGATAGACGGGCCAAATAAACCAATCAGATCAACGAAGCATATGACGTACTAACAGAGCGACGACGAAAACACAACCACAAGCCAGGCTACTCTTGCCGAAACCAGTCGGGAGAATCGCAAAAACATCTTTTCCTCTGAGAAAAACCCCAGAGCAGTGTTTTGCTCTTCTTTCAGCGAAGAAATACTCTGTAATTCCGATAAAACTTGCTCGATAGCCACGCTAACGCTAGTTTCATCGGCTGAAGCCGCCATGTTCTTTAGACTGAACTGTCACGCTTCTCGTTGCGTCACACCTCAACCCGCCTCAAAGCCAACGCTAATTGGACGTTCGTTTGGTGAACTGCTCCAAATGTTCTTTAACGGAGAGTCTCCAGACTGATCTGTGAGTGAAACCTTGAAAGCTCGCGAGATCAGGATGGTCTCACGAGGCTAATAAGTTGTACCAGCTGGTTAAATTGATTATTGTTTAAAGACTGTACATGAAATAGTCATTTTTCTAACAGTTTTATATGGTTCAGGCATGCAGGTGACCAAAAAAGGCCTGAACAATAAATTAAATTGCAAATGTCATCTTTATATCAATGCTGTAATTGGAGGGACCGCTATGTGGCTATAGCGTTACAGGTGCTCTGCACTGAAACCTTGCTTCTGATAATATATTTCAGCATTATGGGCTTACAGTGTGTTTTACACTCACATCTAAAATATAGATCACAATTAACAAGATCAGAGTTTAACAAGGATGATAGTGAGGAAAATGTGGGTTAAATCCAATAGATATTTTCATCTTAATACTTAAATCATTTCAAGGTAGCAGTTTCTTGCCTCAGTTCATTATGTCTGATCAAAAAGAGTCAATCAGTTGTTCACAAAGGAAGTGAAGGAGCTCTAATCCCCAAGAAAACTATGCAGGACATCAAAAAAGCAAAGTGCAAAGCATAAGGTCTCTAACAGCGTCTAATGCCTCTGTCATGTGCACGCAATCCTGCTTTCACTTTTGTCGTCATAGAAACGAGGGCTTCAAACATCCAAAGGAGGAAAGTGAATGGAGTGGGGGGGTCAGAGGGCTGACGGTGAGACTAAGACCCTCCTTAGCACCTTATAAACATTGATGTTTTAATGGCTCTCGCAGCCCTCCGTATCAGGCAGAATGGAAAATAAACGATCATGAACAGCTAACCGGAATGCCCCCAAAAGGTTTAAAATATTACAAAAAATAAACATTTGAATTATGGTAGACTAAAAATAAGGAAATAATACACGTCACTTTAATCACTTAAAACGTCTTTAACAATTATAGTAGGAACAACAACATTGTATAGGATGTGGGGGATGTTTAAGCTCAAGTCCCGACCGTCAGCTGATTCTGACTGAGCAGACTGTTTTTGTCTGGGAAAAGCCTTTGAGGGGTTTAATTCCTTTCAGTCAGTCAGTCACTCCTCCAGCTTGAGGAATGTGTGCTGCTCCAGCTGAGGAACAATAAACCTGAGACATTACTTTAATCTACTCCCTACCACAGTTTCAGAACATCACAAATAACAAACCCTATTTCCTGTATCATTTATTAAACCATTAAGAAAAACGGATTTAGACGAACGAGATGGAACGAGCCTCTCCAGCATTCAGTGGAGCATTTAACCATTATTAGTGTCCAGCTATGCATGCTTCCCTTAATAACTAGAGATGCTTCACTGAGTCCTCAGGAGAAAAAAGTTTTAAACACCATCCAGATTCAATCCAAATCCAAGAAATATTTCTTATGGCACTTTTCTTTTGTTTCACCAAAATGTTCTAACTGCAACAAACAAGATCAGAAAACATTAGATGCAATAAAAAAGGTGGTACCTCTTGTATTTCTTTTAAAATAATCGTGCAGATATCAATAGAACATCTTGTGATGCGGTGCACATTTCATGTCAAGTGCCTTGAAAAAAGAAAGTGATCAGCCTTCTTAAGAAGTACATAAGACATGATGCAGCTTTTCTTTAATTTTTTTTTAATCATATTTGTGCCGACTTTAAAACATGAACATCGGGACTTTTAGATTAGATTAGATTCAACTTTATAGTCATTACACAGGTACAGGTACAAGGCAACGAAATGCAGTTTAGATCTAACCAGAAGTGCAAAAGCAGCAAGTACAGGATCTGTTATGTTTGTCTTGTTATGATGTGATCATAATAATGTCGACATCTTAAACAGAGATGCCAACATCTGTTTGTTCACTGCTGTTGCATCTACTCTGTCTTTCTTCAGCATGTGGCAAGTGAAACGTTCAGACTTGAGTCTGTCTTTCAGTAATAGTCTGAATGACCATGTAGAAGAAAAAACATCAGATTTATCAAAAACATTTAAAAATTGAGCAACAAGACCTGCAGTGTATTTAATAAAAACGCTTGGATAATGAAAAAATTCCTTTTTTTGGACTTTTAACGTCATAATGCTACCCCTTTATTCAAATTCATGCATTAAGAGGTGTCTTGCTTGATTCATATATGTAATCCTCTGAGTAATCCTGCTCCCAGAAAACAGTACCCCTCCCTAACCTTGCACTGCAAGCTAGAATGTCGCAACATCTGAGTTTTTAGTCTTAAAACAAATCCATCTTGAAAGACTCCCGCTAATAAGTCCGTCTCGTGGGTCGGACCAATGACATACCAGCAGTGTTCTTTGGGGTGGGACATGTAGGAATGACGACAGTCAGAAGGGCCTTGCCGGGGCATAACAAACATGGTTTACGCTGAGGACTCACCTGTCAATGCCAAAATTGACTAAGTCTTAGCTAAAATAGCAAAAATTTCTCATTTAAAAAAGGAGTAAAGAGAAGCAGCGGGTACTAGCTGGCATGTTACCCAATCAGCTCGAAGTATTGTACTAAACGTGTCAGCCTTTGACTGGGGCTTCACCTTTTGAAATCCTGATCAGGGATTTTTGTGGATTGTTAGAAAGAAGAGAGGGCGTCTCAGTTTTCTGTTTCAGTTTCTGTAGACTGCCTCCCTTCCACATTCCTACCACCCAAACTTTTAAATTTCACTCTGTTACCCCCTCTCCTTTCTCTTAATTCTTCTCCCTCTTTTCAGAAACTGGAACAGAGGGCATAAGTGTGACGATGCTATTTTGGTTCTAGAGACAACCTAGCTTTCTGCAACCAGACACCTCACAGAGCTGACAAAAAACTAGACACACCATAGAAGATGTTAATATTCCCAATTAGGGCTGCTGATGATGTTGACAAAACTGCTACACCAACTATTGCTTCCATTGTTTCATATAAATCATGTAGGATTTCACTAAATATGAAAATTTTGGGATGACCATTGAAGAAAGACAGATAATTAGTGCAGATGGAGCTCCCAATCTGGCATGATGAGGTATATTGGTGGATAAGCAGCAACTTTTTTTCACTTAAACCTTATAGAGGTGCCGTTTGCAGCTTTCTGGTTGATTATCCATCTTCAAAACAAACCCTGACTTAATTACAATTTTGAGCAAGATATAAATATAAATTTACTGTCAAGTATTATAGGATCCCAATACAATTACAAATTACAAATAGGTTTAATATATAAGTAATATCTGGTCCTGAGTGGCCAAGTCTTTCTTGTTTGACTCTAATGGCCACTAAGCCATAATGGAAGCTGCCATGGATGGAAAAGCTGACAAAAGATGTGATACTGTAAACAATTATGAAATTAAATATCTGTTAATATTCTTGAATTCATTTTTACATCTCATTGCATTTCAGTGCCAATTCAACAAACCTACGATGAATAAATGCCAAATTCTTTACCAGTCCAGTGGCACAGCATGCAGACAGAACTCGTTCAACTTAAGCTTACCAGAAGACTTTCTATCTTTGAGAGTCTATCTCATAATGCAGGTTAATTAATGGAATAATTGGTTTGTTGTTGTGAATTTTACCTCCAATATATGTTGTGCTCTTAGATAAGCTAACATTTCACTTTGGTTGCTAAGGTTGACTTTGCTTTTTAAATGCTAAAGACAAGGAAAACTGAAACGGAAAGGTGTTCAAATTAGCTCTGACCAGCTGCCTTATCTGATGTCAAAAGCATGTAAGGTTTTTCTTGGGATTTTTTTTTTTTAGTGTGAGTCAGCTTGATTAGAGAACATTTTACAAAATAGCTAAACAAACAGATTAAATCACGATGACAGATTGATAGGTAAAGAATTAATGAAACACAATGCCGTTTCTCAATATGTGTACTTGTGCGTTATCATGTGCTTGTGTACTTGTGAAACGTCATCAGCCTCAGCCCTAGTACTGTTCCAATTCACAAGAACAGCAGACCGAGATCTGAGAAAGTTCCCGGATGTTGGTTTCGCCCCTCCCTAGTATTTACAGAGTATGCATCAGAGCAGACGTGTCTGTTCTTGAGATTTACAGCTATCCCAGCATGCACAGCGGCAGCAGCATCTTTCAATAGAGCGCTCACAGAGCTTAGAGTATTAAGTTAAAGGTTCTCTTTTCTGACGCTGTAGTTCAGTAAAAGTACGTTTTAAGATCATTTGAGGTGATCATTTGACGCTTTAAAGCGTCACCATGTGGCCCATTTACCGATTTAATGCGTAATTTAAAAGCAAATTTCCGAAGTTGAGAGGACCGCGGCAACCAGCGGAGCTCCGAGGGTAATGGCAGCCAGGGCTAACCGCAGCTGATCTGCAGCTCTAATGGCGCGTTTTTTTGTTTTATTTGGCAAATGTTCATTTGATTTGTGTTTATCGGACTGTGTTAATTATTATTCCCCCACTAAATGAAAAAAGTAAGAACGTATTATTTGGAGACTATTAACAACAGGAGGTGAAATGCAGCTCTAGACGAGCCGGGCAGGAGGTGACATCATGAGTACACTTCTGTTCCAATTGACCCATATCTATGCCCGTTCTCCCAGAGTCCACACTTTCCTGTGTTCTTCTCAAGAACATACTTGGCGAGATCACAAGTCCGTGCTCGCTTTCTTGTGAAATGAGAAACGGTCACTGTTTTTTTGTTGTCGTTTTACGTAAAGCCACTTACTTTAAAAAGAAAACCAGCATTATTTCTAATAATAGATTATTTGAACATGAAAGATAGACCCGACTTTTAAGTTTTTTAAACAGAATGTTTAAGGTCATAGCTTTAATTTTTTCATTAAATTATTATTTTTTCAGAAATAATATCACCAAACATCTAGAGTGGTGCACAATAAATGATAGATTTCACTGTAGAAAAAAAAAAAAAAAACGTAGTAGATTTCCACAGGTCCAAAACGCATTACTTTTTGCCTCTGATCACCAATCATGACACGAAAGGATTCTATACAAACAGGAGTTTTAACCAGCTTCTAGCAGGTCTGTGAAGCTAAGAAATGGTGAACAACATCAAGCTTGGAAGGATGGGGGTTGTAAGAGTACTGCTTACTTACACCTTTAAAATTTGTATTAAAAGTTGTATTTTATCTTATTGATAAAAATATAAGAGCTTGCATATTTTTTTTCCTTTTCACAATATCAACTTTTATGTTAATATAAAACAAACCTGCAAAATTTACAGTCATTAGCTAGAAAGGTTAAACAGCAAACCAGTTGTTAAACATCCCATCATAAAAGTAAATAAAAGGCAACCCTCACAGCTTCTTACCCCAGTTTGTTCCTTGCATGGCTGCTTTGGTGTCTAACCAGCTCCTCTTCATTGCACAGCCTAAACTCGCTCACTGCCTCACTCACTATGCTCTGTTTCTAAAACCTTCTCTCCCACTAAAAGAAAGAAAAAAAAACTCCTGAATCACTATGCAAAAAAAAAATAAAAGAAGCAGCTCATTCTCAAGACAAATGCCACCAATGTGAATAAGAGTTAAGTCCCCTCCCCTTCCTCAGCTCTCATGCTCTCCCTCCTCCTCTTCCTCGCAGGCTGCCCACCCTCTCTCTGATACAGATACACCTCCCTTTTTTCCCTGCTTCCGTCCTCTGCTATTTCCTCTGACCAAAGAAACTCTGCAAAGCCCTGAACCTCCTTTGTTAGTAAGAAAATGAAGAGAAAGGACAAAAAGAAAAAGCTTTGGAAAAACAGCTAGAGATGAAAACTATTTAGCTATTTCCCCCCCTGTATTAGAGCAGCCCAAACACGAGGTATTGAGCCATCAAGCTATTACAAGTCAAAAATGATAAAGTATGAAGTGAATTAATACAAGGACTCTAAAAGAGATGTATTAATGCATGAAAACTGGAGCAATATCTATAAACATTTATGCAATAAAAAAAAAAATACAAAATCAGCATAACAAATAACTGCTGGCTTCAAACAAACTTCAAAACATACATCAGAGATGCATCAGTTAGAATTTGCATCTGGTGCATTTGTGGAGCTTTGACTTGAAAAGGACGTTACCTGATTCTAAATTGTATGGAGATGTAAGAACATCAGTAAAAACATCTTCCATTTCGTTAGGGGAGGATATATATACTTTTCTACAACCCTGCAGTGATAACACTTTCATGTAAGGACAGTATTACTCATAATTTCACTGAGATTCACATGTACAAATATCTGAACTATCCCTTTAATTTATAATCTACCATCTCCTCTAAATTTAGTGATAAAGATAGTGTAGTCTGTGTAACTCAGCTGATCAGCTCCAACAACAAGACTGGGGAAAGTAGGGTAGAAGAAGTAGGCTAGGCTGTGCCACAGACTTGCACACAAATCTGTCCTGCTCCTAGAAATGGGTCACACTGGAGGAACATGGTTTGTCCTTGAGCCCCGATGCCTGAGCTGGAGTTCACGGTCATTCTTCACACCATTGTCTCAATGGGAGGTCTGGGAAGCACTGAATGTACCACAAGTAAAGCCTTCGTGGAATTGCAGCCAAAGTAATAGAAACCACTCTCAGAGTCCGATACAGAAAAAACAAACTCAAGGCCACCAGTGCAGGCTGCAAATCCCCATTAATACCACCTCTATAAAGAGGGGCTAACATGGCTAAGAGGCAGTGGATATAAAGGCCGATGCAGCAAAGGAAACTGAAGATCATGTGGCTTTTTGCAGGACAATCAAACAAATAGGGCGAAAATCTGGATATGATCAAATAACTACACAGTTACCCTTCAGTGATATGGGTGAGATTGTTCTCACATGTAGAATCCAATCTGGGTTTTACCAGCCTTTCTTTCCAGCTTAGATCTTTGGATTTTCTGCTGTCCCAGGTTTTTTTTTTAACCATTTATAGGGTAGTAATTAAAATAATTGCCAAATCAAGATTGATATTAAAGGAAAGGACAAGATCTTACATTTAAAAATTATATTTTGATCACAAAAATCAAGGTCAATGTAATAAACGGTCACTTTCTCTAATATGTAAAAAAAAAAAAAAAAAGTTGAAGGGTAAGAAATTCCTGAAAAACAGTGAGTGAAAGAAACACTTTTCTTAGTTAAAACATAACCTTAGATCACTAATGCATGCACAGACATTCACATTTTTTATTTTTTTCTTTAATTTATTAAACTTTTTAAATAACTAAATACAAAGTAGTTAACATATCCTCCAAGGGCTCATCTAATTAATCAATTGCCAGACAGATGTGTACAGTCAATTAGCAGTATCTTTCCTGTATGGCTGAATTTAAATCTTGTGCTTCCAGACCTAACAGACTGATGGGGGCAGTGTTGTATAGTAACGAAGTAAAAATACTTTACTACTGTACTTAAGTATATTTTTGAGTACTTTATACTTTCCAAGAGTATACATTTTTTTGAGAACTTTCACTTTTACTTCACTACATTTACGAACTTAATTGCATACTTTTACTCTGATACATTTTCAATGTTTGGTTTAGTTACTAAGAAAAAAAAAAAAAAAGAACGAGCGAGAGAAACGCAAGTGTTTTGTACGGTGGCCCTGAAGTGCAAACTGCAACTACAAATCTAAAAGTGCAACTACATTAAGAAAAACAAAACTACATAAAGCAAAGCGCAACTACATTAAGAAAAACAAAACTACATAAAGCAAAGCGCAACTACATTAAGGAAAACACAATTACATTAACCTACCGGAAAAGGTAGGTACCAGTGGGAAACATGAGACATCGCTGATTGGACGGCGGCGCCGTTTGACCCTTGAACCGGAAGTTGCGTCGTCTGAACAGTCCAGCTTCTTTTAAGTGTGTTTTCAGTGTACGCAAACTAACTGAAATTTCTTGATTATTCTTGAGCATATCCAGTATCACCTCGTACGTATGTCCTGATTCAAAATATTCCTGGATAACGGCATCTATGTTTGGGGCGCCAACAATATCCATGTTTTCAAAAGCCGCAGCAGGCAGAATGACTTCCGGTTCAAGGGTCAAACGGCACCGTCATCCAATCAGCGATGTCTCATGTTTCCCACTGGTACCTACCTTTTCCGGTAGGTTAATGTAATTGTGTTTTTCTTAATGTAGTTGCGCTTTGCTTTATGTAGTTGCGATTTCCTTAATGTAGTTGCGCTTTTAGATTTGTATTTGCAGTTTGCACTTCAGGGCCACCGTAGTTTTGACCCCACCTACTGACTATAAAGTCAGGTCTTGCCTGGGCTTTTTCATCAACACCAATAGGATACGCCTATTTCGCAAAGCCAGTCTAAATTTATCCTACACTTGGTTATTAAATTATTTTAAGTGAATTTAACCTTCAAAGTTTAACAAAATGTAAAAAAATGTCATTCAAACTGCACTTACTTTTTACTTATAGTTTTCACTACATTACTTGAGTACATCTATTTTTACAGTAATTCTTATACTTAAGAACAAGCCATTCCAGATACTTTAAGACTTTTACTCAAGTTACATTTCAGTCAGTGACTCGGACTTTTACCAAAGTCATATTTTGGAGAGGTACTTTTACTTGACTCCGAGATTTCAGTACTTTATACAACACTGGATGGGGGGGGGCTGCATTTGCAGGTATTGTATGCAAATTACCAAAACGGTAACTTGCCCTATAAAGGGTCAAACCTTCTCCTGACTTGTAGTTTTGCACAATAAGATTCTGACTCACCAAACCCTCTTTTTAAACAGCATCATCTGAAGCAACAAGTGTCAGGAATCCAACTTAGTAAACATGATTCTCTATGTCCTAATATCGCTGCCTTTCAAAGGGTTTGTATACTTTTGAGCATCACTGTGGTACAATTTGAAAAGCTAAATTTCTAAGAATTCTGGTTGTAGTTCCTTAGATCAGAAAGTCTGCTGTCTCAAACTCTTATGCATGCAAAGCAGGTGATCATCCATCACAAGACCTGATGCCATCTCTCTGCGGTCCGTCAGCCTGTTTCCATCCATATTTTCATAACAAGGGCTCCAATGTGGGACTAAAAACTGGCAGAAAGCTAGGCCATCCATCAGCATCCGCTCTGCCTCAGCATGGGGACATCATTCCCATTGGATGCTGCAGCTAAAACTGTCACAGACCGGCCAGACCTTTGGACCGCTTGTCTCCATAATGATCTACCAATGCGCAAAGCACTACATGAATATCTCAGGATTAAAACAAGAGAGAAAAAGAAGCCTGTGTCATGGAGTGGTTCAACAGTCTCAGACCTAAATAAGAGAGATTGAAATAAGCTCTCATACTAATTCCAGTCATAAATCAACACACTAGCTGTACCCAGTTGGCAGGCACTCGATTTAACCACAGTTCTGATTTACTGTATAATGTGCCAAAGAGATTAGGGATGCGCCTTGAGCTGTCGACTTACAGCAATACCCATCCTTGATTAAGATCTGTTCTGCTGCACTCACGCAGCAGAAAACTGCTAACGGCCACACAGGATGATTGCTGCAGGTTAAAAGCAAGTAAATAAAATATAACTAGGGGCTGAGTTTTTCCATACTTTTGAAGCTGAAGTCAAATTTGAACCAAAAGTCCTCTTACCTTTGAATAACGACCTGTTTTCAGCTTTTGATAGCCTTACAAGAGCGTCTACACGTCTGTTGAGTGTAGTAGTAACTCACAATGGTGAGAAACTTCATCTTTTTCTTTGCCTTGGTGTTCTCTCAGACTGTAGGGGCAAAAGAAACAAAAATATATTCAGTTTAGGCACAGCAATGAGGTAAACATCACTGTAGAGAGCTGGAAAACCTGAAATGTGACAACTGTGTTTATAGAAGTCAGCAAGAAAGAGGAAAATCTTAGTCACAGTGGTGCAAGAAAAAAAAAGCTTCATATGCAGGAAGGTTAAAACTGAGAGGGAAATTCCATGTCCACAGCAGTGAGACCACTGCTTAAACTGTAAAACCCTGTTCACAAAACAAGTGCCTCCTGTGTGAAGTCTAAATATTACCTACACTGTTCCAATGCAGCAGGATCCAGTATAAAGCTCCATTACCAGGTTGATCACCATAATATTAGAGATGAGTTCAATATTATCAGTTAAATTTAATTCAGTTTATTTCAATAGTGCCAATTCACAACACGTCATCTCAAGGCACTTTACAGTTCACCAGATTATACAGTTAAATTGATTAAAAGTTTACTAAAAGCATGCTTGTAGCGACAGTGGAGAGGAAAAACTCCCTTTTAACAGGAAGAAACCTCCAGCAGAACCAGGCTCAGTGTGAGCACAATATTATCATCGCTCCAAACAAAAACAGCAGTGTCACAAATGTCTGGAAGTAATTTATTATAAACAAAAATTACATTAAAAAAATGTAACATGTCACAGAAGGTGACATGCAGAAATGACAGTTCCTGTTTTACTTCAATGCGGAAGCATTACAAAGCCATTATCGTTAGTTAAACAGTTCAACTAAAACTTAAAAAACAGTTTTTAATATTCTTTTTTGTTTCTGGATTTTTTATTTTATTTTAATTTTTTTTATTTTTTCCTACTTGCTTTGATTCTGTTTTATCTTCCTGTATTTTAATCATGTAAAGCACTTTGCATTGTCTTTGTACTGAATTGTGCTATACAAATAACTTTGCCTTGCCTTGCCTTACCAAGCATTACAAAATTCAATGAAATTCAGTGGAAAAATTACACAAAAATTAAAGCAAGCAATTTGCCTTTCACTTACTCCAGTTAGTGGTGTCAGCACATTTTTATTTTAGCTTCTAAATCCACTGGGGATGTTTGCAACACCAGCGTGCCATTCTTCTCTATTCCTAACTTTCATCCAGTGGTACAAGGTCCTCGGTGGAGGAAGTGGCACTAAACGCAATGTGCGGAGGGACAGGTCATCCTGCCCTCTACCCCTGTAATGAAGGAGTAACAGCATAAGGCAGGGGTCTCAAACTGGTTCCAGAAAGGGCCGAGTGGCTGCAGGTTTTCTTTCCAACCAAGCAATCGCACACCAGAGTCCAGTCATCAACTGAGTGCAATCTGAACATGATACGTTTTTTATTTAGTGTCCAATACTGCACACTAAATGCATTGCTGTGTTTCGGCCTTATTATTTAGCGTTTTGGTATTAATTTAAACAACTTAAACTTCCTTTTTATGTCATTGTCCTTAAAAATTATTAATGGAATATCACTGAAACAATATATTCAGAATAAGTTTTCTTCATTAGGTTCAAAATACAAGGCCAGAATTGACAAATAATTATCCCATGGACCAATAAGCCGAAAATGTCCCTATTTTTATTTATTTTTTTTATTTCTCAGAATAAGAAGATTGTATCTTGAAGATATTGTGGAATATTTCTACAGATTTAATTGAGAGATTAACTACACAAGGGGGGAAGAAGTTTAGGTTTAACTGTAAACGGTGCATAAAATTTGTTTCTGGTTAACTCAAAAAAAGTGCGTCTGACCACTTCATATGCATTCTATTTATATTTAATTCTATTGTTACCCTAATTTAAATTTGTAAAAATACTGTACATCTGCAAAAAAAAAAAAAAAAAAAAAAAACTATTTAAAAACAGAGAAATAGACGTTCTTATAAGAGCCTTTATGTTCTACAGAAAAAAATAAAAACCGTAAAAAAAAAGCAATTTCTCTGTTCAAAAACCACATGCATTATTAATCCCTGTTCTGTTGTTTTGGGTTTAAAGCTGTGTCAGCGGAGTAAAACAGAATGAGGTAGATAGCATCTGGTTAGTGTATTTTCTGTTTACCAGCAGGATCAGGGATGTTTGCTAAAACTAACGTGACCAACCGCCAACAGGGGATAGTGTAACCTAAGACCATCAGCTCCTCCATCTGTGGCTGACGCACCACAAATGTACGTTAGAGACAGATGGAAGTGGTAAGGACAGCGCGTCTGCCCACATGTAGTGTGGTTCAACTGAACCAAGGGCTTTTTAGTGGCTTTCTGAAAGGTGCCCAACAATAAACAAAGAGCCCTGAAAAATAATACTATGAAGAGTTCGGTTTAATCCTTTACAACTGCTTTAAAAAGGAGAAACAGGTGTTTTCTCTTAGAGGGTCACACCCCTCACCTGCTTTTCCCAACAGATTGGGATAATCCTAATTAAAAGGAAAAGCCTAACAGCAGAGTTGAATGGGTTTCCTGCAGGACATTTACTAAATCCATTCACTAGAGCAGTAGCTTCAACATCAGAAACCTCAACTTTAATCAACATGGAGATGCAGCTTACTGTAGGAAAAGGCATTTAAAGGTAAAGAAATATCTAGATCTATGCAAATCAACAGTTCTCACTAAATCACCCATAGATTGTGTTCTGCACAGCCTCCAACTCCTGTTATAATGGAGGCTCATCCCATCCAGGACCAAAATGACCTCAACTCCACTCTGAATTTTTAGGTATTAAATTTCTGAAAATGTTAAATTATCCCGAAATAAAAACAAAACTAAATAGCAGTGCGAAGAAGAGTTTCACCAATCAAGCTCTAAATCAAAGGCTTGGGATACATGGACAGAATCTGTTATAAAATCTGCCTCTTCTCATCTAAAGGGGGCAGACTGAGGAAAATGTGGCACAGATTAGAGTTTAATCTGGAGGCAAAAGGTTTAACAGTGCTCTAGTGTGTCCGCTCTACCACAGAACTGCAAATGGCACATTAGAAGGAAAAAACATGACGTAAAAATATATTAGAAATTCTTGGAAACTATTCTAATTTCTGACCTAACAGTGCTGTAAAAAGTATTGTCTAGCTTAAATGTTTTTGTTTTTCCTTTTCTAAAGCTAAAAATTGGGATTAAACTAATCCCATTATTGGAAAAAGACCACTTGGATACATCAAGTAAAAATTTCATTTATGAGAAGGGAAATAGCAATTAAAACTAACCTTGACCTATATTTAAAAAAATTTATTATCCATGTTGGGATATCATGAAGAAACAACAAGCTACGGTCCAATTGAGATAAATCTTAAACAGATGAGAAATAATCCTTGTATTAATGGAAAAGGTTACAAAGATTTTCCTCTGACTATCGTTCTGCAGCAAACCACGTTATTTAAATAAGGACAAAACAGAATTGCTCTGCATAGACACATTGAGCACATTAATATCTTATCCTGGAGGTCACAGAGAACCCAGAAAAATACTTTATGTACTGCAGGCCTCGCTTGGCTCATTGTGCATGATTCAACAAAAAGAAATACTGCATCTACTGTATATCCTGCAACATCTGGCATGAAGAAAATTGCATCTCACATTTCTGAAGCAGACTTTCTTAGGATCAAATAGATAAAAAAAAAAAAAATCACATTAAGCTGGGCTAAAATATATATTTACCGTATGTAAACTAAGGCTAAGGAATTTATTGCACTTGCAATATAATAATATTTTTAACAAAACAATTTTCAAATCGCAGATGCCCTCAATTTGTGTCACATTAAATATAACTGGAGAAGGGCACCGACTTTCGCATTCCACACCATCAGGTGGCAGAAATACACTTAAAGTTGGTTTGGAGCCACACAGAATGGAAAATATATCCTCCCCGGATTTAATTTATACACATCCTCATCCATTGTGTGTGTCTGTTACTGTTAAGTTGAATTTCATAACATAGGATTGATTTATGTAGTTTTAGTTCAGGTTAAAATCAGCTTATTGAACTCTTAATCTATATTTTTCTATGTTTTTTGTTTTTTTTTGTTAAAATTACTTTTTTTCTTACCAATGTTGATTTATCTATTAGCGCTTAAACAATTAATCAGATTAATCGTGACTAATTGATTATTAAAATAATCGTCAACTAATCTCCTGGTAATGGTGGCCATCCATTAACAATTAACTGGAGTATAGAGACTGACAGAGAAATCCACTTAGAGCAGTAATTATATCAAGATTGTAAAAAAAATATATTAACATTTTGCATTTAAGATAAATAAAAACATTTTCCCCTGTCAACATGCTCTATCCAGAAGTTTTAGATTCTCCTGGCTTAATTTTTATAAAAAATATTCTTTAAGGAACCTTAGACTATCCGATTCTTAATCGATTAAACGAAAAAATAATCAACAGAATATCAATTTGGAAAATAATCCTTTGTTGCAGCCCTAGTATCTGTAGTATGCAAATTATTCTGGGGGGGACATCTCTGATTACATTCAAGACCCCTAGATGAATTAAAGAGAAATTATTTTTTCTTAACGCCATAAAAAAAAAAAATCTAGTTCTGAAAAGAGAATTCCATATATATCATCTTTCATGTAGTACATATATCAATGTGAGTAATTAACCACAATAATTTTGTCGTAATTTTATCTTTGATAAATATAAATTGCTTGTGAATTTTGTCCACATGGGATGACTAGGGCTGGGTATTGTTCAAAAATTTTCGGTTCCGGTACCAATACCGATACCTTCACTTCGATACCGGTTCCTGAACGATACTTTTTTCGATACCAGTTTTTAATATCAATATTGAAGAAAAAGAAAATTACACAACATAAAAAAGTACAAATCTTGAGTTTTATTTTAAGCTCTGATTTTTCCATTTACATTTTTCCTCTTACATAACAAAAAAAATTCAGTGTCTAATATTCACTGTTACATTGTGAGGACCTTTTTACTTAGCAGTTTTCCTTTAGAAAAATTAACATGTCTGCTTTCTCATGGCACAAACAAGCCCGTTGAATGGGATCCTACTGACAGCGCACCGCTGGTATGTGGGGGTCTGAGCGGTTCCGACAGAAATATTGGAAGGCAGGATGAACTGACTGCACTGATTAAGTTTTCAGGTGGATTTTCCCTCTTAAAAACATAATAAAACTACTTTATTCCCACTGATCACAGCAAATATAGCTGCAAGGCAAATAAAGGATAGAGTAGCTCCGCCCAACGCGCGTCAGAGCCACTTTTCGACCGCGCAGCCAGAGCAGCAAAGCTGCTTCAGCCGCGCGTCAGAAGCTGGTACAAGCAGCAAAAAAGGAAGCAGCAGACGTGATTTTGCTGCTCCTTATGCGTCCAGTTTGAAATTGCAGCATTATTCACTCCACTCTGGCTTTGCTCTGCCCACGGGCTGCTGAGAGGAGGATGGTCGCGCCGGCTGCGGTCCGCTCTTCTTGCAGTCAAACACCGAGCAACTTTCTGCTATTAAATTGTTTCTGTGCACGATGTATTGCATTGCGCACTATTGGCATCAGTCTTAATATAGTGAAGCCGCACTTTTGACCTGGGGGGCATTTTAAAGGGGTTCCACGACGCTCGCAACCAGTTCACAACAGATACACATGAACCTTGGCTGTAGGCGTGACCACTTATGTATTTTTCCTGGATGACGCAATCACGTTAAGTGTTCCAGCCAATCACCGAAACTTGGTACCGAAAGACGAGGCATGTTTCGATACTCTGTAGAACCGAAGCATTTCGGTCGGTACCCAGCCCTAGGGATGACCTGGTAGTGGTGGCCAATAAAAGGCAACGGGTTGCCATGGTCACCCCTGGCCCCCCATCTAGCTCCGCCCCTGCAGATATAATTTATCAATTTGCTTGTGTATTTGCCTTATTATAGTATTTATAAGTCTGAAGAATCACAAAATCCCTGAGTAGGATTCTTGGTCTTTTGGGCATCTGTTAGCCACTGCCTAAACCAACCTCCTTCTAATCAATGGGTAAATGACCAAATAAATATTACGTTAATTAACTCAAATTGGAGCTAGAGACTGATGCAAATCCTTTAATTATTTGATTTTTGACATGAAAATAACCATTAGGGAACAATTCTACCAAAACTTTTATTTAAATAGTGTTAGAATTTGAGAAATAATGCGCCGAGAGTAATAGGGTGGCTTCTCATTTAACCCCCTATCCAAAAAGTGCAAGCCTGCAGCAGTAGGTTTATTATTTTTCAATATTCAGCACCGTGTCAGCTGTTCCACCCAAGTTAGCAAACTGAAAGAGAACATATGGGACCATAACACCCATGCAAAGGCTAGTTAGAAAACAGGAAAGTAGTTGAGCAAAAAAATACCACCATGCATAAGTCATTGAGAGAACATTCTTTAAATATACACATGCAGGCTTATGCAAAGGACATTATAACAGTGTGAAAATCATTGTAGATTCTACTACTACACAAATACTTGTTTGAAAGAGTATGGACTGGGCAGAGGGTGGGAAAACCGGCATGCCTGATGGTCCACATGGAAAACATTACATTCCATCTTAAATGGCTCATAATCCTCGCATTTTCCACAGACATCCTCATTTAGCACCACTCAAGCCAAACCTCAAACATCTAACAGCAATCTCAGACGCTTAAAAACTAGTTCTCTGTTCAGACTGACCTTCAGGTGATGTAGTCCATGAATTTGTTTCTTTTTAATGGTGTCAATATGCAAATAAAATTAATTCAATTTTCTATATAGTTTATTTTATCCATAAATAAATTCCTTCAAGAAAATAAACACCTAGCAGCCATTCAAAATGGTCTTTCCGAGTCAAACGCCAGCAGAATTGCAGCCCACTTCCCTGCAGCTCCCAGTAAAATCCCCTCCAACTTCCAGCCACTGGCCTTTTCCTGGGCGTGCATATTTTTTACTGCGACTCCACCTTTTCACTGAATTAAAGGGTCTGACCAGAAGGCAATGCTTCTCTTTAGATCTTTATGTCCACAAATTATGACAGATAGAACATTTTAGTACAAAGATTGAAGTTTAAAAAGGAATTGTAGAGGATCAGCCAAGGACCCATCAAGGAAAATGGGGACTTTTTGAATTGCTACTACTGTAATCAGGTGAGGTTTTTTTTATAAATCTGAAGTGATTATTAAACAGGAAGAAAAAACAAACTTTATCGCACCAACTGTCTATTCTGGGAAGAGTCTAGCCAAGCACACATTGGATTATTGAGGGTTCCTCCCATCAGAGCTCACACATAGAACCAAACGTTCCCCACGCTCATTACTTCACATCCACGTCCCGCCTGCCTACGTACGTTCTTATGCAACACTGTGACGCAGCTACCGTGCTTCCCACCACCCACCTGGCTTCTGATTCACACCACCAAACCACCTCTTCACCTTTCACTCAACCATCCACCCACCAACTGCCCAGTCTCTCCATTCAAAGAAAACACTCACTCTACTGTTAGAGGCGTAAATCTGTTGGTACCTCCTTATGTACAGTCCTCTTTCATTTGTTTTTTTGTTAATAAACTTGTTGAATAAAGTGGAGCTAGATGTTGTCATATTTCCTCTCAGCTGGAGAAGAATCAGGCCAGCATTCACACTGACACAGAGGAGAAATGTATTTAAAAATATCCAAAACAACCAACCTCAGGGAGGATTCGTCCCACTTACATGATAAAAGTCCAGTTGAACACCCTGTTCCCCGCTGTTAGGAGAGACTAAATATAAAGGAGTGGTGGTACATGCCATTTTAAAAATTCTTTTAAGGGCTTTTTTTTTTTTTAACGACCTAAGGCAATTTGGAAAAACCCAGTCAAGATGAGAAGTGAGTGAAAAGTAATGCAACACTGTTGAGAGAAATAAAGTGTAGAGAATCCCAAAGGAATGAAGGTATGGATTAAAATGTTAGTTTTACTGATTTCTTTGGGATTGCATCATACACTATATTGCCAAAAGTATTTGCTCACCCATCCAAATTATTGGAATCAGGTGTTCCAATCACTTCCATGGCCACAGGTGTATAAATTCAAGCACCTAGGCATGCAGACTGTTTTTACAAACATTTGTGAAAGAATGGGTCGCTCTCAGGAGCTCAGTGAATTCCAGCGTGGAACTGTGATAGGATGCCACCTGTGCAACAAATCCAGTCGTGAAATTTCCTCGCTCCTAAATATTCCACAGTCAACTGTCAGCTGTATTATAAGAAAATGGAAGTGTTTGGGAACGACAGCAACTCAGCCACGAAGTGGTAGGCCACGTAAACTGACGGAGCGGGGTCAGCGGATGCTGACGCGCATAGTGCGAAGAGGTCGCCAACTTTCTGCAGAGTCAATCACTACAGACCTCCAAACTTCATGTGGCCTTCAGATTAGCTCAAGAACAGTGCGCAGAGAGCTTCATGGAATGGGTTTCCATGGTCGAGCAGCTGCATCCAAGCCATACATCACCAAGTGCAATGCAAAGCGTCGGATGCGGTGGTGTAAAGCACGCCGCCACTGGACTCTAGAGCAGTGGAGACGCGTTCTCTGGAGTGACGAATCGCGCTTCTCCATCTGGCAATCTGATGGACGGGTCTGGGTTTGGCGGTTGCCAGGAGAACGGTACTTGTCTGACTGCATTGTGCCAAGTGTAAAGTTTGGTGGAGGGGGGATTATGGTGTGGGGTTGTTTTTCAGGAGCTGGGCTTGGCCCCTTAGTTCCAGTGAAAGGAACTCTGAATGCTTCAGCATACCAAGACATTTTGGACAATTCCATGCTCCCAACTTTGTGGGAACAGTTTGGAGCTGGCCCCTTCCTCTTCCAACATGACTGTGCACCAGTGCACAAAGCAAGGTCCATAAAGACATGGATGACAGAGTCTGGTGTGGATGAACTTGACTGGCCTGCACAGAGTCCTGACCTCAACCCGATAGAACACCTTTGGGATGAATTAGAGCGGAGACTGAGAGCCAGGCCTTCTCGTCCAACATCAGTGTGCGACCTCACAAATGCGCTTCTGGAAGAATGGTCAAAAATTCCCATAAACACACTCCTAAACCTTGTGGACAGCCTTCCCAGAAGAGTTGAAGCTGTTCTAGCTGCAAAGGGTGGACCGACGTCATATTGAACCCTATGGATTAGGAACGGGATGTCACTTAAGCTCATATGTGAGTCAAGGCAGGTGAGCAAATACTTTTGGCAATATAGTGTACCTGCAGCGGAAAATAGCTGGAGTGAACAGGACCGACCCTATTACATGTACAACACCGCCCCCACACACACACACCTATTGCTGTGCACTGTTGGTAAGCTGGCGAACAGAAGGCTTCTGCACTTTCCCTTAAAAGAAAAACAAAACAGTCAAGAGAAACATCCAACTTATTATTAAAGTAAAGATATAAAAAGCTGTTTTTTTTTCTCTTTTTTATTCCTTTTTTTTATTATTCATTATTATCTCAATATTTTCATCCTTTATTGCACTGTTCTTTTATTGAGATCCCATGTTTTAAGTTGATCCGCTTGACACAATGTCTCCAGAATTGTTTGTTGTCCTCTCTGACTCTAACCTGGATTTGCTCCGCATATCCATCTGGAAACCTTCGGTTGAAGTAATTTTAGAAGGGGCGAAAATACTGGTTAGCTGATTGGCCTATGTTGGTGATAGACGGGCGAAATAAACCAATCAGATCAACGAAGCATATGACGTACTAACAGAGCGACGATGAAGAGGAGCCAATTGATAGATCAAACTCAAAGAGCAAAAACATCTTTTCTTCTGAGAAAAGCCTCCAGAGCAGTGTTTTGCTCTTCTTTCAGTGAAGAAATACTCTGTAATTCCGATAAAACTTGCTCGATAGCCACGTTAACGCTAGTTTCATCGGCTGAAGCCACCATGTTCTTTAGACTGAACTGTCGCGCTTCTCGTTGCGTCACACCTCAACCCGCCTCAAAGCCAACGCTGATTGGACGTTCGTTTGGTGAACGGCTCCAAATTTTCTTCAACGGAGAGTCTCCAGACTGATTAGCGAGCTAAATCTTGAAAGCTCGCGAGATCAGGATGGTCTCACGAGGCTACTCTGACTCTGCCTCAAGCTTTAATATGCTCTACAGCAGGGGTCACCAACATGGTGCCCGTGGGCACCATGGGGCCTTCAAGGAATGAAAATGTCTAAAAGAAAATTAGAAATTTAAAGAAACGATAAAGATTGACCCTTGCAATACATAGGTCAGTATTGGTAGCTCTTCCTGTGACTCAGTGCCCCTGCATTAGCCCTAAACTGTAAAAAGGTTGTTGACCACTGCTCTACAGTTTGATCAGTACATCTTTTATCCTTTTATCAGTTCTCCAGTTTGCTGACACTGTTTTGTCTTGTTTTTTTGTTTTTGCTGTACTTGTTTACTGTTTTCCTGTATTTTTTTTCTCTCTTTTGTCTTGTCTGTTTAACTCTGAAAAAGCATAAACAAAATAGAAAAAAAAAAGATATAAAAATCAGAAATCCACCCAGATAAATTTGTTTAAACTAGGGATGCACGATATTGGGATTTTGGCCGATATCCGATATGCCGATATTTTAAAACTCATGTAGCCGATAACATATATCAATACCGATGTTAAAGCTGGACAAAAATTTGTAGTCATTGAAAATATTATCCATTTCTGACACTTTGAAAAATAATATACTCAAATATATTTTCATATGCTGATATCAAATTGATTTTTAAAAACGCGGTATCGATCTATTTTACTCTCAAAATCTCGTGAAATTTCATCGTTCTGTTACAAACTCTCGTGATATTTTGCAAATTCTTGTGAGATTTTGTTAGTAAAATAGATCGATACCGTGTCGATATATCAACATATAAAAATATGGCAAAATTTCGTGAATTTTCGGGGTATTTCGTAGCATAACGATGAAATATAGCAATATTTCATTAGTAAAAGAGATTGATATGGTGTTTTTAAATGGCAATATATCAGCATATGAAGATATTGTGATGTTTTAATGTATCAATATTTTTTTTCCTCGTCTTTAGAAGTTTTTAAATCTGTAAAACAGAAGTTTTTGAGGAAGAAGAAGTAGTATTTTTTTATTTTATTTTTTTTTAGACTTTAGAAACTAAGAAGCTGATCAAATATCGGGTTAAATATCGGTGGGGTGGCCGATGTCCGATATTCAGTTTTAAGGCCGATACAGGCCGATACCGATAGGGGGCCGATTATATCATGCATCCTTAGTTGAAACACTACAGACAGCCAGCATGTCTGACTATCTGGCTGCGCCACAGTAAACAGCCCGACTAATAAACCAGTATAATTGTGTTGTACTCTAAGTTACTCAATTCTTTAAGAACTCTAAATAATAATCAAATACATTAGCAGCAGGAAATAAAGAAAAAATCCTTTACTATTAATTTGTGTTCATGTGTAAATACCAAGACACCAGTGTAATTCTACCAGCTCATGTCATAAAATCAATGCCCCATTATACTGTAGCCCCCCCAGCTTCTTCTAAGAAAGCAATATGTAAAAAAGTGAGCTGGAACATTTTAATAATCCTGTTAGACAACATTGGGATTTGGTTTTGTGGCTCATGGAGAGGAACTCCAGCAGAGAAAAATCCTTGAGATACTTAAAATGTTTTTCTTCTTTTATTTGGGTGTTTTTTTTGGCCCACTCAAAATGAAAATTACTACATTGGTATACACTAACTTTGATTTATCCAAGACTATAATTATAATAACAAGATCAGTTTTTTTTTTTAAATAAGTGATTTATTATTTTGTTTCTCATGTTCTGGGCCTTAATCAGAGACATGATGGGCTGCACTGTAGTCAAGAGGTTGCAGATGGATTACAGAGGGATGCCAAGCAGCTGACACAACCGAAGCGTAAACAAGAGATGACACTGATGGTCATGATTGAAGAGCTAAATTGTGAGAAAAACAGGGCATCAACCAACAAGAGCAGGAAGTGAGAGATCCAGCTGGACCGCGCTGCTCATGAGCACATTTGGGCCTCCCTGCAGCAGCTGTGTATGTCATGATCACACCAACTACACCTCCAATCACAGCTGCTCATGGGAAATGGCTCTGTTGTTTATGCTTTTCTTTTTTTTTTTTTCTCAGGGCAGATAATTATTCACAGATGATGCAACAAAGTCTGTGTGGAATACCTTCCTGACAGGTCTAACAGATCGGTGTAATCTCAGGTGTGGGCACCCTTCCAAGTGTAAAAACACTGGGCCGGATCTATCAAAGGTTTGCGTGTATAAAAACGTGAGCTATTTCACTGCGCACGCTAAAAAATGTACAAACTGATCTATCAACAGCGTGCTAAAAGGATTTGGTCTTTAAAACGTGCTAAATAGCGCGTCTTATCCATTTAGTACTTTTTCTGCAATGAATATGCAATATGGGGCGTTTACACGCAAAAGTGCGTCTTGTGGGAGGAGAACATGTAAATATATTAATTTAGCACTCGCAAAGTGATTTATCAAACCTGAAAGCAATTTTGCTAACGGTATCTGACTCAATATTTAACACGTTTCAAAAGAAGGTGCAAATGGTCTGTATGCGTAATTGCGCACACATGGCAGCGGTTATTGTCGCAAGAAGGAGACATCGAAATGAAGCAAGGAGACGCAGAGAACGCATTTTTTCACTCCGTGTGAATACTTTTGGAATGAACGAGGACACGATCATCAAAACATTTCGTTTATCCAGCATTGCCATTTTGGAGCTGCAATTCCAGTGATTTGCTCCTCACAGAGCGTCAGCTGTACTTGTTCCTCAATGCTGGTCAGAGGCATCTCATCTGCTGTGCCCCCTCCTGTTTTGTTCGCAGATGTTTTGTTATATGCCAGTTTTTCTTTGGTTCGCCTTCTAATATCCTGGTATCTTCTTTTTACTTCATCCACTGTTCGCAAGGTTTCACCAACAGCGTTTACTTTATTACAGATTTGTTCACATATAGCGTTCCTCTGTGTGCAAATGTTTGTTGGCTTCATCCACCAACACCTCCATTTCCATGGGGTCGAATTTCCTTTTGCGCCTTCTGCTGTCCAAACTCGCCATGCCCCAAACCACAAAACGCGCATAACCATCATTTAAATAGGGCGTCTCCAACAGTTTTGCACCTGCCACCAGTTACGCAATCGCTCTTGTTAAATCACCTGCAAACCATGGTTCAGCCACTCGCGCAAAATTCCAGTTTGCGAGCGCAAATTACTGCACGCAAAATTGATTCTTGATAAATCCGGCCCACTGTGGCTAAATTATCCAACACCCCCGAAGATCGGACTAATTAAATCCAACCGGCTATGATGAACTCTACAAAATCTGTTAGGCTTTAAGAAAATAAAACAAATACAACGATATCTGCATGAAGCAATGACAAAAAAGCAAATATCATGACAGATATCACAAAAAAAACTATTGAAATCTATCAGCCTTCATTTGCTTGGAAATTTCATCCACAAATGTTTAACATTTTATAGCACAACAGCAACCATGAACCTCATTACGTTTTAGTGGTTTTTTTTAAGCACATGTCTGGCAAGTTATGTAAAATGATGAATAATATTTAAGACTTTCTACAAATAAAACTCACTGCAAATATGTGTGTTCAAAAGTAATCTAATTACTAAGAAGAGTCCAACTCTGCATTGAAGACTCCAGAGGGTTGTGAGAGAACATCTGTCGAAGAACAACATCAAGAATTCAAGCAGAAAGGTAAGATAGCAGGTAGTGATAAAGTTGAGGAGAAGCTTAAAGCAAATTAAGGTTATATAACAATGTCCACCACCTTAAAATGTTCTATATCCATCTGTCAATGTCCATTTAACATATAACTAAGCTTTTATCTAGTATTTGGATCAATACTTGCAATATTGGAGAGTTATAACATGTCAGTTCTTATACTTCTATATTGGTTGGAGAAAATTGGTAACGGTGCATCCTTACATGCAATCATTTTAAAAGATGAGGGGGCGAGTAGAAAGCCATAGCTAAAAAAAAAAAAAAAAGTCATATCAAGTCCGGTTCACAGTTTTTCTCTATATAAACAGAAAAACTGCACTCTGTTCCAATATGACCAAAGCTAAAGTTTTGGGCTACGGGTAAACTGTTATTTATGGTGGACAAACTAACTGTGCATCATCTGGTGGAAAAAAGCCTCATGTTAAAGCACTGTAGTGGAAGTGTTGGATACATCTTCCATTGAACATAAAATAAAAATGGGCAATGTATCCAGCTTAGTTAACAATAGGAGAAAATCTGTTGGAGGTCCCAAAAGCATTGTGACTGGGACAGTGGTTCACCTTCCTGCAGGGCGACATGCAGGAAGGACATGCAGGGTTTGGATTAAAGCAGGTTTGAAAATGGCCCAATAAAATTTTAGACCTGAATCCAATAGAGATTCTGTGACCTGGAGTTATTTTGCAACAAAAAAAAAAAATTGGCCAATTTTATTCAGTTTGTAGATTTGCAATGCCTGAAGAAAGACACCCTGTAGCCTATAAAATACTTTGCCAAAGGCCTCTGTCTACTTTTATATCTAAATGTGTCTGCAGTGGCAGTGGATGCCATCCATCAGTGCATGAATTAGTGTATGTTTAGTGTAAAGAAGCAGCTGTAACTAATAATTATTTTGCTGATTAATCTGTTTATTAGCTTTTCAATTAAGAATTAGATAGCAAAAGGTGCCTTAAAAGAAAATTTTATACATAATTTTAAAAAAGTGATGGTAAAGCTATGCCTCAAGAAACAACACCGTGTCAGCTAACAGATCAGCTTCTCACAAACCACCTTTATAGATGTAAAAGTGTTTTTGTTTTTTATCTTAAATGCATGGGCAAAATTACTACTCTCTCAGCTAACTGCATGTGTTAAGAGTTTACTATTAATTGATTACTAAAAAAAATATTTCAATGGTTTAAAGTCCCTTTGGACTCTCCAGACACTGAAAAGTAGAAATGACATAAAGTGTGGAAATATCCTTTTATTCTACAGGGTTCATTTTGTTTATTAATCTGGTGGGTTGACTCAGTAATTATGGTAATATGATGCATTCTGAAAGATTTAGTCTAGTCCAAAAGCTTCAAAGGAAAGATTGAGGGGGGAACGAAGACAAATGCTTGTATCCTGTCCGACCACTCTGAAATAATCCATCATAATAAATACCAATAAAACCAATCATTCTTAAATCAACAGTAGAAATAATCAAAAGCAATTAATATTTTTTAAAGACGCTGTAAGTTTCTTGTTTAATATGTAATCGTTATCTTTAACAACAGGGAATAGAGCTACCACAGAGTTGAAGGCAAATACCAAGGTTATGTCAGAATGACCTTCCTGCCAATGAGACTTTACCCAAACTAAGGGATTTCTATCACGCCGACTTCACTGTGACCAGAGGCCTTGCATCTTATCTGAGCTGTTTACAAAACTGTTAATCTCATCATGACTGCAGCAGCTCTGTGAGACTCATTCACAAAGTGGCTGCAGGAAAAGAGCTACAGACACGGGTCAAGTCAAAGGGAGAGGGGGAGGAAACATTTGGGAGTCATTAAGTAAATGAATGGGGCTACAGTGGAGCGAAGATTGAGTACAGAATGGCGACACAGCTTCTCGCTCATATTCAACCTCGGATGTAGATCCCTCATTATTATCCATCTTTATCAGGACATTTCCTTTAAAAATCAGAGTTTTTATTCCTGGAGAGTTTTAGTTATTTAAAATCTGTTTGATGAATACCCATATTTCTATGCCAAAAAGTGTACATCAAATTAGAGATAAGTAAAATCCAGACCTTATCATCTAAATTAAATTACAACAAAAAAGAAACTCAAATTCATTTCAATACAATTCCATCTATGACTATACTGCAGTACGGAGAATTTCAGTTGATAATGTCATGTTGATTTATTATGGATACTCTATCCAAGGTGGCAAAACTAAGTTCAACATCTAATTGATTTAATATTTTTAAACAGGCATTAGATACAAACAGAGCCAGCCTCAGTGTGTTGCTTCTCACCCGTTATAAAATTCTGGGGAATTGTTAAGACTTTAATATACAGGGTTCCTACAGCATAAGGCAAGTTAAATTCAAGACTTTTTAAGACTTTTTAATGCCACTTGAAATAAAAATTTAAGACCAAATTCAGAAAAACCCTCTTGCGACAACTTAACCCAAAGGTTTATTTTAACATAAACCACTGCACTAATGTTTCAAATTCTGAAAAACTTCCCATACAGGAACTAAGCTAAAAACACACAAATGACAGATATATTTTAACAATTATGTAATTGAAATCACAAACTTTGTTTTAGCAGGGAACAAAACAAATCAGTTTTAAAGCCACAACATAACCAGTGCTAAGTCTTTTTTGCAGCTATTTTTCTTTGTATGGTTTTCTTAGTATGTTTGATTTGGTGATAAGTGGAGGCGTTGCAGAGACAAGGGTGGAACTAAACTGAGAAATACCGGCTGTTTATCAGTAACTCGTTTTTGCCGCTTTGTGTTTCGTTGTTCGCATGTGCGACTCCACTGCCTTTATTCCCATCGTTCCGAGCTTGAATGACTTCTTGCACTAAATCCACTGAGCCTCATATATGTTCCCTGGTTTTAGCCATGGAGAAAACTCTTGGCTGGAGCCAATTTTCGTTACATTTACACTTGCTCATATTTTCCAGACAAAAAGTTAATGGTGCATCTCCCAAATGTCCCGGCCGTAACAACGCTTTTATTGGTTCCGCTATCGGGACGGAACCAATAATGGCGAGCCGTTATTTTTTTTAATAAAAAAAAAAAAAAATGTCAATTTTAACGTTTTATTTAGATTAAAAAAATAGATCAAAATAAAAATAATACTATTTATGATGTTTTAAAAATTAAGACCTACGAAAGACTGATTTAAGACATTTTAATACCAATTAAGGCCTTAGTTTTATTTTGAAGAATTCAATGCCTTTTAAGACTTTTTAAGGACCCGCGGGAACCCTGATATAGCGGTATCTTAAACTTCAGTTGAGGGAAAGATGATTTGTTTTTTTAAAGCGAACAAAAAAACAAAAAAAAAAGATGTATGTCACAGAGAAAACATGACAGTCCTGACCTGACCTGATCCAACTAAACCAGGTCAGGACAGGACAGGACAGGACATGAACAAAAATGTGTGACTTGTTTCCTGACTCAGGATTTAAAATCCATCAAACCTTTTGCCCCAAACAGCTGTACAGTCCAGCTGGGGGGGGGGGGGGGGACTCAAAAGCTTGATAAGAGTGCCAATCCAAATGCTGGGGAGGGATCACAACTGTTGTGCCTCGATTAAGAGAAAAACCTTTTAAATCCTGACTGCCACCAGCTGACAGGTCTATTTTTAAACTTAAGTGCACTGTCGCTAAAAAGTAACATCTTTAATCATTTCAATCCAAGCTTTATTTCTCAGGATTTATAGGTTTTTAGTTTTATTTTCTTAACGTTTCATATTCCAGCTCTACCTGTTTTTGCACAACTACAGAGAAAAACTTAAGCAAACATCGACTCCCATCTTTCGGCTGGCTTTCATCCACCGCTGTAAAAGCAACAAGACATGTGGCATCATGCCAGCACATAATGGCTGTTGGACTGTATAAACAGGAATGTCAAGAATACGGATGATTCCAGGTTGTGTCTTTATGTTTAATTAAACTCAAACCACAAAGGGTACCGGTTAAATATTAACAGTCAAGTCAACATTTGCCTCCCCCACAAAGGATAATGTTTAAACAGTTTTTAATCCATCAAGTGTTGTTCAACTTATTTCAAGCTGAGAGGAGTGTAAAAAAAAAAATAAGGACAATAGGACAATCTATTTTGTCATGTATACTGAAAACCAGGGCAATAAAAGAAAATCACTAATGTCTCCTTAGCTGACAGCAGCTGGTCACCTCTGGGAGACGTGAATTATATTATTGACCATTTTAGCACAGATTTGCTTTAACTTTTAATTCCTCAGAGTAAACACTGGAAAAATAAAAATTTCAGCACTTCAAAAAATTCCTTCCTTCAATTGTTTGGTATAAATAAATGCAACATGTCTATGGGCGAGAGAAGGGGTATACCCCGCCAGTCCATCGCAGGGCAACATAGAGACAACCATTCATGCACACACTCACACCTAAGGGGACTTTAGAGAAGCCAATTAACCTTTTTGGACTGTGGGAGGAAGCCGGAGTACCCAGAGAGAACCCACACATGCTCAGGGAGAACATGCAAACCCCATGCAGAAAGATTTCGAACCCAGGACCTTCTTGCTGCAAGGCAGCAGTTCTACCCACTGCCCCACTGAGCAGCCCCAACATATTTTACATCCTTTTCATTAATCAGTGTAAAGAAAAACATAAAAGCATGAGGAGCGTGTTTTATTAGGGGAGAAGGAGGGGTTCATCCAGTAACCGGTGGGTTGCTGCTCCGTTAATCTGTATTCCTGGCCAAGACACCTCATCCAGCCGCCTACTGTTGTTCATCAGACGGCAGGGTGTCACCGACTCTACGGCAGCCTCTTTTCTGTCAGTCTGCCCCAGTGTGGCGACAACGTAGCGTACCACCATCAGTGTGTGAATATGTGGATGAATGGGCGACAGGTACTGTAAAGCATTTGGGGCTCATTGGACTTAAGGCTGGTTTATGCTCAGAAGGTCGTCCACTTATGTGTCTCAGTTAACGCAGATATGCCCCCGCCCCTTCCACAAACACTCTGGTACACCTCCCGCTTGTTTTGCTTGTATGACCGCCGTTTTGGAAAACGACTCGTAAAGTTGGATCAGCTAGAAGAGCGAGGTGCGCAAGAATGCTGGAACCCCCTGATCTTTTTCGCCCTCATGTCCCTTCGTTTTCGCACAAACTTGCCCCCCACTTCCCTACCACCTCAGCTGTATCCAGACCCACAGTTAGTTCATGATTGTCCCTCTTGTGTTGTAGCGCAGACCATGCCTCAAAATTGGGCATGAATCAAAAATATCTGTGTCACACCCGCGACAAGCTCACTGCAACACAATGTTGCAGGAGTTTAACCAGCCCTTTAAAGTGCGATACAGGTGTAGGCCATTTAACCTTGTTTTAAACTGTTAGAATGCAAAGATAAATGGAGATTCTACAGTATAAAGGAGTATAATAATTATAAAAGACACATATCTATCTTCAATTAAAGCAATATGTCGTGTTTGTTTCGTATACAGGTGCTGGTCATAAAATTAGAATATCATGAAAAAGTAGATTGATTTCAGTAATTCCATTTAAAAAGTGAAACTTGTATATTATATTCATACATTACATACAAACTCATATATTTCAGATGTTTATTTTGTTTAATTTTGATGATTACAAATGACAACAAATGAAAATCTCAAATTCATCATATCAGAAAATTAGAATATTACTGAAGACCAATAAAAACAAAGGATTTATAGAAATGTTGGCCAACTGAAAAGTATGAACATGAAAAGTATGAGCATGTACAGCACTCAGTATTTAGTTGGGCCTCCTTTGGCCTGTATTACTGCAGCAATGCGGCGTGGCATGGAGTCGATCAGTCTGTGGCACTGCTCAGGTGTTATGATAGCCCAGGTTGCTCTAATAGTGGCTTTTAGCTCTTCTGAATTGTTGGGTCTGGTGTATTGCATCTTCTTCTTCACAATACCCCATAGATTTTCTATGGGGTTAAGGTCAGGAGAGTTTGCTGGCCAATTAAGAACAGGGATACCATGGTCCTTCAACCAGGTACTGGTAGCTTTGGCACTGTGTGCAGGTGCCAAGTCCTGTTGGAAAATGAAATCTGCATCTCCAAAAAGTTGGTCAGCTGCAGGAAGCATGAAGTGCTCTAAAACTTCCTGGTATGTGGCTGCGTTGACCCTGGACCTCAGAAAACACAATGGACCAACACCAGCAGATGACATGGCACCCCAAACCATCACTGACTGTGGAAACTTTACACTGGACTTCAAGCAACGTGGATGAAGTGCCTCTCTTCTTTTCCTCCAGACTCTGGGACCTTGATTTCCAAAGGAAATGCAAAATTTACTTTCATCAGAGAACATGACTTTGGACCACTCACCAGCAGTCCAGTCCTGTTTCTCTTTAGCCCAGGCAAGACGCTTCTGACGCTGTCTGTGGTTCAAGAGTGGCTTGACACAAGGAATGCGACAGCAGAAACCCATGTCTTTCATACGTCTGTGTGTGGTGGTTCTTGAAGCACTCACTCCAGCTGCAGTCCACTCTTTGTGAATCTCCCCCACATTTTTGAATGGGTTTTGTTTCACAATCCTCTCCAGGGTGCGGTTATCTCTCTTGCTTGTACACTTTTTTCGACCACATCTTTTCCTTCCCTTCGCCTCTCTATTAATGTGCTTGGACACTGAGCTCTGTGAACAGCCAGCCTCTTTAGCGGTGACCTTTTGTGTCTTGCCCTCCTTGTGCAAGGTGTCGATGGTCGTCTTTTGGACAACTGTCAAGTCAGCAGTCTTCCCCATGATTGTGTAGCCTATAGAACTAGACTGAAAGACCATTTAAAGGCTTTTGCAGGTGGTTTGAGTTAATTAGCTGATTAGAGTGTGGCACCAGGGGCCATCAATTTTGAACCTTTTCACAATATTCTAATTTTCTGATATGATGAATTTGAGATTTTCATTTGTTGTCATTTGTAATCATCAAAATTAAACAAAATAAACATCTGAAATATATGAGTTTGTATGTAATGTATGAATATAATATACAAGTTTCACTTTTTAAATGGAATTACTGAAATCAATCTACTTTTTCATGATATTCTAATTTTATGACCAGCACCTGTAGGCTTTAGTCCTTTTGTGAGCTGCATCCAAAAGACATGTGCACGATCACCCAGCAGCTTATATAACCAAGTTGGAAACTTCGAAAATGGCAAATATCACCACTCAGCACCTTAGTTTGCATCACCAATCTTTGGCTTTTCCTGTTATTCTGCCTAACATGCAAAACAGGTTTTTAAGTCTCTTGCAGCAGTTTTAAATTTTCAGCCATGGCTTAACATTTTGAGTCTCCATCAGCAGGAAAGCTGATAGAAGGTAATGGGTCTAAATAGGTGCGTCACAATTTGAGTTAGAAGTGAGGAGATGCATGTTTTGCTTTATGTTGCTTCATATTTTGTTAAACTCCCACCAATGAAAAACTGATTAAGGCAGGGGTCTTTTCCAAGGACCCCCAAACTGATGGTGAGATGGAGCGGGGACCCGCTAATTACATATATTGTATAAAATTGTTATATATATTATATATATAAAACTGGTCCTATATCACTCTATTACACATGGAGTCATGTAACAAAAGTCATTTCTCCCTGGGATTATTAAAGTACAGGTGCTGGTCATAAAATTAGAATATCATGAAAAAGTAGATTGATTTCAGTAATTCCATTTAAAAAGTGAAACTTGTATATTATATTCATACATTACATACAAACTCATATATTTCAGATGTTTATTTTGTTTAATTTTGATGATTACAAATGACAACAAATGAAAATCTCAAATTCATCATATCAGAAAATTAGAATATTGTGAAAAGGTTCAAAATTGATGGCCCCTGGTGCCACACTCTAATCAGCTAATTAACTCAAACCACCTGCAAAAGCCTTTAAATGGTCTTTCAGTCTAGTTCTATAGGCTACACAATCATGGGGAAGACTGCTGACTTGACAGTTGTCCAAAAGACGACCATCGACACCTTGCACAAGGAGGGCAAGACACAAAAGGTCACCGCTAAAGAGGCTGGCTGTTCACAGAGCTCAGTGTCCAAGCACATTAATAGAGAGGCGAAGGGAAGGAAAAGATGTGGTCGAAAAAAGTGTACAAGCAAGAGAGATAACCGCACCCTGGAGAGGATTGTGAAACAAAACCCATTCAAAAATGTGGGGGAGATTCACAAAGAGTGGACTGCAGCTGGAGTGAGTGCTTCAAGAACCACCACACACAGACGTATGAAAGACATGGGTTTCTGCTGTCGCATTCCTTGTGTCAAGCCACTCTTGAACCACAGACAGCGTCAGAAGCGTCTTGCCTGGGCTAAAGAGAAACAGGACTGGACTGCTGGTGAGTGGTCCAAAGTCATGTTCTCTGATGAAAGTAAATTTTGCATTTCCTTTGGAAATCAAGGTCCCAGAGTCTGGAGGAAAAGAAGAGAGGCACTTCATCCACGTTGCTTGAAGTCCAGTGTAAAGTTTCCACAGTCAGTGATGGTTTGGGGTGCCATGTCATCTGCTGGTGTTGGTCCATTGTGTTTTCTGAGGTCCAGGGTCAACGCAGCCACATACCAGGAAGTTTTAGAGCACTTCATGCTTCCTGCAGCTGACCAACTTTTTGGAGATGCAGATTTCATTTTCCAACAGGACTTGGCACCTGCACACAGTGCCAAAGCTACCAGTACCTGGTTGAAGGACCATGGTATCCCTGTTCTTAATTGGCCAGCAAACTCTCCTGACCTTAACCCCATAGAAAATCTATGGGGTATTGTGAAGAAGAAGATGCAATACACCAGACCCAACAATTCAGAAGAGCTAAAAGCCACTATTAGAGCAACCTGGGCTATCATAACACCTGAGCAGTGCCACAGACTGATCGACTCCATGCCACGCCGCATTGCTGCAGTAATACAGGCCAAAGGAGGCCCAACTAAATACTGAGTGCTGTACACGCTCATACTTTTCATGTTCATACTTTTCAGTTGGCCAACATTTCTATAAATCCTTTGTTTTTATTGGTCTTCAGTAATATTCTAATTTTCTGATATGATGAATTTGAGATTTTCATTTGTTGTCATTTGTAATCATCAAAATTAAACAAAATAAACATCTGAAATATATGAGTTTGTATGTAATGTATGAATATAATATACAAGTTTCACTTTTTAAATGGAATTACTGAAATCAATCTACTTTTTCATGATATTCTAATTTTATGACCAGCACCTGTATTTCTGATTCCTGGTTGATGGGACAGGTGTTGTGAATGAAACGGTTGCCAGCTTGAAAGAGCCCCTGTGTCGCTGAATGTGTGCATTGAGGACTGAAAGACATCTTCTGCCTCCATTTATCTGTTTACTAGAGTGTGTTGAATTTAGGACTGCAACAACGAATCGATAAAAATCGACTTTTAAAAGCGTTGGCAACGAATTTCATCATCGATTAGTTGTGTCGCGCGATTAATGCGTCCTCCCGCAGGAGTCCCTCTCAGCGCTGAAGTCAGAGCCGCAGGATTGCAAATTAAGCGCGCATGCGCCGGGATTGACGGCGCAAATTGATCACAATAATTAAAATAGCCTGCGCTTTGTAAAGCGAAAAAAGTCGTAACATGCAACTTTTGTAAAAACAAATGAACATGGCACGGAAGCACCACTGTTATGACGCAGCACCTGAAAAGAAAACATGCTGGAGCCTTGGATGGCAGTGAAGAGAGCTGATCAGCAGGATGAGCGACAATGTTTGTTTGGTTTTAAAGTGGGGAAACGTAACGTTAGTTTCTCAGGTATCTGATGCTTTCCTTACCTTGTTAGTAGGTTACAGACAGTGATAAGGTTGGCTACTTATTTTACTTTTAATTTCATTTGAATTAGCTTAAGCAGCGTTTATATTTTCTTTATAAATAAATTAACTTGCAAATTATGAGGGCAAGGCTTTTAAAGTTTAAATCTTCTGGCAAAGATAAAGTAAAGAAGTTCCTGCAATTTATGGAAGTAAAGCAGAACAAATATATATATATATATATATATTAGTGCTGTAAATTGATTAAATTTTTTTTATCACGATTAATCGCATCAATGCCTAAGTTAACTCGCGATTAATCGCATTTTAATCACACATTTTTTTTCTGATTGAAAATCATTTAAATACTCTCGATGACATACAAAAAAATACATACAGGCTAGGTTTGTGCCAATGTTCTTTTTTTTAATGAAAACAGGTCACAGACACTGATTTATGCCATAGAAACATATGGCAAGAAGATGGGGAGGCATGTAGCAAAAAATAACAAATATGTAGCCAAAAAAAAAGGCCCTGAAAAAAAAGGCTGATGTAAAAGACAGTCTTTACAGCTAATACAGTCTTTTGAACAAAGACAAGCATTTTAACCTACTGCTATAAAATGCAGTAGAGTTAACATTAGATGTTAATTAACCAAGATAATAATGAACAATTCTCAATCAATACATCAAAATCAATAGACCGACATCACTAGATGGAGGTAGTCTATGCTCTAGAAAGTTACTTTTCAGCCTCTTAACAAAAATGAGAACACACACACACCCACACATGATACTGACCTGTGGCGTACACAGACAGCAAGAGTGCCGTAAGAGATTCCATTTCACCTCAGTAATCTGTTTTCTCAGCGTATTTCAGGTTGCTACTACTGTAGTTACCAGACACTCAACTTGTTTGTTGGGGGTGGGGCTTAAAGAAACGGCACTAGCGCCACCCAGTGTATGAGCGTCTTTTTTCCTTGAGGAGCTCTCCGCTCTCGAAGCCTATGGAAAATGCATAGACTGGGGGAAAATTGCCTCGCCTTCCCGCAGGCTGCAGCGGGATGCACTTGGAAAATTGTACCATAAAACCACATAGCGTTAATCTCACGTTAAAAAAATTCTCGCCATTAAAATGGCCTCTCGTTTACGCGATAATAATGCGATAATTTTGACAGCACTAATATATATATATATATATATATTTGGAAAAAAACATAATGAGTCTTTGTAAAAGCTGTAAATAGTGCACTTTTGCGAAATCACTAATTGCAAAGAACAGCCATCAACAACAGAGTAATCTCCACACAATGAGGGTCAGCATAAACAAAGGAAGCCTGTAAATTCTCTAACAGTGTTGCTCTTGATGTGACGGTCCCAGAGGAAAGCTTAAATACAGCCTTCATGTTGTCTGACAGCTCTTACTGTGCCCCCATTGTTGACTTGTCTCCTAAAGTTTGGCTCTCCCCATTTGTTCCAGAGGAAGGTTTGTGCAGCTTAACAGAAAGAACAGAGGAACTTGACCCTCTGTTTAAACGGCTCAAGGACAAAATTCAGAGCAGCCAAACAGAAGGAGCCTTCCCGCATGAGAATACATGTAGTATTCTCATGCAAAACGCAAATGTTTCCAACCAATAAGAAGGGTAAGCTCATGTAGGTTGATGCAAAAAAAACAACTACCGGTAAAAGGCAAATGAGGATGTCAGGATGTCTCTCTTTAAAGGGAATCGATAGTAACAGATTAGAAATTAATTGAGCCGATTTTGAGATTTAAAATCATGTTTTTTAATAGGAAAAAGGAGGTATATCTAAAACTAGTGTTATGCAACCGAAATGCTGACGAAACAGATCTCCTACGAGGAAGAGAAAAATCCCCAAGAACTGATCAATGCAAATAAATGCAAACATCCCACAGACAAATCTCCACCTCCTCAAAGAAAACCTTTCAGGTGAGACCTTGACCTCACTGTGTTGCTTCAGGTGCAGAAATCTAAAGGTACGTAAATCCAACATCCTGCAGAGGAGGAGCAGTGTTCTCATCATCTCAACTATTTGCCAATACTTTACAGATGAGGCAGCTGCTTCCAAAAATAGACTGGATGTTTTTTTTTTAGATCTTATTAATTACAGAAAATGAGCACCCCTGGGATTTTTTTATTTTTTTTTCATGTAAACACCACCAGGGCTGCTGTGCACTTGTGCATGACGAACGCTGGTAAACAAAAGGACCACGTTGTTACAAAGTTCACGTTTTGGAAAACACGGCTTGTTTTGTGTTTCTGGAGTTCTTGCTCGACACTAGTCAAAGGAAGGAGTGGCAGTACATGGCACTACAAGGGAAATGCCATTCCTCTTAGGAATTCAAATATGCTACTCTTGAGCCTATAGGCATGGGCGGTTCTAGAAAGGGACAGCAAAAAAATTAAATAGTAGGTTAGTTTTTATAAAAGTATGTATATTTTTTGCCTTGACTTAAAGAGGTAATATAGTTTGGAGATGGAATAAGAGGATTTACCTTTTAAACAGGACATCTCTATTATCTTATTTCAAGTCCATAATAGGTAATCATCTTATTCTAAGAGCTGAAATACTGATTCCCTTCCCAGATAATTTTATTTATTCATTATATTATGTATTATTTTATTTACCTGCTTAAATTAAGAGCAACATGAACTTATATTGAAACATTTTAGATCAGTTTCTGCGATTTAATATGTTGCCTGGACAATTAACTTTGGCAATTATTTCAAACTTAGACTCAGACTGAGATAGGATACTAGGGATGCACGATATTGGGATTTTGGCCGATATCCGATATGCCGATATTTTAAAACTCATGTAGCCGATAACCGATACTGATGTTAAAGCTGGACAAAAATAAGTAGTCATTGAAAATAGCAGTTTTTTTTATCCATTTCTGACACTTTGAAAAATAATATACTCAAATATATTTTCATATGCTGATATCAAATTGATTTTTAAAAACGCGGTATCGATCTATTTTACTTTCAAAATCTCATGAAATTTCATCGTTCTGTTACAAACTCTTGTGATATTTTGCAAATTCTTGTGAGATTTTGTTAGTAAAATAGATCGATACCGCGTCAATATATCAACATATTAAAATATGGCAAAATTTCGTGAATTTTCGGGGGGTTTCGTAGCATAACGATGACTTATAGCAATATTTAATTAGTAAAAGAGATTGTTTTTAAATGGCAATATATCAGCATATGAAGATATTGAAGTTTTTAAGTCTGTAAAAAAGAAGTTTTTGAGGAAGAAGAAGAAGAAGTAGTATTTTTTTAATTTTATTTTTTACACTTTAGAAACTCAGAAGCTGATCAAATATCGGGTTAAATATCGGTGGGGTGGCCGATGTCCGATATTCAGTTTTAAGGCCGATACAGGCTGATACCGATAGGGGGCCGATTATATCGTGCATCCCTATAGGATACCATTTTGTTTTAAGATCAGAAGTACGCAACCTTGGCTTTCTGGCACATTTAATATAATTAATATACTAAACAATGTGGTCTTGATCTAATTTTATATGTGTGTTATTATTTTGATGTGTGCCGCCATGAATAAACATAGCCTCCATCTGTCAAATTTAGTAAATTTGACAGAATTGATGTTGAAAACGTTTGTTACTTTTGTTTGTTTGTTTTATTATTTCCCTTTGGTTAATAGTGATCTAGATGATAAAATTAAATAAAATTAAAAAAATTGCAGCAAAAGGCCAGAGGTCTACAAGTTATTCATTCTGTTCCTCTTTGCCTCCATGTATCTGGGGGAGGAGATGTTGGAAGTGACTCACATACACCATGTTTACAGCTTCATGACACACAGCCTCCAAGGGAGATATTTTTCTCGGTCTACATTAAACGATCAGATGGTTGAAAATCATTACTCACTTAACTACATCTGATTTCAGCCAATTTAAAATCTGATATTTCATCAGAATTCTGTCTGGATTTTTTTCCCCCAAACACACCAAGCACAACATTTTCTATTTTTTTTTTTTCCTTAATACCGTGAATTCACCACTATGATTTAACAGACATGCAAAATCTTAGTAAACCATTTATGGCAATCTAATAATAAGCAGACAATGCAATGAAGATACCAGCTGTGATAAATCACTTCTTACAGTGGTTTTTGATGTTGGTTTTAGCTTTTCTAAGTTTTCATTTTCACCTTATTGAAAGGACCATATGACGATCTATCCATTAAAAGGGAGATAAGAGAAATTTGCAAAACTATTCAAAACCCTGGATTGAAGCTGCAGAGAACAACAGCTTGGATTGGACAATACTTTTAACAGACAAGTGCTACAGACTTCTGACTAGTTAACCTTACTTAAAAAAAGCACGCAAACCGATTGATTTTAAAACCTAAGTACAGTGGAATAGGCATTAAAGGGGAATGCCGCACGCACGGGCGACGTCATACACACTTTGTTTTTAAAACATATAAATATAAAAAATATAACCGCGAATGTCTGGGGGACAGTGATGCCTACATGTTATGAATGCTGGCGTACCATAACGAATAAATTATGAACAGTTTAGTTTGTGCCTTCAAGTCGACTACCCATAGGAAGACTTTACCTGGATATAACCTAACGGAATATCTCCAGAACGGCTCCAAACGACACAAAACTTATATTGGTGAGTAGAACATGATGTAATAGCTTAAAATCAAACAGCGTTCCCCTTTAAGTGTTGTATTGGCAAATCCTTGTTTAGTACAGTTAACTTAATCTTGAGTTTAAGTAACTAAAAAATGTGTGCGGTGTACTTGACAATTTACTTCAGATCTACTCCTTAGACTTAGTATGAACTACAGTAGGATTACTATTTCAAACAACGAAGTAGTGCCATGTGAACTTTATTTTGTATCTACTATAAACACAATCATTTAAGTTGGGCTAACTAATGTGACAATCCCTGCAACTTAGAATCTCTTGTTTTTACTTACTTGAAGAGTGATACTGATTTATTTATTAAAACCGTGCAAACCGATAAAAAGACCAAGTACCAGTTACTTATGCAATACTTCAAACTTTCATTTTACCTTATTCCATTATGGACATTTAGCCTTTAATGCAGAAAAGCAAGAAGAAAGCAAACATGAAAAGAAAGCCAAAAAAAGTAATGGGACACAATAAAAAAAATGGACCAGGATGCTCTGGTAAGATGAGGAAAAAAATTTAGATTTGAGCATAAATTTACAGATTACAACATTTTGAAAACCTTATTAATCACATGTTTGGAATAACTTTGTAGTATATTATCTCATACAATATGTTGGAGTTTGTGGGTGTGAACAAAAAATTTAAAATACACATAATTTAAACATTCAAGGTGAACAGATAGCTGTATATGCCTCCAACCAGGACCCAAGGAAACAGTGCTGCATTATGCATGCATCCATTAGTCACCCAACACAGCCGCACAGCAGAAAATATCCACATTTTCAAACGGATAAGATAAAAAAAAGAAATTAAGTCTGAGAAGATGGAGGGAAATACTGAAAATCCATGATAAGGATAATTGCTGAGGTAGATCCCTGGACAGGAGCCTGAGCAGGAAATTAGTGTGATTACTCTACAGGAACTAGTTTATTTCTGCATCCACCCAACCTGTCATAACTCACTCATACGTCCATTAAAAATATTGTTTAAAAAAAGAAAAACAAATATATGTAAAATCCAATAAGAATGTTTTCTTCTTATAACTAAAAGTTTGTATTTTGATTATTTTTTGTTAATTTTAGCAGAGACTCACACCTGTCCGCAGGTGATTAACACACCAAAACTTTACAAACATGAAACAAAACAACTCAAACAACCTTTCAACCATTTCCGTAAACATTTAAAGCCTTTACATATTTGTTGCATTTTATGTTGGAATCTTTTTAAGTAGAAAACTCGATAAAGACCTACCGTGCAGAGCTTCCCACGGGTTCCTTTAGTTTAAAAGAGTTTTGAGGGAAAATCTGCTTTTGACGCTGTTTTCCTTCTCTAAGCTTCTCCTCCACAAACACGGAACATGGTCAGGGTTTGTGTTGACAAAGCGGAGAGTTACATGCTCTCCCCGCAGCTCTGCGGGTTTGTCTGGTTGGACTGAAGCTGCTGGAGTTTGAGGGAAACCAGCTGGAGCGACTACCAGCTGCTTCCGTCTGACTCTTTCAAAATAAAAGCTCCTGCAGTGTAAGTTTAGTTCGTAGTCAGCAGCAGGGGATGATCTAGGATTCTCGGAGACCAGGGGCTTAGCCCTGAGAGTAAAGATGAGAGTGTAGACTTTCTGGTAAATACTGTTTTAATGTATAATATGACAGATTACGAGATTAAAGAAACTGTTAATCTGTGATACCGCCCGAAATACCTACCTGTAACAGTATGGTAAATAATTCACTGAGCTCAAGAAGAAATACTATATTAACTACCTAAATTATGCATGCAGTATATATACCCTTCCTTGTCATGACCATCCTTGTGACGGTTAGCATATGGTGTAATTTTCTATTTCTTCAAACTGTAAAATTCTCGCAAAAAACTAAATTATAATAAAACTAAAATGCTTTCTTTAAACCAAACTAAGATGTTCCTCTTATATTTGGCGAATTTATGTTTGAATATTTTGCAAAAATATGTTCTGGTGCATGATGGGTTTTTTGCATCTAAAGGCTTATGTTTCCCATCTTACGTGCAACAACGTACATTACGTTGTTGCCAGGTTGGGATGTTTCCCAATCTGGCAGTTTAGGATGGCCGTCTATGAGTGAAAAAAATGTTTCTTTAGATTTATGGCCTAAGAGATCAATAGACTTTGGTTCAAATCGGGTGAGATTTTGTATATCCAGGCGGTTTATGAACATTTTTTGGGCTGGAAGATGTAAGTCTTGGGGAAACTTTTGGGCCTGTAGCCCAAGTAGCCGCCCCCTAGATCCGCCACTGGTCTGCAGGCTGTAAGATGTTTTGTGGGTTTTTTTGTTTTTTTTTGCATTTAATGCTTGAGAGCATCACAAAAAACTATGTTTTTTATGTTTATTTTTTTTTTTTTTATATTAACCCGAAAAAGGACTGCATGTATTTTTGCTTGAATCAATATTTTAGAATACAATGCAATAGAATAGAAGATAAGAATAGCACAATAGTGAAGAGTTAAAAAATAAACATATGAAATAATAGGGGTGTAAATAATAATCGTTTAGTATCGATGCATCGATCCAACAGCCGACGATTCGATGCATCGACACGTCCGCAAGTGTATCGATTAATTTTTTTCCTCCGGTCTATTTTTATCCATTTGCTCCTGGAAGTAATTCTGACTCACGTGCTGCGGTGGCGCTAAAACTATTTTGCCCTCCTACCGCGCTTCCTTTAGCCACTATACTCTTTTACACTTGCACAGACACACTCGCGTAAACACAGAGGCATTATTATTTTTCAGTGAAAGGGGAATACAACTTTGCTACTTCTGTTATTTGCTGTTGTTTCTCAAATAAACTGCATAAGGACATTACAGCTTTCATTGATTTATTTCAAATTTGAAACATTGTCTAGTCTCTAAGGTAAAAAAAAAAGTAACCAATTAATCGAATCGTATCGTATTGTATTCTTGAATATCGAAAATAATTGAATCATTGGGTAATCAATCAGGAAATTGATACTGAATCGAATTGCCATGATGGGTGCGATTTACACCCCTATGAAATACTGCACTTTAAAGTGTTTTAATAATATAAAAACTATGCACCTGGAGAATAAACAACCCACATACAGCTATGGACCTTTTTACAGTAATGGATATTTGGAAAAAATGACAGCAACATCAGAGATGTGCAAAATGACATCAGCATGTTATTTAACTGACTAAGATAGAAACTGTGCAAAATCAGCATGAATGTAACAAGTTATTGAGGTTGTTGGGAACAATGTTGGTTATAGAGTCTTCCATCTGCTGGGAGGAAGGATCTGTGCTAACACTTCCTGGTGCATTTATCTCTTATTTAAGTAAAATCATTGGTTACTCTTCCTACCAAGAGCAACGATTCTAAGATCAGGTGAAAATTAAGTAAGCAGACAAGTATGCAATACTAATAATAATAATAATTTATTTAAATATGTTTATATCTAATAATGTATTTAAAAAAAAATATATATATATATATATATATATATATATATATATATATATATATATATATATATATATATATATATATATATTGTTGTTTTTTCCGATGATTAAAGTACAGAATGTGCACATTACTCATTGTCCGATCACTTTATTTTATTCATTAAATCAGGTGTAATGGTCCAAAAATGACTCAGTGCTTGCATAGCCTTATTACTTTGTACTCTGTTTTTTTTACTCTTACTTGAGTAATTTCTTGTACGACTTCATACGTTTACTTTGAGTATATCAAACAGAGGTAAAATGTAAAAGCAATGCTACTTCTGCTGGAGTAAAATGTTATGGTACTTAACCCACCTCTGTGTATGTTATAATATGTTCATCTCAGTCCTACGCCGAAAACAAAAGAGTGAACACTAAGTGTGCTTTTATTTTGAAGGGTAAATTACATTTTTCCATTATTTCCCTTTAAATCAGGGTGGGTTTGTCTGTCTCTCTTACTCACACAAGGACACACACACAATCAAGCAATGTTTTACTTTCTCACTGGACATTTCCCTTTGACCCTTCCTGCAAACCAAATGCCCTTTTAGAATAAAATAAGACATCTTTTGCAGTAATAAACACAGAAGGCACAACCTTTAAACCTCCTATGGATTCATTTTAAAAGCCCATCATTTATGTATGAAGCTGAATCTTTAGATAAAGCAATAGGTAAATTAATCAAACTGTCAAATAACTGCATGTAGCCATATCCGTTAAAACATGTCTATAAGTAAAGGTGCAATACGTAATATATAATGCTTTGCGAGATACCATACATTCAAAGTATACTCCTGAACAAGCTGTAAAAATGTAAAATGAGGTCATATCTATGTAACCTCAGACAAGCTTCCTTAGAAGCTCAAAAAAACATTATAAAAAAACATGAAATCATAAGTTATCTGTGAAAAACTGCCCTTTTAGAACCGTAGCCCTAATCCTGGAAATAGGTCCTGATTTCTAAAACCTATGTGTGCTATAAGCTGCACATTGAGTAGTAATGCCCTAGAGCACAGCTCATTATCTGCTCTGACAAATGTTGCATATTAAGTAAATACTATATGCTAGTTTCCATATATATTTGTCCTCTTAAGATGTTTTTATTTTCAAAAAATGTTAAATTTTTTCTTAAAAGACTTTAGCGCTTTAAATGTTTAGTGTTTTTATTTCATTTTAATTATGCTTATTTTTCCATAAAAGTGTTATACAAAACATTTCTTTTTGAGTCCTTTATGTGCATTTTGAACCAAATATCTCAACAAATTTCCATTATGATCTCCTAATAACAGAGATTTTTGATTGATGGATTTTTGATCTCCGAAAACTTTTCCAACCAATGTAAACAACGTACAATTTCTACTTGCTCTCTGAATGGTATTTTCTTACTGTAAACACATTTTCATGTAATGCCCTCTGCTTTGGACCTGAGCCCATCTCAAGAACAGACGGATGGATTTGAGTTGCCATCCCTGCACACTAAACATTGAAACAATAAAATAATTGAAGGAACTGTAGATGATACCTTGGTATGACAAATGTGAGAGATTCTGACTTCAGCTTAGAATGATACAAACTGCAAAAACGATCTAGAAATAAGTAAAACTTTCTTAAATTAAATGTATTTAACCTTAATTTGAGAAGGTAAATGAGCTGATTTGCCAATGGATTTAGTGTTTTTACTCTTAAAATAAGATATTTAGATAATATGCACTTGAAATAAGACAATGCAATTGTGTTTTCTTATTTTAAATGTAAATTGTCTTGTTCCATTGGCAAGATGATTATTTAACCTCCTCAATTCAAGAACAAATGCACTAATTTTAAGAAAAAATTACTTATCTAGATTTAGATATTTTCCAGTGCAAATACAGTGAGATGTTCTGAGTTCTACAAAGACTGTTACTTTCAAATAGTGAAATTGTAAACAACCGTTATACTTAGTGGAAACCAAGTAAACATGCACTCATTTTAAAGCTTTTTTTCTGATTGTCAAAGTGCATTCTTTGTACTCTTACATGTAATCTCAGAAACCTTTAATAGGGTTTAATCATTCAGGAATGCAGACTGTCCAGCTCTACTCTGACCATGAAAGAGAGCAGTTACAGTAATGGATAATTGCATGTGGGATAAAAACTGCATGCCTGTAGACTCCCAAAATCAAACCTCTGAGTCGACTCTGCTACTCAAGCGTAAGGACTTTGTATTCCTCCTCCCAGCAGGGCTGGGTTACATGCATGCTGAGGATGCTTATCACCAAACAAATCAGCAGCCGTTCAGCAATTATGTCGTGTTGGTTGATAATAATGGGCCCCAGGGCCCCTGCTTTGAGCTTATTTTACTCAAATATTCCACATGGGCACGAGTTGTGAAGAAGTACCTGATAAGTGACGCTGCAGCTCATTTCACTCTGATGGGGCCCCCAGATCTCTGCTGTTTGAGAGCCCACTTCCTGAATCTGAAACAGAAGAAGTTTCCATTATGAGATATTCGGCCTGTGCAAGAGAGGAAGTCTGGAAAAGGCTTCTAATGCTCTTTCCAGGTGCAGCATAAGGGCTTTCATGCACATTTATTACTCCCATTATAGTTGTCGGGATCTAATTCAAACAATGTGACTTTCAGCCATAAATTTTTCTTATCATTATTAGTTCATGTTTGTATTTAAGAGATAAGGGGAACAATAAAGCATCCTTGCATCCGCTATAGGAAAGGAAGAGTGGAAAAGATAAATAGAGACTCAAAACTCCAATAATGAGTTGGATACTAAGAAAAAAAAAGAAACTCACCGAGGAGGACTGCAGTTAAAATTTATGACCACTGGAGTGATGACATGTCAGCCTGATTTACATTTATCTTGTTACAAGCTTGGGAGCGTCAAAGAAGAAAAATGCCATGTAAAACCAAACTGTTGTTCTTTTTCCACTACTTTGATTCACTGGTTACTCAAATTGTTTCTTTAATCAGAGCAAAGTTGTAAATAAGGCTTTACACTAGAAAGAGTTCAAATGGATACAAAAAAAGAGCATTTTGCATTGAATGTATGTGCTGGATTAATGTAAATAAGATGAAAGCATCATTTTGGTTTCTTGGAAATAGGCTAATACTAGTGCTACAAAGACTGTGAGGGATGAGGCTTTATGGAAATAAATAATCCTGATCTTCTAAAGCACTTTACGAGGCGCACAAGTACCAGAGCTTTTATGTTTAACTTTTAAGAGCAAGAGTTTATGGTAGGACTCTCTAAAACCAAGCACTTTAAAACATAACACTTTGCATTAAATTCCAAATAAACCTTAGATCAAAGGAAATACACTACCTGGCAAAAAAAAGTCGCCACCAAAGAAAAAGGTTACTCACTCTAATACTTTGTTGGACCGCCTTTAGCTTTGATTACGGCATTCACTCTGGCATTTGTTTCGATAAGCTTCTGCAATGTCAGAAGATTTATTTCCATCCAGTGTTGCATTCATTTTTCACCAAGATCTTGCAATGATGATGGTAGAGTCTGACCGCTTGAGCCCGATGAATCCTGGCATTGTCATCTTGGAATATGCCTGTGCCATCAGGGAAGAAAATTCCATTGATAGAATAACCTGGTCATTCAGTATATTCAGGTAGTCAGTTGACCTCATTCTTTGAGCACATACTGTTGCTGAACCTAGACCTGAGCAACTGCAGCAACCCCAGATCATAACACCGCCCCCACAGGCTTGTACAGTAGGCATGGTGGGTGCATCACTTCACCTGCCTCTCTTCTTACCCTGATTCGCCCATAGCAAATTGAAGCTTTTTTTTTCCCGGTTAGCCTCACTGATTAGTGGTTTTCTTACAGTCCCAATCCCTTGAGTTCCCTTCGCATTGTGCGTGTGGAAATGCTCTTACTTTCAGTGTTAAACATAGCCCTAAGTTATACTGTTGTTTTTCTTCGATTTGATCTCGCCACACCTTTAAGTGATCGCCGATCACCATCATTCAGGATTTTTTTCCTGCCACATTTCTTCCTTGTAGATGATGGGTCCCCACTATCCTTCCAGTTTTCAATAATGCGTTGGACAGTTCTTAACCCAATTTTAGTTTCTGCAATCTCCTTAAATGTTTTCTCTGCTTGATGCATGCCAATGATTTGAACCTTCTCAAACAGACTGACACCTTTTCCACGACCATGGGATCTGTCTTTCGACATGGCTGTTTAGGAAATGAGAAGCACGTCATTGCACCAGTTGGGGTTAAATAAGTTGTTACCAGCTGAAAGATAATCGCCCATGCAGTAATTATCCAATAGGAGGCTCGTGCCTATTTGCTTAGTTGAATCCAGGTGGCTTTTTTTTTTGGCCAGGCAGTGCATATTGGCAGTTGTGGCTGTTTTGTCTTGTCCTTATACTTCCATTTAGAAATGCTTGCATAATAAACTAATAGATTAGGTAATATATGCTTCTTTGCATATTCTTTGTGTGTGTTAAAAGCTAAAAAAGCTAAAAAAGTACTGTAAATATTGATCAAGAGGGGGCTTTGGGTTTGAATTATGGAGTAAAACACAAGCCGTTCTTTTTCTTTTTAACATTTATATAACTTATTTATTTTAAGGAAATCCAAAGACCTCCAGTTTCTTCATTTTAAACTGCAAACATTAAGGTCTGCAAGCTAATTTCCATAGCTGGTTCAACTGATGATAAAAAAAACAAATTTGGTCACACTGCAACTTGTGAGCAAGTCAAAGTTAAATCCAGTGGGGTAATAACATTCCAAGATGTTGCACATCTGTTTTAAAATCAAGCTTAATGCCGCTGTGGTATTGTAAAAAGATTAGCAGAAAAAAATCATCCTGCAGTGCATTGCAAGTATCATGGATCAGTTTCTGGTCCGTTTATCAGCTACGATTTAGCTGATAAAGAGGATCCGCTCTGTTTTAGGAACTTCTCTAGAAGCTCTGGAGATGATTTCACAAAGAAAACACTTTCATGAAATGAAGAACATTATGGACGGCAATCAAAATCTACAACTTGTGAAAAATATATATGTATGAGTCAGTACACCATCTAATTTCCTTTTGGAATGAATGACATTTATTAAAATCCACTTTGTGTACAATGCTAGGAAAAATTAAAATTTTCTTTCTTTTTTTTTAAAGAAATTCTGAAAATGTGCAGCAAGCATTACTTAAAAATGATGGTAGCAGCATTATGCTGTGGATATGGAAAAAAGAAGCCATTTGCAGTTGATGGGAAAGTGGATGGATTTTGTATATCGCAAAACTGAAAGAAAACACAACAAAGGCTGCAGAAGTCAGGTGGAGAAGATAATTTTTTTGTAAAATAAACTTTAAAAGGCAACACTTGTTTTCCCTCCACCTTTTACCGCTTTGTATTTAAGTATTCCATCAAATCCCTGTAAAATACATTTACATTTGTATATGCCAAAATTACTTATACACAAAGTTTATCCATCAATTTTAACCACTTTAAAATGCAGAAGTGAAAAGGAGAAGTCACCTGAAAAAGTTCTGGGTTCTGCATTATTTTTATTTGATTGAAAAAGACATTGTGACATTTGGGTAAACAGACGTGTTAGAGAAGAGGAACATCCATTGATAGCAAAGTGCATTTTTCCATCAAAACCCATTGCTGCCATTCCCCTTTTCTTCAGTGACTGGACAGAGGCCAACAGTACAGCCATTGTTCTCTCTCTCTGCATATTTTGAAAGCAGAGGAATTTGACCATGCACAACAGTGTTTACAAAAACGTGAGAAGACTCCAGGAAAGACAGAAACAAAATTCGAAACAAGTAAAAAAAAAAAACTGAACTAGGAGATTCAGCTTAAATATTTTGAATGCTTTCTATGACACAACTGCTTAACCTTACATAACTTTTCTTGTTTCAGTTAAATTGTCTAATAAATGTGGGCTGCAGCTTGGCTACATACTTATTTTCTCATGTGAAAACATGTTTTGTTCTGTCCAGGTTATAATTCAGTCAATTCAACTGTATGGCTCCAAACCACATTCAAAGTCAAGTGTAATTAAATTATATGGAAGAACATATTTGAATAAACCAAAACGAATTGCAATTTGCCACATGTGTTAAATATTACAACCAATAGATGCAGAGTTGTAGCAATGAAAGAATTGAACAGAAAATCATATTAGCTAAATAAATCAATAAAGGGCAATATGTAGCTGTAAGAATGGGAAATGATAAATAAATAGATATCTCACTCTGGCTGAGAAATAAAAAAATTAGTTTTCATAATGGTTTCAAGGGTGGTGTGTTCTGCTAAGGCTAGCTGCAGCAATAATCTTAATCTTCCTCAGGCTATTTCTAGATTTTCTGATAATGCAAACTGCCTTGAATATGGATTTTCATCCCTTGAACCTTTACTTATCACATGGTTATGCAAAATTGTGGCATGAAAGAGAGAAGCAATTGCTTCCAAGAATTTGCACACCAAAAACCTGTAAAGACTGGTGTCCATTCCTAAGCAGCCCCTTTTACCCTGTAGCCACCCAGTAGGAACAGAACAGGTACTGTCAATCACACATCATCTCTTGAGAAATATGGTGGTGGCAGGATTATGCTGTAAGTTGGCTTTTTTTTTTCCTTCAGGGACAGGGAAGCTTCTCTGATGGGTGGCTCTGAAACCCGTAATGGCCAATACCAATACCATACTGATACCATCTGTTTGAAAGTGATGTCTGTGTGTATATATGAAAAACTGCATACTACTTGGATGTAAAATAATTGCCATCATGGCTTTGTCAAGTTGCTGCCTACCTTTGTGAAGCAGGAAAAAGACTAATACAAAGTAAATCCAGTAGAACTTTTTGCCTACCTGGAATGGGTGACAATAGTTAAAAAAATTTTGGCTCTCAAAATGGTATCTGTGCCCTATTCGTTGGTACTCGCCGATACTGGTATTGGTATCGGTGTCAAGAGTTTGGTTGAGGTTTGAGGACCCAAATGCAGAGGCAGAGAGCCTGAGGTGATTTCTTGCAGTTTAATTGGTGAAAAAAGTAAACAAAGGCAGGAATCCAAAAATGCAACTTAAAATGTAAAACAAACCAGAACCATGGAGACATAAGGGGAAGCCGAACACCAGGAGCCAGAGAGAGACGAGGTAAGAAGACAACAGCAATGAGAAACCAGCAACGACAAGGAACCAGCAAAGAGTGACAGCAGAGGAGATGGCTGACTGAACAAAGGCAGGGCTAACGAGCAGATAAGGAGCAGGTGTGAGAGGGGACAACGAGGAAGCCAAGGGAAAAGGAACACACACACACACAAGAGGGTAACAGAGGACAACAAAGAAAAACCTGAGAACTAAAATATATCCAGAAAATACAACAACATAGGAAAACTAGAAAACATGGAGCAAAGTAAAACATTACAGAATCAAGACAGTGAAAATCGGTGCAACCCTAGTAATGACGAACCCCCTTTATGTCTGTCCCTGGCTCAGTAGAGCTTTTCTTGAAAAAGAAAAACAAATTAGATGGCGGGAAGGTTCCGATAATGGTTCTTGGAGAAAGATTTTGTTTGTTGTTTTTCAACCATGAAATGTTTTTAAGTGAATTCTGAATTGAACTGGGATCGTTTGCAAATAAGATGTGGTCTTGGTTGCTTGAGTCTCAACTTGCAGAGTTACGCACAAGCTGGGGAGGAACAGGTGTAAAGGCCCATTCATACCTCACGTAAAAGACGGATACGGATACGTGTGGAATGTTTCATACGTTCTAACCGTCGATTTCCGTACTTTGACACGAAAAGGGAGCTTACGCTTACGGACGAAACGGATCAATACGGAGCAATACTACCGGAAACGGTGGGGGCGCTATTGAGTTTTTAGTACAAAATGTCAACAAAATCACAAAGAAGGTTAGAATTCTGGGCTTTAAACAATGGCGGGATTCTGCCACCTAGAGGAAATACGGGTTATTGCGCACCTCAACGGACAGAGGTATGAAGGAGTCAACGGATAGAACGTACGGACAGAAATACGGACGTGCAGGCCAAACGTGAGGTATGAATGGGCCTTAAGTGTCATATTGTTCTGTTCACTTCAGTTTATTTATTAGTATTTTTTAAAAGACAATCAGGTTCAATATTTAACTATACAAAACCTAGTTCCATTTAATATTGTCCAATAAGAATAACTATACTTCAAAGTTACACTTTTCCTTGCTGTAAAGTCATGTATTTCCATGGGTTCTAAATCTATGTTTAATGAAAAAGAGTATCTGAGTTTTCTAAAATCACTTTAGCTGGACTGAATTATATTTCAGTGGAAGCTTCAGAGTCAAATGCCACATTTTTATATCATCTAATAAAGAACAAATGTTTTTTATGCATACACTTATGGAGCATAATTCTTATATGAATCTAATATGTATTGCAAACATCCAAACAATATCGCCTAACATCCCACCCCTTATCTGTTGCTTTTTCTACTGTTTGAAAAACAGATGTTGCAAATGAGTGATTTATTATTAACTCCTGCCAACTACAATTTATTAATCAGTCTCTGCCCTTTAGATAAATGTATTTGGCAGGGTTTATTTTTTCCTCTGTCTAACTCTTTTCACTCATAATTCAGCTGCTGTTGTCTGAACATTTGAGATGCCAAGGATGATCTCAGCTGTCCAATACAGAATAGTGCAATTTGCATGATCAAACAATGTACTTTTGTAATTCGCTGCAAAATCTGCACAGATTTTAGGCATTTCCTATCTGATCTAGAGAGGAATATTTTCCTGTTGATTATTAGGGCAGCAAACTAAACTTCTACATGGCCTGGGCGCAGCCTTATGTGGCTTGATGGAGGCTAGCTCTCTGATAATCAGCTTAACTAACCGTGCAGCTTATTCTGATAATTCTTCAGTTAACTGCCGTGGTTTTTCAGCTTTCAGAAGCTTGTGAAGCAGACAGTTGGTGTGTGCACACAGTCTGTGCAGATTAGACAGAGAGGGGCCTCGTTTGAAGGTGTCTCTGTTGACGGCTAATTTGAGAGTGAATAGCCGTTTTCTTTGGCCGGGGTTTGAAGTATATGCCTGGTTAGCAGTACCCATCTCATGTTCTCTCTCGCCTTCAGAGTGAATTAAAGAGGGCTCGATGTGAAGAGCTGGGTCCCTGCCAGGTGCTTCACTTGTCCCAGCCGCATGGGACACTAATTCTAACCACCAGCTTAGAAAAAAGTGAGGCCTACTATTCAAATAAAGCTTTCCCCATTGAAAACCCAACATTCTCACCTCTCCCCCCATAATTAAGCTCTAATTATTAACCTGACTGCCCTCACATTCAACCTCCAAAGGTTTCCAGCTCATGAAAGTGTCCATGAAAGGACTCCAATGTCTGACTCTTTCCAATTCCCTCAGGGCTCTTAAACAGCCTCCACACCCCTGGTGCCAGAGAAGATTAAGCATCTTTGCTCTCTCGCTGGCCAGATTTCAGAGTTATATAAACCTCAGATACGATGATGTCCCTCAAAATATTTTCCGGGCAGGACACGCCTAGCTGGGTTAGCATAGATGGCAGGTGTTTGAGGCACAGCTGTGTGGCTTGGGGGACTCAGGCTCCATGTCTAAAGCAGCATGACAGTTTAGCATATGAGAAATGATGTCCGTAGAGTGGCTGAATGGGCAGAGAACTTTATAAGAGGACTACAATGGAAACTACAAGAATGGTATTTGCAGCTCTGGTGGTGAAACTCACTGGAGATCAATCTCTCTTTAGATTTTCCAGGCAGATTTTTTTTATACCTCTCACTTTTTTCAAAGAGAAGAAGAGAAATAAGTAGTTTAAAACGCAACGAGTACCCAAATAATGCCACCATCCAATTATATATTCAGGAAAAGAAAGCAACCTAAAACAGAAACACTGAGCCAGGGGTACTTTCTGTATGAGGGTAAACTGTAGAGAGTTAATGGAAAGAAATAATTCAGATAATGGCTCAGTCCAGATAGCAGACACTTTTTTTTCATCACCGCAGGAGGATTCACTGATCATGTCTAACTCAATCTGACAGTGTAGCATATGAGACATAAGGACGTGGCGTCCTCAGAGTAGTTGCAGGGACACAGATGGATTGGGAGGGCTTCTAACCTGGAAAGGAAAGGGGTCCCAAAAGAAATTCATTAGTAGCATTTTTGTTTTACCGTTAGCTGTATTTAGCATAAGTTTCATGTCTGTTTATTTCTATTTGGCTGCAAGCATTACTGTGCCTGCCAAAAGCTGAATGCTAATTCTTCTTAGTCTAAACCTACCGATTTTCTTACTTCACTTCCACTTCAAGTTTCTGGATTTCTTATCCGCATACTAGAGCTCAGTGACTAATCACAAACTGGCTTCATAAAAAGTTTACTATTTCCCAGTGATGTTTTTTTATTTTTGTAGCTTTAAACGTTTGGATTATCCTTGCCAACCTCTGAATAACCATGGGCATCTTTCTATCACTCTTTCACTTTAGCCTTTAAACACAATCTTAAGAAAAATATTGTAAAAATAAAACAAAGGTGCTGACCTTGAAGCTAATTTGTTCAAGACAAGCAACTTTCCCAGCACTTTATTTATTAATAAACCTCTTAAAATAAAAAATGTCTCCACCTTAAGAGGCATGTAATCAAAAGCAATGGTTTCTGATTATATAAAACATGTAGTCTACAGAAACACCGATTTCACCTTTAAAATATCTTAACTAGTTTTCTCCTAGTCTCTCAAATCACTCTGAAAAGACAATATCTGGATTTTAAGTTTCTCCAAGATAGCTTTGTTTCCTATGCACCTCTAGAGTCAAAGAATTTTACTTTTGCTCTATGGTTGTTATACAGTTTGTCTGAATTCCTGCTAATATAGTTACTAACAAATATTATTAATCATATTTCTTACTTAGGGCGGAAAAAATTTGAAACAAGCTGTGATTAGTGAGCTTTAAAGGTTTTTTCCATAAAGTAGTCGAAACTCATTTTTTATTTAATAAAATTATGACATGCCTGAAGCCTTTAACATTAGAACAACTTCAGTCGTGAAATAGCACTTAACCTGTAATTATAGATTATTAAATTGATTGGTGTTCTTTTAGTATAAAGAATGTGGTGGAAACGATAACAAAATCCAAATATATATTAGCTTTCTACTGTGATGTATAATCATGTTTTCCCAACCCTTAGCAAAAAGTAGTTTATACTTAAAATCAGGCAGTGCACTTAGAGTTTACTTATTCTAAACTATATTTCATATACTTAACAATAGTATAGTCAAGTGTACTTGACTATACTATTGTTTACTTTATTGTTTACTAAAGTATACTTTAAGTATACTTTAGTAAACTTAAATATGTCCCAGTTTAGTTCGAAGTAGTATTACTTTAGTAATGCTTCAAGTACACTAAAAGTACATTGTTCGGTATACTTTCTAAACTTATATTTAAGTATTCTTAATAGAATTTACTTCAAGTATACTACTTTTTGCTAAGGGAAGTCATGTTTCCATTGGTTGATGAGGAAATTATGATTCCTTCCCTTGAAGGATGATGTTGACTCAGGAGGAAGAGTTTTCCCTTTAACCTGTGGGTTTCTGATTTTGCCCCCCACTCCGTCCTTCTAAGTTTTGTCCTTGGGCAAGATCTGCCCCAATGTGGGCTCCTTCCTGCCTGCTATAGGTGGTCAGAGGGCAGGGGGTGGCCGTCAGTCTGTAGCAGCTGTGACTACAATGCAGTTTACTGCCATGAGTGTGAATAGGGGAAGCGCTTTGGATTTGATCAAGTGCTATAAAAGTACAGTCCATTTAAAGCTCTGACTCTAAATCAGCTGCTGGGTTTCAGGCATCCAACCAGAGAACAAAGAACAAGAGACCCCAGCAGGAAGCCGACTAGGCTCTAAACCTGCCAAGATCACCCCGTTTAGATACGATGGTGATTAATATTTTGTTGCCTAGCCAAGTTTTTTTTTAAGCTTCTGTAAGTTTCCCATGTAATCTTTTAGCCTGTTTGTTTTCTCTATTAGACAGACAGATCTTTCAGCCAGTCCCAAATCCCAAAACAGGATCCCGCTTGCTGCACATCCTAAATGGACTTTTTGTTGGAACAGTAGCTGTTGTAGGAGCTGCTTTGGCAAGAACTCAAAGTAAGTTCTGTAAAAGAAGCCCAGTCACAATTATTTATTTGCTGGCAACACTGGTGTGGAAAGTTAATGTGCAAAAATAGTTCTTAAACCTTAAACTCCTCCTCTTTTTCCTTTTTCCCAGAAGCTGTGCTCTGTAGTTAGTATTTTAGGTTTTACCTTTTCGTTTGTTTTTAAATCACTAATGAGTTGGGCACAGTGTGACTAATCATAAATATATTCCTTGGCTGTATCAAATATTAAGTAATTTAATAACTACCTTTGATTAATGCCAAATTAATCTTAGTCTAGGAAATAAACAGTTTCTTTAAGTTTCTGATATAAATTGTTTGATTGGATGGAAATAACCAATTAAACAGTAACTTTAAAAGATAACAAGATGAATTCTTTCAATTAATTTATTTGGTTTGGCTTGTCAATGCTTATGCTACTCAGTATTTGTTTTTTTTTTAGATATAATCACGGAGAGGTGAACAAACCTGTTCATTGTGACACACTGTTTGTTAAAACATTGCTGTATTTAACTTGATTAAAATGATTTATTTGTTAAGAATATTCTCAAATAACCACTTTCAAAAACCTTCTTAAAATTAGAGACTGATTGATCTTAATCCATTTATGAGATTTATGAGATTATGTGATATCAACTTGGGATTAGAAATTAAGAACTTAGGAGTGCTTCAAGACTTTGAACCATGCTGCTTCACAGATTATCACTTCAGCAACTAAGATTTTATTTTCATTATGATGTTGATAATAAGCTCTAATTTTGCTGAGAGATTACATTAGTGTATCTAGTAGCAGAATAATCCTGTGGTTAATTTGCTCTTCTCATGTTCTTTTTTTAATTACCAACATTAGTGTTTTATTTTCCCATAATGAGCTGAAACTTGAGCTGTGTCCTGGTCTGAGTGCACACAGAGGAGTATGGGGTTATTAATACACACTGCAGAAGGCATAATGTGGGTCAAACGTGCCAGGTGCAACGTGAGTGAGACAGAGCAAAAATCTAACCTCCCTCATGTCCTGACATTAGAGGGAGTAGCAGGCCAACTTGAATCAGCTGTGAGTCTGAAAAAGGGCTTCGGGAAAGTCTCCAAGCAACATGAGCCCTCAGCAAACTGCTGCAGAGCCACACAAAAATAAAGCTCAACATGCATATGATTGCAATGTGAATGATTTAGTCAGAGAAAACATACAAGTATGCATGTATTTTTCTCTTTTTCAATCTCACTATCAGGATCATTTTTAGCGGGTTTGAACTTTGGTGCTTAAGGTGGTTGCACTTTAGAAAAGCTCTGCCATTTTTATTCTGATATTCCTCTTAAACTAACGTAACTTTTTCTCAGATGTTTCTTTCATCTGATATTGGATGCTATGCAACTGAAAGGATTTTTATTAATATATTTTTATGTTTGAACATTTGCTAAGATGTGGTAATCCGATGGTAATCTATTATTTTTTGTTTACCCCTGGGGACTACTCATTAACATCTTAAAGCTGAAATAATATTTCAACTACCTCTGTAAGTCTGTTTTTAGTTGAAAAGGAGATCAGAAAAAAGAAAAAGAGAGAGCAGGAGAAATTAAAGCCATCTCTTTAGTCACAAATTGTTGGCAATGTGACATTCTTAGGAAATAAGCCCTACAAGCCCTAATAAGGACCAAACCCGAATATTGGGAATGCAGTATAACCGGTATATGTTTTACTGAAACATGGCTGCAGGATCATATCCTTTACTCCAATGCCTCTCTGACCATACAAGAGAACAGAGGTTTAACGAAGGAAGGAAGAACCAAGAGAGGTGGGTACTTAGTTTTGGATAAAATTGAATTTTTACATATATTTGTTTTTGAACAATGTGGAGAATCATATGCAGTGGATAGGCATATGTAATATAATTTATAGATCTATGTATGTGGGCCTTGCAGCAAGAAGGTTCTGGGTTCGATTCTTGGCCCAGGGTCTTTCTGCATGGAGTTTGCATGTTCTCCCTGAGCATGTGTGGGTTCTCTCTGGGTATTCCTCCCACAGTCCAAAAACATGACTGTTAGGTTAATTGGCTTCTCTAAATTATCCTTAGGTGTGTGTGTGTGTGTAAATGGCTGTGTGTCTCTGTGATGGACTGGCGACCTGTCCAGGGTGTACCCTGCCTCTCGCCCATTGACTGCTGGAGATAGGAACCAGCACCCCTCGTGACCCCACCTTGGACAAGCATGTCAGATAATGGATGAATGGATCTATGTATGTATTATATCCTGTTTTGCTGTGTGTTCTTTTTTACATAGGAATCCACTGAAGAGCATAGAGATGGCTGGAGGTTTAATTTAACAGTCTTTCTAGCTATACCCAAACAACCACTGTCTCACCTCCAAAACTGTTCTTTTTACTTATGTACTCAAAGCTTGCTCTCTTTTTTTAACTTCAGTGCAGCTTTTTTGTTTATAACCTCATATAAATATCTTTCATACCAGAATGCTGCTGCACATATCCTCACTAAAACTAAGACAGTGGAGCACATTACCCCAGTTCTGAGGTCCATCCACTGGCTCCAAGCAAACCAGAGAATAGACTTTATTATACATCAGCTAGTCTATAAATCAGTTAAGAAACAAAATACTTTCAATGGATCAACTATTCAGACCTCTTGGGTCTTCTGGCTCAGATCTAATCTACATACCCTAAACCAAACACAGAGAATAAGCTATCAGTTTTTATGCTCCACTAATCTAGAATAAACTCCTTGAAAATATAAAAGCGCTGAAACCCTCAATTGCTTTAAATACAGATTAAAAATGTATTCGTTTAGAGTATCCTTTGACTTTTCTATATAAAAGTTATTACATAAGTTTTCTGTTCAACTTTCCTTTCATTTTCTTATCAATTATTTTATCAGTTTTTTATAACAATTTCAAGGATTTATCTTTATTCTCTTTAATTATCCAGTTCACCTTTGTGCCACTGTAATGTACCTTTTCTAGTTTTCCTAGTTTATCACATATATAATAAAATTCTGCTTGTAGAAAATCACCAAGTTGACTGACTCTGATTGCAGGTCCCTAAATTACCTCCAGACTTTGTCAAAAATAGCCTGCTAAATGAAGGGTGGCTAATGAAGCTGAGAGCTATGCATGCATGGATCCAACCATCCTACCATCAATACAGCACAGACCATATAAGGCTTACATTTATGTGAAATCACTGTTTTTTTAATTCCCTCACCCCCTCCATACCAGCCCAACACACAACTAATGTGTTAAAAAACATGATTGTTATGTTTTGACATGTTTTCTAGCTGATTTATGAGCAGCTGAAACATCTTTTCTCTAGTTTATTTCTCCCACGTTGTGAGGGATTTGATAAAGTGGAATTCTTTTGGTCTCTGCGCTATTTGTTTCCACCATGATTGTAAAGCTGCATTTGTTGTTTCATCTCCTTCTTTTTCCAGATGGGAGCTATTTGAATAGGCATGCAAAGCACAGATCAGACCAAACTCCCCGGTGCTTTAATCAAAAAGACTTTTAAGGAAAACTTTACTTCACAATGAATAATGAGTAGATAGTGGCTACTTAGTAGAACTTGCACTGTATTTTTTTTTTTTTTTTTGTCTCCTTAGGAGCAAGCAGGGGACAGTGCTGCCATCGACTGAATGCTGTTATGCCTGAAAACACAATGAGGCCTATTGAGAGACCCATGAAGAAATATCCCACGCCCACAGAGTCAAGAAGACACACAGGCCCATCCAGCACAAGAACAAAAGGCAGTGCTTACACTGTAGTAAAAATCAACAACAAAGGAATCAACATACCTGTGCAGAATTGGAAACATACTCATGATTTTTTTTTCTTATTCATTCTCTAAACAATGTTTTTTGCAAGATTCATCCAGTTCAATTTCAGAAAATGCTAAAAACCAAATTAGAAACTTAGTCCAACGGGCTGCGAAAAATTATTTGCTGCCTCATAGATTTGTTTTGTTTTTGTTCTAAATGAAAAGTTTAAGTTTATAAAATAGATTTAATATAAAAAGCTTGCAAGAGCATGTTGCAATTAATGTTTCGGTGATCTGAGCACATTTCGAGTTCTGTGCCAGGGGCTTCCCTGGACCCGCCGAGGAAGGCAGAGCCAGCAGAGAAATTAGAAGCAGACATAGAGGCCTCAACAGGTCCAACACGGCAAACAGCACTGCAGAACATTCAGGGTTACTCGCTGCAAGTTGTCTAACAAGCCTGTAGAACGGATCGATTCTTTTACATGACTGTTAAAGTCTGCATTCAGCCTCTGTCTGTTCATGTTATCCCAAACATTAGAGGCTCCTGTTGATTGCTGACAATTATTTACTCTCACACCTTTCAGAATAGGACATAAATCTGTATTCAAACAACTAATTAATTAAGTTATTTTAAAATCAGGACAATTATGTCACACTTTTCTGTACTTAACTGTACAGGTGCATCACATAACAAAGTAGCAAGTCCTAGTTTATGCCTTAATGCCTGGAAAGGTCTTTGTGTCATGAAAATTTTACACTTAGTGAGACCAAGTCAAAAGATGGCAAAGCTGTGAAGAAAAAAATAAAATATTCTATTTTCTACAAATAACCTCAAAGTGAGGGTTTCATTTGTATTCAGACCTCCTTACTCAACATCAGAGATGGCAAAAGTACTCACTTTCCGTACTTGAGTAAAAGTACAGATACTTGTGTTCAAAAATACTCTGGTAAAAGTGGAAGTACTGATTAAACTTCTTTACTCAAGTAAAAGTAACAAAGTACAGGCTTGTAAATTTACTTAAAGTATAAAAGTAAAAGTAGAAACCACTTTTTTCATGCCGTTGCCTACATTTTAAATGGATGTCTGCCAATAGGACTAGATCTCCGTTGTGTTCATTTTCAATCATCTCGTCGTCCATACTATGCTAACGCCACCGCCACCAAGCTGCAATAATTTGCCGCGAATGAATACCGCCGAATCTGTCGATTCATCTTGTAGTGGTGCGTCAAATGCAACGTAGATTCCCATCCAATTAGATTGAATTTGGTATTGATGATGTGAAAAATAATAACGGTAACTCCATTGAAATGATTCAAAACTAAAGTAACGAGCCAATTTTTAAAAATGTAAGGAGTAGAAAGTACAGATATTTGTGTAAAAATGTAAGGAGTAGAAGTAAAAAGTCGCCATAGAAATAAGTAGTAAAGTAAAAATATCAGAAAAATCTACTTGAGTACAGTAACGAAGTATTTGTACTTCGTTACTTCCCATCTCTGCTCAACATTGAAGCTAGGTTAGGTTATAGAAAAAATATAAATATAAGTCAAACTGAAATCATTATGCCTTCAGTGCAACACGGTGGCGGCAGGGTCATGCTTTGGGGGTGCTAGTAAGAGTTGATGGGATTACAAAGGGAGCTAAAAGAAATGAAATGTTCTTAATGTTGTCTGAATTAGCTAAATTTGTTTTGTAAAAAAGGGGAAAATATGTTTCTATTTGCAAAGCTGGCAAATACATACCCCAAAAGCAGTAATTAATGCAGCAAACATGTAGTTCCCCTAATGGGGGCTGAATAAAAATGCACTGCTCTATACAAAAGTACTTTAAATTTCAGACATGATGTTGAAATTGCTGCTTGGAGAATAAAGAAAAGGACTAAGACGACAGTGAAGGTTCATGGATGTAGCAATGAAGGACTTATGAAGGAGGTGAATGATAGGTTGCCTCTGCAGGTCCGAATATAAAAGAGAGGATTTCCTTTGTTTGCGCTATGAGACCACCGTGAAACACAATTATAAACTATCAGGAGCTGAATTTTGCAATAGGTTTTGTTTCCGCCAGATTCTGAAGTGGAACAGGAAAGGTCTCATTTCCTTTTAGGATTCTGATAATCACATTTCTTAAAGCTACAGTGTGTAATAATTACAGGCATATAAATTCAGAAATTTAATATATTATACATAACTATGTTATTTATCATCACCTATGAGCTCAGCCTTTTAACCATAACATTTGCGTTGCCTTAGAATTCGTTATTTATAATTACATAGGAGCGGGTCTCGCAGCCATGGAGGCTGACATCTTTGCGCTACGGCAGCGCAGAGGCAACAAACTAGCGATTGCGAGATCTCCCATGACGCTCGAAAATAACTACGGCAAGTTGAGAGAGATGAACTGAGACGGTACTGAACAGTAGATGGCAGTATTATGCCTGAGAAGCGTTTAGTCTGCCTGAAACCAAAGAAGAAGAAGAAGCAGGTATACTGCGCCTCGGTAACAAGAAAGGTAAACAAGGCGGCAGGCGTGAGTGACTTTGCAAACTGTTTGGCACTGTGTGGCCAAACATCAGACGAATGGAGGATCATGCCTACTCTGTATCACAACGAAAAGCGGCGGACACCGAACCCCCGTCATCTAAGAAGCGGAAACACGACGAGAATAAACGCAAGAGTGACAAGAAACGACAAAAAACACGGATCAACATTGGCACGGCATTTACACGATGGAAGTCACTGATGGAGGAAAAAGGTTTTCAAAGTGACGCTCAAGTTGCCAGTTTTCTCTTGGACAGGTAATTAATCCTATACACACAATTGTCTAATATCACTGCAGTTTTTGGAGTACAGGATGCTCAGACCTGTCTAAAACAATAACATGCTGCGTGATGATGCTGTTACTCTCCAGTATACTTATTCAGCAACGTCCCTGACGTTTCACAGGTAATGATTCAGTAATTTTCTGTAAAATAATTTTCTGGATATATACCTCGGTTACTTCTCTCCGGCTCCTTTGGAGATCTTCAAGCCTTTCCTCCTCTGCTCTCACCCCGCTGGCTCCCCTCTCTCGCCTGGCCCCAGCTGCACGCTCACCCCGGCCTCTCTGCCCTCTTCCTCTACCTCTTCCTTGCCTTGTAACCCCCGTGCCACAAACAAGACTTGGACTCTGTAAACGGGGAATATATATTCTTCCAGCGAACACAATCTCGCTGTTAAACTAATGACTACAATTCCTTCGTCTGTTTATATCACCATGCAAAGCAGCTCACCAAAACGTCACAACGACGTAGAAAAAATAACGGGTATATTTATTATCTTAAGTCTACATGAAATCTATACCCTACACAGACTAATGAAATACTATCTGTAAAATTATCTATGTAAACAAACCTCATCACTTGAGAAGGTAGGTGATGCGGACGTCGTGGAAGACATTTTGTCCCGTAACGCTCGCCGTACTGTTGGGGGGGAGAAGCGGTGGGGGGGAGACGTTCATGTTGCTGCAGTCTGCAGTCTGACCGCTAGATGTCGCTGAAAATTACACACTGTAGCTTTAAAGAACAAACATCTTCTAATGCTACTTTGAAAAAATCTCTGTTGTTCTTTGCTTTCACAGCAGAAATAAAGAATGTATTTTAGATTTTTCTTAGCCTGTGAGGTGAGTCGTCTCCATGTAAAGCCCACACCAACAAAGCAAAGGTAGGGAAGGTAATTTTACCCATCAAATATTCATGGAAAGACGTTTTGAAATGCAGTAAATCAGTCTGAATAATAGATAAAGTAACATGATGCAGGAAGACTTTGACGCTAAACGACAGGCGTGCTAAACCCTATAGATTTGGATCTTTATCATACAGAAGCTGTAATTTCATCAAATTTGCATCTCAATGTTGGAGGCTTAAGAGAAAAAAACAGTTTTACCAACTGCTAATTCAGACGGTTTCTCAAAGTGAAACGTCATAACTGTGAAATCCCTGTACTGGCATTAAACATCACGTCTGTGCTTCGTCACGCTGACATTTATAAAACACACACCTAGGGATAATTCTTCCATTGTAGAAACTTTTGCTGCAGCATAATAAGGAGTTAGGAGTCTCTTTTTAATTATTCCACACCGCCCCCTATTGATCAAGAATAGAAAGCACACAAACACCAGGCATTTCTGTAGTAAAAAGCTTATTTTTAATAAATCTTGATACATATCAAATGTAAAACAGGAGAGAGAGAAAACATTGTGATATACAGATAGTTACAAATTTAAATTGAAAGTCAGTGGATCATAGTTTCACAGGATAACACCAGAAAATCTGGGATTTTTGAGGAAAATACTTGGATATGCCTTAAACACCTAATTGAAGGTAAGTTGTCAAAAACAACCAACTTCAGTCCAACATTCACAGTCTGAACTCTATCTTTTCTTGGTGCGCTTTCATTTCTAAAAGGGATTCATATAAGTTTAAGGACATCTAGAATGCTGCATTACTGCAAGTGGCAGCTCAGATGACTGTGTCCTCTGACCAATTCAGCTGGCAAAATTTGACCATAAATGGGCTTCAGGTAATAACTCTCCGCAGATGGTCAGCAGTAACCTGACTCCGCCAGATGGATTTGCTCTGCATATCCATCTGGAAGCCTTCCGTTGAAGTAATTTTGGGAAGGGGCGAAAATACTGGTTAGCTGATTGGCCTATGTTGGTGATAGACGGGCCAAATAAACCAATCAGATCAACGAAGCATATGACGTACTAACAGAGCGACGACGAAGAGGAGCCAATTGATAGATCAAACTCTTGCCGAAACCAGTCGGGAGAAGAGCAAAAACATCTTTTCCTCTGAGAAAAGCCTCCAGAGCAGTGTTTTGCTCTTCTTTCAGTGAAGAAATACTCTGTAATTCCAATAAAACTTGCTCGATATCCACGCTAACGCTAGTTTCATCGGCTGAAGCCGCCATGTTCTTTAGACTGAACTGTCGCGTTTCTCGTTGCGTCACACCTCAACTCGCCACAAAGCCAACGCTGATTGGACGTTCGTTTGGTGAACGGCTTCAAATTTTCTTTAACGGTAAGTAGCCAGACTGATCTGCGAGTGAAACCTTGAAAGATCGCGAGATCAGGATGGTCTCACAAGGCTAGATCAGTCGATCATTAAGCAAGAAAAAAGTAAAACATTTGATGGCAAAAGTAACAGATGATGTTATAACTGTTAAGATAACTTACAACTTGATGTTTCCCAAGATGCATTTTCTTTTATATATAATGGACACACATAAAAAATGTTAATCAAAACCAAAATAATAAAGGTAACTCATAGAACTTCCTTTGTTTATTCTGAAGGTTGTTTTTTTTCCATAGAAAAATATTGACACATTTGTTCAGTAACACCTGCTCTGTTTTTGGAGCAGAGTAGAAGGACGTTTATCATCTTACAAGCAAAAACATGGAATATGATGACGAGATGAGTCAAGATGTGTGTATTTACAAAGAGCTTAATCAGACTGTGAGAACTTTAAATATCTTGGGTAAACTCCATTGTTTACAGTCTGTTTTTCACATCTTCACTTTGCTTTCTCGCTTCCACTCAAAGGGCTTTTTACCTCTTGTGAAGTCTTTACTGTTTTTGTGGCTTTCTCCTTCTTCCCCTCATCCTTCTTTAAAGGACCATCGCTCCCCTTCTCCTGGACCTCCGCCTCACTCTCAGGCTTGGGGGCAACCTTCCTCAGCTTCTGCTTACCCTTGATGGGGGTTGAAAAGGTGAGTGAGGACTTGATGAAGTCCAGAGGGAAGATGCCCACGTCTCCATCGAAACGGTTTTTGGTGACCTGCAGGGATCGACGGCCGGGACTCGTCACCAGCTTCTTCTCCTGCAGAATGAGGACGTTGTCAGCTTCTTGGCTTGCCTGGAGGGGGATCAAAAGGGTTAGGATCTGTATGCTGGATAAGGCTGCTTTTCCTAAAAAAGCACACATATTTAATCCTTTATACTTCTTTTTTTTTTTTTTTTTTGCAAGATTCATCCAGTTCGATTTGAGAAAATGCTAAAAACCTGATTAGAAACTTAGTCCAGGGCTGTGAAAAATTATTTGCTGCCTCATAGATTTGTTTTGTTTTTGTCACAATGAAAAGTTTAAGTTTAGATTTAATAGAAAAGTTCGCAATAGCATGCAGGAGCCCATTTCTCCTCATGCACGCCCTGTTTAAAATGTGCAGTTCTCATAGCTCATACAATCTTACAGTGTCCACATACTGCCGGGACTATATGGTCAACTTTATACCAAACTCAGTTAACTGACCATTTGGACAGATGATCACTGCTTTTTGCTTTTGCCTTTTCTTTTGCAGTGCCTGCGCCATCTTTGTTATTAGTCGCTGCTGTCGGGTAGAAACAGACTATGATGACAGCGGGTCGCTATGACAGCAAATCCCATAAGGCTTTGTGAGGAGAGCTCTCCGCACAAAGCATTCTGGGACATATCTACCACCTCTGAGGCCTTTCTTTTAACATGAACATGCTTAATGTCGCATCCGTCGAGCAGCGCGAAAACTTAGGATCCGAAGCAAATTAAAGGAAAATAGGGGTGTAAATAATAATCGTTTTGCATCGATGCATCAATCCAACAGCCGACGATCCGATGAATCGACACGTCCGCAAGAGAATCGATTCATGTTTTTTTTTATCCCCCTCTGGTCTATTTTTATCCATTTGCTCCTGGGCGTAATTCTCCCTCCTGCGCTGCGGTGGCGCTAAACCTATTTTACCCTCCTACCTCGCTTCCTGGTTATACTCTTACAGCAGCGTGTTGCTGTGAGCTTGACACAGACATTTTTTGATTTATGCTCAATATTGTAGCGTAGTCTGTGCTACACGCTGTGGGTCTAGATACGGCCGAGGCGGCGAGGAAGTGGGAGCGAGTCCGACAACGGAGGGACATGAGGGCCAAAAAGAGTGGGGATTCAGGAGGAAAAAGGGTCCCAGCAATTTCGGTCATAAAAACAAAACAAGCTGGCCTCCTGTCTGCAGTCAGCTACAATTTGGGAGAGGTGCAGCGGAGCGTCTGTGGAGGGGACGGGGACGTCTGGAGCCGAGGTATTACATTGCACTCATTGCACTGATTTTATGCAGTTTATGCAGTTTTTAATGCATTTTTCAGTGAATAAAGTTTTAATAGGAATAAATGGAGTGCAACTTTTCTACTTCTGTTATTTGCTGTTGTTTCTCAAAAAAAAATGCATACAGTATTTTCACGACTATAAGGCGCACTTAAACGTCTTTTTTCCCTCAAAATGTGCGGTGCGCCCTATGGTGCGGTGCGTCTTATGTGTGTTGTAACTGCGACTTTTGAGACCACCTCATTGAGGAGATGATGAAAGAGTGGCTGAATGTAAGGAGACCAGGTGTTTTTTTTTCCACTCATCACCATCGCTGTTAATATGTAACTCCATGCGTGCCCATCTCACAGCTGATGTGAAAAACATGGGGAAACAAATTAAGGCTGTGCTCGCTGTTCAACCGCTCGACATCGGTGTGAACCGGACCCAGCAGGTGCAGCAGAAGCAGCGAGTTTACATGCAAAGTCAATGGTTGACGCGCGTATAGGTGCAGCAAAAAGCGCGTTTTGAGCAGCAGCCGCAGCGCCTCGGGAGCGTTTAAGTATCTGACGCACCGCCAACGCGCTGCTGCTGCTCGAGATGGAAAAATTGAAGTTTTGCTGCTGGTCGCGCCGCATCAATCAATCAGAGAAGCTGATCTGGGAGCTGACAGCGAGACAGACACAGCGCTCTGATGACATTAACGCAAATGAAAAAGGCTGGAGATGATGAAAGGCAGGTGTATGTGAGGAGACCAGGTGCTTTTTTCCACGCATCACCATCGCTGCGTGCCCATCTCACAGCCGATGTGAAAAAAAAGGTGAATCAAATGGATGCTGTGCTCGCCGTTATCCCAGGGGATCTGACAAAGGAACTTCCACCGCTCAACACTCAGTGTGAAGCGGCCGTTCAAAGTAAGGCTGCGAGCGGCGTGGGAGCGATGGATGACCGACGGAGACCACAGTTTCAGGATAAGTGGAAGGCAGCGCCGGGCAAGTTACGCCACCGTTTGCGGATGGATTGTAGATGCTTGGACTAACGTGTCTGCTGGCTCTATTGTTCAAGCTTTTGCAAAAGCCGGCATTATTTCTGAGGAGCCGCGCTGCACGGAAAGTGACTCTGACAGCGAAGAAGGGGAAATTGGCAAGTCTGATTTAGCGCAGCTGTTTAATTCAGAAACAGAGGAGGATGACTTTGATGGGTTTGATTAATACTTTGTAATAAATACATGAATAAAGCACAAACATACTCAGTTTTGCTCCCGCTCTATTTTTCTACCTGAAAACTTAATTCAACAGCAGCCTCTGGGCGGGTCTCCTCCTCTTCACCGCGGCGGCTGGCAGGTGTTTTTTCATCTAAATAATCTAAATCTTGCAGCTATATTTGCTGTGATCAGGGGGAATAAAGTAGTTTTAATATGTTTTTAAGTGAGAAAGGCCACCTGAAAACTTAATTGCAGTCAGTTCATCCAGATTATCTATTTCTGTCGGAGGCGCTCAGACCCCCACATACCAGCGGATCACCGACAGCAGAAATCCCTTCAACAGCAGCCTCACACGGTGGCTGGCAGGTGTTTTTCATCTAAATAATTTAAACTGCAGGCACCAGGATACCGGCAATAAAAGCGAACATATTCCGTCGGCAGGTTTCAGGATTTTAAGTTAATTTAGGAGTCATCACAGCTCTGTCATCTGCGATGTGTCTGTCTCATGGCCAGCTCGCAGGTTTGATTAATACTTTGTAATAAATACATGAATAAAGCACAGTCATACTCAGTTTTGCCCCCGCTGTATTTTTAAAATACGCAGTAGAGGTATTTAAACGTAGTAGAGGACATGTACCTGTATATAAAAAATGCGCCCTATAGTCCGGTGCGCCTTATGTGTGTGTTAAATACAGAAATGGCACACATAACTGAGACTGCGCCTTTTAGTACGGTGCGCCTTATGGTCGTGAAAATACGGTAACTATTTTACTGTTTTCATTGATTTATTTCAAATTTGAAGCATTGTCTAGCCTGTAAGATGTAAAAAAAAACAACAACAAAAAACAAAACAATCGAATCGCATCGTGGTGTTTTTTTTTTAAGTATCAAAAACAATCGGATCGTTGGATCAAGAAATCGATACTGAATAGAATCGCCATGATGGATGTGATTTACACCCCTAGAAAAAAGGCTACAGGCTCATAGATGCATCAGTGCTGAACTACTGAGATGTCAATCTGCTCATTAGACAATGTTTTAGTCATAAAGGGTAAAATAAAAAGGCAAATTATACGAATATTTTTAAGTAAAGACTTACAAAAGGTCTCTTTACAGAATTACATTTTGAGGTCATGTGAGAAGTTTGACATTTAACTGTAAACTAGTTTAATGCAACAACGTTTGGGCTAAAACCTCTTTAGTGGTGCCCTCTATGGGTTGAAACATGACTACTGCAAATCAATTTCTCTAATGGTCAAAATGAAAAAACCAGAGGCCCACATTCCTAAATTATGGTGCGTTCAATTTACCTCAGACCTTGAAACTAAGAACTCAGAGAAACAACAAACGTTCCAATTTTAATTTCCTAAAGGAAATGCAGTAAGGGAATTACAGGAGAAAATTTTCTCAGGTGTTTCCAAGAAGGCCAAAATGGCTCGGTAAAGATTGTTCTTTACTACCCTGGTTTGGGTCATATAATCTAAATTACAATGACCCATACAGCTAAACTAGATAAAAAGTTGAGGTAATAACTGAAAAATAAGGAATTCCCTCTATGACCAAACTAAAACCCAATCTAGAAAGAAAATAAAACGGGGTAAAATTTTTGATTATGCAAAACAAGACCCTGCAGAAAATGTTTTAAGGCAATAACAAGAAAAAATAAAGAACTTAGTTTTGATACCTTAGCAGAACCAAAGATGGATGCAGTCTGCAGTTCTCTGTCGTCCTCCTCTTTCCTCGGGTGAATAATCAGAGTGACGTGGCAGCTGCTGTTGGTGGAAAACTTCCTCAGCATCCCGATGATGTGGTCCTGAACAGCAAACCTGGACAATAATTACATTTACATATTTTATTTAAAACGCATTAACCATAAGAGCCAAACCAAAAACCTATTTTAAAATCTAGTTTGTAAGGAGAATAATAATTCTATTATGCATCATAATTATTATTTAAGTAAAAAACTTGAATATTAATTTTTTACCCTTTTTCCAGGATCTTGGAACGTGACTTTATTTTTTTCAGGATATCTATAGTATCCCGTCTTTTTCATTAAAACAACTGATTAAAATCAACAGAATAATGCAGACAAAAATCAATAGATGAAACTTGGAAAACACCTACATGTTGCAAGCAACCTTCCCAGGAAACTGGAGGGTAAATGGAGTCTTTTTATATATATTTTTTTTTATTTTAGGCTCCGTCCACACGAAGACGAACCCTGGCCTAAACGCACAAATTTTTCACCAAACCAGCCTCTCATCCACACGAAGCTGGCGTTTCGGGGGTCTGTAAACGATCTTTTTTTTATTCAGCCTTCAGAGTGGGAAGATTCCGAAACGCCGTTTTCGCGTTTCCATCTTTACGCTCTAACCGCATATTTTTTTTTACAAGCATGCGTCATAGCGTCGCCTCTAAACACGCATGCGCGACCAGTATCACAACAACAATGGCGCCGTTGCTGCTAATGCTACTCACCCTGCTGTCGGGCTTCCAACAGAATCTTCTTCTTCTGGAATATCTCCAGGAAAAACAGAGCAATATCGACGACATAGTTCAGCACCTGAATTTGACTTAACCACGAAAATGGACCCGCAGGGCAACCATGTATAAATATTAGTGCGCATGCCCAACATGTCGTCGCTTATTTTTGCTTTGGCACCACAGCGCCACTTACAGGCCTGGCATACATTTTGCAGCGTTTTCATGCATTCGTGTGGACGCTCACATTTATTTTACGTCTCCGTCTTTACGGCAAACGTTTTGGAAAATATCAGCGTTTCGTGTTCGTTTTGACTTCGTGTGGACGGGGCCTTAATGTTTTTTTTATTGTGAATATCATGAAACATGCTTATTTTGTGCATTTATTGTTCTTTAACCATTTACGCTGCCCTTTTGAAACCGTGCCGAGATCAGTCCGAGATAACTGTTAAGTGTAAATGTCACACAAAATTGAACCCAACCGCTTCAGACAGAACCATACCGCGCTAAACTGGTACTAGTTCATCAGTAGGGCTCTCAGATAACAAAGACTGCATGAGCAGACCGCTTCATCTCCTTACAGTCAGTCTCTGTCATCGTGAAATATCAGACATTCATAAAAATACTAGCTTCCCTTCCTTGCCACGATTTTCAGTGATGATTCTGCTTAGTAGTGTGATGAACCTCAACGTCTGTCGTTGTTTCCTCCATCTGTAAGCCCTGATCAGACTATTGTTTGTTGTATCCACTTCCTGAAAGCCGACTCTTTGTCAAGTAAATTCATCCTTCTGCCTTCTTCACCTGACCCTCCGCAAACAACGAAATATCACAATTATACCCAAACTTCCACAATGTTACGGGCGCCGCCATGTTGATGTGCTTGTTTCCCTCTAGAGAGCAGTAGTACCGTAGATCGTCACTAGGAGGCGGGGAACCGTGCTGTTTTTTTGAGAAACTACAGAAAATAACAGTAGAGAAGTTGCACTCCACCTATTCCTATTAAAACCTCATTCACTGAAAAATAATATCCCTGCGTAATAGATTCTGCAAGACTTTGCATCAGAAAATACTGCACAAAATCAGTGCATAGAGTGCAATGAATTACCTCGGCTCCAGACGTCCCTGCCCCCTCCACAGATGCTCCGCTGCTCCTCTCCCAAATTGTAGCTGACCGCAGACAGTGCCGCAGACAGGAGGCCTGCTTGTTTTGTTTTTATGACCGAAATTGCGGAAAATAACTCGTGAAGTTAGACCCTCTAGAAGAGCGAGGTGCGCGAGAACGCTGGGACCCTTTTTCCACCTGGATCTCTGCTCTTTTTGGCCCTCATGTCCCTCCGTCGTCGGACTAAACTCGCCCCCGCTTCCTCGCCGCCTCGGCCGTATCTAGACCCACAGCGTGTAGCTCAGACCACGCTTCAATATTGAGCATAATTTAAAAATGTCTGCGTCAAGCTCACAGCAACACACTGCTGTAAGAGTATAACCAGGAAGCGAGGTAGGAGGACAAAATAGGTTTAGCGCCACCGCAGCGCAGGAGGAGATTTACACCCGGGAGCAAATGGATAAAATTAGACCTCTTGCGGGCGTATCGAAGCATCGGATCGTCGGCTGTTGGATCGATGCATCGATACAAAACGATTATTATTTACACCCTAGCTAGCATGGTGTGTCAACTTAGACAAACTTTATTGTCATGTTGTATACACAGAGTGTGCAGCTCTCATGACATTTCCATTTCTTAAAGGGCAGCAGTTATCAAATGCAAACATTGGGAGGAGGAAAAAAAAAACAGTCGTAAGGAACCGAGCTCGGGACGGTTAACTAATCCAAGCTCGGTCCGACTTCGGCACGGATCGGTTTCAGAGGTGCAGTGTAAATTGGGGTAATGAGTCGATATAATCAGCTGGTTTTCCTTAGAAAACCTCAAACCAATCTGGCTACAACTCTTATTATATACACTGTACTTAATCTGTATTATTTTTGCATTTGTATTTTTTTCTTAGCTTAATTTTAACTTAATACTTTTTTGCCCTGTAAGCTGCTGGTAACCTTAATTTCCGGTGGGAGTCATCCCAAGTGATCAATAAAGTCTAAGACTACATGGGAATTTTCCTTATGAAGCTTTGAGATGACATGTTGTGAATTTGGGCTATATAAATAAACTGAATTGAATCCTAAGGCACCATGAAGTTTAACTCTAAATTATATTTAGCAACAAACATTTTAAAAATATAAAAGTCTGTGTGATATTAGCTATGAAATCTATGGCCATATTAATTTAAAGGATGATCATAAAACTTCTGACTTCAGCTGTGGTTTATAACTAATTGTTCTTGACCTCATCCCTGACTGCTGGTTTGGGACATTTAGCTGTTTTTATGTTTTTTTGTACATTGATTTTCAAATTAATTCATAAGATTTTACACTGCAAAAAACGATGTAAAAATTTGTACAAATGTCTTAAATTAAGTGTATTTACCCTGAATTTGAGGAGGTAAATAAGTCCATTTGCCAATGGAATGAGTATTTTTACTCCTAAAATTAGATAATTAGATAATATACACTAAGGAATATACACTATAAGGAAAAATGCACTTATTTTAAGAAAAAAAATCACTTGCTGAGATATGAATTTTTAGCAGTGTAGCATTTTGTACATTTTCTTCTGAGAATGCAGAAGCTTGATTTCTGCTTAAGATGGGACACATTTTAAAATCTTTACTCACTTATCTACTGAGAGGCTCTCCTGACCCATCATGAACTGCAGGTTATCAATGATGACATGGTTGATGTCATAGAGGTAGACGGCGTGCTGCATGGTGTCCAATACTGTCCTGAAAACAAACGTTCGGGGATTATTTGATACCTAAAATGATAAACACTAAAAATGAAGGGGAAGGTAGGCGAGAGGCGACATTCCTGATCAAACGTACTTGATGTTTTGCTGTCCGTGGAAGGTCATGAAATAAAGTGGAAGTTCCTCGAATTTGTCCGCCCAGAAGTCGTACTGCTCCAGGTTTTCCTCCAGCCTCTGCATGGCGAACTGCGTCAGCATGGTCTTAGCAAGACGCACGTTGTTAATCTCAAAGCTGCCCCATAACGTGTTGACGCCCTGCATGCAAAGGTCAAGGGCGAACTCGCTGATGAAGGTGGTCTTCCCACTTCCAGTAGGACCTGGAGATAAAACACATGGGTAGGAAACTGGACTTAAAGCGTCAATTCAACCCTCTGCCAGCTTAAAAATCCACATTTAATCCTTTCCTTCTTCTGTTTCAAAGATTTAATCTAATCATTTGTACCAAGGTACCAAACCATCAGTTTGTTTTTTACTTAAGTTTCATGATTAGTGCTAAAATACCGATATTTTATGCATGATTTCCTTTAAAAAATTATAAGTCCCTGAAAACATTAAATTACAAGATAATCCAAGACAAAGGAGGTGCTTGTGGACTTCAGGAGAAAGACTGATCTGCAGCCCCTCTGTGGAGAGCGTGCCCAGCTTCAAATCGCTGGTTATGCAGGTAGTTGCAGACTTTAAATGGAAATCCAACATCTCTGCAGTTGTAAAGAAGCCCCAACAGCAGCTGCACTTCCAGATGATCCTCAGGAGGATCAAATTGAAGAGGGAGCCGCTGTCGTTCTTTTACCGTTGCTCCACTGAGAATGTGGTGACACACTACATCTGTGTGGTTCACCAGCTGCACCGTGGAAAGGAAGGCCCTACTTAGGGTTATTAACACCACCCAGAGGATCATTGGCCATCCTTTGCCATGCCTACAGCACCTCTACAGCACCCACTGTCTCAGGAGAGCATGCAGTATTCTGGATCATACACACCCAGGGAAGTTTCAGCTGCTGCCCTCTGGTGGACGCATCAGGAGGCTCAAAACACAAACAGCCTCAGAGAGTTTCTACAACAGGACCATTGCCCTGTTAAACTCGACACCATCAGGTGTTGCTCAACCACAGATCTGATGCATTAAAAGTGATCTTATGTTCAATAGAATTGCAAGAACTATACACATCTGTAGTTAGTGTCACATTCTCTGGATAAATTTATGCCTTTTCTACTTACTTAATTCAGTTACTTGTTATCTATGTAAGACTGTGCACTGAGGAGGAAGCTGTGCGAATTCCGTTGAGCTGGTGTACAATGTACCACTGAAGATTTCTGAGTTGAGTAAAATCACTTCACTTTAAGTTAGGGTTGTCACAATACTAAACTTTTCAACTCGATACCGATACTAAGGAAAATATTCGATACTCGATACCATTTTTGATACCACAAGAATAAAAACTCCAAATTTCAACAGAAATATTTTGATTAATAATTAAAATACCTCAAATAAATACAATAAACTATAAGAATAATATTTTGAGGTTGTATGCTGTGCACAGTATTAAGCAAGCTTGATAAAAAAACTTACAAAATTAAAATTAAGTTTTCCTTACTTGGCTATGCTTTGCACACATAACAATGACACTAGCCAAACCGGTTAAGAAACAAAAATAATTCTCAGCAGCTGCAACTGTTACAAAAAAAGTCTGAAACTGAAAAGTGCGCAGAATTATTCAATCACAGTGTTCAGAAAGTGCATTTTCCTCTATTTTGCACTTTAGATTAATGACTGTTTAGGTGCCACTGGTGGTGGCACTGTATCGATACTTTTTAAAATGAGTATTGTATCCGGATACAACTTTTCAGTATCGATACTTTTTTGAGTATCGATACTTTTGACAACCCTACTTAAAGTCCAAATGTATTTGGCTAAGAACATTTTTTTTTATATATACACATCAGATTCCACCCCCTAATCAGAATGTTCTGCTAGAATCTGGAAGACAAACGTTCCACACCGATACATCGGTCTCCAATCATCCCTCCTGTAGCGATTGTAGCATGAAAGCCACACGGCTAAGGAGTAGCAAGCCAAAAAAAAGGCTAATAGAAGTTTGGAAAAAAGGGATGGATTTGGCTTCAAAGCTGAATACGAAAGCTGCAATCGGGAGCCTTTTGGATTCAAATATGCAAAACTATTCTGTTATTCTGAAATACTGAGAGTATGTGTTTGAAAATTAAAGATAAAAGTTCTTTCTCCAACTTTTTTTTGTTTTTTTTATCTTTGTTTGACTCCCTCAAGGGGTCTGGAGCACTTTCACCTTATGGAGGGTGCTTGCTGCTATTTTATATATTCTCTCTGATTTCTGCATTTTGTTTTTGCTTGCAGTTTTTTGCAGCATTTTTTGTTTGCATTTGTTTTTTTATTGTAAGTTTTTGCTTCTATTTTTAGTTATTTCTGCAATTTTTTGCGTTTGTTTATTGAGCTTATATATTTTAGAGTTTGCATCATATGTACGTTTGTAGATCCTTTTTGTCGTTTACTGCACCTTTGCACCTGCCAGCCATCTTACCAAACCTCTGATAACTGCAGCATGACAGATTAGTACCTGTGAAAACTGTGAGTTCTCCCTTTCTGTGTCCCTTTAAGATCCGGTTGAGCTCTGGAAATCTGGTCCATTTAACTCCAGCCACCTGGTCTGTGTTCATCAGCTCAACGAACACGTCGTCTCTGAGCTGCTTGAAAGACACAATGGACTTATGTGCTGCTGGGATGGAGGCTTTGACAATGCGAGACAGGTTTTTCCCTTGAGAGAGAGCCTCCAGCGGACATGGCTGGAACTCCCCCGGCCGCACCAGGGTGCACCGCCGCAGACCCAGCTTACGCGAGAAGATCTTTGATGCCTCCCAGGAGCGAATGTCGCCCCCCAACCATAGCGTCACCCTCTTGAACTGCTCCAGGTAGGGCAGCAGCGCTGGAGGAAGGCAGCTGACCCCACGGGGGAGAGCCACACTGGGGAGCCCAGTGCTCTGGCTTACAGCCAAGGCGTCCAACTCGGAGCCGGTCACCACCACCTCCGAGTCCATGCGGTTCACAAGAGCAAGGCCAAACAAGTTGAAATAGGAGTTGCACTTTGGAACCGTGGCTTCATTATAGACGACTTTGTCTGCATCCACGCTTTGGGCGGAGAGAAGTTTGATCCCCTTTAGAGAGGAGTCTGGACCTCCAAACCAGGGGAAAACCAGACTCTTGGTGGGCTTAAAGAGCCTCACTCCAAACTTTTTCAGGGTTGCATTAGAGATCTTGGTGATCTGAAAAAACACAAAAATAATATAAATCATAAAAAGTAATTAAATAAAACCAATAATAATCAGCATTCTGCAAAGATTAAACAATCCTTTAGAGGAATGATAACCACTGGATTATTGCTCGCAAAACACAGTCGACAAATTTTCTAAATCCAACAATCATGTCATGTGAAGTTTTTACTTTTTAACATTTCCTTTTATATATAAACAAAAAACAATCAGGTCCTTTATAGGGATTTAATGTGAATAATCATGCGTCATTTTAAAACAGAATGGAAACAATGCAGGATTCACCATTTTATACAAATACAAATCAGAAAAAGTTTAATGGGCTTTCATAGTTAGCCCCCATTACTCTGATACCACCAAATAAAAACAATGATTTGGGGGTATCAACCAATTTAATTCAAATGACTTTCAACAAAAACCTGTGTTTTTAAGCAAATCAAATTTGAGGTACTTTACAAAACAAAAACATCCTATAAATGTCTTTGATGCTCTCCTTTCCTTGTTTCTTTAGTTGTGCATCAATCAGTTTTATTTACAACTCATGTTTTTAGGAATGACAGCATGTAGTGTCTGAATGTAAACAGGAAGAGGTATTAGACAATGTTTTGTTTCAGAGAGCAGTGTAAAGATGTGATGTAAAGAAAAAAAACACACCTGGAACATGGTTTTAATCAGCTGAGCTTCGTCCTCCAGGACATCTGTGAAGGGCACCGACCTAGACCAGATCCCCTGCACTTCTCTCAGCTCCCTCTCCCTCTCCTCCTGCTCCTCTGGGCTCTCTGGAAACCCCAGCAGCACATGAGGGCTGAGGGAGCTCTGCTCCTCCTTCTGCATCACCTCCAGACAGTCTTGGAGGTCCTCCCAGCTACCCTCCACCAACGTGTCCTTGCACAGAAACTGCCCAGTGGTTTTATTGATGAACAGGGAGAAGCTGTCCTTCCTCGTGGACGGGTCGATGAAAATGCTGGGGATGTGGAGGCAGCTGTAGCCATCGTGGAAGGGGATTTCTTTGGAGCGTAAATACTGCTTGATGTCTGTGACTGTGATGGGACTGAGTGGGAACTCTACAGTGGACTTAGCATCTTTTTTATAACTCCTGATCAGATTGTTAAATAGGAAGAAGTCTGTTTGCTTAATCCTAGGGATGCATGGAGTCCCAGGAAGCTTGTGGAGGGACCTGTTGGTGAGGAGGCTAAAACACTGGGAGGAGAAATGCCTCTGATGGAGAAATCTCTGGGCTGACACCTGCAGGAGACAGGCGGTGCCCTTAAGCAGCAGGCCTCTCCACATTGGCTATGACGTCAGCTCATCTAACCTGCAAAAGCACACAGAGAGGTGGAAATGCATGCAAAATATTATTCAGTGCATTCAATCACAAAAGCAACTTTTATGCGACAGTAGAGTAGTAAGAAATCGTTTTTGCTGTTGTCTTTTTAAATTAAACACCATTTTAAGCTAGAATATAGTCAAAGACGGGTATGGTAAAATTAGCTTAGAGGTATAATGCGTTTATTAGAACACACAATTTCATAAAGTACATTTTTTACCTGCTGTACGTCTGACCTCATTGTACCCCATGCTCCCTCACAGCCCGGGGTTTTCGGTACGCTTTAAAATCCTTCCGTCTGAAACAGCATGAAATGAAAAGAGACGCCCGCTTGTGCGTTTGGTTCAAGCGTCAGTGCCGTCGCCATATTATGAGTGGCTTTTTTTTGTTTTCTTTTTGCAAATTACACTAATGAGGAAATGAGGAAACCAAAAAAAAAAAAAAAAAAAAGGAAAGAAAAGAAAAGAAACTGTTCGCAGTTCCTTCTATGGAAATCCGTTTCCGCCACTCTGTTAAAAAAGATATTAAAATAAAAAATTCCTATTATTTTTGAGTTATTATCTCATATATATTTTTTTTTTTCTCAAAATAATGAGATAGTATCTCATTATGATGCGATACTATCTCATTATAATGAGAATGTATCTCAAAATAATGAAATAGTATCTCACTATAATTAGATAGTAACTAAAAAATAATGAGATAGTATCTAATTATAGTGAGATAATTTGTTTAATTTTCAATACCAGAGTGGTGGAGACTGGCTTCCATACTTTTCTTATAGGCAATTTAGAGCAGGTTTAAGTACATTAAACAAAAAATTTTGTTATCACTATTTTTTTTATTATCGCTCAGTTTTTTTTGTTTTTTTTTATCATTACTATTATTTTGTAGATGCTGTTTAGGTTGTATTTAGGTCTCTATAGTTTTTTATATTGAGCAAGTTCTCATGAAAATATTAAAGACATATTTATTTAAACAAATTGTTTAAATTTATTTATTACATTTATTTAAATGTAACATTTCTATATTTGCTTTTGCTTGATGCCAAAGAAACCCTGCCACACACAACATGTTGACGGCCAAATCTAGGTAGACTATGAAAGTTCCGCGTATGTTTCACACCGGAGCAGAAAACTGACGGACCGTCGTGTGTGCGTAGCCAGGAGGTTGTCCTCTACGAGTTTTTCCGGACCACTGGTTTCATAAATTGCAATCTTTTGGCTTGCTGTGTCTTTTCGCTTTTAAATTAAGCCAAAGGTTGAAGGATGACATCCAGAGGGACGCCGAGCCGCTTCCTGAAGAGCGTTCTTCAGAACGGTGTGGGTCGGTATGTCTGTCAGCTCAAGCGGGTCTCCATCATTTTCTCTAAGAAAGCCCAGAGCTCACTGGGAGTCAGGTAATGTTTAAAAACATTCAAATATGGTGGTATCTAAAAAAAAAAAAAAAACTTTTCCCTTTTTTATTATTTACTTTTCTGTCTAAATCTGTTAGAGGGCGTCAGAAAAATGCACCATTATTTAAACTGGTTTCTTTTTTCTCCTACACTATTTCTCTCTGATCACTGCTGCACTTTGCATTAGTATTGTTTATCTACTGCAACTGCAGTAATATTACACTGTTATAAGCTGTATGCAATGAAATTTCATTTTGTATACAGTCTGTGCATAAAACTGACAATAAGGTTTGATTAAGTTCAAACAAGAGTAAATCCATTATTTAAAAAAGCCATAAGAAGAAGAGTGTTGGAGGCAACTTCCAAAAGATGATGTTCTGGTCAGATGAGACCAAAAGTTTTAGATCTAAAAACAAAAATGCTGTATGTGGAGAATGCTGTCTGTTCATAAAAGCTTTTATGGAAAGACTCTGGGTAGTTGGGACCATTCGTCTATTTAACATCTATAATTGCTGTTCTGTTTAATCCTTTTAGTTAGTTTTAAATCCTTATCTCTTGCAGGGACTTCATTGAAGAGGGAGTGGTGGATTATGCCAAGAAGAACCCTGGAACTGTGGTCTATGTGTCTCCCCAGGCTTGTAAAGTCCCTAAAATAGTTGCAGAGTACTGTAAGTACATTGCTAGCTGTATTTTAATTTTAGAATCAGGCTTGTGGATTTTAAAAATGCACCATATCACCAAAGATATTCGCTCACCTGCCTTGACTCACATAGGAGGTTCAGTCACATCCCTTCCTAATCCATCGGGGTTCAATGTGTCCATCATTTGGGAAAGCTGTCCACAAGGTTTAGTAGTGTTTATGGGAATTTTTGACCCCTCTTTCAGAAGCAAGGTCACACACTGATGTTAGACAAGAAGGCCTCGCTCTCAGTCTCCCCTCTTATTCATCCCAAAGGTGTTCTTTTGTGTTGAGGTCAGGACTGTGCAGGCCAGCCCAGTTCATCCACACCAAATTCTGCTATCCATGTCGTTATGGACATTTGGAACATGGGATTTTCCAAAATTTTTAATATGCTCAAGAACTCTGAGTTTTTTTCACTGGAACTGAAGGGCCAAATCCAGCTCCTGAAAAACAACCCACCCCACACCAGGGTCGACAAACTAAAATTTCCAATGCGATTTCAGTACCCAGGAATATTCAATACTTGAAACCATTTTAGATACCATGGGAATAAAAAAACGGCAAACAATTAAAGGCATAAAATCTTATTTATTAAAATTAAAGACGGACCGTTATCAATCTCAAAATGGCACATCGTTTCTTAGCCGAATCAGAGATTTAATTTTTTGAATAAGAGTTGGGTTTAAACACTCAAACACTTTTCAAATAACCTGGGGAAGAAGGACAGGAGACGGCAGAGATGTCCTCAGTTACAATCTCCTACCACTCTCTGAAGCTCCTCTGCTGTCTTCCTCGCTCTTTATTGTAAAAAGCGAGTCCCTAGTTACAGTAGATCATGGTGTAACTCTAAAGGAAAATGTGGGGATTAAGCTGCAGCACGATATAGTGATGCACATACCGTAATATTCGGACTATAAGCCGCGACTTTTTCCCCATTTTTCGACCTTGCGGCTTATATAACAATCCGGCTTATCTATGGACTTTTACAGCTAACGGCCACTAGCGTAATACGGTACCTAAATCTATGGATTTTACCATCCACCATGTTGACGTCACATTTGCTTCAACACACAAGTACGGTAGCCGCGCACGCGGGAATAAGGACGTCCTCCGGAAGCAGACTTCTACTGCGAGTGGTACGAGACAGAACGACAGCGAGAAAGACGGACATTGCGAGCGCAAGACAGTTTGGGTGCAAACATAAAAAACCTGCGGCTTATAGTCCGGTGCGGCTTGTATATGTACAAATCATGCAATTTAGCTTCTGCGGCTTATATTCAGGTGTGGCTTATAGTCAGAAAATTACGGTACATTTCTTCATGCAGACAGGAACCTTGAGTTATACACATGAAAAATACTCAGTTCCTGGCACCAGCAAATACTTACTTTGCTCCAACTATAAGTGTACAAATAAATGTAAAAGGAATAACCCAAATTAGGGTTGCACGATATTGGGATTTTGGCCGATATCCGATATGCCGATATTTTAAAACTCATGTAGCCGATAACCGATATCGATACCGATGTTAAAGCTGGACAAAAATAAGTAGTCATTGAAAATAGCAGTTTTGTTATCCATTTCTGACACCTTGAAAAATAATATACTCAAATATATTTTCATATGCTGATATCAAATTGATTTTTAAAAACGCGGTATTGATCTATTTTACTTTCAAAATCTCGTGAAATTTCATCATTCTGTTACAAACTCTCGTGATATTTTGCAAATTCTTGTGAGATTTTGTTAGTAAAATAGATCGATACCGCGTCAATATATCAACATATAAAAATATCGCAACATTTCGTGAATTTTCGGGGGATTTCGTAGCATAACGATGACATATAGCAATATTTCATTAGTAAAAGAGATTGATATGGTGTTTTTAAATGGCAATATATCAGCATATGAAGATATTGGGATATTTTAATGTATCAATATTTTTTCCCTCGTCTTTAGAAGTTTTTAAGTCTGTAAAAAATATGTTTTTGAAGAAGAAGTAGTATTTTTTTTTTTTTTTTTTAGACTGATCAAATATCGGGTTAAATATCGGTGGGGTGGCCGATGTCCGATATTCAGTTTTAAGGCCGATACAGGCCGATACCGATAGGGGGCCGATTATATCATGCATCCATAACCCAAATAAAACATAATCAATTATTTAATTTAAGGTATTATTTTTTAATGAGCAAAAAATCTAGAAATAAAAAGCAGGGATATGCAAACAACACATATTTAGTATTGATACTATGCCAAATTAGGATTGTATTCAGATACAGCCTTTGACTACCAATACTTTTCAGAATATTGATACTTTTGACAACCCTACGCCATAATCCCCCTCCACCAAACTGTACACCTGGCACAGTGCTGTCAGATGAGTACTGTTCTCCATCAGATTTCCGGATGGAGAGGTGTGATTCGTCACCCCAGAGAAGACGTGCACTGCTCTGGAGTCCAGTGGCGGCGTGCTTTACACCACTGCATGCGGCATTTTGCATTGATGATGCATCAGTTTGATGCAGCTGCTCCCATTCATGAAGCTCTCTGTTCTTGAGCTAATCATGAAGGCCACATGAAGTTTTTGAGGTGTGTAGTGGCAGATTCTGGAGAAGGTGGGTGACTTCTGTGCACTATGAGCTTCAGCAACCTCTGACCCCACTCCACTCGGCCAGTTTACATGGCCTAACACTTCATGACTGAGTTGCTGTTGTTCCCAAACACTTCCATTTTCTGATGATACAGCTGGCAGTTAACTGGGGAATAATCAGGAAGGAGGAAATTTCACGATTAGGTTAGTGCTCAGGTGGCATCCGTTCACCGAGTTCCTGAGAGCAAGGGATTCTTTCTAAAATGTGATTGGAGCGCCTGATTCCATTCATTTGGATGGGTGAGCAAATACTTTCAGCACTATAGTGTAAGTCTACTAGGGCTGAAACATTCAGATTAATCGTGATTATTTTCAATAATCATCAACTAATTCGGTAATCGTTTAATCGTTAACTGGAGTATAGAGACCGTAAAACGTGCCTTTAGCTGACGAGAAACCCGTTAAGAGCAGTGATTATATCAATATTATAAAAAATTATTTAAACATTTTGCATTTAAAATGGGGAAAAAATGTCTGTCAATATGCTCTATCCATTACTCTACAAGTGGAACATTTTTAGTTTCACCTGGTTTAATTTCCTTTAAAGTCGTCTTTAAGGAACCTTTGTCTATGCGATTACTAATTGATTAATCGGAAAAAAAATTGGCCGGATTAATCGATTTGCAAAATAGTTGTTAGTTGCAACTGCTCGTTTATTAATTATCTTAAAATGAACACTACACAGTGCATTATTTGGCGCTTATCACTTGTAAAGTTAGCCTCTATGACAAACTTTGATAGATTCATACAAATAAGCTGTAAATGCAACATCTGGTTCTTACCATGCACTTCTGATTGAGTTTACGTCCTCTAATAGTGGGGTTGAAGGTCATATTGTAGAGTTGCTTAAACTGTTAGATCTCCATAAGAAAAGGTGCCTTTTTATATTGCCTCCTAAATATGTAAGTGAGAGTTAAATCTAAATTTATGTAACTTAAATTTGGCAAATTCAGTTACATAAATGATCAATGCAGAAACAAATCTAATAAAGAAATAAGTTCAGCAGTAGTCAAAAAGAAAAATGCAAAATATTCTTGATTGCTTCATAAATATATTTAAAAAACATACATGTTGTTTTATCCTGGAAGATTAATGCATGGATTTAAAGAAATAACTGGAAAATGACTTTCTGAGCATGGTAATGTAATGCTCTTAATGTACTGTAGGGGGCAGTGTGATGTCACTCAACTCTCTGAAGCTAAACTAATTTTTATATAGACTATTTCACAGCTACATGCTTCTGTTGATCTCATTCAGTCTTTTAACCAATTACGCATATTTTTCTCTCTGTTTTCCCACCTTGCAGTAAATGGTAACACGAAGGAGGAGCTGGTGGACAACAAAACGTCGCAGCAGATTCTGGAGGCCCTCACCAAGCTGACCAACCAGTCTGGCCTGGACATTATCCGTATCCGCAAGCCGTTTCACACAGACAGTCCCAGCATCCAGGGCCAGTGGCACCCGTTCACAAACCGCCCCCCCTCTGTCGGCCTCATCAGACCACAGAACCAACATGCAGAATAAAGACTTATTACTGAAACAGCTGGATCTTTTCAGAAAGGTTATTTCCCAAGGTTCCTGCAGACAAACCCCCACTTCTGATGAGTGATCTTATCATGTCCAGCTTCCTGTTATCTGGTAGCGATGAAGCTGCATGCTGAAGCATCCATGCAGGATTCAGGGAGACTTTGAGAGCTGCCATGCTGAGCAGCAGTTCAATGTTTATGCTTTTTTAGGTATCTTATCATCTGAAACATTTATATACTCAATGCATTGTGTAAAAATAATAAACAAAAAGCTAAATTAAATTACATATAGGTGTTTATTTAATTTTTATTTTAAACACAAAAATGTGTTTTATATCATAGATCTGCACAAAGTGAAGCATCAGTGGAGGATTTTGATGGTTTTAAACATTCTTAAAGAGTTTCAAGCTGTTTACACATTAACCAAACAATAAAACATTATATTTGGGGGACTTACTAGTTAAGTGAGTTGTGAATTTATATATTTTTTATATGCTTTATTTTAGGGCATTGCTGTAAAATGTGCTTTAAATGTTTTTTTTTTTTCAAAACGTTATGCTTTTGCTCCACCTTCACAGGTCTGCTCTATTTTCTCTTTGTCACATGAAATCCCTGTAGAATAAAGTCTAGCTGTAAGTTTTTAAATGCCACCGTGGGCAGCTCACTCTGACGGCATACGGAACGACCCTGCAGCCTAACAGGATGTGAAGGTGTCCTCTTTGCACGTGCTTAAATGCCCCAAAGCCTGGAGGAAAATGACAGATGGTTGCATGATGGCTGCAGGGACAACAGCTTTGCGTCGTCAGATTGAGCTGTCCTCTGTAAAATGACCTCTAACAGGAACCAGATTCTCACTGCACAAGCATGAGTTTTATGGGGAGTTTTTCAAACTTAACGAGGCATATATACAGGCTACAATGACCGATCCAGTTCTCTCTGCTAATCCGAACCCCCCAATTCATCATTTCTGACAGTAAACGCCATCAGTGACCTCAGAGATGTATGCAGACAGCTACAATTTGAAGCTGATAACTGCAAGAGGAATACTAATAAGCAAATATTTCTAGATGGAGGAGAGTTATAGAACCATTAAAGCTTTAGTTTAATTTTTCAATATGTTACAAATGTTTTAATGTTTTTTTGTGTTGCTTCAAAGCAACCAATCTTTTCTAAATAGTTTAATAACTTATATCCTCTTATATCCTCTAACTCTTATATCCTCTAGATTATCACTGAATGTGACCTCAGCCTCTCTTTCTTCATCAGCTGTGATCTTGGTTTCCCAATCAAATGCAACATTTGCTGTCAACCTAAAATGAGACTTTTGTTCTTGGAGCTAAAGTTTTTTTTTTCTCGCTCAGAAATGAAACAACCCAAAGAAGGTGAAGCTTTAGGCTACAGCTTGGCCAAATCCAAGTATACACTGGAAAAGATTGAAATCTGAATAAGTACATTTTTCTTAAAATTAGGGCATTTTTTCCTTAAAATGAGGTAAGCGCTAGCCTCGTGAGACCATCCTGATCTCGCGAACTTTCAAGGTTTCACTCGCAGATCAGTCTGGAGACTCTCCGTTAAAGAAAATTTGGAGCCGTTCACCAAACGAACGTCCAATCAGCGTTGGCTTTGAGGCGGGTTGAGGTGTGACGCAACGGGAAGCGCGACAGTTCAGTCTAAAGAACATGGCGGCTTCAGCCGATGAAACTAGCGTTAGCGTGGCTATCCAGCAAGTTTTATCGGAATTACAGAGTATTTCTTCACTGAAAGAAGAGCAAAACACTGCTCTGGAGGCTTTTCTCAGAGGAAAAGATGTTTTTGCTCTTCTCCAGACTGCTTTCGGCAAGAGTAGCCTGGCTTGTGGTTGTGTTTTCGTTGTCGCTCTATTTAGTACGTCATATGCTTCGTTGATCTGATTGGTTTATTTGGCCCGTCTATCACCAACATAGGCCAATCAGCTAACCAGTATTTTCGCCCCTTCCCAAAATTACTTCAACGGAAGGTTTCAAGATGGATATGCGGAGCAAATCCATTTGGCGGAGTCAGGTTAGGTAAGAGACCCTTTGCCAATAGAATTAGACTGTTTACATTTATAATAATAATAATTATTTAAAGTGCATATTATCTAATTATCTCATTTTAAGAGTAAAAAAATACACATTTGATTGGCAAAACATCTTATTTACCTACTTGAATTAAGGGTAAATACACTTAATCTAAGACATTTTTACTTATTTCTGGATCGTTTTTGCAGTGTAGTATATATATTCTCAAACTCCTCAGCTGTGCTTTGCATTCCTGAGACTGTCAAGGTGCAATTACAGCTGTAACCTGTGCACCTTTATCTTCAAGTTATCCTTCCACTTAACTTTCCAAACAGCCAGCTTTTTGAGCAATGACCTTTTGTGATTTAACCTTGCAGCAGAGGGCATGAGTACCATTTGTTGGACAAGCTGTTCAACCATGCTTAGTAACATACATATATATATATATATTTTTTTTTTTCGTTTACTGTTTCGCAAAAAAAAGTACACTTTTCTTAAATGCTTTTTACATGTTTTTACATGTTCACTAGGGGTGCCTCTAGGCCCTGAGGACTGTGAATGTAGAGTAGAGAACTTTACCAACTGGAGTCGAACATTGGAGCTGGAGGCAGATCTACTTCCTCCCTCAGACCTGTAGTTTATGTGATCATGAGCACGTAGAACTCGAATCCCACTAGATGATTCAGAAAAGAAGAGGCCCTGCTAATGCTTCCAGCTGTTTTGGAACAAAAAAGGCTTGGAAATTGAAGAGGTGAAAATTACTTTTTGATTCATTTTCACCTCGTTCCCTTTAATTCGACTGTGGCACCAATTAAAGACATCACATCCGCTGCTCGCCCCGAGGCGAGCTGGCACAGCTTGACCCATGCAAGGACATTAAAGGCTCTAAATAAAGTTGCTGTTGCTAAGCTACTGCTCTGAGAAATGGTAATCTTACTCCCCCCCACCCCTCTCCTTCACTGTGCTTATGTTTTACCTCTGCCCTGACAAATTCATGTAGAAATGTAAATGACTGTGGGATTTATTTCCCAACGGAAGACGCCGACCTCTCCTCTTGCCACGAGCTGAAAACAAACAAGCCGTCTTGAGAGCAGCAATCGGTTTGAACACGTCTTACATGTTATTTCATGATTTCTCCCTTCAGGCTGATGACACACATTTCCTGTTTCTTTCTTTTTCCAAGCTGAAGTTTTTTATTATTATTATTATTCTCAGAAATGTCAGAGGAAGTTTAATGAACTGAAATAAAACAGATATGAGCCTTAATAAATAAATAAAATGCTCCCAATGCCTTTGGGTTATCCTATTATTTTTACTATAACAGCCGATATAAATTTATTTTGAAGGCAACTACAGACCTATATCAAAGAGGAGGAAAATGGATGAAGAGGGTCACAGTTGATGTATTTTATATAATTTTTAAAAGATTGTATATATTAATAAACAGCAAAGGATAAAAACAAAATTTGTTTGGACAATAAATAAGGGAATGTAGTACTTAAACATAAAGCAGAGATAAATTACACATATTGAAGCCAAAAATACACATCTTGTTGTAGTTCTTTGTGCAGCGTGCATATTTCCGTAACTGGATGTTCTCAGGAGATTCAATTAGCAAAAAAAAAAAAAGGGTATTTCTTTGTCATTTCAAATTACTACATATAACATAAAATATTAATACTAATAAAAACTTTTTTGTATTTCAGATTCATATTGCATTTCATACAGAATATCCGTCTACCAAAATATGCATGAATTGTACAGTATTGGCTTCTTTACTCAAACTTGTACTTGACAAACTGAGGAAGCAGAGGCTTAGTATTCAGACTGAACATGCATAAGTTACTTTTTATCTAACACAAGAGAAAGCATTGTCATTTATTCATTTTACAGGTGCTACAAAATACAACCCTCTATACATTTACAGCTTTGATTTAAATAAAACTGAAGCCTATAAATATATGGCATTAATATAAGTATAAAAATATCCTTAACTATGTGCTAAGCCGTGACATAAAAATCCTGACTTTATTCCAATGTCTGCAAAAACACAAACGTGAGCAGTGTCTTAAATCTGTCACAAATTATTCAGCAACCATTTACTGTATGAACTCAACAGACTCCTTTAGAGAGAAATGTGAATGGAGGGACTAATGGATCAAACTAATGGATTAAACTTTAATGTAGAGGTAATGGGATGAGGAATCTGTGGAGGCAGCAGAGACCAAATTAGAGAACACACAAAACCGGTGCAGGAAAAGGGTGAATTGATAGAAAAGGAGGATTAGAAGCAGGAAATCTGCTTTGGTGGATGTGTTTTTTCTGCAGAACCAAAAGAACCTAAGCTTCAGAAAAAAAATAAAAATTGCAGCTTAATGTTTAGGCCTTTTTAAAGTTGATCAGTTATTTTTAAATATGGTGCATTCAATTCACCCTGGTAATGAGATGTCACAGTTAATTTTAGCACGTTGTAGGTGTTAGGCGGTAAACCTACAATAATTGCTAAATGTTTTGGTGCTAAGTATTATTAGCAGTTCCAACTGATGCAACAATTCAAATACTTTAGGAAGAGGTTCACAAATAAAGGCTGTACTCTTGTGCAGGGGCTCAGGGTTTAATATAATACAACTGCAGAGGGAAATAAAATGTTTTTAAATCTAATTCCTACTAGTTTAGCATGTGCAGCAGCGATTAGTGTCTTTATCAACCTGTAGAGATTGCACAACTGTAAGATCCTTTCTCTTTTTGAACCACAGAATTCAGCTTACAGGTTTTCTGACTTTCAACTGGGAGGAACAAAACAAGGACATTTCCACACCCAGTGAGGCAACGTTCATGGTAACATTTATGTTGGACAACATTTCAGTAACAAGTTTTTGAGCAAGAGGCCTTTCCGATGCTGCATTTACGAAAGAGCGTTGAAGCTACTGAAAAAAAATAAATAAAAATTTTAAAAAAGGCAGAATTTCAAAAGAAAAATCTGAGATTTCAGTCATAATTCTGAGATTAAAGTCAGAATTCTGACATTTTTTTTTTTCAAAAAAAAAAAATAATAAGTTTGCATTTCTGTTTTCTCAAGTGGCCATAATCTTCTTCTGTTTGCATTAGATTATATTTGGAGTTTAAGGAATTTTGGAGTTTAATTTGGAGTTTACAGTATAATTGAAACTCTTATTTTGAAGGTAGGAGTTGATCTGAATTCAGGGTTTGGGTGCACATGAGAGAGAAAAATATGTTGTTGTCCTCTTATATCATCAACAGGAGTGAAACCTCCTTCATAGTTCTGTGATTTGTGGCAAATCAAACATGAACACCAAGACCGAAAACATCTGACCATCAGACAATGTGGTAAAAACAATCAAAGGATAAATTAAACTGTGTAAAAAAATAACAAAATGGAGAGGGGAAAAAATCTAATAATTTTTTAAAAATCATCTATATATATTTTTTTAAATTTCAAACGAAATGTCAAAAGATGTCAAAAGATTTATATCCACTCTAAACATATCTAGGACCATCTCACTCTCAATGGTTAAAGTTTCATTGCTGCATCAGCCTGGCAGAGATTGCAGAAAGTAAAACACAGAAAACCTAACTGTTCCTGCCCTTTCTTTCTGGAGGTTAGCCAAGGTATGCTGCTCTGACTTATGTCCCGATAGCCACCAGAGGGGCCAAGAGCTGATTCAACACTTTGCAGAGAAGACAGATTTTTATTAGCAAATGGTTGGGACACGTTTACAAACTGCTCACAGATTCAAGCTCTATTTGATCACAGGGATGCTCACCTTGCCATTGAAATACAGGGAGCTTTGCAGTTTTTGGTTGCTTCTGGCATCACACAGCACGCCCGGTCAGAGATCTGCTACCTGCAGCTTTTTTTTTTTTTTTTTTTTACTGGAGAGGACAAACCTAACTAACTTCTGGATCTGTACTGGTTTTATAAGAGAAAAAAATTTAGTTATTACAATTAGAGAATAGATAAAAGAAAAGATTCTCCTTGTGTTAACATATAACTGCACCTGCTTCTGTGTCTATATGCTTTTTGCAACTATATATGCTGATATGTAAAGGAGGATAGACGAGAAGACAAACACGCAGGTAGACTGAAAGGAGCTACGCTGCTAAAGAAACCCATTTGCCACATTTTTATGTTTTCTTCAGCTTGTGCTTTTTAAGAGCCGGTAAGATTGACTTTAGATGAATCAGTAAATCCAGCCAAAGGCTGACTGCTCCTTTAAACACAGGGTGCATTTTCTTTCATGCTGTTTTTTCATCTCTTCCCACATACAGGTGCTGGTCATAAAATTAGAATATCATGAAAAAGTAGATTGATTTCAGTAATTCCATTTAAAAAGTGAAACTTGTATATTATATTCATACATTACATACAAACTCATATATTTCAGATGTTTATTTTGTTTAATTTTGATGATTACAAATGACAACAAATGAAAATCTCAAATTCATCATATCAGAAAATTAGAATATTGTGAAAAGGTTCAAAATTGATGGCCCCTGGTGCCACACTCTAATCAGCTAATTAACTCAAACCACCTGCAAAAGCCTTTAAATGGTCTTTCAGTCTAGTTCTATAGGCTACACAATCATGGGGAAGACTGCTGACTTGACAGTTGTCCAAAAGACGACCATCGACACCTTGCACAAGGAGGGCAAGACACAAAAGGTCATCGCTAAAGAGGCTGGCTGTTCACAGAGCTCAGTGTCCAAGCACATTAATAGAGAGGCGAAGGGAAGGAAAAGATGTGGTCGAAAAAAGTGTACAAGCAAGAGAGATAACCGCACCCTGGAGAGGATTGTGAAACAAAACCCATTCAAAAATGTGGGGGAGATTCACAAAGAGTGGACTGCAGCTGGAGTGAGTGCTTCAAGAACCACCACACACAGACGTATGAAAGACATGGGTTTCTGCTGTCGCATTCCTTGTGTCAAGCCACTCTTGAACCACAGACAGCGTCAGAAGCGTCTTGCCTGGGCTAAAGAGAAACAGGACTGGACTGCTGGTGAGTGGTCCAAAGTCATGTTCTCTGATGAAAGTAAATTTTGCATTTCCTTTGGAAATCAAGGTCCCAGAGTCTGGAGGAAAAGAAGAGAGGCACTTCATCCACGTTGCTTGAAGTCCAGTGTAAAGTTTCCACAGTCAGTGATGGTTTGGGGTGCCATGTCATCTGCTGGTGTTGGTCCATTGTGTTTTCTGAGGTCCAGGGTCAACGCAGCCACATACCAGGAAGTTTTAGAGCACTTCATGCTTCCTGCAGCTGACCAACTTTTTGGAGATGCAGATTTCATTTTCCAACAGGACTTGGCACCTGCACACAGTGCCAAAGCTACCAGTACCTGGTTGAAGGACCATGGTATCCCTGTTCTTAATTGGCCAGCAAACTCTCCTGACCTTAACCCCATAGAAAATCTATGGGGTATTGTGAAGAAGAAGATGCAATACACCAGACCCAACAATTCAGAAGAGCTAAAAGCCACTATTAGAGCAACCTGGGCTATCATAACACCTGAGCAGTGCCACAGACTGATCGACTCCATGCCACGCCGCATTGCTGCAGTAATACAGGCCAAAGGAGGCCCAACTAAATACTGAGTGCTGTACATGCTCATACTTTTCATGTTCATACTTTTCAGTTGGCCAACATTTCTATAAATCCTTTGTTTTTATTGGTCTTCAGTAATATTCAAATTTTCTGATATGATGAATTTGAGATTTTATTTTGTTGTCATTTGTAATCATCAAAATTAAACAAAATAAACATCTGAAATATATGAGTTTGTATGTAATGTATGAATATAATATACAAGTTTCACTTTTTAAATGGAATTACTGAAATCAATCTACTTTTTCATGATATTCTAATTTTATGACCAGCACCTGTAAATGGTAAAAAAAAAAAAAAAACAGAAACAAATAAGCCAGTCGCATTTCTTTTTTTCAACGGATTTTGAGTTTGTAAATTAAAGCAATTGTTGCTACAATATTTACACAAGAGAAACAACATAATTTATGTTTTAAATCAAGACACTGAAGGATATGTCATTAGAGGATTCCTCAAATGATACTCCAACCAAAATTCATCATCCATTAAGGTTGTGTTTGGCATTTATGCACAAGAGGTTTCATTCTACAAAGTTTTCTTTCTTCCTCTGTCCTTTAGTCAAAGAAAACAGAGATCCAACACTTTCTGACAAAAGCAGTAAAATCAGAATGAATCAATGTTTGCTGCAGAAAACCATCTTTGAAATAATCACTTGAATTAAAACTACCAACAGTGACAGAGCTTGAAATTAATGTTTTATTGATTATATATATCCATATATTATTTTAAGAAGTTTAAATGTGATCTGTGAGAGGAGGGCATGCACAAAAGAGAGTCTGGGGAAAAAAAGTGAAAATTGAAATCTAATGAGTGCATTTTTTTATTGAATTAAGGAGGTAAGTGAGACACTTTTCATTAGGAACAAAAAAATGTACATTTAAAATAAGAAAAACGTAATTGCATTGTCTTATTTCAAGCGCATATTTTTTAATTATGCACTTATTATTTTATAACCCTAACCCATAAATATAATTGCATTTAATTGTTTTTTTCCGTGGAGGAAAATTTCTTCAGTCTTTAACATCTTTTTAGAATAAAGCGGCATTAGGGTGGTGTATTTCGTCCCATTTACTTGAACGCTTCTTTTTCTAATCTATTTCTCCTGCATTAAAAGTTGACTGAAGCCTTTTCGGTCCAGCATATTGTTGACAGCATCATAATGTTTCGATGCTTTTACTCAGCTGGGGAAGTTGATGGAAAAGTGGACTAAAGCTGTAAGAGTGTGAAAAACTCTTGAGTTTGGGGCAAAGGTTCATCTTCCAGAAAGAAAACAACCGTAAACATGAATCCAGAGCTACGATAGGATGATGTGAATTAAAGCAGATAAAATGTTAGAACATAAATATTTGAGGATGTGCAGCAAAATATGAAGCTTTATGTTTAAAGACACCCTTCATCCAAACTAATTGGGCTTGAGCTGTTTATTAGTCACACCTAATAAACCTGTATTGCTTTCCTTCCACTTCACAGTAACACACTTTGGTCCATATTGTGGCGTTTCAACCTATTGTTTTGGTCTTTAACAAAAATCCTTGTGGGATACAGTAGTTTGTGCTTGTACTGTAACAGATACGCTTCATGACTTCTCAAAGGGGTAAAAATCAACAAAATAAACCATCTTAAAACTGCTGCTTCTTGTCTAAAGCCTTACTTCCCACCATCCAGAGGGACAAGTCTACAGAGAGATCTGGGAAAGAAAAGAAAAGGTCTAGAACTTATGAATGCTACAGGTAAGAGATAATTTTCCTTAAGATGTATATAGGGTAGAGTATCACTTTGATTTACACATAGAATAAATATTACATGATGTTTCAGTCTCCCAGGAACCTCAATCATAAAAAACGTCCAGTGATTCTCTGCAACATGCCTCTCGTTGTTACTTAACATCCAGTTTAATGAGGTGACATCACCCCGTTTCGTTATTTTAGTGCAAATTCTTCACAGCAGCTGAACTTCTTCCAGTCCCTTTGCTGAATTTGGTCCATCCGTTAGTGAACTCGTGAGGAACTCAGTGCTCTCCAGACACAGCAGTTTCCTTTTTTTTTTTTTTTTATCAAGCTGCAGCTAGAACTGCAGCCTGAATAATAAAGACAAAGCTTCAGCTTTTTTCCACAACAGCGCATCGCTATTCAGTAATAAATAACTTGGGTTCCTGTATTGACTGGGGGATCCTAGATGGAGCTCTCATCAGGGTGCATGTCGAGCTGTGTGTGTTTCCTCTTCTCCAGGATCCGATTGAGCTCCTCCGTGAATGAGTGGTACAGCGGCGACATGCCTTCTGGGTCGGCCTGCCTCAACAGCACGTAGCTATTCCCGTTCATCTTCCTCAGCACGCTGGGCAGCGTGGCCGACAGCCCGTTGGCATAGTCCATGTTCGGAAGTGGAGGAGGATTAGGAAGAGGAGGAGCTGGTGGCGGCGTTTTGGCCGGAGAGATCTGGTCCTCGTCAGGAATAATCTGGAGGAAACTGTCGTTAAAGTCTCCGAAGGTAGGCACTGAGATGGAGCGCCGACCCTGGCGACCGTTGCAGTGGCTGGTGATGGTTTTCAGCTCTAGATTGGAGCTCCTCTTTCTATCAGAGGCCCCAAGAACATGAAGGTTTTGATGGGAGAACTTGCGACTCTGGTTCGTCCGTCTGGTGCAGAAGCTTACATAGAGCAGCACCACAGTCAGCACTAAGCAAAGCCCTCCAAGAACTGCCACCAGTGATATGTAGATGGCCTCCATGTGCCTGAAGGTCTGGAAATTGGGTCCTGGAGGCAGGGGAGCTGGCGGCGAGGGTAGAGGCTGCTCAGTGGGGCCGATGGTGGAGAAAACCACCGGCCTGGAGGCAGTTGTGGGTTCGGTAGTGACTGTGGGCTCCCTCGGCAAATATGGATCGGTGTGAATCTTCACTGTGTAGAGATAAACCAGCACTGAGACACCGTTCTCCACTGCAAAGCAGCGATACGAGCCTCCCTGCTGGGTGCGAGCTCCAATTATGAGGAGCCCATCTGTGCCAACACGGTAGCCTGAATTCAGTCCGTATCCCTGGAGCTCCTTGCCGTTTAGCGTCCAGCGTGGCGTCGCCAAGTTAGAGCGCAGTTCACACTGGAGCAACACATCATCCCCCAACATCACAGCCCGTCTGCGATGGATCACTGCATAACAGGAAGGGACATGAACGGATAAAGAATGTGACGGAGACAGAAATCGAACAAGATGTCAGGTCACAGAGGTTACACTTTTAAAAGTACAGTCGAGCCGCAGCATCACTTTCTATCACATCTCACATCCTTCTTTAAATATAGAGAGCCCCGCAGTGCAGCAGCAGGACCGCCTGACCTCCAGCAAGAGAGGAGCTGATTAAAATGTGTACACTGGGACCTGGGGGATGGGTGAGGAGCATGCAGCTAATGAAATCCCTCCACAAATGCTAACTGCTTGAGTTTTCACACGCAGAGTAAGAAGGACTCTTTTAACCCTTTAATCTGACTCTAAAAAATTCAGGAAAACTCATTAAAAAGGAGCTGGAGCCAAATGAAGTTCAACCTTTTTAAAAATGAAAACGGGGTCTTCTGAATAATGAAGTGATAATAACTGCATGTGTGTGAGTCTAAGTGTGATGGGAGACATACCGTTCCCTGATTTCGCCTTACAGCCTCTGACTCCTCTAGAGATGTCCTGCGTTAAGTTTGCTCTATAAAAAAAAAATCATAAAAATATGGATTGAACATCACACTAGAGTCATAATGTCAAAGATTAAAGGTTAAAAAAGCTTTTCCAAATATAATCCTGTCAAATTAAGCAACAACAAAACAAACTTCAAATAAAAATAACATTGATATGTTTGGAAGTATTCTGATAAAGGTGAATGTATTCTGTATTCCAAATAATTACTCCTACATGTAAAACTTTTTCCCATTTTTTATTTATTTGATGTATTTGTATTTCTAGGTTAGGCTGTATTTGTTTGCAAAACTTATTTTCTCTGATATCCTTGAAAAATGACAACATATAGGATCCACCTGCATTCAGAAATAAGTTAACTAGTGAAAAGCTGTTCTGTAGGTTCGCAAACAAACAGCAACATGAACACAAAAGACCACAGAAAGACAGAAAAAAAAAGTCAAAGAGAATAATGTGGAATATATATATATATATATTAATATAGTAATATATATATATATTAATATACTAATATATATATATATATAATATATATATATATATATATAATATATATATATATATATATATAATATATATATATATATATATATATATATATATATATATATATATATATATATATATATATATATATATATATATATATATATACAGAGATGGCAAAAGTACTCACTTTCCGTACTTGAGTAAAAGTACAGATACTTGTGTTAAAAAATACACTGGTAAAAGTGGAAGTACTGATTAAACTTCTTTACTCAAGTAAAAGTAACAAAGTACAGGCTTGTAAATTTACTTAAAGTATAAAAGTAAAAGTAGAAACCACTTTTTTCATGCCGTTGCCTACATTTTAAATGGATGTCTGCCAATAGGACTAGATCTCCGTATATATATATATATATATATATATATATATATATATATATATATATGAAATCCATCATCTAAAAAACTATCTTTACGCAGAAGAAGCCTCTCCTCAGCATGATGATGCCACCAACGTGTTTGACCATGGGAGGGGTGTGTTAAAACTGATGTCTACTGATGGGTTTTTTTCAGTATTGCTTTGCATGTAGGTCAAAAAATATAAGAGTTTGGCTCATCTGACCTCAATATTCTCTGTCACACCTGCATTGTCTGTTGTATGAGAATGTTAATGTTTTTCTTTCAGAAATATCTAACTTTTTATCATCATTTCAATAAGGCCAGATTTGTAAGAAGTATGAATAGTAATCCTCTCACTGAAGCTCAGATTCTCAGTAGCCCCTTCAAAAAAATTTTACATATTTCTTGTAGTTATATGAAGAATAAATTACACAGAGAGGGACTCTTACAAGCTAAGAACTGAAGATGTTCTGAGGCACTTTTTGATTATTTAGTGGTAATGAAGCAAAAGGAGTAAAATACAAATGCATTACACACCTTTCAAAGATAACACAATAAATTATTCCCCTTCGTAGTTATATACTTATTTATGTTGCTGTAAAAAGAATAAAAAAATATATTATTTTTGCGTTTGCAAGGTCACTAAATTTGAATGAAAAAAAAAAACTTTTGAAAATAAAACTTCAGAGAGGGAAAAAAGGTTTTGAAAAACAGTTTAAGACACTATTTCTATGCCACAGTAACATGGGGAAACAAGAGAAGATACTGATTTGAGGAACATCTGCTCCTCTTTTATAGCAATCTGTCGTTAATTTGATTTGTGGAGTAATTTTAGAAGGTGGAATGATCATGATAAGTTAGCTGTTTGTTTTCTGCTTGTGTAAAATTCAAAAAGCAAAGTGCTTTATGCAAAATGATAAAAAAAAAAAAACTAATTATGGAATGAAAGCTGTTTGCAGTTATTTAGCATGCATTAACCTAAAGAAAAATAGTTTGCAGATTATAAATCCCATTTTCAACAATCTTTAACTACTAATACCTTTACCATGACAAAGATCCCTTGCACTCATTTAGACTCATGTTCTAAAACAAAGCGTCTGCAGATATATTTTGCAGGTTTTGCACATCTTGCAGTGCCTGAGCTAACTGCAATCTCCTGGCAGAGGGAGCCTAAACACTTGGACGTTTTACTTGTTTTAATATAGCATAGTGGGTGAGTAAATCTCTTCGAGCACCATCTCTACTCTCCAAGAACAGGCTGTTCAGTCCACTTTATCAAAGACTCACAGAAAAAAAATGCTTTAGAAATCGTGTTCACTGGGATCTGTAAGATGTTTCATTAATATTCAGCTCTCTGCTGTTTTTTTTCATTTATTTTTTCCAGCAGCCATCATGATTAAAATAAATACACATGAGAGGGAGAAGTGTCTGCTGCAGTAATGGAGATTAAGATGTCTGCTGCTCAGCCATGCAGAGTGAATGAAGAGAGGCAGTCCCTGATGGAGGACTAAGCATGCTTTAGGTCTGTTTGTTTTGGAGGGCTTTACACTTCATGGTTCTGCTGGTTTGTGGTTGGCTCTGCGTAGGTGCCACGTTTTCGAAACCTGGCCTGGGCTTATTTTGCATGGACTTTAGATGTTCTCTGTGTGCATGTGTGGGTTCTCTCTGGGTACTCTTCTCACAGCCCCCCCCCAAAAAACCATAGCTGGCTGGAACTGGCCTAAGATATAAGCCTATGAAAGTGTGGGGCAGGGTGTAGCCCTCTCCCAACACCTACGGCTCTACAGGCAGGTATTTGTGATGAGTGGATGGTTGGTTAATGCTGAGTCACTGTGCTGTTACATCAAAACAATAAAGGTTAAACTATTAGAGAGGCACTAGGAAATTAGTAGTCTGGCCGGCTATGAAGTCTCAAGACTCTTTGCCTACGGTGGCCCAGAGGTGTCAAAACTAATACAAAAGCTTCAACACAACTACAAACAATAATTACAAAGGCTGCCACAAAACGTGTTCCAACTTTTGTATTTGTGTTGCGGTTTTTGTATTAGTATTGACACCTCTGGGCCACCATACTGGTCTAATACAGACTGAACCAATCACGTAGAAGGCGGGTCCATAATCAAAGTCACTTTTCTGTAACCATAACAATCAAGATTGCAGGAGCACAGAGCAATGTTTTAATGAGTACTTTTATTATATTCCTAATTAGCTCAATATAACTTAAGTTAAACAACTGTCTGCTGTGAGAGATTTTCTTTAAACATTTTTGCTAAACATTGGTGGTTATCTACAGAAGAGGATTGGGAAAAAAAAAAAGTTTGCTAATTTTTAAATTTTATTTCAGTTTAACATGGGGAAAAAAGTCAGAATTCTGAGATTAAAGTCAGAATTCTGAGAAAAAAGTCAGAATTCTGACTTTTTTCCCATACTAAACTAAAATAAAATTTAAAAATCAGTTAACTTTTTTTTTTTTTTTTTCCACTGGCCCTAATCCTCTTCCGTACCGTAGTTATCTGATATGTTCTAATGTGTTTTCTCTAACTGTTTGCCCCGCCTTTAAATTAGGCTCTACATGCTCCTTTCCAGACTAGCAAGCTTGGCTAGCTTAAAAAAAAACTATGACAGCCAACATAAATAGTATTGCATACTTTTGATAAACTGCTTAACCCAGGTTCACATAAAAGAAAATAAAAAAAATACTTAAGTTTGATCAACTTTTTTCTCACATTATTTCTTTCTTTTACAAGTTTTAAAAGGTGAACATAATATTTCAAATAAACCAGATAAAAAATAACCTAAAACAGCTTCAGTCGAACTAATGTTTAAGATTTCAATCATTATGCCAAAGCAATTTTTTTATTTTTACTGAAATATGCTAAAGAGAACTTTATAGTTATGCTGCTATAGGCTTAGAGTGCTGAAGGGCATAAGGACAACTTTTCATCATTTTGCTTCATTCTATCTCTTTTCTCCAATTCCACAGTATTTGTTAGTTCAACTCTATATTCTTTCTGCTTTTCCCATCATAGTACTTTCTTCGGGTCAGCTCCTGTTTGGCTGTAATTCCATTCTCAGGAGAAATATCAGCCGGGCTGCTGCCATTAACACCTTAGCTTATAGATGATTTCCTGTTTTCAGTGCTTAGTCCTGTTTCTCTCGAGGCATACATAATTATGGGCTCAGATTTTACTGTGACTAATGTGCTCTCTTTCATCCTTTTGACATGAAAACTGGCTCAGAGTGCATCTGCTCAACTTTTTCTTTCCCAGAAGGAACCAACTGTAAAGCTGGTTCACAATTACCTTTTCTAACATAGAAACTATTTATTGACCAGTGCTTCTATGTTTCTCTCATATTTCTTCTTCTGTCTCCTTGAACCAGAGTCGGCCTCGGCGGATTGCTGCTCACAGTTAGCCTAGTTCTGCTGGAGGTTTCTTCCTTCTAAAAGGAAGTTTTTTTTCTCTCTCCACTGTAGCTACATGCATGCTTGTTGTGAGGAATTGCTAAGGAGTCAGAGTTGATGCAGTCAGCTGGTTTCCCTTAGATAGAAAAATTTTTACCAATCTGACTGTATGATCTGGTTGAATAGTCCCTGTAAAGTGCCAGTTGACGTGTTGTGAATTGGCTCTATATAAATACACTGAGTTGAATAGACCCGAATAAAGTTGCCTTGCCTCGCTCCACCCACTTTATTATGACCTATGTATATTTTCTTTTCTGGGGATTTATTTTGCCCCCAAACTTCCAACTTCATTTCTCCTGAAGCTCCTGCTGAGTTATGCAGGGCTGATGAGAAACAAAATCCAGGTCAGCCACACTATCTAAGACTTGCTTTCTCAGAAATTACAGTATGTTGAAGGAGGAGAGGCTGTATAAATAATTAGTCATGCTTCCATGTTGCTGTTGAGATAAAGGGAGGACATAAACAAAGACTAAAGCGCAGTAAAAGTGATGAATGTGTTTAAAAGTTCAGTGCATAAAACTTGACCAAATGTTGTTCTTGCTGTTTATGTTGAAAACCAAAAATTACTTAGAGGAAGAAATGTGGAGCTGGGTTAACAGGTGTGAACGTAAAAGCTGGTCATGGAACATAAATGATCTAATATCTAAAACAAATCTGGTTTATTTTAGGAGTTTGACCTTTTTCTTTATGTATCTGTCTGCTTTCTCTGTAAACAAAACTGCACATCTATTGGTATTTTAGTGTCCTTGTTGGCTCACCTCTGCGCTCGTGATGATATTTCCACACAAACTCTCCCATCCCAGCCGCAGAAGGGGTCTCTTGCGAATACGCAATCATAACAGGAAGTATATCTCTGGCAGGTAGACATTGGTACCTGGATCAGACCAGAGTGGGAGCCGATGTAGATGCTCCTCTAACAAACAAAAAAGAAAAAAAGTTGAAGTATGGAACCGTATGTTGAATCTGTGTGTTTCATGCTTGCATTTATCTAATTTTATTCTAAGCAGTGGTGTGTTTAGGGTCAGTGCTGATTTTCTGCCACATGTAGTATTTTGCATTTAGACCAAATAGTAACATTTTACTGTTATCTAAGCAGAACCTTCTCCCACATAGAATAGAACTTAACTTTATTGTCATTACACTGTCATAAGTACAAGCAATGAAATTAACTCTCTGCATGTAACCCATCCCCCTGGGGAGCAGTCGGTTGCCATAGTGCGACGCCCGGGGAGCAGTGTGGGGTTAAGGGTCTTGCCCAGAGACCCAGAGTGGCAGTTTGTGGGAGTGGGGCTTGAACTCAGAACCTCAGGGACCCAAGCGCAATGCCACCACTCCCCCCGGTAGATCATGTCCTTAAGGAATCTTCTCCTAGACCTGGATTAAAGCATCTACCAACTCTTGGACCGCCTGTGGTGCAACGTGACCCTGGTGGACGGATCGAGACATGGGCCGTTTCTCAATATGCGTTCTTGAGCGTTCTCGTGTGCTCGTGTACTCGTGACACGTCATCAGCCTCAGCCCGAGTACCGTTCCAATTCTCAAGAACGCCAGATCGAGAACGCACCAAATCCCCGGATGTTGCTCTCGACCCGCCCTCTTTATCGAGCATGCATCAGAGCAGACTTGTGCGTTCTTCAGACTGACCGCTTCCCCAGAATGCCCCGCGGCCGCAGCTTGATTCGAGACAGCGCTCACAGTGGTAAGTTAAACATTCCCTTTTCTGCTGCTGTTGTTCTTCAAAAGTACGTTTTGAAATCGTTTGAGGCGATATTTACACGATATTGTGCAATGCAGGTTTAGAGATTAATTAAAAGACCTCTTATTTAATTCTGTTAGGAACAAAGGGATTACTCAAGACTGATGCACGTTCTATCTGTAAATACCTGGACTGTAGATATCACCATGCTCTCTATTGGCTGTGGTTTAGCAAATATCTGCAGCTCCTCTATGATATGCATCTCTCCATCCACTGACACAGCTCTGTGCAACCACCCATCATCTACAGGCCAAGACAAGACGGGTATTAAACCAAGATGGTGGAGAATTAAAATCAGTTCCTGATGGGACATGCATGAACCTCACCTGTTCCCAGAAACAAGACAGTGTAAAGGTTTCCATCCAGTGCCAGCTCTTTGTGGACGGCTATCTTGACGTAGTTGACGCTCCTCTTGAACATGAGCGGCACCAGGCCAATCGGATGCACCTGCTTAGCCATCAGTGGGTGCCTCCTGGCAAATGTGAGGACGCTGTCTGGGAGGTCTCGAGAGGAGTTTATGCCCTGGGATCTATGTAGGTCTGTTATACACTGCAGGGAAAAACGTAGAATTTACCTACAGAGGGTGGTTTAATCTTTCATAGGTAGAATTGGAGGATGAAACTTACTGATCCAGGTCTTGGCTCCGGAACCTTCCCTGTGTATTCCCGCCATTTTGAATCCTGCACCTCCATGTATGGTCCTTCAAACACTCTGCGCACATCTGAGAAGGCGTATTGGCAGATGGCAGATGCTTTGATATTCTTCCTGAAATATAATCCAACACCCCAAAGACATGTCAAGAGGACAGTTGTCAGCATTGATGATTTAGACTTGGAAAAAAAAAAAACCTGAAAGATCTAAGAAGGAGCTGCCGCCCACAAGATCCACTTTCAGACACAGTACAGATCATCAGTGACAAGTCAAAGGTTAGCAAGGAGTTATCATGCTTAGACTTCCAGCCACAATAAAAGCTAAGATTTTATGAAAACGGAGAGAAGATAAAAGTAGTTTGTCACCAGTATCGAGTCCCATCATCCCTTTATTCTTCAAACCAAATTTGCTAAACTAAAAAAACAATCTCCTTTGAGTCATGATCAACACCTATCCATTGTGGGAGTGGGTTTCAGCGCTACACCTTTGAAAGGACTAGAGCAAAATCTGGTAACCTCAAACCAGGTGACTCTGTGCAGTCTGATGCCCTGAAGGTGAGATTAGTAAACTGAGGGAGTTAGAGGAGGGAATAAAGATCCTTAAACCCATTATGTGGCCACGTCAGCCATCAGAAGCATTTTGTGAGGAAAAATGAGAACAAAGTGAAACCGGAGTCAGTCTTCAAACATCAAAACCAGTGAACAGTGTTTGCTTCAGGGGCTTACTCATTCTTCCACACTTGAGCTGATGTTCAGCTTACTGGGGGGCGGGTGAATAAATAATTTCCACTTTAATTAATACCATTAAATCTCATTCAATTAGAGATAACTCCTTTTCTGATGGAAAACAAAGGTTCATTGATTTTATCCAAAATTATCTAGCAGAAATAGGAAGATACCAATCCCCATTGGCTTTTACAAATGGCTGCTTTTGCCTTATAATCAGTGCAAATCTTCAAACTATTCTGCTAAAATTTGAAAACCTAATTCTTCAAGAATGATTTTCTTGATTGTATGATGGACAGGTACACTGGAAAAAATGGAAATCTAGATAAGTTTTTTTTTTTTTCCTAAAATAAGTGCATTTGCTCCTTGATTGAAGAGGTAAAAGAGATTTTTTGCCAATGGAACAAGACAAATTACATTTAAAATAAGAAAACACAATTGCATTGTCTTGTTTTAAGTGCATTTTATCTAAATAACTTCTTTTAAGAGTAATAATACTCATTCCATTGGCAAAGCATTTCATTTACCCACTCAAATTAAGAGTAAATACACTTAACTTAAGAAATGTTTATTTATTTCTAGATCATTTTTACAGTGTAAAAGATTTGTAAAACTTAGGAAGGTGATTTGGTCACTGAAGTCAGAGGGAGGGGTTTAGAAGTTTCAATTCTGATAATAAATAATATTGTTGTAGCTTAATATTGGATAACAATAAATAAATAGTTATCATGGGACACTAGAATTAGCAAGATCCAGGATTTAAAAGGGTTAGTAGAAATTTCTATGTAAGGTGACCAGGTTCTTGTTAACAATTTATTTATGGTCCTTTATTCTTGTGTTCAATTTTCAACTCTCCTATATAGCACTAGACTTGTTTAAATCCTATTTGGACAGGGACATTTTTATTTCTACAGGTAAAAGTTCATCAGAGACCATAAAATATCATGTGACGTTGCCCAAGGATCCATCTAAGGTCCCCTCCACTTCAATATCTACATGGTCCCCCTAACTCAGATCTTAATACAACATCAGTTTCTAAGTATGCAGATGACACACAGCTGTATATTACAACCTCTCTGGTGACAATTAACTCATTCAGCATTTGGTAAATGCAAAAAAAAGCAGATAACACATAGATGTGCCAACAAATTCTTCAGTTTAATCAAAGTAAAAGTGAAGTAATATTTTTTTAACCAAAAGAGGAGCATTCAGAAGTTAGCACACAGCTTGAGCTGATCCAGCTAGAAACCACCAATTGGGCTCACTGCAACTCTGTCTTCACAGGTAGAAGACTGGATCAGACAGATGTAGTTGATCTAAAATGCTAATTTCACTACAACTAAAAAAATGGAGAACATCAGCGCCGTTCCAAAGTCATTCCACTGGCTCCCAATATCTCAGAGAAAAGACTCTAAATCCTTCTGTTAGTCTATAAATCACTGAAAGGCTTAGCTCTAAAATATGTTCCAGTCTTTTTACCAGTGCACCTATTGCCCAGACCTCTCAGGTCTTTTGGATCAGATCCACTCTGCATACAAAGACCCAGAACGTTTTCTGTTTTTCTCATGTACGCCATTTTGAATTGTTTTGCCACTTACATAAATAAATTTGGAAGGTCACATGTTTTTTGGTGCTGCTATGTGATACGCAGGTAGGTCTTCCCTGTGTGTGGGGATGCTGATGGCTGTTGTTGCTCATCTGCAAATGTTTTGGTATCGTTACGGTAAATGTTTTGACCTTCATGGGATGTTGGGATCTATACTCTAGAAAGACACATTCTCTCTGGATGGGGAGGCAGTTTTTCTAGGTGGAGCTAGTCTGGTGTAATGATCTGGGATGTTAAATGGTAAAATGGTAAATGGCATGTACTTAAATAGCGCCTTTATTCAAGTCAGGAGACTTTACACTACAATGCTCACACCTTATTTGCCACAGTCAACAGGTCGACAAAACCTACTATCTCTGTGGCCAATGAACTCCACTCTAAAAGGCTAATTTCCAAGCAGGATCTTGAAAAAACTCACTCATACATTTATCTTTACTAGAATTTATCACTGCAACAGTGTCTTCACTGCCTGAAAAGTCCATCATACAGCTGCAGCTAATCCAAAACACTGCTGCCCATGTTCTCACTAGAACTAAGAAAGTAGAGCACATCAGCCCATTTCGGAAGTCCTTCCATTGGCTCCCTGTAGCTCAAAAAATAGACTTTAAAAACCTTGTGTTAGTCATTAATCACTGAAGGAATCAGCACCAAATGCATAACAGATTTGTTGTCAGTGTATCAACGTTTGGTTCTAGGTCTGGGTGGACAGAGTAGGCTTAAATAATTACCACAGGTCCTATTTTTTTTAGCAGTTATTATTTTGAATAGTGAAACTTTAAAAACAACAAATAAAAGGCAGTCAAAAAAACTATTTATGTTTCTTTTATTTTAGGTACTAGGATGACTTAAACTTTTAAGTAAAAATATAAATTCTTACCATTCCAAACCAAAGATACCATAAAATACGCTGCTTTGAACATCCCTCCCTTGCAGGACAAACACGTCACGGAGGATATTGAGATGCAGCTCATATTCTGGGACTGAACACACCATTCTAGCCTTAAGAAAGGTGGTCCACTTCCGCTGCAGTGTCCTCTGGCCACCCCAGTCATTCTGCAAACACAGGAGACAGTAGATGAATTAGAGAAAAGACTGGGTGGGTAAAAGTATTTATATGCACTGTAACTACATATATCCAATTAAACACTAAAACTTCCAATCTATTAATTCACTACACACCATTAAAGTTCTAAAACAAACGATTACTGCTAAAGAAACTGTATGAATGTAGTCTATTAGAACTATTATATTTTTTCTCTGTGATGGTTCTTTCCCATATCTTGCACTTCTAGCTTTTTTGTGTCTTTGTCTACTCTTTTTCTGGTTATACTTTTTTCAGTGCATCATCTGACTTTTATTCTGGATCTGTTCCCCACCCTTATAACATAATGGGAAGTTTGGTGGAAGAAAAAGTGTTGTACAGGTACATCTGGAATGCCTTTTCAGGCTTGATTATACTTGTGAAGCAAAGCTCATTCAAAAACATGAAGATTAAAAAAAGACTACAAAGACTGTTGCTCAGTTGTCTGAAATACTCTTCAGATATAAATACTATTTTGCATTTTATGAAGAAAAAGAAAGTCTCAGAGTGTAGGAAGAACAAAATCATAACCACTTCGATGGTTATGAAGGCATTCTCACTTTTAGTAGTGATTTAAAGAGCCGTGTCCTCTGGTGGGGTTGGCACACAGAGCTTTATTAAGGACAAAGTCAACGCAGCTTTCTACACAGCAAAAAATGTTAATCCTAATAAGTCACTTTTTCCTAAAATAAGTGCATTTTTTCTTGAATTGAAAAGATAAGTGAGACACTTTGCCAATGGAACAAGACAATTTACAATTTACAATTTTTGGTTTATTTCAAGTGCATATTATCAAATTATCTTATTTTCAGAGTAAAAATACTAATTACGTTGGCAGATCATCTAATTTACCTACTCAAATTAAGAGTAAATACACTTAATTTTAGAAGTTTTGACTTATTTCTGGATTTTTTTTTGCAGTGTATCAACCCTTCATGCTTCATTCTACTGACAAAATATGGAAATTCTGATTTCTTTTTCTAGCAGGACTTGCTTCTACTGTCAAAAGTACATAAATACATATTCAGTCAAGCTGATAGATGTCAAAACTACCACTTAAATGTGTTAACATTTCTAGGTATATAAAACTTAATTCTTACTAATATAATTTAGTTGTTTTACTTTCTGAAATTCAGTTTCTGCTAAAAAAAAAAAATGTAATATAGAAAGTATATTATTACAGTTAAGTCAAGGAATGTGATTTTGATCAGGAAAAATATTATTTTAGTGAACTACAAATGGAACAACAGAGAGGAGAGTGCACTTAATAAATGTGAAAACGGACTGCCTTAGAGACTTTATATAAAACTACGCATTAACTCGAGCAGTAATCTTCTCTTGCACCAACTTCCTCTTCTTTGCCGTTGTAGCGCTGTTTCTCTGTCTTTTCAACACATTCTCCATTTTTTTTTTCATTCCTTCATTAAAATCTATAGTTCCAGCAGTGTGAAATAGGCCCTTCCTGTTGCCTGTTGTCATGGTGACTCATCGAATCGGGGCTCCACTGATAATGTCTTATCAACCCCTCCTATTTAAAATCTACAATCTTGGTGTCATGATGGACTCAGACCTGAACCTTCAGAGGCTCATAAAGGCAGTTACCAGGTTAGCTTTTTGTCACCTACACCTTACCAACACCTTTTTTCACACCAAGGTGGTTCTGTGCCTGATTAGCAAATAAACACAGAGAATCTAAGGAGTATTTTCAACATGAAGATAAGACAACAGAGTCAGCAATACATGCGAGCTGAAAGCTGCTTATACACTACGCAGGGCTACCTGATAACTTCAGCAGAGGCACAGGCTGAAAGGCAACCTGCCATCAACCTCCCTCATAGCCAGTGGTGCCTACAGAAATGTTTCATAGGGGTGGCCAGATGGGGCCATTAAAAATCTTGGGGTGGCCTGAAACTAAAAGCCATAATTTTAGATTTTGAATCTACTATTGTAATAAAACCTGCCTGTAGAAATCATAAAGAAGTAAACACCTACTGATATCTTGGTTTATTGTGTGATTTTTATTGTTACATCGCTGCCTGTGCATACTGGGGTGAAATGCTAAACTGATGGTACTACAATTTAACCTGGTGAGTGGGGTCGCCCGTGGGGTGGCCAGGGCATTGCACACCCTGCTGCCGTCCGGGAGGAGGCTGCAGAATCTCTGGGCCAGAACCAGTAGGCTCAGAGACAGCTTCTTCCACCAGGCAGTGAGGATGCTCAATTCCCTCCCTGCCCTGCCCCCTTTCGCCCCCCCCCCCCGAACCCCCAATACCCCCGTCCCCCACTACAGTACTTCTCCCACATCAAGACCGCTACTCTATACACTATTTGCACCATTCGCACTACTGTTTGCATATTTAAATATTTTAATAATTATTTTTATATCTTAGGTTTTTATTTCTATTTTTATTTTATGCTATGGTTCATTATATTTTATATTTTATTATGCACCGTGGGGTTGAGAGGATTGCAATTTCATCTGTGTTGTATGTTTACCATGTAGCACATTTGACAATAAAGTTGAGTTGAGTTGAGTTGAGGTTGGACATGGCCATCCTTGGCCACCACCTGGTGGCGCCACTGCTCATAGCGTAGTTTGAAATCTTTGCATTTGAACTTTTCACTAGTCTTATTTGTTGTAAATTACAGACAAACAGAATTTCGGCAACACTCTTTAACTCTATAATTCAGAGCTTTCAAAAACACCACCATAAATATGGCTGCACATGCATAAAGAGAGGAGAAATAACTTTTGAGCCTTGCAAAACTCCATGTAAATTTTGTCATTGTGACAGCTGCTTTTTCACTAATTACATTTCATCCACAGAGTAAAGAGGTATTGCAGTAAAATAGTCATTTAGAGCACTATGTTTAGAGTTGAACAAAGAGATGGAGGCTCATTTTTCTGTTTGCCCAGGACTTACAGCCCAATCTTGTGTTTGAGTTGTTGGGGAACATCTGCTGTTAATCAAACCGCACTGCCTGCCTCAGCCTCCTACACTAAGTTTTGAAAATCCTCCTAACACACACAATTACCCCCCCACACACACACGCCTAAAATATTAACAAACTTCCATCAGAGCTAGCTGTATCCTCTGCAGTAAAAAGGGGAAAAGATTAATTCTGCTGAGCTTTGGTTCTAAAGAAATGTCCCAAGATGCTAACAAAGGTTGATTGTGGATAATCTAGAGAAAATAAGCATTTCATACAACGATGATTCTAGGTTATTATTGTGTACAAAGCTTAAAGGTTGCACTGGCAGATTACAATTTCTGTCAATCAAAAAACAAGAACTAAGAGAGAGAAGAGTCAAAAATTGCAGCATAAAAATGTAATATATGCCTGTGGCAAAGATGATATGCTCTGCACTATGGAGAAAAGACACTGAAGAAAGCTTTTTACATCTTGCTGATTGTATATACTTCATCCAAATGACTGGGGTACCATAATGACGTTTTTATGGCAGTGATTTCTGCCCCCCTTTTTCAGTGGAAACAGGCAATGGTTGCTAAAGAACTTGATGGAAACAGGGAACACTAGTTAGACAGCTCAGAAAAATCAACCCTTCAGTGGTTACAGGCCAGAGGCAAATTCTTTATCTGTAGATCTTCCTGCAACCAGTGTCTTGTCTGGCTTGGGGACTGGCTCTACATCTGCATGTGCTGCTGTGGCCTAGTTCAGACTGAGTTATTACTTTCTCTGCTGCTCTGATGAAGCAACATGAAGAGAGGAGTCTGAGCTTTGTTATTAAATATAACTCATTTTGGATTGACTGACCACTAAAAAATTAGCCCTTTTCAAAAATCCTGTTAAAACCTCAAAACAATGCCAGCATTTGCATAATCAGCCAACCTATATGAATAGATGATTAAGAGGCTTCTGCAGCGCTTAATGGTTGCTGCAATCATTTCAAGCAGGTGTGAAACAGAGAGACATCCAAAACATTAAGAGCAGTGGGACTTGAGGACCAGGATTGAGAACCACTGATAGTGTATTGGAAGTATGGTTTGCTTGGATCGTTTTCTCTGTTTCTCTTAAAAGAATACGATAGTAAGACTACCGTAGCATTAAAACTCAACTTGAAAATGACCTTGTGGTATCCTTCACTTTATTTTAACAAAAAGGATAACAGAATCATTAATGAAGAATTTCATAAGCACCAAATTATATAAATAGTATCCCAATTTCCACACCAAAAATAAAGTATTATAGCTGTTTTAAGTTTTAGGTATTCAAAACCGGTGGGAGGGTAGCGCTGCAACCACAGGTGGGCATGAGCATCTGAAGCAAAGTCCGAAAGCCTGACTCACCTCCAGCGCCGAATATGCCCACCCTGATGCCCTACATATGTGTGTATAGGAAATGTTATAAATGATGCTAAGTTTGACTGAACATATATTCCTGATATCTGAAAAAAAACAACTTTTTTTGTCAAAATGATCATTTCAAACAAAAAGACGTTCTTCACATCTGGAATTAATATTCTGGATTTCTAAAAATTAATTTCAGATCTCCATACTCCTTTTGTTACCGATCAACATTTGTATTATTTTGCTATGAAAAAATGTTTTTCAGATATCCTAAATACATATTCAGTCAAGCTGATAGATGTCAAAACTGCCACTTAAATGTGTTAACATTTCTAAGTATATAAAACTTAATTCTTACTAATATAATTTAATAATTTTGCCTTCTGAAATTCAGTTTCTGCTAAAAAAAAATGTAATATAGAAAGTATATTATTACAGTTAAGTCTAGGAATGTGATTTTGATAAGGAAGAATATTATTTTAGTGAACTACTAATGGAACAACAGAGAGGAGAGTGCCATAAATAAATGTGAAAATGGCCTGCCATAGAGACTTCATATAAAAATGCGCATTAACTCGGCCAGTAATCTTCTCTTGCGCCAACATCCGCTTCTTTGCCGCTGTAGCACTGTTTCTCTGTCTTTTCAACACATTCTCCATTTTTTTTTTTTCATTCCTTCATTAAAATCTGTAGTTCCAGCAGTGTGAAATAGGCACTTCCTGTTTCTTGTTGTCATGGTGACTCATCGAATCGGGGCTCCACTGATAATGGCTTATCATACTTGTTACGCACGTGCTCAAGTTTGAGTGGTTCTACTTAGAGTTGATTTAATTTATCCATAGCAGCCATTTTGAAACCGAAAACTTAGAGTTCCCCACCTTAGGCTAGATCAATTTAGAGTTGCCCATTTGAATCTGAGTTTGTTAAACCTGCTTCTTGAAATGGATCCTTGGACTTTAAATAAAACACAAAACAAACTAAGAAACTCAGACTATTTGCCAAAACTTTTGGGTAAAAAATTCGGTGAGACAAAAAAAGGTAAAGTGAATGAAAGCTGCTGTGTCAGGCTACATCTGGCATAAAGTCGATACATACATACTTCATGAAAAGAGCATTACACCTGCGGCAAACATGGCGGTGAAATAAATTTGCTGCTTCAAGACCCGTAAAACTCAAGGCATTCAGTTACTTGGTATCAGACATAATTGATTTGGATCACTAAATTTAAAAAAATCATTTACCTTTTTTTTTTTTTTTTTTTTTTACGGCACTAGTGGCTCGATTTTTTTTAACAGTAGGCTTACAAGTAAGGGGGTATGAGAGAGGGGGAGAGATATGCAGCAAAGGACCACGAGTCGGATCCAAACCTGGGTCGGCCACATCAGGGCCTCCATACATGGGTCGTGCGCGCTAACCACTGCGCCATTTGCACACCATCATTTATCTTTTTTTTCACATAATTGTTTTTTTCTGTTTAATGGTAGAAAGCCAAGCAAAATATGAAGAACTGAGAGACAGCCTATTTGGTTAATGCTCATGAATAACTGCAACTGGTTGCAAGATTGTAACTTAAACTTCCCATCAACAGGATTTATTCTGGTTTTCTCTACTGAAAAGTCTTGCATTGGTATAAACTAACCTGGCTCACCAAAGTGGCCATTAAATTTGTGTTTTTATATGTTTTCCTTTGTACAGATTTTCACAATAGGGAACCAAGCTCCATCACCAGCTAAGTCTCTTAGTCACTTCTTTGATCAGAGAAGCTGCAATTTTAACATAAAAGCACTCTGACTGTACTTTCACCAGCATGGAGAGGAACAAAACAAAGAGAGTGCAGACAGAGAAAAAAAAAAAGATGTCTTGAAAAAGGTGGTGGAAGGAAGTCTAGCAGGGTATCACAAGTTGAGAGGAGTGAGAGGAGGGCATGTAGCGACAAACATGGTATACATGTCCCTGGTTATAAAAAAAAGGAGATTGTTTGCTTTTAGAGGCAGAAGTTTGTTGGATTGAGGTTTGCTTTAAAAGCAGCATAGAAAGAGCTGCTGAATTTTAAGGCGTGCTGCTGCTTCAATCAGTGCTTCACTCACCCTGAATCACCAACATTACAGTAAAAAATTATTTAAATTTTGCTCTAGCTAGCGTCTTTTATTATGCTTAATGTCTTTCTTTGACCCTGGTAATAAAACAGCTTTTGTTAATCATTGCAGGAAAAAAAGACTAGTGTAACATGAGTAACTACTCATGATTTGGCCAATGTGCTGTCTGACCTTGCAGACCCGGGCGACCCGAGACACTTTGGACTGGCTCGGATAAGCGATCTGCTCCTGGCTTCTCTCGGTGAAGAAGAAGTAAATCTTGTCGTCGTCGCCTATGGAGCTGTTGATGCTCTCCTTCAGCAGCACAGAGCCAACGAAATCTGCCTCTGTGCACACAGACCCACATGTCCAAACACAAAACTGTTAGCAGTCTGGGAAGTGTCTCCTTGGAAACTGAAGATGAAGGAAGTTTAAGTATGACTGGATCACAATAAGAACATGATAGCAAAACATCTTTTATGTCATGTTTTTTTTTTCCCCAGGTAGGAATTTCTGTTAACTTTTAATTAACCAGTTTTTAACAGAACGACTTTCCTTTTCTTTCCCTTTTTTTTGCAAGATAACGCCAAGCATTTCATCTTTGTGATAAAAATTGATGCATGCTTCTCAGTAATATAACCCTGAAATGCTTGGCAACCATGTTTTACTACAGCTGCTAATATTTTAGTTATGTCTTCTATCTTAAGAGATCTTGACACTGACATCTTTGCCCTTCTTCTTTATATAACAGCTTTAGCTCCATCAGACTGAATGAAGAGTGTCTGCAATCACCTACTTAACTTGGGACTTTGTCTAGGCCACTTTAACACATTCATGTGCTTTGATTTAAACCTGCCACATTTCTCCCTGTTTGTTTACAGTCATTGTCTCCCTGAACAGTAAACTATCCCCTTAGGCTTAAGTCTTTTTTTTTTTTTTTTGCACCCACTAGATGATGCTGTGTGTAACATACTGGGGTGTGAAGGTAAATAAACACTTTAAGGGTTATTATAGCTGAATAAAACTGAAATTGAAATGGAGAAAACATTTTCATTATTTGAAATAAATAAAACCTGCAATCAGAGATAAGGTTTGTAATATTTACAGGGATTTACTGGCATAAATGTAAAATATTATACATAAGTAAGTTATATTTCTTTATGTACAGGTCCTTCTCAAAATATTTGCATATTGTGATAAACTTCTTTATTTTCGATAATGTAATGATAAAACTTGAACATTCATATATTTTAGATTCATTGCACACCAACTGAAATATTTCAGGTCTTTTATTGTCTTAATATGGATGCTTTTTGCATACAGCTCATGAAAACCCAAATGCCTATCTCACAAAATTAGCATATCATGAAGAAGGTCTCTAAACTAGCTACAGTATGCACCTAATCATCTGAATCAATAAATTAACTCTAAAAACCTGCAAAAGATTCCTGAGGCCTTTAAAACTCCCAGCCTGCTTCATCGCTCAAAACCCCGATCATGGGAAAGACTGCTGACCTGACTGCTGTCCAGAAGGTCATCATTGACTCCCTTAAGCAAGAGGGTATGACACAGAAAGATGTTTCTGAATGAATATGCTGTTCTCATAGTGCTGTATCAAGGCACCTCAGTGGGAAGTCTGTGGGAAGGAAAAAGTGCGACAGAAAACGCTGCACAACGAGAAGAGGTGACCAGACCCTGAGATTGTGGAGAAGGGCCAATTCCAGACCTTGGGGGACCTGCAGATACAGAGTGGAAACATCCAGCGTGCACAGGCAGGTGCAGGAAATGGGCTACAGGTGCTGTATTCCCCAGGTCAAGCCACTTTTGAACCAGAAACAGCAGCAGAGGTGCCTGACCTGTGCTAATAAAGTTCATTATTATGGAAAATAATGGACTTTATCACAATAAGCTAATATTTTGAGAAGGACCTGTATGTGTTGCCTTAGAAATTGATATTATATTATAATTATATAGGATATACATATTATAATTATATAGGAGAAGATCTTGCATTTATCGAAACATCTTTGCTCTATGGCAGCAAAGAGCTGACAAACTAGTGAAGAGATCACCATTACACTCAAATGTTACTGTGGGAGGTTAGGCCCATATATATATCTATACCATACACAGACTAATACAATACTATTGATAAACAAACCTCATTATCATCTGATAACAAAGGTGATGCGGACGTTTCAGCATTTGTACCATTACAGCCTCAGTATTGTTGGACCATTAAATGTAACTAAAAATGACGTACTGTAGCTTTAAAAAAGAAAAACTATGAATATCTGAAATGGTGTTATGTTTGTTAAACTAACTAAAACCTGCAATTACGGCAAATATCTATGGTTAATTTTTGTGTTTATCAGTTTTCTATAAGCCTTGCAAACTAATAGGACACGCTTTGTAGTTTGTTTCCCCGCAGGACTCAGTTTAAGTCTGTAATTGAACCAGGGGTTTAAATATGTTAACTTTTTATTACTCATATGCACAATTTCATACATGTAATACTCTGAATTTATCAATCTTGTGCCTAAAAAGTATGAAGGTAGATTTGTTTCTTTATTATTCAATCAAAAAAAGGTTGCTTCAATCAAAAAATATATTTTCAATTAAAAAAAGTATTTGAATGCAAAAATATATTTGAGACTCAAAAAATAAATTTGAACGCTGCTTTTCTTTGATTGAAAATGTTTTATTTGAAAGAAGTGCAGTCTGTGATTTTTTCTTTGATTGATTTTTTATTTTTTTTATTGAAACAACTTGAAACAAATTGAATGATTAAGACACAAATGTCCTACCCATGTATGGCCCAAACACAAAATAGATCCCTTTAACAAAAGACAACATTTTCAACAATAAAAAAAAGTGTTCAAATGCAATTTTTTGGAGTCTCAAATATTTTATTTGCATTCAAAAACTATTTTCTATGATTGAAAACGTTTATCTTTTCATTGAAGTTACTTTTTTATTGATTCTGTTGTTTGTTTGTTTAGACCAACTTCTTTTTGATTAAATAATAAAGACAGATATGTCCTACCCATTATATGGTCCAATAAAAAAAAAAATGTTACTTTAATTTAAAAAGTTGCTTTAAACAAAAAGACTGGACTTCTATCAAATAAAACATTTTCAATCAAAGAAAAGCAGTGTTCAAATGTATTTTTTTGAGTCTCAAATATATTTTTGCATTCAAATACTTTTTTTCTTTGATTAAAAAGTTTTTGTTTCATTGAGGTGAAGATTTTTTTTATTGAAAATATATCTTTTGATTGAAGCAACCTTTTTTTTTATTGAATAATAAAGAAACAAATCTACCTTCCTAAAAAAGTACATAAAGAAATCAAATTAGTTTCAGAACTAAGGAAAATAAAACTAAAAGTAAACATTAGAATAATAGTAACTAAGAAAAACTAGCAAACCAAAACTGAAAACTAAATAAAATTAGAATAAAACAATCTTAGATTGTTAAAATCTTGTTTTCTACGTTGTTAACTTTAATCGAAAACCTTGATTTTTTTTCTCGATCCATTTAACTATTATGATAAATAAATTTAAGGGGTGTGAAACTTTTTAAAAGGAACCTTGTCATAAATATTCAGGACTCGATAATAATACGTAGTATAGTTATAAATTATTGTTTAGTTACCAAGAAGCCAGCGGGTGGGGGCCTCCTCCGTCCTCAGAGTGGGGAAGGGGAAATTTCTGCGGATGTCTGGTGAGCTGCGAAACTCATACTGGGAAGCCGAGAACATTTCCCCATCTGAGAAACCCATCAGAAAATATGTTGGATAAAGACAGATTAAGATAGAAGGGATTTAAGATTTTAACTATTAATATCAAGTGGAAAAAATGACAGATGGATTAAAGTCCAAAAATCTCTCTTGTTTTAATGCATACAGCTATCAGCTTCTTACTAGTACACTTATTGTTTATTGCTAGAAATGAAATGTCTACAAGACATGAAAATGTTCAAACTTTTTTTATCTATTTTTATAAAATGAGAGGGGAAAAAAATCCCTAAAGAAAATAGTCCTCTTTAAAAGCACCTTACCCCTATTTCTGGTATCCCTGTTCTATGCCTCCAACAACTGAAGTCAGATCTCACACCTATTTGCCATCAGGTCATTTTAGAAGCAACATTTATAAAACTGATAAGCAACAAGTTGTGGAGTCGTACCAATGAGCAGGCCGGTGTATCCCTTTGCTGGGTCATATGGACATCTATCTCTTCCCTCCTCAAAACCAGATGAGAAGTTAAACCTCTCTGTATCCTTACAGGAGATAAGACAAAAAACAACACAAGTTTAAACTTTTCTTTTGCATCCAAGGAGCCATATGTTCTTTTATTCTTTGAACTTTCAGTCATCCCAGTGCTAAACCCTTTTCAGATGGTTTTGGGTTGTAAATACTCAGCAGATCATTAATTTGATCTTTGCTGATCTGGTTTTCCTATGTTGCAAAATAAATTTCAGATACTGTTGATATAAACCTCCTGAGGTCTGAACTGGGTGTGCATCTTAATGCACCTACAGAATATTTCTAAATAACATCTAATTCAAGAATTCCTCACAGAAATTGAAAGTCATGCTTTTTATTAATCCAAGGTGCAACAGATAATCTAACTATTTAAAATGTAAGCTCTGTTGATTTGTTAGCTCTGTTGTTTTTTAGGACTACTGCTTAAATTTCTCAGAATAGTTGGATATAACAATAGAGAGAGATAAAACACAAAATATGATGTAATGGTTCCCAAAGTCATGGAGAAGAAAGCTGACTTTAAAGCTGTCCTGAAGTCAATGAAAGTTTCCATATTTGCACAATTAGCAATTGGTGAAAACGCTGCTAAGAGCAATATGCAAAAATATAAATGGAAAGTTGAGTGGAAGGAAAAAATACTAGCGACTCCCTTCTGATTTTCTAGAAAACGAAATCTCTCATGGTTTATTCAGGTGTTGAAAGTTTTTATATTTCAAGATCACATAATTTTAAGTACATCTGTATGCTTGTTGTGTTTAGTAATAAGTGATTTTAAATATGCAAAGCATTGTACACTGCAGTAAAGTCCAGTAAGTCTTACTATATAAGCACAGAGAGGTCTGAAGGCATTTGTTCCACAGACGTACAGGTGAGTTTCATTGTATCGTTGCAGAAAGCGGATGTGGTTGTAACATTCTGTCTGCAAAGAACAGAGAAAATCTGGTTGGTTATGCTTTTCAACAAAAAGTCCACTTAATTTTGTTTTTTTTTAGCTGAAAAGATCAGACTGACATAATCAGTTAAAAAAATAGATTGAAGTAACTTTAAAAAAAACAAGATAAATAACTTATTTAGGCAGAAAATGAAAATAGTTTAATTAAGACTGTAAGTGTGTACCTGATTGTTTCTGCCTTTGTTTAAACACTGCTTCTTCTGTTCAGGGGTGACATTCCAGTCAAGCTGTAAACAATGTGGGATAATATAGATGACTCTCTTCAACCATTAAATAAAAGGCACTGACATTGATTAATAGACTCTAGAGATGGACAGGAAGGGTAGTGAGATACATAATGGAAAAAGAGGGTGTGAATGTCTGAGATAAATAGGAAAACAGAGAAGCACAACACACACTATTTTCTGACTGCTTTACTAAGTTCTAAATCCAGTAAAGCTTTAAATAAATTCTTGGTACATTTAAGCCAATATCCGTAAAAGCCAGAGGAACACAACAGGATTTACTCCGTCTGTCTGCTTAAGGCTATTATTAGATTTTCCTCTTTCAGACTTTTTTTTTTAATTCTCTCATTAAATTAGTTTTGCAGATTTTTTTTTTTTTTTTTTTCAAACAAAGAAAATAAGTGGGCTTTATTTTTGGCTTGCAGCAAACACTTACAGTGAGGCTTGCAGATGTGGAGATGTTGGAGGTGTTCAGTGCATATAAAGCTCCTCTGCCTCCCACATACAGACGCCCAGCCTCCTCCTCCAGCAGCAGGGTGCTGTAGTTCTGGGATGAGCCTGTGAAACCATTGCTGCCCAGCATTCCTGTCAATAAAACACAAAGGTTGTGACAAGAAGTCCCAACACAGTCCAAATCTGCATGATAAGAGCAGGTCACTACATCATTGATTAGTCCACTTACCAAGCAAAGGTAATGTTAAATAAAAAAACTTATCTAATTAGAACATTTCTAAATTTAGATAAGTATTTTTTAACAAACCTTGCTTACTTAAAATAAAAAAAAATCCCATAATGACTAATTAAAATGAGAAATAGTGTAGAGTCAAACTATTACTTTAAGGAATACACTAAATAAAAAAATGAATTTCTTTAAAAATGCAAATCCGGGTGTCCCAGCCGCTACTGTGCATTGTGATTCAGTTTATCTTTAAATGTTTTGGTCCGGGCTGTTCGGTGGTACAGTTTGTAGCGCTGCTGCCTTGCAGTGGGAAGGTCCCTCGTTTGATTCCCAGCCTGGGAACCCTTTGCAAGGAGTTTGCATGTTCTCCCTGTACGTTTACAGTAATTTCTACTTGGATTCCTCCTATAATCCAAAAACATTGATACTAGGTTAATTGTTATGAGTGTGGAAGTGGTAGAAGATGGATTGATTGATGTTTTGGTTAAAATACTGAATAGTGGGTAGTTTACTAAAACAGCGGTCCCCAACCTTTTTTGCACCACAGACCACTATATGTCAGACAATATTTTCACGGACCAGCCGGGGGGGTAAATACGATCAAGTAAAATTATACGACTAGCATAAAATAAAATACTAATAGCATAAAAATAAAACAACAAGCCGGTCCCATCTAGGCGTAATCGGAGACAATGACACACAAAGTGTGCTCCTGATGTCCAGTCTGCTCCGTAGCTTTGTTTTGGTCGCTGTAACCGCAGAAAATCCCGCTTTACAAAGATACCATGTTATAGATAGGATGAGTCTTGAACTGAATTAACCTGTGTCAAGAGGCACAGATGCACCGACTGATGTATTTGGGAGATAATACCGCAATTTTTTATATTTTTCAAAATAAAACATCACTCAGACTCTCATCGTCGATAAATTATATATATATACTTTTTTCTGTGCAGCCCGGTACCAAATGAACGACGGACCGGTATCGGTCCGCGGCCCGGTGGTTTGGGACCGCTGCTTTAAAAGATAAAAGCAATTTGCCATCCTGGGTTAAAAACAACCCCTAAAAAGTAGTTAAACAGCATCAGGCTGTAAAAGTAAATAAATAAATAAACTTCTACTTATAGTTACTTGTTAATTCTCCTTAAAAGCAACTGAGTTGTTAATTCAGTTAGAAATCCAATGAACCTCTAACTAGTCAATGTAACTATGCAATTGCATTTTCTGACACTTTTTTATAATAAAATGTTGATGAATTTAGATGACTTTCCTGTTATCAGAACTTTAAACATTCTAGTTCAACTATCAAATATTAAATGATAAATACTGAATAAATTAAACAATAAATGAAAATGACTACATACCTATAAACAATATATAGTAATCTACACCATTTTTAATGTCTGTGGTGGGAGAAGTCAGTCAAGACAATCGACTGAAAATTCTTTACATAAATTGATATTTATGCAAGCTTAAACTGGCCACTAAATAGAGCTAATGTTGGAAACTATGTTTATCAAGCGATTTGATAGAACATTAAACATAAGACACAACATTTTAGAAAAAAATGAAAGTAAACTATGCAAGTGAATTTAGTAAAACACTGAAGAATTAAAGACCGATGTGTCGGAAAAGCAGCTTTATCAGTCAGTTTTATCAACCAGTAAGACAGTAAAAGGGATTTCTCTTAATTGACATTAATAGTCTTTGTTTTTTAGGATAGTGTGATTCAATCATAGGAATATCTAGTTCTGACTTTAGCAAGCGCTTCCAGTTGAGGAACACTATCACTACATCTGTGGGGCTTTAATTATTTTAGTTGCTGTCACACTAAGGTAGAGTCCTTACTGCTACACATAAAGTAATTAGATTACTCCATTAATGAAAAATTAATGCAGTTATTTAGAATGTGTAATGGCAGATATTACTAACACAGTGGTTAAATGGCAAAGTTCTACACATGAAGAAAAACATGAATATATGCATATTACTACTGTAGGTTTTAACAAGACTGCAGCAGATTTTAAAGCTTTTTTTATTGATGGAGGATAGTTTGGCTTTTACTTCAAATTAGACGAATTTTTACCATGATTTTTTTTCCATGATGCAACTGCGTGAGTATTAACTGAAACACTGCAACTTCTTTATAATATTCAGCTTTGCACCAAAATGTTTTACTATTTCGTTCCTAACACAAACACAGCTGATGCTTCACACCAAAATAAGAAAACAACAGATGCAGAGCTCACTGGCTCTGCTACAATTATTATAAATTCCCTGCATCAAATGTTATATTATTTTGGTGATTTTCCATATCTCAGGACTTTACTGAAGGGTCACAATGCAGCTGGAACAGGAAATCCGAGGTTTGTGACACTAGAGCACAGGTGTCAAACTGGTTCCAGAAAGGGCCATGTGGCTGCAGGTTTTCTTTCCAACCAAGCTATGGCACACCAGCCTCCATTCATCTCATCAAGTCATCTTGTTAAGACTGGACTCACTTGATGACATGAAAGCAGTCCGGTGTGCTATTGCTTGGTTGGAAAGAAAACCTGCAGCCACACGGCCCTTTCTGGAACCAGTTTGACACCCCTGGACTAGGGGATCTACATTACAGCAGAAAATGCTTCAACCTGTTTATGCATCTCCTGCTCTATCAGAGATTATTGAACTCCTCTGCTTAAGGCTAACTGACCCAAATGACAAAACGGTAAAGATACCAAGCAAAAAAACTTTAAAAAACAAGGATGAGAGAAGAAGGTCACCAGAAGACACCGCCCTCTCCAGAACTCCACCTTCAGACCCTGTCTGTGGGGCAGCACTGGTGGGATAATCTGAGAGTGTAGAAATAGCCTTTTGCTTGGATTTACTAGAACTGGACGGACCTTAAAACAAAGCGAGGGACTCTATGCTTCCACAGGAACCCACTACAAAGTATCTAGAGGAGTATCTAACCAGCAATTATGTTTTCTCCAAAATATAAGAACAAATATGGGCACCAGCCTAACGACAAAAACCGCCTCAGCGAGTCCAAAAGGACAGAAATCTGCTCTACTGTTCACCAGCCAGGACAAAAACCCACAGCTCTTCCTGAGACTGAAATATCTGTAAATCTTCCTGTTATGTAAGGGAACATTTGAATATTTATCAATTGAACTGAAGGGGTTTGGACCTCTTTAAGTCTATGCAAGTACTCCTGTTATCTAAATACTGCAAATAAGATTGCTTGTTGTGATGGCAGTAGAGGGGTGCTTGACTGCTGGGAGAGGACACACAATGTGGGGATGGGGGCTCGGGCAAAACAACATTTCAGGGCATTCAGCAGGAATCATGCCCTAGTACTGCCAAATCACATCAGCAGCGCTGCCAAGCCATCATGATTTCTGTGCTTGGGGAAGTGTGTGAATGAGGGTGAGGGGTACGATTCAAATAGTAAGTAGGGCAAATAAGGGTTATTGCACAGCCACGGAGCTGTGCTGCTGCATGCTTTTTTATTTTCAAAACAAATTTTCATCCGTTGCACAGCAATTGGCCTGATGCACAAAGCTAAATATTTGAATGTGCCCTAGTGCTGCACCCTCGAAACGGGGGCAGGTTGAAACTACTGCTGCGAGACAGAGAAAAAGGAGGACATGTTTTTTTTTTCTCCTCTGGGTACAGACGATCTCCCTCTGTGCAGAAATAGGTTTACAAAGCTTTGATTTGCACTCAAAGTTAGCGACTAATGTCTGACAAAGTAAATCTGACATTCAGCAGGATAAATCTCCACATGCAGAAAGAACGGCTGTCATTAGAGAACAAGAGAGTAAGTGAAGGTATCAACCTTGTTACGCTGAGGGATCAGAAACTACAGAGTGCAGATGGGCACATTAATCTCAGCAGCTTCTCTCCATCACCTCCACTTCTTCTTTTAGAAACAGTGGTATGTCTTTGGTAAATAAGCCAATTGATTCATTCTTCTCATAGTTAATTTCTTCAAAGACACTAAGTCATTTGCAGCACCAGGGGAGGGATCCTTCTTTAACTGCAGAAAATGCAGTGGATCCGCAGTGAGGGCTGCAGTTTTGATCATTTGTCTTAGGTAATACATTTTCGGTGCTTAATTAAATCCGGATCATTGGTATCTTGGAGCTACATAACATCTGGAATAGTTGTTTGTGGAAAAGATTGAGGACAAATTAGGCTAAGCAGGTTGTTCTACTAAAGGTAGGCCTACATCTTTATTTAGGTCCTCCTAGATGATGTTCGCAATCATGTAGCAAGAAAATATATTTTTATAATTTTTGAAATCTTTTTCTAAATTCATTTTTCAACTGCATTTATGTCCTACCTCGCTGAGTTGCACTTTACTTATATAGAATGTATGTAAAGATGCTAATCTTTTTGCCTGATCTTCTTAGCAAAACAGGTCAAGTGTGCTCATATTAAAGGAGGCATCAGTTTTTAAGTATTACCCTGTTTTCTTAAAAAGATTAAAGTTTGAACTTTGATGGCCATTACAACCCACAAGGAATAGATACATCCAGTACTCGAGTTAAGGGGTGTCACAGTCTTGGTTTTCCATTTGTTGTCCTCTGCTGCCCTCTTGTGTCCTCTTTCCCTAGCTCTGTTTTCTGCTCTGTCCTCACCTGTTTTCAATCCTCCCGTTAGCCCTCTCTTTGTCTCTGTCCCCTTTAAAAGCCTCCCTCTTCAGTTCCTGTTTGCTGGATCCTCGTCAAACACCTGCAAACGGCCCCACGGCCGGCCTCCAGAGTGTCTGCCTCGCCTCCGGCCCCACGGCCGGCCTCCAGAGACTCTTCCTTGTCTGCCTCCAGAGACTTTTTGTTGCCCTCGCCCACCCTGGGTGGGTTGTTTTTTGGACTGTGTTTTGCTTTTGTGTCTGTCTGTTTACCTCGTCTTTCCCTGGCTCCTAGAGTTTGGTTTCCCCTGATGTCTCCTTGGTTCTGGTTCATTGTTATTTTTGTTGGATCTTTGATTCCTGCCTCCGTACCTGTAAACTTCATTAAACCCACCAGAATTCACCTCTGCCAACTTGCCTCTGCTTTTGGGTCCTCAACCCAACACCAAACCCTGACAAGGGGGGTGGGGGTCGAGATCATGGCATCCCCCATCTTAAAAAAATCTTAAAAATCATCCCCCTTCTTAAATGACCATCCCCCCATACCAAGTAGCCTGAACAAATTAAATAAAATCTAAGAAGTGGCCTATAAGCTGATCCCAGTGGATAATTTGTCCTCTGCATTAGTCAATGACAGGGGTCTGCAACCTATGGCTCCGGAGCCACATGTGGCTCTTTGGACCCACTGCAGCGGCTCTTAATAGTGGCTAAAATGTATATAAAGAGCTAAATAATGGGCTATGAAATAAATACCAGTCTTAAAAGCTTTAATGGTTTTTATACGATGGATAAGGATGAAATTAAAATAACCAGAAATATGTTTTATGCCATTTTCTTTTAATTAGCTTGGAATTTATGTGTTTTAATACTATTTTAAAAGCTAAAAATTCAAACACTGTTAGTTGTTTAAGATGACGACTAATTTCCTATAACAGATAATAACAAAAAAAACAAATAGGTTTTTTTTTTTTTTAAAGTCATACCTTGTGCACTGTAAAAAAAGTCAGTAAATTTACGGTAAAAAAAGGTAAAAAACCAACAGTTTTTGACCGTCGTATCCAAAAACATTGCATTACCGTAGAAATTACACGGAACTACCGTAAGTCGAAACTGCAAAGAAAGTCAGTAAATTTACGGTAAGAAATGGTAAAAGACCAACAGTTTTTGACCGTCGTACCCAAAAACGTTGCATTACCGTAGAATTACATGGAACTACCGTAAGTCGAAACTGCAAAGAAAGTCAGTAAATTTACGGTAAAAAAAGGTAAAAAACCAACAGTTTTTGACCGTCGTATCCAAAAACATTGCATTACCGTAGAAATTACATGGAACTACCGTAAGTCGAAACTGCAAAGAAAGTCAGTAAATTTACGGTAAGAAATGGTAAAAGACCAACAGTTTTTGACAGTCGTACCCAAAAACGTTGCATTACCGTAGAATTACATGGAACTACCGTAAGTCGAAACTGCAAAGAAAGTCAGTAAATTTACGGTAAGAAATGGTAAAAGACCAACAGTTTTTGACCGTCGTATCCAAAAACATTGCATTACCGTAGAAATTACATGGAACTACCGTAAGTCGAAACTGCAAAGAAAGTCAGTAAATTTACGGTAGGAAATGGTAAAAGACCAACAGTTTTTGACCGTCGTATCCAAAAACATTGCATTACCGTAGAAATTACATGGAACTACCGTAAGTCAATACACATATATATCATGAATTTTTGACAGTCATGAGCAATAAAAAAAAGGATTGTAAAAATAATAGAAATGGTAAAATCCATAGAAAAATTGTATTCTTTACCAGTAATTAATAATCAATGGTACTAATTTCCCAAATTACAAAGTTTGTTGAAGTTAATCAGCAAAATGTTGCATAGAACTACATTACAATAATTGATTTCTACAAATACATCTTAAAATATATTACTCTCTTCTATTGACTTGTAGTGCAGGGGTTCTCAAAATGTTCTGCTTATAAATCTATATATTGTATTTAGTAAATAGTTATAGGGTGACTCAATCATAAGCATTTTAAAACAATGCAACACAGTTGCTTAGCAAAATAATTGCTTTCATTATTTAATCATTTATTGGGAAATATTAATATATTTATTCATAGCTATTCATTCAAGCTTTCTCTTTTTACTCATAAGGTTCTCCATACCCAGTGGCGCAACTGCACATTATTCAGGTGGATGCTGCGCCCCTATGCGTTGCATACGCTGCATACCCACTTTTTGCGCCACTGTCCATACCTTTCAGGGGTCACATCACAATGATTTTCAAAATTATCTTTCGACTCCCTACCTCGGGAATCCTGTTCTAGTCAACATTTCTAAGATAAATAGAAGCTCTAGTGACCGTTCATTGAACGTGGTCTGATAGGACCAGTAAATGGTAATGAGGGAGGGTGAAGACATGCATCTTGGGTGGTGAGACCTAAACTCGAACCTGTGACTACCGCGTCAAGAACCTTCTCTGTTCATGAGTTGTGTGTTACTTCTGAGCCACCGCAAGGGTACTGCATGTTTAGGCTAACAGCCTAACATTACATTTTACCCTGTTGTGAAATCACGGACCTCTTTTCAAAAAATTGCATAAAATCAGCCTTTTATCCAAATGAGCTAAAACTTTCAAAATACGTTCTTTACAAAGCCTGCTGTAAGCTGGTTACAATAGCAAAGCGCTTCTTTAAAGTCTGTCACTCTGATTTTTCAAACGTTTGCGTTCTTGCCTAATAGTTGGTCAAGTGGACAGATAATGCCAGGATATAATTTTCAACTGCCGCAGTATAAGGCATTCACATTTAAAGATTTTTCTTTCTTTGAATTATTTATTAAATCATCTAAAAAAGAATCTAGGACATGCAAGATGTGTTCCTTGACATTTGTGATTTTTTGGGGGATTTTATTGCAAACTATGGATTTTTTAATGATTTTTTTTGTTTTGAGTAGGGTGTAATACCGCTAACCGTGGGTTTTGGCAGTGCTGTTTCTCCATCTTTTGAATATATACTTTTGACCCACCAACTGAGATTGCTACAGCAAATATCTGACAGATGAGATTCATTCCCAGATATTATCTTTTATCCCTAGTTTAACCCTTCCTGACCAAAGCTGTGTTTGTCTCCGGCTGGTCCAGAGGTGAAGCGTGGCGCTTTTTCCGCTGGCTGGGAAGGAGCAAGGGGGCAGCGGTCGCTCACCTCCCGCGGTCGCGATAGGCCGAGCGGAGAAAGAGGAGGATGAAGAGGAGCAGCACAGGGTGATGAAGTGGATGAGGGGAAGCAGCAGCAGGCATAGGCTGAAGAGCAGGAGAATAGGCTGGGAAGGAGCGTGGAGCCGGCGGTCGCTTGGTTCCCGCGGTTGCGACATACCAGGCGGTGCGAGCTGCGAGGGCCGTCAATACCGCTCGCGGTTTTAATTGTAATTTGCTTTTATCGTCTTGATCAAAATATGTTAACCCTCCTGTTGTCCTCGGGTCAAAATGACCCGCCACTGTGTTAACCCCCCCCCCCCCCAAAATCCCCTAAATGTAATTTTTTTAACTTGAGATTTTAAGACTTTTCCTAGATTGGCCCAGACAATAGAAAAAGTTCAGTGTTGCTTTTAGTCTCATTTCCATGTAAGCTGTACAAAAAAAGGTACAAAGATGGTCTTCAGGTCAAAATGACCCGTGAGGCAAATGGAGTTGAAATCAAGGTCACAGAGTTATTTACAAATCATAAAATGTTACAAAGTTTTAGTTGTGTCTCAGATCAATCAGTAGCAGAAGTAAGCAGAGAGTGGAAGGCCAATTTTCCGAGCCACAATGCCACTCAAACTCTTTCACACCTACTCAAGACTGATGCGATTTGATGACCGTGAATCAAGACCAGCAAGATGTATGACAGACAAACTTGCAGCCATAAGAGAGGTATGGGACAAGTGGGTGGAGCGGTTACCCTACCTCTACAATCCAGAGCCTGATGTAACAGTGGATGAGCAACTGGTTCCATTTAGAGGTAATCTGTTTTCATATTTGTAATAAAAGTGATTTTCACTATTGATTTCTTTGACTGTTTTCTGTGACACTGATACTAATCACTGATGCTAATGTCTTTTGTCCAAAGGTTGTTGTCCTTTCCAGCAGTATATGCCCAGCAAGCCAGCAAAATATGGGATCAAGTCATGGGTGGCTTCCGAATCAAGCTATGCTTGGAAAATGCAAGTCTATACTGGGAAGTCAACCAGTGGATGCCCAGAGAAGAACCAGGGGTTGCGAGTTGTGCTTGATGTGACAGAGGGACTGAGGGGTCACAATGTGACATGTGACAATTTCTTCAACTCTTATGAACTCGGACAGCAGCTCCTGAAGAGGAAGATCACCATGGTTGGTACAGTTCGAAAGAACAAGCCTGAGCTCCCACCTGCACTGCTTGGGTCAAAGGAGAGAGAGGTCTTCTCCTCAAAGTTTGCCTTCACACCCACCACCACTCTAGTTTCCTACCTCCCAAAGAAAAACAAGAATGTAGTTCTTCTGAGCACACTGCACAAAGACGGCGACACTAGTGACCGTGAGGACAGGAAGCCAATCATTATCCTGGAATTCAACCGAAACAAAGGAGGTGTGGACAACCTAGATAAGGTGATTGGAGCATATAGCTGCAGAAGAATGACTGCCCGCTGGCCCCTGGTCATCTTCCACAACATCATTGATGTGTCCTCCTACAATGCCTTTGTGATTTGGATAGAGATCAACCCAACCTGGATGTCTCATAAGCACAACAAGAGGAGGGTGTTCCTGGAGCAGCTAGGAAAGGCACTTGTAACTCCACTCATTGAAAGAAGGAAGCATGTCCCCCGCACAGAAGCCTCAGCAGCAGTTGTGAAAGCTATTCAGAGTGCAGCAGCTCCTGATCAACCTGAGGATCCATCTACCACAGCCACTTCCCCAGCTAAGCCAAGTAAGAGGAAGAGATGTCAGTTCTGCCCTCAGACTGTAAAACACATACTGTGTGCTGCAGGTGTAAGAAATATATCTGCAAAGACTGTGCACTTGCATACTGCCCTACATGTGCCAATTAGTTGAATGGGTTATATTATTTTTCATATTTTTGTATTGTACATCCTCTTGTTCACTGGAGAAAAGTAAAAGAAAATTAGTCACTGTGATGAATAAAAATGCATTCGAAACTCATTTTGCACATTTTTTTTCTTAAGCTATAGAAATTCAAGTGGAGAGGGAAAACTCAAGTATTCACACATTTTGTGGTGAGTGACAATATACAAGATAGAATTTGGTGTTTAAAATTCAATTAAGCTGCTTCTATTGGGGGTTTAGTGAAGACGGGTCATTTTGACCCGGAGGATAAAGGGTGTATACAGAAAATGAGGACAACAGGACAACAACGTGTCTGTGTTGAATTCTCAACTTCCAAAATAGCATCAGTTCATTGTGTAAGTCTTAACATGCATAAGTCTTAAAGTTGTCATAATGTGAATCATATATTAATTAATTTATATTCTATTATTTTCTAAATCTGTCCTGAATTGGTAAATTGCTCCCAAGTGAGTCCTGAGTTTCTCTAACAGGTCAGTGTATGAACCATTAGCTCAACCAACGATCAACCAGTTTTCTGAAACAGATTGGAGGTGCATCTTGTGAACCATCAGTTGGCAACATTATGCTCTATATAGTCAGAACACAACACAATGTTACATGTCTGAGAACTGATGAACAAGTATCTGGACAGAGTGAACAGCCAGAGAGAAGAAGAGGAGTGAGGCTGAGGAGGAAATAGTTGGGAGGAAAGCAGAAGAAGAGTCAGAAGAGGCTGAGGACATCTGCCAGTTTCCATCAGTCCAACATCAGGACATGGCTGAGACCCACAACATGACGCTGATGGAGGTCCTCCCACCCTACTGTTCATTCCTTAACCCCACTGAGGAAAAAAGATCCTCAGTGGAGTTAAGGAACAAAGTGACTATGGAAATTAAAATGTAATGTAATTTCTACAGCACTGTACAGTTTTCCTTGAGGAGATTGTCCTGTGGCTCCTTTTCTACTTTTTTTGTTCTCTGCATTTCTGTCTTTTTCTTTCTGAATCACCAAGGCATGGTCCATGAATAAATTATAGCAAAAGCGTAAATCAGTGTTTCTCAATCCTGGTCTTCAGCGTCACCCTGTCCTGCAGGCTTAGGTATTTCCCTTCTGCCACACACCTGAATTGTATCTCTGGATGATTAACAAGCTTCTGCAGTACTTGATTGTCATCCAATCATTTGAATCAGCTGTTCTGGAGTAGAGGCACATCTAAAACATGCAGAGCAGGGGGTGGTGAGGAGCAGGGTTGAGAAACACTGGCGTAAATGATCCTTTTGTAGTCTCTTCTCATGACTAATCAATTTGACTGTCTTATCTGTACATAGAGAGACTATAACTTATTATTTTGAGTCACTGATATGTTAACAGATAGAATTTTAAGAGCTGAACTAAAGATTTTGAAAGCAAACAAATGCTATTTTTCCTGTTTCTACAAATTGTTTTGAGAAATGCGCTTACTGTTTTGTAAATGCCAACAATGACTTGAGAAATGCACCAAAAGTGACTGAGAAAAACTAACCTAGCATAAATTGTCTCAGCTGTATCAATTTGTTTGCCTGTATGAAAAGTGTTCACATTTACAGCTTTGTTTCTGCTAGCTTGCAGGAAATGTAACTTACATAAATGGTTGAAGACAACCTATTGGCCTTCATGAGACTCAGATAAATGGTGAGTATCTATTTCATAAATTGCCTAAAACAGTTATATTTGTTTTTATTAGTTTTTTGTTTGTGTATTTTGTCTGGTTGCAGACCAGAGGATCACACCTGTTGACAACAAACAAAGGTTTAACTACTGAATTTTCAGTCAGAAATGATCGCACCACCTGGTTGAAGTACCTGTGTCCATATGCAAGTCAACAAAGGTGAAACAAACATTTAAGCGAATAAGATGTTCATGTAGTGCATCTTTCTAACTTTTTCTTTTTGTTTTCCAGCAGAGAGGAAACACCCGATTGACAACATGCGAGTCTCAATTTCAACCTGTGACTGGGAAGACTACAACCATCCTGAGCAACGTCTGATCTCAGCGACTTGTGACTCTCAACCCAGAACAAGAATCCTTTTATCACCATTTTGTCTTCTACAATATGTTATCTCTTATGTGGACACATACTGTTTGTTTTGTTTCTGTTTTCCAGATCTCAGTAATACCGTGAGGAAACTGGACAGAAAATAGAATCAGTTCTTTTTTTAACTTGACTTTTTAAATAGAAATTGTTTCTTTAAGTGGATTACTCGTAATCTGTACTTTTTGGTTAATTAGAAATTATTTTCTTTATAACTTTCTGTATAGAAATGCTTGACAAGTTACACTTCCTTGTGTGTTGTACTATAATTTGTATGGTAAAATTCTGGTAGGAACAGAGACCAGTAATTTACCATAAGTTTTTTTTGGGGGGGAGGGTTTACAATAAAATGTCAATATATCATCCAGTCTGGATGTGTTTTTCACTCATGGAGATATTATGCCTCAGTCAGCATGACCGTATTTACTACGGCAAAACCACATTTTATTTTTTTTTAAATATTTTAGGAAGTACGGTATTTTACCGTATTTTAAAAATACGGTAGAATCCTGCATTTACAAAATACGGTAATAAACTGGCAGCTGTGGTTGCCAGAATTTTACCGTATATTAAAAATACGGTAAAATCCTGCATTTAGCAAATACGGTAAAAAACTGGCAGCTGTGGTTGCCAGAATTTTACCGTATTTTAAAAATACGGTAAAATCCTGCATTTAGCAAATACGGTAAAAAACTGGCAGCTGTGGTTGCCAGAATTTTACCGTATTTTAAAAATACGGTAAAATCCTGCATTTCGCAAATACGGTAAAAAACTGGCAGCTGTGGTTGCCAGAATTTTACCGTAGCCTATATTAAAAATACGGTAAAATCCTGCATTTAGCAAATACGGTAAAAAACTGGCAGCTGTGGTTGCCAGAATTTTACCGTATATTAAAAATACGGTAAAATCCTGCATTTAGCAAATACGGTAAAAAACTGGCAGCTGTGGTTGCCAGAATTTTACCGTATTTTAAAAATACGGTAAAATCCTGCATTTAGCAAATACGGTAAAAAACTGGCAGCTGTGGTTGCCAGAATTTTACCGTATATTAAAAATACGGTAAAATCCTGCATTTAGCAAATACGGTAAAAAACTGGCAGCTGTGGTTGCCAGAATTTTACCGTATTTTAAAAATACGGTAAAATCCTGCATTTAGCAAATACGGTAAAAAACTGGCAGCTGTGGTTGCCAGAATTTTACCGTATATTAAAAATACGGTAAAATCCTGCGTTTAGCAAATACGGTAAAAAACTGGCAGCTGTGGTTGCCAGAATTTTACCGTATTTTAGAAATACGGTAAAAAACTGGCAGTTTTGGTTGCCAGAATTTTACCGTATAAAGACGGTAAACTTCTGGCAACTCAGCTGCCAGTTTTTTACCGTAAAATGAGGCCGTTTTTTTTTACAGTGTGTCTCCAAACAACTTTTACTTGGTCAGACCTCAGGAAAAATGGCTCTTTGGTTATGAAAGGTTGCAGACCCCTGGTCCATAACTATGTAGGGGCAGTGATAGCCATGCCAGTCCAGGGACTGACTGCAGTTCTACTGTAAGGTGCCTTGGTCAATGTTAATGACCTGACATGTAACAACCATACCATGCATATTGATTTAGGTTAATAAACTATACTGTAGCATCATTAATCATCCACAAAATGACGTTGCCGCTCTGGTCCCTAACAAGAATCTCTACCCTGCTTCAACAATGACTAAGCTGCACTAACTCCAACCCTCATAAAGTGTTTCAAGCAGTTAGTTATGCAGAGCATCAACCCCCTCCTCCACACCTCCCTACATACATTTCAGTTTGCATAACGGTTGATGCCTTCTTAACTGCTCTCCACTCATCCCTCACACACCTGGGCACTGAGGACTCCCACGTTCAGCTGCTGCTAATCAACACAGCAGCTCATTCACAAACTGCCAGTTGGATTTTTTTATGTTAAATCTTCAGGTATGATCTTGGGCAGTTAAGCTATCCAGCAGCACCTTCAGCACATTCACTCTGAAAGTAGAACCTCCTCTCCTGCTGAGCATTCTCCTCTTCAAACCAAAACACAGCCTGAACCTCTTTTATCAAGTCTTGGGATGACATGACTGGGTTTGGTAACATTAACAACAGGAAAAAAAACTACCTAAAGGAGCAAATTGACCAATGTGGCCACATAGTGTGAGGAAAACCATCTCCACCTGAATGTGGAAGAGAAAAAGGTGATTGTCGTGGACTTCATGATGGCCTACTGCTGTTGTAATGTTGGTGAGCAGTAGCAAACCTCTGTATATCCACATCTCTGAAGAGATATAACGGTGCATCAACATTACTGACTAGTAAAGCTCGTCAGTGTCTGTATTTCCTCTGGGAACCAAAGAGGGAGAGATCTTCAGCTCACATGGCAGACATACAAGTAACCATCTTGCCTCTGTGTGGTATGATACCAGTACCACATCCTGCTGCAGGATCATGCAGTGGATAGTCTGAGCAGCAGATAAAATCCTTGGAGGCTCTCTTTACACTGTGCTTTGAGGCTCATCATTTCAATTCAACAGTATGTCTTTCAAATTTGCCAAATCGACTATAAAAACATTGAAACCGGTGATTTGCCTCCTTTATCAAAGACCTCTATGACTTTAATAGGCAGTAGTCGTGATAAGGAGCAGGTATGCCCTGTCATGATGAAACTTTAATGAACACAGTTCTAGTTTTCCACAGCATGACATGGTGGGAGTTTTCTGGGTCACATGACAGTCAGCTTGTCTAAATGTCACACGACAGAGGTGATGAAATGAGCTGAGGAAGTCCTGACGCTGAGTCAGACTGTACGTTACTTGACCATTAACTTCCAGTTGTTCATCATATACCGAATATCGAAAGCCACGAGAGCTTCCTCATGGGTCAATCCATGGGTTATTATCACACTGGGCTCTGTCACGCCTACATAACGGAGAGGAGAAGGATTCTGCAAATTCTGTTCTGTTTAACTTTCAAAAACCCTGTTGGCATTTGTTTTGTCAATCAACAAAACTTTTTGTCAAGTGAAGAAAGGTTTAGGACACCATATCCCTGAATAGTTCTACCGGTTTCCAATTTATCTACAGCTTCAGACATCTGTCAGAGGAACATTTGCTGCACATGGTGGTGGAGTTTTTTTCTTTCTTCTGCGTACAACTCTTTGAAAATTCACCCAACAGACTCTATTCAAAGAATCTGTATTTTTGCAGGGTCCAGCTCTGCTTCAGGTTATTTTTTTATGCATATTTTAATTTTTCTTTTCTTAAAGCATCATCTCATGTAAGATAATGCTTTTGCATCATGCTTATAGATGCAACGTCGCTGAACTAATGAGGTGTCAGTCTGCTCATCAAACAACGTTTCAGTCGTAAAGGGTCATTTTAAAAGGATAAAGATATTTTTCAATGAAGTAAAAGTTATGAGCTTATTTAACAGTGGGTATTCTTATTCATCTTTATTTGAAATATTTCAAATAAAAAAGTAAAAAAAAAATACTTCTCAGTTTTATTGTAAACTATTTTGTTTTAATGTGTGATCCAAATTGACTAAACAGTTCAGTTCAAGAAAGTTAACTGACTTTTTCCCCATTTCATTTGATGCTTTTCTCCAACTTCAATGAATCAAGAGCAGCTCCTTTGACAGACTGAAAGGTCAGGAAATGTTTTCAACTGAAAGATGGATGGTGGGATGAAGAAGATGACTAACACCGCAGGGTGTCCCCTCCACCATACAGAAGTAAATATTCACTGCAGACGTACATAAGATAAAACTGTGGAAGTGTAAGTAGATGTATGTGTACTTCCCCATAATAACGCTCCCTATTTTCAGCTAAAATCATGTCCGAAAGCAGCAGTTGTGCAACCCAAGGCAACACGAAGAGCACGTTACTGGTGCGTCATCCCTGCATGTGCAAAAGCCTTGGATTCTCTCTTGTGAAAATAGTGGCAGTATAAAACAACAAGCACAGCGTGGAGGGGGAGGACTGCACTGACACAAAGCAGCGCTGGCCTCCAGGCAGCAGAGGAACGCTGTCCTTGGTCCCAGATATCGGCACAAGTGTGTGTTGTTTTGCCCCTCCTAAGTGACAATAACAGGATGCTCAATAATTTTTGGATGGGACTAAATTATAGTCTTATCCCAATTTAAACATTACAGTCATTTTATAACTGATTTAAGATTTTAGTCATCAGTACAGTTAATTAATTAATGAATAAAAAAAACTAAAAGACAAGCTACAGAAAAAGATAAATATGTACAAAATATCATCACTCTATCACCAATTATGTGTCCTTTCCTTTTATAGTTCTCCTAAAAAACAAACAGAAAACAACTTTTAAGTACTTTTACAGAGTATCTTTATAAGTAGTTGGATTGCTTTACGGCATGACTTTGTCATTTCCTTCTTGAAAGCATCATCTGTCTTTGTAAAAAAATACTTTGTTGATGTCAGGCAAAAAGCCTCTGAGATTTCATTTTTTGTGAAAATCAATTGAATTAACCAATTTTCTGTTTCCAATATGCAGTTTTTACCCATGTTCTATATCAACTTGTTGTTATTCTGCTTCTACTTTAGTCTTTTTTATTGTTAAATTCATGTAAAGCACTTTGAAATGTCTTTTTGATTTGAACTATATAAATAAACTTGCCTTGCCTTAGCTTGTCACTGGTTTGATAAATTTTCGCCCTCTATTCATATATTTAAAATTGCATTTTGTGTTTATTTTCTTTGCCTGATGATTTTGAACCAGAAGAAGCTTAAAAGATCTCTTCACATTGTAAGAGATAGGGTAAGTTGGAGGTTATGGAAAACCCTAAAGGGACCTGCTGAAAGAAGCAGATCATATTAGTACCAGACCCTCACAGAAGTTGACCCGCTGGTCTCTGAAGCGTTTAATAATGAAACAGACACACATTGAACTTTGTGCTTTACCACAAAATCAATGTGGAAAGTCAACAGAGCACTGAGGGGAGCCAGGAGACGTTCAGCTTCATTGGCTGGTTTCTACCACTGCTGTCCTCTCATCTGTATTAGCTTTCGGTGCTTCTGGTGTTTGTGTTTCTGGGCATGGTGAGAGAATGGGATAAAACATCTGTCTTTGTTTTTGTTTTTCTCCTTCTCACACATACATACTTCCTACTTCTTTCAACCCTACTTTTAATAAATCACTTCAGTCAGTGACTCAGAGGATCTGAGGCGTGCGTACTGTTGTTTTTCGACACCAAATGGAGGATTTTAAACATTCTGAGCACATTCTGGCTTCACCACCTGTTTCAGCTCAGGGACCTGGATGATAGTAAATCCACTCTATGTTTGTTCAGTCACTGTGGCTGTGTGACTTCCTGTGTGACTCAGTGCCTACAGGACCCACAGTGCTGAGCATGTGACGCAAACGCAATCACACACATGTCCCTCAGACATTGAGGGCTAAAATGCTTTAAGGGAATACTGATTTGATTTCATGGGACGCTGTCAGAACTGTCAGTTGTCAAATTCAACCACGCTTCGTAAGCAACTCGTTATTTCTTGTCAAAGCTCAGGAGTTTGTAGACATAACTTATTTTCTGTTATGTAAGCAAATATGCAAAACTGACCCCATATAAGAAGAACTACTGTCTTTTGGATGCTATCTGGTGAAGTCAGATTAAAGTTAGATTTCTTTTTTTATTTGCTCAAAGTCTTAAATTAAAAGGCATCCAAATGTTCACTTTCGATTGACTAAACTCTGGTTTGTTTTAACCAAACTATATTTTGGGGAGGGTTGGGCCATTAATTGCATCTACAACATAATCGCAATTTAACAAAACGCAATTTTCAAAACACAGAGTTATGGAGCCCCTCTGATGACATGGTCAAAAAAAATGTTTAATTGTGGCCACGAAGTAGTATTTCGCGGCCACGCAATAAGTTTAACGTGCGCACGAAATACTACTTCGTGGCCACGCAATAAGTTTAAAGTGCGCACGAAATACTACTTCGTGGCCACGCAATAAGTTTAACGTGCGCACGAAATACTTATTAATAATATCAATAAATCCGCCCCTGTTTTCAGGCTTATGTTAACTGTAATGACTTATCTTGGACAGGCTGCTATGTAAACGGGCTAGTCCTTCGTTTAGCTATGCTGCGGTTGTTTACACTACGCCTTTTCCACCTAAAATGGCGTCTTAGCAACAAATGTCACGTGACTGGCGGAGACCGACTGGGTAAGCAAATCGAGCACGCCTTAGACCTTAGAGAAGGCACGCTCGATTTGCTTACCCAGTTGTCCAGGAATGATATTAATATTATTAATAAGTATTTCGTGCGCACGTTAAACTTATTGCGTGGCCACCAAGTAATATTTCGTGCGCACGATAAACTTATTGCGTGGCCACGAAGTAGTATTTCGTGCGCACAAAGTAGTATTTCTTGGCCACGCAATAAGTATAACGTTATTACCATTATTAGGTGGTAGTAAAATGCCTATAATGGGTTTGCCATCACAGAGAAGGTAAGAGAGAGAGTTGCTGCTACCATGCAGATCCATACATGCGAGTATGAGTAAGAAGTTGTTAGGTTTATTCAATGATGATTATAAAATTAATGTATGTACATATAAACATTGAAGCAAGGAGATGCTTCACTCTGCCTTGGGAGTCAGTCAGTAAAGCATCATGTCTTATGACCTGATCAATTGTCCTTTCAGAACAATACTCTGTTTTGTTACCATGTGTTATGTTCTGTTATTAAATAAGGCACTGCAAGGAGGGGGGTCGGAGAGAGAGAGAGTTTGACTGTTGGATTTGGCTCTTTCCCCTTCTGCAGAAGCTGTTTGAGAATCCCTTTCTGTGTGAACTCAGTCCTTCTTTTACGAACCTAACAGAAGTTTTCCACACCATAACGGTAATGTCCTGCAACAATGTCAAGCACGCTGTAATAAAACAATTCAATCCCGGAGTGAAAAATCGACATACCTGTGGTTGGTGCAGAGGAAAATCAAAATAAAATCGTAATCGCAATATTGGTTGAAATAAATTTAAATAAATAAATCTCTGGCTCAATCATTCAGCCCTAATCTGAGGTTTGATTTTTGTTTTCATATGCGAACATATTGTGACTTAAAAGTATAAATCAGGCAATAAACACTCAGAGAAACAACCAAAACATCCATGGAAACTCTGGAGGAGGTGCAGAAATATACATTTAACACTAAATGTTTCCACATACACTACATCCTCACTGCTTCATGATTAGGGCTGGGTAAAATAAAATCAATTTAACCGATTTTGAATCGTTTCCTTTAAATGTTTGCAAAATCGATGTGTAGGGATTGAGATCGATTAGTTTTATAGTGACGCGCGTGACGTTCACATTCAAATGAGCATTCATGTGCAAATGTCGACACAAGTAACACACCGCTCAGCAAGCTGTCCCAACTGAAGTCTGATGTCTGGAACCATTTTTGATTTAAAACAGCTAAAGATAATAAGCTGGATATGTGACATTAAGGTGACTTCTCACTACATTGATAATAAGTGGCGCCTCGCATCTCGTGCTTCACCAAGATTACTTCAAGCCAGACAGCTGTAAATATAGCCAATAGGTTGACTGATGACATTAACAAATGGGGGCTGACCAGCAAACACCCTGTAGTTGTTACAGACAATGCTGCAAATATGGTTTGTGCAGTGAAGATAATGCAGCTCATGCATGTCTGCTGTGTACCCGCTGTGTAACGTCTGCTCGCTCGATTGAGGCTTCAACTTTTCACTTTTCACAAACAATTTTGCACTTTTGAGACAGTTGAGTTCACATCTCAGGTTTAAACCGATTTACAAGTTTGCACTTTGTGTTTAATATGACAGGAAAAATTAAAATACATGAGTATTTTGAAACACAGTTGAACCACTTTCGTTATGGTAAAAACAGATTGAATCTAAATTAATCGATTTAGAACTGTATGAATCAAAATCGAATCAGTTCAGGACTTTGGCAAAAATACCCAGCCCTATTCATGATATAGCAGTCGTCCTCAATCCTGGTTCTCATTAACCACTGCCCTACGTTTCAGACCTGTCTCTACATGCTGCAGTCAAATGTTTGTATTAACCCCATTAGCAGGCATCTGGGATGCAGAAAACTGTTAATTATTCAACGCCTGAACCATGCAGGGCTGTGGTCCCTGAGGACAACGTATAAGAACTACTGTGCTATAGGGACGTCAACAAGGAAGCTGGTCTGAGTTGATGGGAAGATGGATAAAGCCAGAAATTGAGACAACCCTGTAAGGAAATCATTTAGAGGTTGGAAACTTAGGGGTTTACAGTTGCTCCCCATCCATCCATCCATCTATCCATCGTCCATCCATCCATCTATCCATCAATCCATCCATCACCCAATCATCTATCTATCCATCCATCATCCAATCATCCATCTATCCATCCATCATCGGTTCATCCACCCATCCATCCATCCATCCATTCATCCATCCATCCACCCAACCACCCATCCATCCATCCATCCATCCATCATCCAATCATCCATCTATCCATCCATCATCCAATCATCCATCTATCCATCCATCATCGGTTCATCCACCCATCCATCCATCATCCATTCATCCATCTATCAATCCATCCATTCATCAATCAATCCATCCATCCATCCACCCATCCATCCATCCATCCATCATCCATTTATCCATCCATCCATCCATCCACCCATCCATCCATCCATCCACCCATCCATCCACCCATCCATCCATCCATCATCCATTTATCCATCCATCCATCCATCCACCCATCCATCCATCCATCCATCCACCCATCCATCCATCCATCCATCCATCAATCCATCCATCCATCCATCAATCCATCCATCCATTCATTAATCAATTCATCCATCTATCAATCCATCCATTCATCAATCAATCCATCCATCCACCTATCCATCCATCCATCCATCATCCATTTATCCATCCATCCATCCATCCACCCATCCATCCATCCATCCATCCATCCACCCATCCATCCACCCATCCATCCATCCATCCATCATCCATTTATCCATCCATCCATCCATCCATCCATCCACCCATCCATCCATCCATCCATCCATCCACCCATCCATCCATCCATCCATCCATCCATCAATCCATCCATCCATTCATTAATCAATTCATCCATTCATCAATCCACCCATCCATCCATCCATCCATCCATCATCCATTTATCCATCCATTTATCCATCCATTTATCCATCCATCCATCCATCCATCCATCCATCCACCCATCCATCCATCCATCCATCCATCCACCCATCCATCCATCCATCCATCCATCCATCCTCCATTTATCCATCCATCCATCCACCCATCCATCCATCCATCCATCCATCCACCCATCCATCCATCCATCCATCCATCCATCCATCAATCCATCCATCCATCCATCAATCCATCCATCCATTCATTAATCAATTCATCCATCTATCAATCCATCCATTCATCAATCAATCCATCCATCCACCCATCCATCCATCCATCCATCATCCATTTATCCATCCATCCATCCATCCACCCATCCATCCATCCATCCATCCATCCATCCACCCATCCATCCATCCACCCATCCATCCATCCATCCTCCATTTATCCATCCATCCATCCATCCATCCATCCACCCATCCATCCATCCATCCATCCATCCATCCACCCATCCATCCATCCATCCATCCATCCATCCATCAATCCATCCATCCATCCATCCATCCATCAATCCATCCATCCATTCATTAATCAATTCATCCATTCATCAATCCACCCATCCATCCATCCATCCATCCATCATCCATTTATCCATCCATTTATCCATCCATTTATCCATCCATCCATCCATCCATCCATCCACTCATCCATCCATCCATCCATCCACCCATCCATCCATCCATCCATCCATCCATCCATCATCCATTTATCCATCCATCCATCCATCCATCCATCCATCCATCCATCCATCCATCCATCCATCCATCCATCAGATCTCTGGTTTGTTTCAAGTCTTTTTATTCAGAAGCTTTACATTCTGATATCAAAGGATTGTAGTCTTATTATTATTATTTATTATAAATTCAAAATGCAAATCTGTGTCAGGGAGATACTGCTCTGTATCATGTCAACCTGTTGCACCAAGTTAAAAATGAAACAAACACAACATCTTTATTTTTAGAGCTTTTGTCAGAGCTGGTCTTTTCCAGCAGTCCTTCAGCCTGGGAGACTGCAGAAAGAGATGAAAGACAGCCAAGTCTTTCATCTCAGACTCCAAAAGCAAACGTAACCCATTTGTACATAGCACAAATAGTTTTGGTATACTATTATGTCATTCTACATGCAATCAGTGAATCATCAGCTAAAATTGGCCAAGCAGGAAATCAAAGAAAGGCCGATGTCCCAGAGGAGGTTAAAGACAAAAGCATAAAATGTTACTACAGGCATAAAAAGCCAAATGGTGAAAATTAAAGGCCAAGCACACTTAACAGAAATGCTTATGGGAATTAAATATTATTGTTTTAATAGCAGTAGGTGCAGCTAACACTGCACTTCTGCGAAAATTAGATAGTTCATCATCAAGAATCTGTCAACACAATAATCATGCAGGAGCTAACTCCCTGGGGACCTATTGCTTCGACGTCTTCAGCCATCTCAGCATGCAAACAAATTAATTCTGTGTTTTATAATAGTTTTAGAGAAATTATATAATATCAAGTTTCCAAAGCCCAAAATATAAAGTATGATATATAAACTGAATTATAAAACATTATATAAAAAACAAGCATCTTCAAATCAGACCAGTTTTAAATTGTAGAAGGCTACGATAAGTGCTTTGCAAAAGTTAAATGTTCCATCTTAAATGAGTTAGACTAAGACAAGGGATCTTCTTCAGCTAAAAAACTCAGCTTTGTTTTTTTTATATAGTTTATTGAAAACTTTCTTATCCACACTGCAAAAAACATCTAGAAATAAGTAAAAAATGTCTTAAATTAAGTGTATTTATCCTTAATTTGAGCAAGTAAATAAGATGATCTGCCAATGGAATGAGTATTTTTACTCCAAAAATAAGATGATTAGATAATATACACTTGAAATAAGACAAAGCAATTGTTTTTTTTCTTATTTTAAATGTAAATTGTCTTGTTCCATTGGCAAAGTGTCTCACTTACCTCCTCAATTCAAGAAAAAATGCACTTAATTTGAGCAAAAAGGACTTTAGAATTCCATTTTTTGTAGTGCAGATATTAAAAATAGACCCCTCTCTCTCTTACTCTCTCTCTTACTCTTATTGCTCAGACTGCAATGCTTCTTTCTTTATTTTATTTCTTTTAATGTAGGATTATTTGCCCTTATTTCAATGATGGATTTTAAAGTTAAGAGTGTGAAATGACACAAAGAGAAAGAACAAAAATTATAAACTTTAAGCCATAAAAATGATTGATAAAGCTACCATGATCTGCAGAGCCATCAGTGATTTATATCTGTTTAAGTCTGTCATAAAAAGATCCTCAAAAATTTCTATTATTGTAATACCATGGTGTGGGTTGTCTAGTTTGTTTATTTCTCTAAATGTATTTTCCATAAAGTCATCTTCTGAGCTTCTGCAATAGATATATCTGAGCTCCCACTGATACAGCATGTTCCTGTCCTCCCACTGATGCAGGCCACCAGTAAAGCACACTGTAAATTAACGAGTGCCCCCTCAAAGCAGCTCAGAATCATAATAAATGTCCTCCCACAGATGATCCCTTCCATATAGACACCCACATTTCACATATAGAAGAAAAAAGTTGTCTCCCGTCATCCAACAGTAGATGCAAACAGTCGGATAATACTACATGTATTTTCAAGTACCATCAGACCCTCAGATGACATACTCTAACAGTGATGAAAGACATGCCCAGCCTGCAGTTCTCTGCGCCTTCCTCTAATGATTAAAAAGAGGTCAAGGGCAAATTTCTACAAGTTCAGACAAAAAAATAAGATTCATAAAGACTGACAGGCTCAGGCTGCAGAGAAAAGCTCACAGAAAAGAGATTGCTCCATAATCCAACACAGGGACAGATATGTGAAAGTGACGATATAATATTCTGGAGGGATAAAATACAATATTTTATCTTTAATGCTGGATTGAAATCAAAGGTGTATTTTTATACACCTTTGATTTCAAAAGAAATTTTAAAAAGGAAAATTGAAGTATGATGAAAATATACTTAGATGGGGACTTTTTACAGAACAACAATCATTATCTCACACTCAGGATAAGTCAAAGTTCAGAAAACTAGAGAGGAGGGAAGTGGGGAAAGGTTGAGCAGTACTTCAGTTTAAGTGGGCTGGATTCACAGCTGCAGTATTGGCCTCTACCCCAGTGATAGGAATGGGGAGAGAAAAGGGGAAGGTGGGGTGCTGGCAAGTAAGAAAGGGTGAATTGCAAGTGCTGATGATCTTTATAAATACCATCTCATCAACCAAGATTCCCTTATTCAGCAGCATTTGCTCACTAACTAATCTGGTCCATGGAGCTCAGGTTCTCTTTTATGGAGGCCTCCTGTCTGTTGTTTCATTAGAAGTGTTTGCTGAGCTGTGTGATCTAGGACAGCGCTTGAGAGAGGCGATTAATAACCCTGAGCATGTAGGAATCATCTTCCTGGCCAACTTTAAAAACTGTGCCACTTCTTTAACAGGAAGGGGAGGTGGAGCAGCAGTAACAATAAGGACAGTCAGGTTGTATCTTTTGTTTGCTTTGTGCATTTCATCTCTGAAATCTTAAAAATTCTTTGGTTTAATCATTCCAACAAGCAGTCTTCAGAAAACTAGTCAGTAAACAGGTGTATTTGTTGGTAAGATTGATGAAAAGATGTCTAAACTGTAAAAAAGGATTTTAAATCTTCGTTTTTGTGAGGAAAACAATAGCTATGAGTGTCCTTTAATGGGAACCAGTCCTAAAACAGTAACGGGATGGAATAAAAGACAGAGAATTGAATGCAAAATATCATCCTTTTAGAATAGCTCTAAACTAACATTTAAATGCCCAGAGCCTTGGGCAAAATTTGTTGCACATTTCATTGTATTTCACTGAGATTCTATGAGATAAAGCAGCAAAAAGTATAATAAATAAAGTATAATAATGAAGAGGATGGAAGATTGTACATTTTTTGCATCACTTATATTCAAAGCTAAACAATTCAACTAGAGATCCATCGGTTACGGCATAAAACCTTTGGGTGTATGTCTCTATCTGCTTTGCTGATTATTGTTGTTTGCAATATTCCTCAAGTTTAGTCCGATTTAAAGTAGAGCGAAGGTCTACGTCAGCTGTTGCGTCTTTAAATTGATTTCTGGTTGGATTAAAGTCTGGATTTTGTCTGTTTCTTGTTGTTTTGATCGAAAGTCATAAATTATAGCTCTGACTGTATGTTGAAGGTCACTGTGTAGCAACTCCACCCCAGTCCCAAGTCTTTTACCTCTGACAGGTATATTTAGCTCCATTTGACCAGCTTCAATGTTTCTGCTGAGAAAGAAAACCCCACTGAATGATATATTCCGCCACCACTATGCAATACCATGCTGGGCTTTTTTCTTTTCATACATAGCATTTTGCTAAACCTTCAAATTTGTTCTCATTGGACCAAAGCACAATCTTTCCCATCCAAACAACAAACGTGTGGTTTCTTTTGACAATCTTTTAGGATTTTGCTCTCTTGAAGGCGAGACTTGTGAAGACTAAAGTTGTCTTATCAAAACTTCCTCTTATAGTACCTGAGCTGTGGATCTCCTTATGATTTGACCAGCCTGTCAGCTAAAGTAGTAGCCTTATGTTGGTCCATACCTTTTATATTCTCAGATGAGGAGCTGAGCAACTCTCTATGCTCGAAACCTTTGGATTTGGGATTATAAACTGCCCTTTTTTCTAACATTCTCCCTGTTTTGTCTGCTATTCTTCTTATGTTCAATGATCGTGTTGACATGGGTCAAATGTTTTTACTTATTAGGAAATTTTAGCTACTAGTTGCACTGGGTTTTGTTTAGGATACAATAACAAATCTGACAAATCTGTAGGCAGTGAGTCACACAAATAATCAAATCTAAAATTATAATTAATCATAATCTTCCAAAGCAATTTATATACTGAAGTCAGTTCCGTATGCCTCTCGAAATTCAATTCAATAATACTTTATTCATTCTAAAGGGACATTTAATAAAATCAAACATGGCAAATACTCAAAAATTGACAGAAAATTATATTTGACCCCCACCTTTGTAGAAGACAGTTGTCCTGGGAGTGACTTCCAGGTCCAGCGACGGGCTGAAGGGAAATGCCCACAGCTGAACCAGCCTGTTGAGGAGCATCAGGAACAGCAGCAGCTTCAGGAGGGGCTGAATTGATTTCTGGTCCGCCATGCTCAACGAACTGACCCTGGTCCAGTTCAGTTAATTTCTTTTAGATAAGAAAATGCAAGAGTTTGCAAATTGTGTATCTTTTTTTACTTCAGACACAAACTCTGGTTATACTCCAGTCAGTCCATCTGAAAAGGGAAAGGAAAGACTTAATGAATATATTCAAATTCTGTATTCATCTAGCATATTTAATTTGTTTTATTGTGGTATTTAGGACATAAATTATTAGCTGCATTTAACTTTTGATTTTTAAATGCATGACTTAATTGTATAATTTTAAGATTATAGTGCATTTAGGGGTATATAAAGTTCAGCATTCCGAGAGACTTTACATAAAGACAAACAAATGAACAGCTTTTTGTTTGTTTTTTGTTGGTTTTGTTGCAGCTTTTATTTGTAGTTTAGTAAAAGTGCATTTTTAATTTGCAATATGTATGTTTTATGTTCGGTTTCACTTTATGCACAAACACTTTAAACACAATTTTTGTTGTTGTTTTTAATAACTAATTTAACCTTAGATATCTAAGCAGTTTTTGATTGAAACATCCTAACCGACGGCTGAGTAAACACACATCACATTAAACTTATTTTGGAAATGGATTAATGGGTAAACAGAGGCTTCTAAACTGTGTTGAAAATGAATGGCACCAATAAAATAGATAATACTACAAGGAGTGGTAAACCTCCAAAACACAATTATGTCTTCTCTGAAAAAAGGAAAATGAAATGTGTTGAAATTTTAGTTGAGGGGTATTTCTATTTATTTTTGGAGCACAAGCCAGATGATTTAATGAAAAAAATATTCAAAATTAGTTACCTCAGTTCTTCTCTTTAATAAATGATGCCTGATGTATAATTGTTCAACAAGGAAATTATTAAAAGCTCTACATCAATCTGACATTATGTATGTATTTAATCAGTTTGATCAGTTCTTTTTTTCCCTGTATATGTAATGAAATGTTGAAAAAACAGTGCTGTAAACATAAGGCAAATAACATTGAAGTAATCTAAAATTTAAAATCAAAATATTTGAGTAAATTTTTTCTTTGGGCAAAACATGAGTAAAAATACAGAAAAGAGCTGAGAAAGGAAGATGCACCATCCCTTCTCTATTCACAGTCTATACCTAATAGTCTATGATAATCACCTTGTTAGTGCTAAAATATAATCAACTCTGCTAAATTGTGTTATTTTCTCTATTTTTGTTAAGATTAAATATAAAAAATAAGGACCAAATGGTCACTTTTTTGCAGAATGGTTGTAGCAAAATCATCAAAGTTTCACAAATAAATTGGTTCTGTGCAAAATGAAAAGTTGCTTCTCAACACAATGGGAACATTCCTCTGAAAATGATCAGATGCTGAATAAAAAAGTAAAGAAAAGCGAAAAAGAAAAGGAAAAAGTAGCATAAGCTTTTAAAAAAACTACAGAACAAGTGATCAAAACCACTTTCAAAAGGATAGAAAAAGCCTGACAGCATAAAAATAAAAAATAGAATTAGATTTGACCAAAACCTTTGGACGGAGCCGTCAGTTGAAAAGCAACACAAGTAGGCAGAAAGAAGCTTTGAAAATAAAGCTATAACTATGCTGCAAATGCAGAGATAACAGAGTTTTAAACCTACAGAATGAACTCTATAGAAAAATGCCGTCATAAACATTCTTATAAACAAGTTTCATAGCCTAAACTATAAAGGGCCACACAGCCAGCTTTGTCTCTATGTAAGTCTAGATAAGCATCAGAGCTTTTCGGGTTGTTCCAGCTTTCCATCCTTGGTCTCAACAAAGTACAAAAAATATTTTGTTTATTGTAACATTAGGCCATTTTTTTCATATCATTCTTCTAGTTAAAGATATATTTTGTAAATTTTTACTGAAAAATATCTTCATGATAGCCTTTTCATTTGACCCTATATGACTAAAACATTGTCTGAGGATCAGACCAACAGTAGTTCAGTGCCGATGCATCAATAAGCCTGTAGCATATTCTCCTGAACGTACACATCTGCTTCGTTTCTGCAAATGTGACTTAAGCATCACCATGTTAAATATCTAGCAAACAGTCGAAGCGTTATATTCAAGATGGATTTTGTGAATAATTAGTGGCAACTGTTATCCAGCTGAGGGCTGCACAGTTAGGCAGTGGGTAGCAATGCTGCTTTGCAGCAAGTTTGCATGTTCTCTCTATGCATGTGTGTGTTCTCTCCGGGTACTCCTGCTTCTTCCACAGTCCAAAAACATGACTGTTAGGTTAATTAGCTTTTTCTTAATTCTTCTTAAGTATGAGTGTGTGTGTCAATGGTTGTTTGTCCTGTGTACCCCACCTCTTGCTCATAGAAAGCTGGCTGGATGGATGAATGGATGGATGGATGGATGGATGGATGGATGGATGGATGGACGGACGGACGGACGGACGGATGGATGGATGATATCCACCTCAACTCATACAGCAATAGAAAAAAACACATATCAAGTACCAGCGTGAGCTACAACAACAGACAGAAGAGTGCTGCAGTTCTCTGTTTTGGACACAGGTGGCAGTGTGATTAAAATACGCTGCCATGCTTCTTTAAATATCATAGCAGGATGAGAACTTATTAAAGCCCCTTTTTTAAAGAGAACTGATCCCCTTTACAGCCAATCTTATCCAATGTAAATTAAATTATTAAATAAATGCTGAAATGATTAAAGCGAATAGGAGCAGCAGAATCAGCTCGGTGGTGGAAGTAAACCAGAAATGCCTGTGAAACTTGTCTATAAGTCACAGCATGAACTCATAGACCTTTGCTGATATGCATCATTACTCTCTGATTACATCCAATTAACCAAAGGTGCTTTTATGATTTAAAAGAAGGGGATAATTGAATAATGCTCTGCGGGAAACGTGATGCTGAAAAGCAAAGCTTCATCTTTTAATTAGCTGTGTGTGCGGTGAAGCAGCAAAGTTAATCTGAAGATTAGGCTCCAAGCCATCACCAAAATCACCTCCTGGCAGCTTTTCTCCATTTCTGATCAAAGGGTCAACCGTGTGAATCTTGTTCTGCGCAGTGGGGAGGGACACTGGCGACCGCCCAGATCAGTGTACCACGGCCGCCGCTGCTGCTAATCTCTCCCAGCATGGAGTACAATGAGGCTGATGACCTTCCTTTTAGCAGCCTGCATGCTAAGCTCTGAGACTAACCGGAGAAATGACAGTTGCCAGATGAGAAAGTGATGGGTTTAACCAAGCATAGCGAGCCGTGACAAATTCACAGAAAAAGTCTCTATGCAGAAGAATTGCAACCATCACATGTAACCAGGGTAACTTCTGTTCACCTTGGTCCTTAACCTGTGTATTTACAGTAATGGATTCTACTAAGTGTAAACATCTTCAGGAAACATTTCCAAAAGTTTCCCTAAGCTTTGTCGAAAGGTTAAAGCCATTTTCTGGGAAGATTTCCTATATTTTGCAGCCTGTAGACCCTTGACTTATTCTCAAACATACATATTTCCTGTTTTTTTTTTTTTTTTATAAAAACTTTAAGGAGCGCTCCATAAAGGCTCCCCAAAGGTTAGCCTCAACAGCTACATGAACAACGTCATGGCAACATCACGCAACATATCTAAGGGTTTCACAGCATATAAAAGAGAACATATTTTATAGGCTTTAGGGAACGATACCTGAAAGTTCTTATCGCTTACATGGTCTGAGAAATACTCTGCAAGATTTCCATGAAATTCAGTCATAACACTGACAGTTACATTTGCAGAAAATGTAAGATTATCTTAAAGAAACATTCCCCAAAGGTTTCATAAAGGGAAGCTACAGATAAGAGATTGTTAGATCAACATTGTCTTTAAGGGTTCAGATTTTCTGCATATTGGATAATCTTCAGGGAAAGTGCTCTAAAGGTTCCCTGAAGTTACTTTTAATGCTGTCCGTGCAGAATTCTGGACACTAACAGGACATTTTGCATACAGTTTAGGATAAGCTGCATGTTGAAACCTTGAGAAACCTTCACAGTAATACTGAAAGAGATTTTTCTCTCAGTATGAGAACAGCTTTATTTCCCTGTCTGTGTCTGTGCCATTGCTGGTGTGTCAAATCAGGAAAAATATTTATTAGCCAATTTAAACATTTTGCAATATATCCATCACACATATATTCTGTTAACGTGTGATTGCAAACAGAAAAGGCTTGTATTACTACAGCAAAAGCAGAAGGGATTACCAATAAAGGACTGTTAGGGAATATTTTCTTCTAAAAGTTTTTTGTACCCTTGGCTGGATGATTAAAAAATATTCGATTACTCTGGACCATAATGATGGTCAGAAAACATTCAGTAAGATATGAAATCTTGTTGTTCTAGAGGCATTTTTTATATTTTATTTATGTTTTGCTGAACAAACTTTGACTAATAAAGCATCATATTCACTTTCACTTTATTTTTTAGCAAATAATCCAACATTAAACAACAAGATAACAATATCAAAACAAAACAAAACCAACAATTTACCAAAAAAAAAGGAATAGGCTGAAGCAAAGCTTATTATTGCCTACCCTGTTTTATAATTACAACCTAACAGGTTCTTTACTGCGAATAAAAATATTCAAATCTACATAACATAGGATTTTATCATTTTACATTTTGAAGCCCTTTTAAAATTCACCAAAAAAATGACATAACTTTAAATCATCATTCAATTCATTCAACATTTTTACACCAATAACTGAAACACATCTAGACTTTATCTGGCTCTTCTCTTTTGCACATTCAAATATAAAAAAACTTCGCAAATTACATTTATTCTCTCTTAACTTAAATAATTTCTGAATACCAGAAGGAAGACTTTTGTTCACTGCTTTATGCATTATTTCCAGTATTTTTATATAAACAATGTCTTTGAATTTCAATGTTTTGCTTTGAATGAAGAGTTTATCAGTTGGTTCACGGTATCCCACCTAATTAATAAGCCTTATAGCTTTTTTTTGCAACTTAACTAACTTATCAATAATTGTTTTATTTGCATTTCCCCATACTTCTAAACAATAAGACAAATAATTCCTTCATAACTGCATGTAAAGGGAGACCAGCAGAACATCGTGACCCAGCTAAACCTTCAACACAGTCTGGGTAAACTGTGGTAACCTAACAATGACGAGTGGCTATTTTCCTGTGGTTTTACCATCAGCTGCTTCAGCACACAACAAACACGGCAATATCTCAACACTTCTGCATGGGCATTGTTTGCTCCTTCGGTAAAGCTCCTGACAGCAGTGTTTTTTGCACGATAATTCCATGAGTAGAAAGGTAAACACATCTGCCTTGGAAATCACACAAACAATGTGACACCCGTGGCGGCAGAAAAGAGGAATCAAAACAAAAGCAGCAGAAGATGGCCCCAACATCTTTTTCTCAGTTTCTTCCTGTTTGCCAATTTGCGGAGCTGAACAGATCTGCTGGGACACTTTGACCTAATTTCATTGATAGTTGGTCCCTGATGCCTTTAGAGTTTCAAGAGTTAGAAATGTAATGGTTTGGTAAAATCTCTCTTCAAAATCCAGAGTAAGACTTCTGCAAAAACATCTTACTTTCCCATATGAGATTAACAAAAAAGGCTTTTCTTTCACCTGCAGACCTTTGTACTTATATTCAGTTATGTAACTTATTGTGTGTTAAACCACACTAATGGGATTACTCGCACAATCTCAGAATAAAAAGGTGGATTTGCTCTGTTAATTATATCATTAGCTTTTGACAGATGAATCTCAGTAACTTAAAATCAACAAGTTTGTTTATGTTAGGAATTAAATTCAAAAGATGTCACTCAAAATGTTTGTTAAAAAGGAGCTAAAAAGGCATGCTCATGTACTCAAAACTTGGTTGGTGTTTAGTTTGCAGGTTTAACTGATTCTACGTAACTAATAGCATTGAGTGGAGGTGATCAGCCTTAGGCAGATGCTTTGAGAAAACAATTAAGTCATCATGGCAACATAATTTAAGGTGGATAAAGTTGTAAAATTTAATTGTCCTCCAGTTAAGGAAGAAACAAAAGGACTTGCTTCTATTTTCCACTTTGTTTAACTAATTAAACTGAGAGGTAAAAAAAAAAATGATTTGTCAACAAAAAATTTAAACTCACTCTGTATTCCTCTCTGTGCCCAACATTAAGTACTTACTATATAAAGACTTTTTTGCTATTAATTAATGATATTTAGGTAATCAATGCATCAAACACATCAGGGATTCTCTTTAATTTGAGTTTTTACATGTTTTGGTGTATTCTAAGTACTTATTATTAACTGTAACCAAAAACAAAATGTTATTTAAATGAATATGAGTTTTTTGTTTAACTTTACAATCATTTTATACTTTGGTTGTTAATAAATTCTTGATGTTGCATCAGAACACAGTCCCTCCATACGTCATTGAATGAATCAGTTTCTTACATTTTGTCATGCTACAACCACAGACTTCTGTTTTTGGGGTTTCATGTGATAGAGCAACAAAAAAAATACATAACTAAGAAGTAGAGAAGAAAACACTAAGTTTTTAAAATATATATTTAAAAGAAAATCTGAAATATGAAGTAGGACTTTGTATTTAAGCCCTCTGTATTGTAGAACCATTCTTTTCTGCAATTACACCATTAAATCATTTGAGGTATCTTCTTCCAGCTTTCAATGTTTAGGAGCTTAGATTTCTACTCGAAATGTTTTGCATTGCGGATTAAGTTAAGTCAGATCATTTTAAAGTCTCTTAAAGATTTTCGGTTGCATGCATATCTGGATTTTGACCAGGCCAATCTAGTACAATGATATATTGAACTAAACCCATATTTAAGGTCATTGGAGTAAACTTCTAATCCAGCTTTGGTCTTTTTAGCTTCTAATTGGTTTTCTTTCTAAAAATCTCCCATATTTATCCCATACTTGAGCTCTGACCAGCTCTCCTGTCCACATTCCAGTAAAATATCCCCTCATCACGAAGCTGCAACCCCCCAGTTTCCTAATACAATTGTATTTAGGGTTACTCTCACTGTTTGTTCACTCTCAAAGCAATTTGCAAACATATACTCAATAAATACAATTTGCTCTGATCTCAGTATATGCAGCTTTCTTCCTGACCTGAATTCTATAAGGACAAAATTAGTGGAAGAAACTTAGCTGTCCTACTGGGAGATTTTTAAATGGTTGCACTTCCTAATCATCCAGTATCTATTGGTCAATCACAAAGTACAGTGGTGTTGATCCTAACTTGACAAACTGTGCAGAGTATAATCACTAATCCATGGGACTGTATGTTTCAGGCTGTTTAAACAGTTGTTAAGCATATCTGTTTTTTTGGGGTCTAAACTTTATTTAAAAAAAAAGAAGGTTTTATTTTCAGTACAAATGAATCATATATTAGAAACACCATGCTTATGTGTGATTGAATCCTGATTTCTTTATAAACAAAATAAATATAACAGATACATTTATTTTGGTTTATATTAAGTTATTATTTAGTCACTATTCTATTCCCTGTAATACAACAAAATACACTAAATTAACACAACATGAATATATTATAAATTAGTACTGCATTAACATATTTTATTATATGCTCTGAATGTTTCTGCAGCTGAACATAACCTAAAGCCTGAGATTAAAAGCAGATGTAAATAATAATTTACCTGTTTGCCAGTATTTTCCTTGAATCGCCTCGGCAGTAGTTTCCGTTAACAACTAAACACCGGTTTCATAAATAAGACTTTAAACCAGAGCTGCGTGTCAGCCTCAGTGAGACCCGAACTGCGGCACCAACAGAGGGAGAATCACAGCGCGCGCGGGTTATTCACCTTCACCTGAGCGAGTCTACAGAGCTGCACCTCTGACGCAACCACACCACACTTTGGAGGACTCGTGGACGCAATTAGGACGCGCTCACCTGCATTTAATGTCCTTGACTCGGTCCAACAAAACAGAACAGAATCCTGATTTTTCCTCTTTGCGGTGAATCATGAAACTGCTGCTGCTGCTGTTGCTGCTGCAGTCTCCAACTGCTCAAATATTACCACACACTCTCTCTCTCTCTCCGTCTATATCTCTCCATCTCTCTCTCTCTCACACACACACACACAACAGCTCTTTCCACTCATCAGTAGTGATATAATATGATATGGCAGTTGCCCAGGGCAGTATATAGAAAGTGGGGCGCACCACTAGGAGATAGAAAAACATAACTTGGTGATATGACTTCTCAGTTACTCTATTAATTTTTAATAGCTTGTATTCAAGTGTTGTTCATGAGAAGATGTGCCCGTTTGCTGGTGAGAATGGGGAGTATATGCTAAGAGGTTTTGCATGGCACTGCTTTGAATTTTAAAACACTTTGACTGTTAGAACTGACAATGTTTGCAAAACCCATCCATCCATTTTCTTTTGCTGATCCCAAGGTGCTGGTGTATATCTCCAGCTGTCAACGGGTGAGAGGTGGGGTAAAACATGAACAGGACACTATTTCATTCCATCAACTCAGAGACAAACAGGACAAACACACTCTCACATTGGCTTTAGAGAAGCCAATTAACCTAAGGAGAACATGCAAATTCCATGCAGAAAGACCCCGGACCGGGAATCGAACCCAGAACCTTCTTGCTGCAAAGCAGCAGTGCTACCCACTGAGCAGCCGCCTGTTTGCAAAACCCACTTTTATAAAAAGGGATGGTGATATGATACAGTACGGCTCCTATTCATATTTGTTGACACTTTATTTGGATAGTGGGTATTTTATTCTACTGAGAAAGGACACAGTCCTTTAAGAAGTTGACCAACAGTGAGCTTATCTTCTCCTCTTTTTTCATAAATGCAATATGACTGAATATATTCCCTAAAATGTCAGGCTTATAACAGTGCATGAATCATTAACATAAATTGTATTGTATGCTTATTACAGAGGAATGATTAATATGTATACGTTTTTGATAGTGGTGTTTCTCACTGTTTCAAATAATAATATTCACTAAAAACTATTTTGGTTTTAGAGAATGTTAACTAGAGCTTGTGTAATGTTTCCTTGTGTTGATTTCTTAAAGGTATTGTGGAGGATTTTTTTAAAGACCCGCCTTCTCCACTTGAAAAAAAATATGCATGCAAGAGCACAAGCACATTTCTCCTCATGCATTCCCTGTTTAAAATGTACTGTTTTCATAGCTCATACAACCTTACTGTGTCCACATACAGCGGGGACTATATAGTGGACAATATACCGATTTCAGTTAACTGACCATTCAGATAGATGACCACTGCTTTTTGCTCCATGGTGACGTAACTCCTCCTCCACCTGCTCCATCTCTGTTAGTCACGGGCCACTGTGACACCAAATCCTGTAATGTTTCGCGATGAGAGCTCTCCGCGCAAAGCGTTCCGGGGTATATCTGCCTCTTCTGAGGCCTTTCTTTTCTTCTCATATACTTCATAAACACTTTTCCTCTTACGACCCTCGGCCATTTTCAAAGAACCGCGGTGAGAAAGGTGAGCTTCAATGACTGTCTGAAACCGTAGCTCGCCACAGATATTTGTGTAAAAGTGCGCTTGTACAGAAAAAGATAGCTAAAGGGGCGAGCACGTAGGACGGCCTTACGTAAAAATATCACCATAATGATTGACAATTAGGAGGACCACTTATTTAGATGATCCACCCGTAAAAGAAAGATTGTCCTCTATACCTTAAAAGAGAAAAGAAAATATCCAAACCAACTAAGGCCTCCATTTAATCATTAGTGTGTCGTCATTAACCACATCTGGAAAGCAATGCCTTCACCTTAGCCATGTTAACATTACACAAATGTATAGAAATACTGAATAGAATCTATTGAAAATAGATAATGCTTGAAATCACAGTTAAAACACAAAGCTATTGACATCAATCTGGCCAGGCAATAAAAATTACTCCAAGAGTGTATTAAGGACTCATGCAAGAGGCAACAAAATAAGGCTCTGCATGAGTTATTGTCGTCTCTCAATTGCATTTTTGTTTCTTTTTGCATCATTAAGTTTTATTAGTTCCTTGATAAATAAGCTCATCATTTAAAAACAATTTTTTGTATTAACGGGTAAATGTTTTGCTCTGAAAGCGGAGAGTCACTGGCATGAAGCCTAGCTCCTTTGTGAATGCATGGGTGAATGACTGAACATAGTGTAAAGTGCTTTGTAGTCCTCTGACTTGAAAAATGTGCTATATAGCTAAAGTCCACTTTATCTATCCCTTAACCAATGAAATATCTGACACACTCTACTCAAATGTTGGGCTAAAAGATGGTTTAGTTTTACTACATTATTTAGTTTAGATACCTGTGCCCCTCACGCCTTTTAATTAAAACTCAAAAATAAAAGATAAAGCCAAAAATTCAACTTTACAATCTATATTTTTAAAGCCTGTAAAATTATGACATGATGTATATTTCTACATAAATTAAGAAGGGTCATTAGAGTGCTGTGGAAATGGTGTAATGTCTGATTCGTGTAATACTGCCCCCTGCCGGAGAATAGACAAATAGCTCCATATAATATACATTTCTACATGCTTAAACTAATAATCAGTGTCCTTAATAACCACATGTCTGGAACTATTATTTATTGACTTAAAATGTATGCTATTTATTTTTACTTATTAAGAGTATTAATTTAATATTTTGAATTAAAAATGTTTGTGTTCATTTACAAACCTCTATGTATTTTATTGGGATAAAGGGGTTATAATATAAAAGCTCTCCCCTCCTTACACTGATACCTTAAACTAAAGGAGATGCTCTTGGCTGCTACATTATCTTTTAAAATTATATTTAAAAAAACCATCTAAGCCACGTTACTTGTCCAACTGTGGGAACCAGAAGGATGTGCGTTTGCTAAACACTGAAAAATGTTCAAAGCACAGCTAAATATTGAAAGATATACACATCATCATAAGAGCTAAAAAGCTACTTTATTTATTTTGTTCTGTGGCTCTATATTGGATTTTAATGCTAAGATTTTAAGAAATCTCCAGTTCCTCTCTGAATCCAACTTTAGGCTGGCCTTTCCAAAACTTTCCAGAATCTTTTAAAGTTTAAAATTACACCTTATACATTATAAAGGGTCAATAAATGAGAATTTTAGCCTTATTATTTATAGTCAAGAATTGAGTGGCCCTAATGACACTTGCAAACCTTGCATTTATTGAGGTGGGGCTTGGTAGCAAAATATTTGGAAAGCACTGGTGTATTATAGGTTTTCCCAGCCTTGTGTCCGAGGTCACAGCCTACACTGCCAAAAGCACAAACACATGCTGTAATGACCCTAGTATCACTATGCTGCAGCAAACTGACGTGATCTGAACTCGACTGTTTATGGAGTTTTATCAAGAGGAAGATCAAATGCAGGTCGGCTTAATGAAAGCATTCTGGTCTTTATAACCAGAACCACAGGGTTCTTACCTCCATGCTTCACTGCAATGATACAACTAATATGGTATTTGGTGCATATACTACAAAGTATATAAGCATGTTTCTAAACGGGTCAATTGTTGAATCTTAAAAAAACTCCTTTTACAAGTTTTATAGGATTTGCTTAATTAGTCAACTTATTTTTGGTTTTCTTTAGGAGACATAATGTCAGCATAGGTTGTGGTTTGAGGACCCAAATGCAGAGGCTGATAGGCAGAGTTGAGTTCTTGCAGTTTGAATGAATGATCTCAGTTAACAAAGGCAGGAATTCAACTCAAAATGTAACACAAACCAGAACCATGGAGACATCAGGGGAAAACGAGCACGAGGAGCCAGGAAAAGATGAGGAGAGACAAGATAGGACAAGGAACCAGCACTGAGGAACTGCACAGGGAGAGTATATATGGCTGAGTGAACAAAGGGAGGAATAACGAGCTGATTGGGAGCAGGTGTGTGAACAGAGGATTCTAAGAAGAGAGCTAAAGAATAGGAAACCAAGACAAGAGGGAAACAAAGAAAAGCGTAAAAAGTCAAATGTATCCCAAAACACAACAAAATAGAAATTAAACCAATAAAACTAGAACACAAAGAAAAACATGATTCAACATGAAAACTCAAAAAAAGAGACCATAACACATTATCCTCAAATCTGACAAAAAATATATAATAAATGATTGAGTTTTAGCTATTAAACTGAAATACTAAAATACTAATCAATTGTAAATACGAATATTTTATTTATACATATATATATATATATATATATATATATATATATATATATATATATATATATATATATATATATATATATATATATATATATATATATATGCTATCATATATGCTATCAACTGATTAAAATAAAACAAAAAAAATAAAGAAATACAATAAAAATTGAGGAGAGGAATAAGACTGAGTTTGTAAACAGCGACATCTAGAGGATTTTTGTCGCACAACATTCAACTGTTGTCTTTTTTTTTCCTGTCTTAACGGGTACTTACCGGTAGGGGGCGCTGCAGACCTTATCTGTTCATCACGAAGCACGGGAAACCCCTTCAGCACTCCAGCCGTCACTGGTGGTGTGCTATGCCATCCGAGTGAGTAGTCATGACGTGGGCTGTCTGGTTGTGAAGCTGCAGCTGTTTCCCGGTGTCGGTACCAATTCGCTACGTTTGGATAACAAGCATCTACTCTGTCGGTACGCAACACGTATTTAATTTCTTAGCCTTCCTGAGGCTCCTGGTTAATGTGTTCACTGACCGATAAACAGCCTGGTAATGTTAACTAGGTAGCTAATGCTAACAGCTAGCAACTAGCAATAGCAGGACGAAAACAAATATATGATGGGTTTTTGAAACTAGCCAGTTGTTATTGATCTGTAAACTTTAACTTTAATACATCGTATTTTCGGTTTTGATCAGTTTATAGTGAGGAGATTCGTAGAAGTTGTTATTTAACGAGACAACCTGTAACTCCTGTGTGGTAATGTGATCATTTTATGCTTTTTCTGTTAAAAAGTATTATGTTTAAGTGTGATTTCCTCTTTTATCCCTTTAGGTCCACCTGTGATTTATTTTTTAGGTTCCACCTACTTTTTAAAGGTACTGCCATACTGAGAACATTACACAGCTTCTATGCAGTCTTTGAAAGTTTTAAATGGTTTAAAGAACTATGAGGAAATCTTACACTCTTTAAAAAATGTAACTCATTGGTATCTTGATTTTTTTTTAATTATTATTATTTATTCACTGAGTATATTTTCATTTAGAAATTAAGCAGGCACCATTTTGCATTTTCTTAGGAATAAACTCAAAGTAAAAGCAAATTGTAATGTCTAACCAGTTAAAGAAGCTATCTCATATATTTTATATTTCAAATTAGCACAGCTTGTCCATGATGTTCGGATTTTAACCACAGAGTTTGATACATGGTGTGTTCAGCTAGCTGGGGTTTAATCCGCAGAAGTTATTTGCTTTCATGGAGGATTATGATATCCGTATGCTGGATTCTTAGTGCATCTTTACAATCTAGTTTTGTTTTTCAGTTGTTTTCTTATGCAGATTCCATTTTTAAACCTGGGATTAATGGAAAAGTAAGATGTTTGAGTTGGATAGTGTGAAAACCTTGTGTTCTGAGATCATGCCTTATCTGCTCCTGATCTATCGGCTTTAAAGGAAAGCAGCAGGTGTATCTTTGCCCCTAAAATAAGGTAATCTTGGCACAGTTTAAAAAAAACATCTGGTTTGTTGCACTTCAGTGGGATGTTTGCAGATGTTGTCTTGTTTTGTTGCTTTCTGCCGTCTGATTTGATATGATTTACCATGTTTCAGATGCGATATGGCCCGTCTGAGAAAGGAGGAGCTTTTCTTTTTTCTTTCCCCTTGCAAAGAGCGTTATCTCACTGTGATTAAAATCTCAAGTTTTGGAGCGTCGATATCGCTGTTTTCTTAGAATACATCGCAGCCTTTTTTAAAACACGGTTGCTTCTGAATGTTGCCGGTTTTCCTGTGTCTGAGATATAATAAAATATTCTCTGATCCAGGCAGGTTTCCACTTGTCCTACTTTAATACGAAGTAAGATAGAAGCATGCTACTATTTACGTAAATTCTTTCCCCATCAATCATAGTGCATCTTGAATTAACAAAATATGCAGGAAAAGACAGTTCAGAGATAAACATAACTGGGAGGGATGGATTCAGGAAGGGGGCAGAGTTTTTCTTGGTTTTTAATTAAGGGAAACTAATGAGAAGGTGGTTTAAAGCTTTAAGTGTAGCCCCCTATTTTTAAAGCAGGTGAAGATGATTTGGTGTTTTTAAATGTGTTAAACATTCACAGTTCAGTGTTAAATATGAGGCCTGAAGACAAAGAGATGCAGCAATAATGCTCTGTCTGATAACACACTCATGTGACTTCTCTTTTATTACCTTACCAGGAAGTGGGGCTGTTTTTTAAACAGACATTAATTCCCAAATGAAACACAAATGAAACTCTGCAGGATGTGGATATAACAGGTCAGAAAGGAAACATTGTTCAAAGTTAAACAGCTTATTGTCTCACTGCTTTAAGTGCTCTCCTGATTCAACTATGTGGGACGTCGGTAATATTATGGTGAACTTTATGAGCTTAGATGCACCTGCAGAGCCTTCAGATGTTCTAAGAATTGTATTTAGGGGCATCATATTTTTAAAAAGAGGGGCCTAGAACACATATGCAACACTTTTTAGATTTTTAGCTGTTAAATGATTTAGAAAAGCTATGATAAAACTTTCATTGATAATAAAATAAAGTAGATGTCTACATGAAGAGCAGCTCAGCCATGAGGTGGTTCGTATACTGACATGATGGAGGGGCAGCTGAGGTTGACTCCAAACTTCACGTGGCCTTCAGGTTAAGTTTAAAAACTAGGGATGAAAGCTACTGATTATTGAATTAAAAAAAGGGAGCAAAGGGAGAACCAAGGTCATATTGAAACCTATGATTTAAGAATGGGGTGTTGCTTAAGGTTATGTGCGAGTCAAAGCAGGTGAGGGAATATTTCAGGCAATACAGTGTATGTGGAAAGTTTTACAAGATAAGCCAAGCTGGAAAAAAAAATCACTGGTGTAGGGAGGAGTTTTTAAAGCCCATTTTATGTTTTATAGCATCAAAGTACATCCTGGTGCTTTGTGTGTTTACAGACCAAATACTGCTGAATTATTTTGTTTAGTATGAATGATTTGGATAAACTTTTGACTTATCGATTTCTGTCAGAAAACAAAACAAAATAAACAACAACAAAAGTCTGATTCTGGATATTGGTTTGGCCTTTCTATATGATCTTGTATATTTTTTCTTTCAGGATGTGTTTCTGTGACAGTGGGGTGTCCAGGCAATGATGATCACATCTTGGCTCAGAGAAAGGACTTGAGAGAAAAGGATGGGCATGAGTTTCCGGGGCTTCTGGCAGACTGTCTTCTCCACTGCAGTGCTCTATGGCTCACTTGCCCTTTTTACCTCCATCCTCCATAACGTGTTCCTGCTTTATTATGTGGAAACGTTTGTTTCCATCTACAAGATCGACAAAATCTCCTTCTGGGTGGGAGAGGTGAGTAAAAACAACAAAAAAAGAACTAATTAGACAACCAGGTTAACAGGAAATTTTTCAAATCCGTTTCAGTTCACTTTATTTGTGATGCTAATTTACGAAACATAAATATAAATAAATATATATATATATAAATAAATATATATATATATATATATATATATATATATTTACTTTGTATTTAAAGTTTGGTTTAACGTACACTACCGTTCAAAAGTTTGGGGTCACATTGAAATGTCCTTATTTTTAAAGGAAAAGCACTTTCCTTTTAATGAAGATAACTTTAAACTAGTCTTAACTTTAAAGAAATACATTCTATACATTGCTAATGTGGTAAATGACTATTCTAGCTGCAAATGTCTGGTTTTTGGTGCAATATCTACATTTCCAGCAACTATCACTCCAGTGTTCTAATGGTACAATGTGTTTGCTCATTGACTCAGAAGGCTAATTGATGATTAGAAAACCCTTGTGCAGTCATGTTCACACATCTGAAAACAGTTTAGCTCGTTACAGAAGCTACAAAACTGACCTTCCTTTGAGCAGATTGAGTTTCTGGAGCATCACATTTGTGGGGTCAATTAAACGCTCAAAATGGCCAGAAAAAGAGAACTTTCATCTGAAACTCTGATCTGAAACAGTCTATTCTTGTTCTTAGAAATGAAGGCTATTCCATGCAAGAACTTGCTAAAAAATTAAAGATTTCCTACAACGGTGTGTACTGCTCCCTTCAGAGGACAGCACAAGCAGGCTACTGTGGGTACTATTTAATGAAGATGCCAGTTTGGGACCTTTGAGGCGTCTGTTTCTCAAACTAGAGACTCTAATGTACTTATCTTCTTGATCAGTTGTGCAGCGCGGCCTCCCACTTCTTTTTCTACTCTGGTTAGAGCCTGTTTGTGCTGTCCTCTGAAGGGAGTAGTACACACCGTTGTAGGAAATCTTCTCACATGGAAAAGCCTTCATTTCTAAGAACAAGAATAGACTGTCGCGTTTCAGATGAAAGTTTTCTTTTTCTGGCCTTTTGAGCGTTTAATTGACCCCACAAATGTGATGCTCCAGAAATTCAAATGGGCCTCTATACACCTATGTAGATATTGCACCAAAAACCAGACATTTGCAGCTAGAATAGTCATTTACCACATTAGCAATGTATAGAGTGTATTTCTTTAAAGTTAAGACTAGTTTAAAGTTATCTTCATTGAAAAGTACAGTGCTTTTCCTTTAAAAATAAGGACATTTCAATGTGACCCCAAACCTTTGAATGGTAGTGTAAGTTTTCTATCCAAGGTTGTGTTCTTCGGTTCACTTCTGTACCTGTTTGTTCAACAGACTGTTTTCCTCATCTGGAACAGTCTGAACGACCCCCTCTTTGGTTGGCTGAGTGACCGCGCCTTCCTCAGCTCTCCTCAGTAAGTGTCCTTATCTCTTTTCATGCCTTTTTTTTATTTTTATTTCCCAAATAAAAATGCAAAATATTTGCTAGCATTTCTTTTTGTGACTTAAGAGAAAACAGCAATAAATGAAATCATACCTGAATTTATCTGTATTGTTCAAAAGAACTGACTAAATAAAGTTTTTGTCAAAGTTCAGATCTAGGTCTGGTTGTGACACAACCTTAAACATGAGGCTTATTGTCATTGCTTATGCAAACTCTGACAGCGGGTACGAAAACGCACTAATTAGGCAGAGCAGAGCGAGGTAAATCTATGTTAGCAGGTACTAAGTCATCAACTATGCCCCTAACTCCAAAACAAACGTCCAAAACTGGAACTTAGTTATCCGACTTTATCACTATTCTAGCCTCTTTGTAACAGACTCTTACAGTTCAAACAGCAGGATGAACACATCTCTGCAGCAGTCCCTTATGCTACATTCAGACTGCAAGCAAGAAGAGCAGCAAAAACGCGCGTGCTGCTTCATTTTTGATGCTTGTACAAGTTTAGTTCTGACGAGTGGCTGAAGCATATTTGCTGCTCTGGCTGCGCGGTGGAAAAATTGTGGTTCTGATGTGCGTTGGGTGGAGCTACCCTATCCTTTCTTTGCCTGTAACAATGGCAGCTATATAAGCTGTGATCAGTGGGTAAAAAGTAGTTTTAATATGTTTTTAAGTGAGAAAGTCCACATGAAAACTTTATCTGTGCAGTCAGTTCATCCAGATTACCATCCTGCATTCAAATATTATTTTGCTGTCGGAGCCGCTCAGCTTCTCTGATTAGTTGATGTGGCACGTCGAGTAGCAAAAGTTAAATTTTTCCAACTCCAGCAGCTGCTGCGTTTGCAGCGCGTCCCGTGCGTCAGATGCTCAGAAGCTCACAACACTGCTCCTGCTCCTCAAAACGTGCTGCAGGACCTCTTCCTGCGCCTTAATGCGCGTCACTCATTAACTTTGCATGTAAACTAGCTGCTCCTGCTGCCTCTGCTGCTTTAGGTGTCAACATAGCATTAGCCACGGGCTACCACCGCGGCTCCAAACCTCCAAAGAAATGGTCTCCATCTTATCGTGAAGCCATGTTTCCACGACAGGCAGTCACCAAGCGCTCGCTAACAATTCTGCAAGCCTTATTCTTAAAATGCGTTTACCATTTGCTCCAATGCCTCGCAACGACGTCCTTTAGGGACAGCGCGGCCGCATCCAAAACATCCACCTCTGGGCACAGCAATCTAAATGTCCAAACATTGGTAAGGCAAAGTGCATGATGTGCAGATAGACTCCATCACCGTGGGCATCAGTGAACAGTAGGGGTGTAAATAATAATCGTTTTGTATCGATGCATCGATCCAACAGCCAACGATCCGATGCATCGATACGTCTCCGGTCTATTTTTATCCATTTGCTCCTGGGCGTAATTCTCCCTCCCGTACTGCGGTGGCGCTAAACCTATTTTGCCCTCCTACCTCGCTTCCTGGTTTATACTCTTACAGCAGTGTGTTGCAGTGAGCTTGACACAGACATTTTTGAATTATGCTCAATATTGAAGCGTGGTCTGTGCTACACGCTGTGGGTCTAGATACGGCCGAGGCGGCGAGGAAGTGGGGGAGAGTTTAGTCCGACGACGGAGGGACATGAGGGCCAAAAAGAGCGGAGATCCAGGTTGAAAAAGAGTCACAGTGTTTTCGTGCACCTCGCTCTTCTAGCGGGTCAAACTTCAAGAGTTGTTTTCTGCAATTTCGGTCATAAAAACAAAACAATCCGGCCTCCTGTCTGCGGTCGGCTACAATTTGGGAGAGGGGTAGTGGAGGGGGCGGGGACTTCTGGAGCCGAGGTTGAATTGCACTCATTGCACTGATTTTATGCAGTATTTTTTGATGCGAGGCCTTTCAGAATCTATAACGGAGGGGTTTTAATAGGAATAGGTGGAGTGCAACTTTTCTACTTCTTTTATTTGCTGTTGTTTCTAAAAAAAAAATGCATAACGATATTACAGCTTTCATTTGAAACAATGTCTAGCCTGTAATGTGTAAAATAAATAAATAAATAAAAAAATACAATTAATCGAATCGAATCATAGCGTGGTGTATTCTTGAGTATCGAAAATAATCGAATCGTTGGGTCAGGAAATCGATTCTGAATCGAATCGCCATGATGGGTGTGATTTACACCCCTAGTGAACAGGTTGCACTGCTATCCCGCTCTGTCCCGAAACACATGTACTGGTGTCAGATTTTCCCACCATGGTTCCTCCAGACAGCGTTATCCATTTGAAATCTGTGATGTTATCAGTCTGCGCTGCACATTACCATAATGTAGGGCGGATCGTTGGATAGCACGGACAGTCAGATCACCAGCTCCACAGCTGCCTCTTCTCTCCTTGCAGCTCGACTTGAGGCCGAATGGACACAAAAGCATAAGCAATGGAAATCAGACTCCAAATGTCTTAAATGCTGAAAGACACCAGGCTGGGTATCGAATCTGGAACATTCTTGCTGCAAGGCAGCAGTGCTACCCACTTCTCCACTGAGCAGCCCAAATCCTAAACAACGCTAACTTTGTTCCTTTATACCTTTAATAATTTTCAGGTAGGTGATCTAATCATTGATAACAGTGAGACACAATCTTGTAAGTTAAGTTAGTTTGGTTGAATGTTTCATTTCCAATTTAAAAATACTTTGATTTTGACTTAGATTTTTTTAAGTTTAGAAAGTCGTCTCCATTTTGAATTTCCCTTATTTCCTGTCAGTATAAAGTGTTACATCTTCCCACTATGCCAACATCTTACTGAGAGATGTAACCTTGCCTGCTCAGCCAGAGGTGTCAAACCATGAAGCTCTCTCATCCGCTGTTGGTCACAGTGGTTATTCCCATCAAACAGACTGCCACCTCTGTTTGCTTTTCTTTTGTTTTTTTCAAACCAGCTCTGTTTATTAAGAGGGCAGAGAGAGCAAAAAAGAACAGGAAATGTCATATTATTTACTTTGTTCAAATCAAACCTGATCTAAATGTATGTATAAGTTTGTTGATGGGGAGAGAGGAAGTTGATCCCAGCTTTTGTCTCTGGTTGGTGAAGTTTTCTCTGTTTCCCGCCCAGGTCAGGCTCTCAGATCACATCTCCAGAGGTGGTGCTGAAGCGCCTGAAGGCCCTCTCTACAAATGGCCCTCTCTTCGCTCTGTCCTTCCTGGCCTTCTGGGTGGCATGGGCCAGGCCAGGCCTACAGTTCCTGCTGTGCCTGTGTCTGTACGACGGTTTCCTCACCATGGTGGACCTCCACCACAGCGCCCTGCTGGCCGACCTCGCCGTGTCTGCTGCCGACCGCACGCGCCTCAACTTCCACTGCTCCGTGTTCAGCGCCTTGGGCTCCATCTCGGTTTTCCTCTCCTACTCTGTCTGGGACAAGGAAGATTTCTACTCCTTCCGTCTTTTCTGCGTGACTCTGGCAGCTTTTTCCATTTTGGGCTTTTTTGTTGTGTCGCGGCTTCTGCAGCAGCGATTTAACAGGGAAATCCGTCCAAAACAAGATGAGGCGTCTACACTTAAAGAGTAAGAGATTAGAAACATTGTACTGTTTAGGTTTGTTATGGTCTTAGTCGGTAACATGGCTTCATGTGTCTCGATCCAGGCTCAGCGTCGGTCCTGCTCCATTTACTCAATCAGAGAAACCCATCACTATTGGACAGTATCTAAAGCAGCTCTCCAAGCACAGAAACTTCATGTGGTTTGTCTCCATGAATCTTATCCAGGTAAGAAGATCAATATTAAACCTGTATCTTTACACTGTGTTAGGTTTAAACACCAAACACCTTATTCAGCAACCTGCACAAAGAATGACACAGAGAATTTAGTATATTTTACTTGCAAGGAGAGGGGATCAGAAACTGCATTCAGTTACAACTTCAAACCCACTCTGAAGCAGTATCTGCTCTCCAAGCCCTTTATTGAAGAAACGCCCTGATTACAATGTGGTTTCAACCGCTAAAGGGGGAGGGAACAGAACCCAGTTGAAACCAGAATTTTCGTACAACATCATACAACATCAGAGGATAAGGAGAACCCCTCTCCTTATCTAGTTGCACAGTTCTCCATTCTCCTCCACACCCTTAACGACATCTGTTAACAGCAGTCGCAGTCAACATCCCTCCTGCACAGACTTAAAAAACATTAATGACACAGCAAACAAAACTAAATGTTTTAACACTCTTTGTAATATGAGTAAGATAGAGATAACAAAATGTGTAAGTATAATATGATTAAAGTAGAATAACTTATGTACAATTAATTAACCCAACATTTCCCTCCTGTTTATTCACTTTAAGCTATTTATTTTTATCATTCAATAGTTACTTCTTTTCAGATTTTCAACTAAGAAATCATTCTTTTTTCTTTTTTTAGCTGTAAAGGGTACACTCAGAGGTACTTTAAACTGGTGGGTTATTGTCGTTGGGATTAGGATAAAAGTCAGGAAAGTGTAAAGAGAATTCATCCTCTTCGCTGTCTTCATCATCCGATAGGTGTTCCTCAGTGGACATAAGGGCATACATTTCTGTTTTCATGGGTTGTATTGCAGTGGTAATTAGTCTATTTAGCAGCAATCTAATACATGGAATACAACAACATCCACATAAGGTCAGGATGGCGGCAAATATAGCTACAGACATCAAAATAGAAAGTACCAGTTGTTTGTATTTACCAAAAATGTCTCCAGATCCATCCCACATTTTTGTGTCAACTCCAGAATGGTCTTTCATTTTGCTGTTAAGAGAGCGAAGGCCTTCAAGGGCCTTTGTGAGGCTGCCATCTGCAGCGGTGTTGTTGGGAATAAAGGTGCAACACTGATCTCCAAAAATAGAGCACACACCACCTTTTTCAGCTAACAACATGTCAACAGCAATACGGTTCTGGAAAGCCATCAGAGAGGTAGCTGACAATTGTTCATGGACAGCGGAGAAGCCTTGTTCTGTTTTATTTCCCAGCCTCTGGACGTTATAATGGATGTAGTTGATCCTGTCTACATTTTTATTTAGAGTACACCACCAGCATAAGAAAGATTCAAATCCTGCAGAAACTTGATTCACTAGTTTATACTCATCTGGAACACCTCTGGGTACTCCAATACTGTCAATATAAGTAGGGTCATCTGGACTCCACGCATTTTCAGATGCCCTCCTTCTTCTAGTATGCCATGTGTGTGGTAAAATACTGTTTACAGTCGTTAAAAATTCATCCATTGTGAGTGAAGTAATAGAAACAGGTAAAATCAAGGTGACTGCAGCACACAATCCAGTGGTGTTGCATGGAAGTCTGTCAAACAATTTGTCATCTCCACACCACCACCAGATGTCACTGCGGGATTGAGGTTTAAAAAAGGTGGATACCAGTAAAATGCTTGCACATTGTTTTTCATTTAGTGTACCCAATTTTGGGCCCACTCCGGTCCTGTTTACACAGGTGAAATTTGCCACAGCCACTTTCTTCAAAAAGATTGGTTTTTTCTTCTCATCTGTGGTCAGGGGATAGATCTTATCCCAATAGGTGCAATTATCAGTTGGAACTGTATAATTCATTATATTTAGAAGACATTGAGGAGTTATGGTGGCAGGAACCACACGTAACAGCGGTCTGGCTCCCATACACACAAGACAATCATTAGACACTGTTTTAGCTGCTTGTTCTGCCATTAAAAGCCAGTTGTTTGTTTGCCCAGAGATTCCAGTGGTGACTTGAAACAATTCATCCGTTTTAAGCGGGTCATTAATATTTTGAATTTTTATCTGTTCACCTTGGGCAGAAGTAAGAATCCCTTGTATCTCATCTCCTTCTTGTGTAACATTTGCAGAGCACAGATACAATGTCCAACACGGATCGGTTTCACTAGACCGTGCACATATAAATGAGGAAGAACAGCCTTCCTTCTCAAGGGGTTCTGCTGTGGAGTTTATTGTCATAGTGAAAACTTTGGAGGCATGGTTAACAGTGAACCCTGATATTCTACTCATCCATTTCTTAGCTAAAGATGTCCATCCATATGATCCTTTTTTCCACTGTCCAGTGGTTCTGAAAACGTCTCCCCAACTCTTTTGAGTTCTTTGGGCTACACGGGGATATAGGTAGAAATCATAACCTCGCCAATCTCCCGGGTCAATTTTAAATCTTTGCGAGAATGTTTGAAAAAGAATAGTCACTACACTGATTACTCTAGTAGAGTTATAGCAGAGATAGACGTCCCTTTTACAAATAGCTGGCTCATGGGGGCAACAAGAATCCTTGCCCTGAGTGAGAGCTAAAAACAAAACTAATATGAAAAGTTGCAACATCATCTAGGTTCAAACTTCAAAAAGTTTCCTATGGGTAATCTTTTACACAGTGGTCTACTTCCTATGACCTCTCGGCAGAGTTGTGTACAATCATCACCAGTTTGAGACGGTTGTATACTAAAAATACAACCCCCTTTGTACGATGGACTTCCTCTGAAGGTCGGTGAAGGAGACCAAATGCGTATTCTATAACAGGTACCACAGTAGAATTACTAGAGTGCTAAGCAGTACGGTAAGGTTCCACAGAATAATTAAGAAAGTGATTTTACTTATTACTCATCTGATCTAACTATCACTTTCTTGCAATCCATTTAGAAAACAAATCTATTATAACCAAACAGAATTGAAAGGATAAATAGGTTTAGGGAAAGCACCTTTTTTAGGTCTTAAATTTCCTTGAAGATTATGTTTAGCACATATTAGACATGCTTTACAAAAGTTTTTTGCATAAAATATAAATCCATATGCTGTATAATGATGCTCAATGCTCAATCAATCCTACAATCCCCCCGTTTGAGACATGAGTGAAATCATGACTCAATATAGCAGCTCATTCAAAGAAATTTTTTATTTGGAAGGATTGGTTTATGTTCTGGTCACATATAGGGGCCATCATGGATTTTATGATAGTTTGGCTGAATAACATGTTTGTTTCGTTGAATGTCATCCCCACTTCACATGTATTTAATAAGAAATGTTATGTTTAATGCAATGTTACGATGAAATTAGGACAGCAACTAACAATTATTTCGTAAATCGATCAGTCTATCGTTAATTCTTTCGATTAATTGGTTAGCCAAAAGTTCTGTAAAGAAGATTACTAATGACATTAAACCAGGTGAAACCAAAACATTTCCTCCTGAAGAGCTCCGGACGGAAGTTATTGACAGACAAAAACATTTTATATCGTATTTGCAAAATGTTTATAAATTTATTTTACAGTTTTGGTATGATTACTGATCCAAGTGGGTTACTCTGTCGGAGAAAGCCAGATTTTACATGTATATTATGTGTTAGAGTCTCTATACTCCATTTAATGATGAATCACTAAATTTGTTTACGAATATGTAAATAAACAATGAATATGATTCATGTTTTCAGCCACAGATAAAATACATGAGATGGGCAACACAGAGTAACTACAGCCCAGATGTTCAACTTTCATAGTGAAGTTATTATTTTTAATGAAGCATAGTAGGTAAAAATATAAGAGTGGGGTTTAACTCTGCACGATTCTATATATTCAGAAGAAAGTACTGTATTTACCGTCTGTCTCAGTTGTTCAAATAAAATCATTTACAAAGTGGAAAACAGTCCTAATTCCACATTCATCAGAGCCGGTGATACTCCAACATTGATAAACAGCATCTAGTTAGTGTAGTGCTTAAAAATGTTTATTAATGTAGCAAAATGCTCCTTTTTTCTTTAAACAATGAATTCCTCTCATCAGTACTGATGCTCATATCAAGCATAAAAAAAAGAAAGGCATGCATAATGCATAGTACCAATGACACCAGACCAATAGTGTCCCTACCAGGGATGGGATGCCCAGCCTCTGTCTAAGCAAAGCATAGAGCATCCCTGCCTAAGAGGTTAACTGGACATTCAGGTAAAGTCAGTACAGACAGCCGGCAGGAGAGTCCTTCAGGGTCTCTCAACCACACAAGCTGGATCTCCTGCACAGCCTTTAAATGACCTTGAGCTAATCGGACTATGACAGTCTCAGGTCCTTGGCCAGCACCTGGAATTTGTTGTTTAACAGTTGTTCTGCATGCACCACTGTCACACAGGAAAACTGTTGGGGTGCTATTCACATGTATAGTTAATACAACTAATCCTTTATGTTTGTGGTGCTCAATTTACCATTAAAACCGTAGTTTTTTATCCAGTGACACAATGGCTCTACCGCCAATGGGTCATCATTTTCGACTGCTTTCCAATCTTTGCACTGGAGTTCCTCCAATAACTTCTGTTTTTCTTTACTTTGCCCCTTTCCCATTTTGAACTAAATTTGGGCCCAGTGGGTTTTCAACACCTGTCGTGTTCTAAACACTGGGGCTTCAGACAAGATGGTGATCAACGACTTTTTGTGGTAAAACTCACTTCAACCCTTACAGGTGGAGTTTTCTTGTCTACAAACATCCACAAAAGCTCACCATTTAACCCTTGTCTTTTTGGTATGAAATACAGATATCTAGTGATATCTATATTTCCTTACACACGCACACTCACACACACACACACTCACTGCGCAGTTAACTTTTACTTTATTTCTGTTTACTTATTTTAAACACAGAGGACGCCGCTATCCTATGCAGAATTTAACTAGTTTACAACTCGGGGAGCCTGCCCTTACAAACTAGGGGAGCCTGCCCTCCCGCGGACTTTAACTGTTTTAAAATTTCTGTTTTACCTGATAGAGTCTAGAATTGTCAGGGTTTTAGTACAAAAGGGGGACCTCGTTACCCCATGCGGAATTTAACTATTTAAGATAGAGGACACCGCCGTCCTTCACGAGGTTTAAACTGTTTGCAAAGGGGAATCTCGTGACCCCACGCTGAGAGGACTTCAAAAGGGGAATCTCGTGACCCCACGCTGAGAGGACTTCAAAAGGGGAATCTCGTGACCCCACGCCCTTCACTTCGATCTTTTTTTCTTTTTTTTTATATTATTATATTTTTATAAATTTTTTATATTTTATATATTTTTCTTCCAATAATTCACTCACTCCTTATTAAAAGAAAAACTACTCACAATTCTCTGCGTCCTCGAAATGCTTCAACCGTCGGACCCCAGCCTGTAAGGGAGAGACCAGTCCCGTAAAGGGTCTCTTTGCTGCGGCCGCAGGCTTATCTGGATCTCACTCACCTGCTGGGGGTCGTCGGGTATCTTGCAATCCGGCTCGAAGGACCAATTAATGTTAGGTTTAAACACCAAACACCTTATTCAGCAACCTGCACAAAGAATGACACAGAGAATTTAGTATATTTTACTTGCAAGGAGAGGGGATCAGAAACTGCATTCAGTTACAACTTCAAACCCACTCTGAAGCAGTATCTGCTCTCCAAGCCCTTTATTGAAGAAACGCCCTGATTACAATGTGGTTTCAACCGCTAAAGGGGGAGGGAACAGAACCCAGTTGAAACCAGAATTTTCGTACAACATCATACAACATCAGAGGATAAGGAGAACCCCTCTCCTTATCTAGTTGCACAGTTCTCCATTCTCCTCCACACCCTTAACGACATCTGTTAACAGCAGTCGCAGTCAACATCCCTCCTGCACAGACTTAAAAAACATTAATGACACAGCAAACAAAACTAAATGTTTTAACACTCTTTGTAATATGAGTAAGATAGAGATAACAAAATGTGTAAGTATAATATGATTAAAGTAGAATAACTTATGTACAATTAATTAACCCAACACACTGTTTTTTACTTTTTATATATTTTTATAGATTTATATTTCTCTTCTTTTGTTTGTTCTGCAGGTGTTTCACTGCCACTTCAACAGCAACTTCTTTCCTCTTTTCCTCGAGCATCTCTTGTCTGACAACATCTCTGCCTCTACAGGATCAATCCTTCTGGGTAGGAGCTCAGTTATTCATTAATTTCATCATAAAACTTTAGAAAAAAAACAACAAAAAAGCTCATAAAACTCATTCCTCTGCAACTGTCTTTTAAAAGGCATTCAGAAAATGGCACAAAAATGAGATAAGTTGACAAACAACCTTGTTTAGATGCAGTGAAATCTTTCATTGACTCCGGTTGTGTTGAGTTTCTTTATTTTATTTGAAAAGTTGTCTTTTAAATGTTTTCTTACCCTTCAAACTTTTTTTTTTCTTTTTTTTTTTTTTTACATTTTTCAACATAAAAAAGAGAGATTATATTTTATCTTGATTGTGTATTGGTGTAAAAAGAAATCTCAACTCCCTTTTGTTATTTGAAATTCAGCCTGCTTTATTCTGATGTCCCAAAATAAAATCCAGGGAAATTAATTGCTTTTAGAAGTTAAATTAATTGGCAGATTAAGTCCTGAGAAGGCCTCAGATGTTTGATGGAGATCCTTAGTGGCCCAATAGGATCATGAAGACGGTCAGAAGGAAGGTGGAGATGTAGAGTGAGGGTATCAGTCAGTAAAACACGCCTCAGTGATGTTTTTTTTAATATTTCTAAATTAAAAGAACTAAAGTTGTTCCTTCCCTGAACTACGTTGTTTTAGTTTCACATTAAATCCATTTAAAGTACTATGTGGTCTTAAAATGAGAAAATGTGGAAAAGGTTTAAAGGCTGTTAACAATTTTTCCACTCTTTATGATAACAAATTAGCTTTGCATCAAAACATGATCATCTAATTTTTTTTTTTATTTGACCATTTACTTCCTGAAAATTTATTAGACATTAACTCACAATTAAGGAACCATTTATCTTCTTAATAGGTCAGTATTTTTATGAATTATGGTGACAAATATAAATAAACTGGAATCTTATCAACAGTAAGTCATAAATGGATTATTTTTCTCTGAGGATGTTGTTTTTAAACCCATTTCACTTGGAGTTCTGATACGTCTTTGGTCTATTTCAGACTGAATGACACATTTAGATAAACAGCCTGAAGGTGGTGCAGATGTGATCAAAGTATCATCGTCTAGGTCAGGAGTCGGCAACCCAAACTGCTCAAAGAGCCATATTGTACCAAAAAAAAAACAAAAAATAAATCTGTCTGGAGCCCCAAAAATGTAAAAGTCTTATATAAGCCTTGTTTGGCAACATGGGCTCTATCTGTATTATCCCACTATAGAAAGAGCTTAAATATATAAGCATTCATGACTAAATGTTTATCCTGGAGCAAATGTGACATAGTAGCATGAGGTGAGGGAGGAGCAGTGAACGCTCTCACCGCACGCCGCTTCACCGCCATTCACCGCGCATTTTAGGTTTTTGTTGCATTGATGAAATTATAGAAACACGATAAAGGAATCTTTCTCTGGTGGACGTGTTTCTGTTGGGAGGAGTTGATTTAGTCATGAGGAACCAAGCTGGAACTGAGCAGAGCTCTCTAACCCTGAAATCCCACATCCTCCGTCACCAGCGTTCCTTGGTGTGATTTATATTTTTAGGATTTGGGGAAAAAATGGAAGAAAGCTCACATCCCTGCATCAGAGCGCTACCTGTTTGATCTGTGGACGGTTTTCCATTCAGGTCGGCTGCATATTTAGCTTGCCTTCCCTGGAAATGCCTTTCCAAAATTTTATTTTTTGACAACCGTCATTACAAAGTAAAAAGGCAGGCAATCCTTCCACATTGATAATGAAAGCAAATGATTCGGTCCATTCTTTTAATCCTGTTTTCTACGGAAGAGGATCAGGGCCACTGGAAAAAAAAAAAAGTTTACTGATTTTAAAATTTTATTTCAATTTAGTATGGGAAAAAAGTCAGAATTCTGACTTTTTTTCTCAGAATTCTGATTTTAATCTCAGAATTCTTACTTTTTTCTCAGAATTCTTAGAGCAGAAGGTCATTTAAACAAGAGTGCTAGTCTGTAAAACAGACATGGCTATGGCTTGATGCTAATATGTTTGTTATCCGTCAGAATTCTGAGAAAAAAAGTCAGAATTCTGAGATTAAAGTCAGAATTCTGAGAAAAAAAGTCAGAATGCTGAGACTAAAGTCAGAATTCTGACTTTTTTCCCATACTAAACTGAAATAAAATGTAAAAATCGGTTAACTTTTTTTTTTTTTTTTTTTTTTTCAGTGGCCCTAATCCTCTTCCGTAGTTTTCTCATCAAGTATCTTCCTTTTTCCCCCCATTGGGATCCATGGTTAGAGACACACCTGCAGCTTTGTTTGCCTGGCACTGCGCCACACTGGTTGCAACTTATGACCACTGATTTCTATGGCTCTGACGCAAATTATTGTTTAAATTTGTTTATTATACACATGTTGTCAGCATTGGAAAACATAATTAATTTTTGTTTGACTTCCTGCACACCATATTAAAACAAAAAATCAATTTTCATAAAATTTTTAAAAAGCTCCAGGGAGCCGCAAGGGGGACACTAAAGAGCCGCATGCGGCTCGCTGACCCCCGGTCTTTAAAATTTTTTGTACCGCATGCGGCTCGCTGACCCCCAGTCTTTAAAATTTTTTGTACCGCATGCGGCTCGCTGACCCCCAGTCTTTAAAATTTTTTGTACTTGATTTCTTTTGTTTGTTTGTTTTTGTTTTTTTTCTTAAGACTTGTAGGACTAAATCACACAGCTTTGCATTTTTATTTCTCACTCGACACCCCTGTTTTAGTTGATGTTCAGTTGATTTAATCATAAACATAATAATTTCTCCTTTATTTGCACATTTTGTCACACATCAGCTCCACTGGTCTTCAAAGCTTTTATTTCATTATTATTAGTATTTTTCTTTGATGCAGCTCTGCTTCTGCTTCCTCACAGGGATCTCTTACGTTGCCCCCCACCTGAACAATTTGTATTTCCTGACACTGTGCCAGCGTTACGGGGTTTACCAGGTTATCCGCTGGCTCTTTATCATCAAACTGGGACTTAGTGTGGTTATGCTGCTTGCAGGGGCTGACCACATTTATCTGCTCTGCATCTTCATCGCCAGGTATAGCAACCATCGATGGTCTCTGCTTCCTTTGTTTTTATTTTGCTGTTTGGTTTAGGGAATTGTGACCTGTAGTGTTCACACCGTGTGCAGAGACACTTAAAGGATTCCTGGAGTCACATCATGTGGTAAATCACTAACTGTTCAACTCTTGGTTTCAGTAACCGAGTGTTTACAGAGGGCACCTGCAAGCTGCTGAAGCTGGTCATTTCTGATCTGGTCGACGAGGACTTTGTGATGAACAGACGTCAGCAGGCTGCCTCAGCTCTCCTCTTTGGGATGGTCAACCTGTTGACCAAACCGGGACAGACTTTCGCCCCGCTCATCGGCACCTGGCTGCTCTGTGTTTACACAGGTAATCGAGATGTTATAGTCGAGGGGCATACAAAATAATTTATATTTGTTTCCTTTAACCATCCAACTTGTTTTAAGTAATCCTTGTCTGTTTTGCATATCCTAATTGAAAATAGTGACTGCACTGGAAAAAAATCTAAAACAATTTACACTCAAAAGAAGAAAACACAATTGCATTACCTTATTTCGAGTGCATATGATCTAATTATCTTTTTCTAAGAGTAAAAATACTCATTCCATTTGCAAACTATCTTATTTACCTACTCAAATTAAAGGTAAATACACTTAATTTAAGAAATTTTTACTTATTTCTAGATTGTTTGTCCAGTGTAAAACAGCCGAAACTGCATCAGTCCAAACATAGACAGACAACACAGACCTGGAAATAATAGTTATTTTTTCAATAGAGGTGACAAAGACTTGCTTGATAGTAAGAATGTATCCTTATATTATATATATTCTGTGTCATGTCAACCACAACTGTGTTAAAAAAAATAAAATAAAAAAAAATCAGACCTTTAGGTATAAGAGTCTGAGCTGCAGTACCTTTTAATTTCTGGTGCCACCAGCGTCTTTCAACCTCTCCAAATGTCCCAAATTATGCTATTTGTGCTTATCGCTTTTACACAACAATTTGCTCCAAACAATCGTTTCCATTTTTTCTAACATTTCCATCTAATGATCTAATAGTGCGCAGTAATCCAGGCTCTGCTGCACCTGTTTGCTGTTCCGTAAGGCAATACCAGGGTTCCCGCGGGTCCTTAAAAAGTCTTAAAAGGCATTAAATTCTTCAAAATAAAACTAAGGCCTTAATTGGTATTAAAATGTCTTAAATCAGTCTTTTGTAGGTCTTAATTTTTAAAACATCATAAATAGGATTATTTTTATTACGATTTATTTTTGTAATCTTTTTTTTCTATTTAAAAAAACTTAACAGCTCGCCATTATTGGTTCCGTCCCGATAGCAGAACCAATAAAACGTTGTTGCGGCCGGGACATTTGGGAGATGCGCTATTTGCTTTTTATCTGGAAAATATGAGCAAGTGTAAATGTAACGAAAAATGGCTATCCAGCCAAGAGTTTTCTCCATGGCTAAAACCAGGGAACATATATGAGGCACAGTGTATTTTGTGCAAGAAGCGATTAAAGTTGGAACGATGGGAATTAAGGCAGTGGAGTCGCACATGCGAAGCACGAAACACAAAGCATCAAAATGGAGTTACAGAGAAACAGCCGGTATTTCTCAGTTTAGTTCCACCCTTGTCTCTGCAACGCCTCCACTTATCACCAAAGCAAACATACTAAGAAAACGATACAAAGAAAAATAGCTGCAAAAAAGACTTAGCACTGGTTATGTTGTGGCTTTAAAACTGAATTGTTTTGTTCCCTGCTAAAACAAAGTTTGTGAATTCAGTTAAATAATTGTTCAAATATATCTTTCATTTGTGTGTTTTTAGTTTTCTTCCTGTATGGGAAGCTTTTCAAAATTTGAAACATTAGTGCAGTGGTTTATGTTAAAATAAACCTTTGGGTTAAGTTGTCACAAGAGGTTTTTTTTTCTTGTGTTTCTTGTGAATTTGGTCTTAAATTTTTATTTCAAGTGGCATTAAAAAGTCTTAAAAAGACTTGAATTTAACTTGCCTCATGCTGTAGGAACCCTGAATACACCAGGTCTGCATTATTCAAAATAGCAACACTTACTCCTCTTTAAAAGCTAATTGAATTTTCTACAAAGCCATAAATGTGGTCTTAACCAATAGTAGTTGGACTTTATGAGGCATAATATGATGGCACTCTGTGCTTACGGCTGTGACTGATGGGGAGCGCTTGTTATATTTCAAGAGCTGTTCCGAAGTCAAATATAAACAGAAATCGATGAGGAACCTTTTGTGTTTTAGGCTGGAAAGTGATGAAAACAAACATACCAAACATCAAAAGCAAATGTTTTGGGCAGTAAGTCTTATTAGTAAGTCTTTTTAGTTTTAGGTTTATTATTTATACATCATGTGCATTGTTATTCTGTTAGTCAGATTAGACAGGCTATAAGAAGCAGGTGATGACCTTGTTCGGGGCTCAATTTTTGCCGGACGCTTGAGGACGTGATTTTTGAGCCCACAGCTGTGCAAGCTACAAGCATTTTCTCTGTCCTGTAAAGACCTGATCTGGAATAAACTCTGTTATTTTTTATAGTCCTTTTTTATATGGTTTTACCCAGTTTGAGTTAAGAGTAGTAAATAACTTGGTCCCAGGAAAAGAACCTTGAGGAAGCCCCCGAGGCGCAACGGCTTTTTTAGGGGCCATAACGTCCTCATTTTAACATTAGCATTAGCTCTGACAAGCTATCTGACCAGGAACATGGATCGCTGATGTGAGCAACTGGCTGAACCAAAAAAATAAAGGCAATGCTTTATGCAGAGCTGAACCGTCAAAGCTCAGTAAATATTTAAAATTAAACTTTATCTTCTGTGTACAGGCAATATTGTTTGCCTTGTTGCTATATGTATTTTTGTATAATATGTAGGACAAGGACGTGTGTTATAATAATGTTAATGGCCTGTTCACACTTCTTCAATGAAGTTGCATAAAATATCAGGGTTTTCTAAAAAAAAAAAAAAAAAAAAAAAAAAAATAAAGTATAACTTTTAATACATTTTGGACATAAAAAGTTGTCCAGGTTTTTTTTAATTGATCTTTATTTTTTATGGTTTAAAGTAAAAATACAGTTAATTGTGATAATTTCATTCAATTTCATAGTCATTTCTTTTTTGAAGGAAATAAATTGTACAGTCTTTAGTGCTTTATATTTATCTTATTTATATTTGTCCTAAAGCATCGTTTTCTTTTTTTATTATTTCCTTACCTTCTTAAATAATATTTCCCCTCTCTATCACAAAACATTTTATTTGAATGTTGTGTTGAAATTGCTGGTTCCTTTCTTTGAACATGATCCTGAACAATTTGGAATTTTTTATTTAATAAGGTCCCAGAATTTCAGTATATTTTAATGAAAATAATGTATTTGTATATTCCCAATAACCCACTTTATCAAGTATTCCTGTTGATTTTTTTGTATTAATTAAAGTAGCTAATTAATTAATTAGAGACCCTGTTATCAACTCAATTTAAAAGTTTAATCGCGTCTCACCAATAAAAGATTAACAAAACTTAACAGAAGAAATGAGTCCTAAACTTTTTTTCTTCTTTCTCCTCTCCAGGTTATGATATTTTCCAGAGGACGCCGGTGAAGGACTCCTTGTCTGCGTCCGACTCAGGGACTCCGCCTCTCCGCCTGGGCTGCTTCTACCTGCTGGTGTTCGTTCCCATCACCTGCGCCGTGATCCAGCTCGCCACATGGTCTCGCTTCACCCTTCACGGCCGAAAGCTGCAGGGAATCAAGTCCCTGCGGCAGGGGTCCCAGCAGGCCGGTCTCATCGATGTCAAGGCCATTTGAACCGAAGGAAAAGAAGTGTGAAGCTGCACAAAGACACTTTTTAAAAGAACAGTTTTTAATGTTCATCTACTATCTTAAGAAGCATAAAGCTGCTGTGTCTTCACTCTCCTTCATTGTGAACTATTACATCACTTAAAGGAACTCTTTTTGTACTAGAAAAATGGGAAAAGTCTTTGATCCAACTCAAACATGCCTTATTTTTTTATATTGAAATTCAGATTATATTTATATTTAAATTAAAGACCAAATGTTAGCATTAAACAGCCAATCCTTTTTGGACCAAGATAAAAGCAGTTTTAACAGACATGTACATGGTTAAAATAAGTCGTGGAACTTTACTATCCTCTCTGCCGTTATTCCTTAACTGCAGCCTGTTTATCCAAATCAGGAAAACCGTTTTGCAGCAGATCTAGAGTTCTCATTTGTAACATTAAAGAGAATGAAGGCTGGAATACAGCTGTGTTTAATTAAGAGTGCCATTGATGCAGCGAAAAACTGCAACTAAATACATTAATTTAAATATTTACTACTCAGAAAGACCTGCCAGAAATGTATTTTGTAATACTTCAAATACTGAATGCTTGTTTGTCATTTGTATTTTATTTTCTGACTCTTTTTGTCATATTTAATTGTTGTAATTAGGAAATTAAGGTGAGAAATTATTATAGCACTACTTGCAGCTCACTCTTTATACATATTTATGTTTAGCTCTATGGTCAGTTACACTGTTATCAGGCAAAGAAATAAAACCTTTTTTTCCACCTTGAGTTTTGTTTCATTTTGGTGATGTTTGATAGTTTGAATTTTTTTTATATCAATGGTTATCAAAGGCTTTGTCTTGAATATGTGAAGTTTAGTTTTTAATATACTCACAGTTAATTTTATGTTATCTAAACGTATGCACATTACAGGGTTTTTCATTCGTGTTTTTTAAAGTGGTATTTATGGTGGTATGTTTCTGTTTATTAGTTTAGGTTCAACTGTTTTATGTTCTTGTTTTAAAAATTAAAAAACTTATGTTTTTTTTTTTTTTTATCATAGGATTCTTAGGTTTATATAGGGTTGGAATCTAACTCTGGGCTCTTGAGGATTTGGGACGTTTTCCATGCAGGAGTTCTCTTTGTGTTCTGTGGCATCCTCCCACTGTCCAAAAACAGGATTATGTTAACCCTTTAAAGCCTGAACCAGGAAATAATAGAAGATTCTTTTTTCCAAACTTAGAATTGTCATTAAACTTTGTGACAAATGAAATAACTATATAAATTTTGTAAAAACATTAAATTACATCATTTATTTGCATCAATTTTGATATATTACACATTTCTATATAATCTTTTATATGTTTTCTGTTCACTACATGTGTCTGATTATGTAAGTCAGGGTTTCAAGAACCAAAACATCCTACTGATGATGCAGAGGTTTCAAAATCTCCTGTATCAAATATGATACACTTGGCTTTAAAGGGTTAACATTAGTTGTACTTTGGTTTGATTGTGTTCATGATTGTTGGGCCTATTTTTCATTGATGGACTGGTGACCTGTCCAGCATGTACTTTGTGTCTCGTCAGACAGAAACCCACTTTGTCCCTGCAAGGATTGATGGATGAATGGTTGTTGTAACCTTATGTGGTGCAGGCACCTAAAGTTTGTTTGTCAATATTGTGGTACTTCCATATATCAAATATCTAATGCTTTTTTATTGTTTTATTTCCCTCCATAACAGAGATTTCATCCCAGTACTGCGTGTCCAGAGCCAGTAACATTATCAATGACCCCTCACACCCCCACCATGGACTGTTCATCCTGCTGATCTCTGGGAAGAGGCTTCTTCCCCACTGCCATCAGACAGCTGAACTATTGAAAAAACTCTTAAATCATGTCAGACTCTGCATCAAACTGACGACACCAAACCAAAACACTGCATAATTAAACCATATATATTTAATGCTCTGAACTTCCATATCAATGCATCTTTTTGCGCCATGTTTTCTCTCCCACACAGTTTACATTTGATCACTGCCACACTTTAAGAAATGGAAAAGTCATGAAAGCTGTACAAAATTAATTTTAGTTTTGTTTACACTCTGTGTATATGAAATGACAATAAAAGTTGTCTAAGTCTGCTCATAGATCCAGAGTGGCAGTCTGTGGGAGTAGAGCTCGAACCCTTAGGCTGCCACTCCCAAGCTTATATACATTTATATTTATTCAGATAATTTTTTCCTTAGTTTTATATGTTACAGCAAACGGTTCAGAAGAATACGGAAGAGGATTAGGGCCACTGAAAAAATAAAGAAAGTTAACAGATTTTTTTATATCATTTCAGTTTAATATGAATTCTGAGAAAAAAGTTCGAATTCTGAGATTAAAGTCAGAATTCTGACTTTTTTTTCTCATATTTTACTGAAATAAAATTTTAAAATTGGTTAACTTTATTATTTTTTTTAGTGGCCCTAATCCTCTTTGTAGAAGAAGCATCTATATGAATGCTGTTGGTTGAATTGGGCAGGTGGAAAGCTGTCAGCAAAAAGAAAAACACATAAGAAATGTGGTAAACTTCTGTTTATAAGGCACAAAGTAAAGAATAATTATTACAGTTCTGTTTTACAATGTATGAGTGAATATATTTAGATTTATATATGTAAATTAAACAGAATTGGGCGAGTTGTCTTTTTATGTATCCGTCCCCATATACATCCTTGAAACCAAAACAATCAGTCTTGGGACGCTTTTCTGTGTTCCCAATGTTTACATTCGCCATGTGAGCATCAGAAAGCGTACTTCCGTCTGTGCTCTACAGCGCATGCGTCCATTTTAGGAACTGAAGATAGTTCCTCATTATAACATCCTCGTTTTGTACGTTATTATTACTAACGAGTTAACCGCCACCAACCGATAAACTATTTTACTTGTATATTTATATTGCTGAAGTAGCTGCACTCGCTCAAGCAAATATCAACCATTGAGGATATACACAGGTACCCAGCATGCACCGCGTGTCATGCTTCACTGTTCATTTTCTGTGGAGTTTGTAGTTATCAAATACCTTAATTGGCATGTTCTGTATTGATATTTCGAATTTCCATTGATTTTTAATGTTCTTTTAAGTTGAGGGATTTTGAATTCGACGGCTTGAATTGAAACTTGAAATCGTTGTTGACACCGTCAGTGTGAAATGTGTGTCGGAGTATAAATAGCGGTTGTTCTCTGCTCTTAGCATACACTCATGTTTCTCTTCAGATCGTATAAATCTTTCGCCTTTTACTAAAGATTTCCGTGGAGAGGAACAACATGAGTTTTCTCTAATTTTTTGATGCCCTGCATCTGGCGGGGCACACATAGTTGTTAAATGATAAACTTAATTGCAGTTCTTATCAATATTATAGTCATGATTTATGATAATAAAGATATGTGCTTCAACACGGCAATTGTATTTTTTGCTAGAAACCGGCTCATTCTGAGAGGCAACAAATGTGGGAAATGGGTAAAATGTGATCATTTTACAACAATATAATAACCTTTCTGCGACTTTGTGTACTTTGGAATATCAAATTATTGAAAATGTACCTAAGTTAAATAGCGTTTCTGAGCATTGCATCTGCTGAATACGGAAGAGGATTAGGGCCACTGAAAAAAAAAAAAAAGTTAAGAGTTAAAAGTTTTTGTTTTTTTTTCAGTATAGTATGGGGAAAAGTCAGAATTCTGACTTCTGACTTTTTTCTCAGAATTCTGAAATTAAAGTCAGAATTCTGACTTTTTTCTCTGACTTCTGACTTTTTTCTCAGAATTCTGAAATTAAAGTCAGAATTCTGACTTTTTTCTCAGAATTCTGACTTTTTTCCCATGTTAAACTGAAATAAAATTTAAAAATCAGTTTACTTTTTTTTCAGTGGCCCTAATCCTCTTCCGTAGCTGAAGGACTACTTTAACTTCTGTAGAAATATGTTTTCCCACCTTTGGCATGAAATCTCAAACCTTACTAGGATGTTTTGTTCCAAAACGGGACAGTGTGGCAACTTTATAACTCTAAAATATAATAATTAATGTTAGCAGAGTAACTCACGCAGACAACAGGGGATACTGTAGCACATCAACCAGTTTCCTTCAGACTGGTGCCCTTTTATTTAAACAAACACAGGCGCATTCATTCAGTCACTAATTAGGTCCCATGACACTCTGCAATAGGGTTGCTTGGTTCCGAAAATAAAAGTAAAAATAAACAAATCAAATGAAAATGAGAGCACAATATTTATAAATCTCAACAATAAATTATCCAATTTCATTTGCTTTTTACCTGCGTAAAACAAATTATGCTATGTATGTATATAATTTTTGTTTCAAATAGTAATAATTTGACTATCAAGTAGAACAGAGGTCTTCAATTGGGGGTCCGCGACCCCTATGGGTCCATGGAGGTACTGCATGGGGGTCGCGAAAGTTTTGGTTGATTACTTTTTTTATATTCCACCTTGCAATTTTTTCCACTAATTGAAATGTCTTTAAAAACACATTAACATGAATTCAAAACACTGAAGTAAAGAGAGGTAGAAGATGTCTTTCAGGCATCAATACACACATTCAGCGACACACAGGAGCTCTTTCAAGCTGGGCACCGTTTTATTCACAACACCTGTCCCATCAACCAGGAATCAGAATCAGAAATACTTTAATAATCCCAGGGAGAAATTACTTTCGTTACATTACTCCATGTGTAATAGAGTGACTATAGGACCAGTCTAAAATAACTAAATTACAGTAACTAAATTCAGTTTATTTCTATAGATTAGATTTGAGATTAGATGAGCTTTATTGATCTCACAGCGGAGAAATTCACTCGTCAAATATTGGCATAGAAGTTACAGAAGGTGCAAACAGGGAGGAAAAAGGTGCATTAAGAATAAGCAATACATATACAGTATATCCAGGTATATACAGTATTTCAAGATAAATAGGATTAAGGTGCAAGTGTACATGTATCGCACACAATGAAAAACAAAATAAAAATAAGAAATAAAAAAAAAATAGCGGCAATTCACAACACATCATCTCAAGGCGCTTTACAGTTCACAAGATCATCCAGTCAGATTGATTCAAAGTTTTCTATCTAAGGAAAACCAGTTGATTGTATCGAGTCATTAACTCAAATCCAATCCCTCACACTAAGCATGCTTGTAGCGACAGTGGAGAGGAAAAACTCAATTTTAACAGGAAGAAACCTCTAGAACCACTGGGATTCAAGGAGACAGAAGCAGAGATACAAAAATGGTAAAAAGCGGCCCCCTTCCAGGAAACACACAGCCAGGCAGAAGAACTCCAAGCCAACTTGATGTACAAGTAATGTTCATAAATAATGAGGTGAGAAACAAAAGGATTCTAACCAAATTAACATCTCTGTTGAATAATGTTTCCCACCCCATGCATGAAGCTGGTGCTGAACTGGAGAGCTCCTTCAGTGACAGACTGCTGCACCCTAAATTATCAAAGATCCTTCCTCCCAGCAGCTGGAAGACTCTAGAACCACCACTGTTCCCAACTACCTCAATAAGTTGTTGCACAATTTCTACCTTAGTCAGTTAAATAACATGCTTCTGTCATTTTGCACACCTCTGATGTTGCTGCTATTTTTCAAATAACCATTACTGCAAAAATGTCCATAGTTGCATATTGGTTATTTATTCTCCAGGTGTGCAGTTTTATATCGTTAAAACACTTGACAGTACAGTATTCTATTGTTTATCTTACCGGTAATTCTTCGCTGTTATGTATTTTTATACATTTTTCTAAGGTTCATGTTTGTTTGACCATTAGTTCTATAATCTTTTTGCTGCTGTAAACACCAGAATATCCCCATTGTAGGACAATAATGGGATTTTCTATTCTATTCTATTCATTAATTTGATACAAAATTCTTCACAGAGTTGTATCATATAAAACTGCACTTTCAATATTCACCACTGTTCATCGCAATTTCCCTTTTTCCTCAAGCCGACCTCAGATTCTTATTTTTATTTTTTGTATTATAAAACTAAGGCATACATTTTAGTTGCTGTTCTTATTCCCACCAGCAGAGGGTGCAGTAGCACCGCTGTGGACATATAGGGCCCTCTCTCAGGATCAGCTGACATTTTTTATTTAATTTTTTTTGTTGTTGTCGTCGTTTTAAGCATAAAAAAATTATCTACTGGGTCCGTTAGGCACATTAGGTTAAAAAAACAAACTGTTTTTGCATACCTTATCCTGTATCTTTATTATTTGTGCTTTGTCTTTGTATAAATAAAGTTGGAAAAAAAAAAAAAAGGAACGCCGGTTGAGTGTACACGTTGCTAAGCAACCAGATAGGCAACTGAAGGAGAGAGGAAATGTGGATTAATTTTACTGGCTGTGTTTAACAACATGGCGTTACTTCACCACGGAGGAGAATCGTCCACCAGCGACAACTTAACCGACTTTTGTGTCCTGGGTAGGTCTGGTTATGGGTTCAGTATATCAGTTAAAAAAGCCCAGATATTTTAATGGGAAGTATACTAATTCTTCCCCGGTGATTCCGTTGCTTTCTTGTTTTTATCTGAGTTTTTGCAACTTGATCAATCAGAGTAACTACTTGCTTTTTATTTTTGTTTTGCCATCATCAAATATGTCCACCAGAGATTGAAGGTTCTGCCTTATATGAGAGCTCTGAGCTGCAGATGAAGGAGAATCAAGAGCAAATCGTCCAGCTGAGACAGGAGAATGACAGGCTGTACAGCCAACTGGTAGATGCTGTAAGTCTGCATGCATCTGCCCACTCATCAGTCCTTCATTTATCCAGACATTCATACATTTTTTAGAATAAATGCTGTTTGGTTATTGTTATGCTGTACCCCCCAGAGACTCTGTTTTGCAACGAATAATTGTTTCTGTTATATACAGGGGCAGTTTTAGGCTACATTTAAATTTTTTGGCCCTGAATTCCAAACCACATCAACAAATCTTTGAACACGATTAAGAATAAATGCAATATTTTCAAAAACACATTTTCAAAAAAACAACAAGATATTTAAAAACTCAATGGCATTAAAGGTATAGAGGATGGTCTTTTATTACCGGGTGCGGATCATCTAAATAAATGGTCCTCCTGATTGTCAATCATTCTGGTGATATGTTTACGTAAGGCCGTCCTACATAATCACACAGCTCTACGCTTGCTGAAGACACAGACGTCCATCCCTGTGAACACTGGGACGGAACTCAATGGGAAAGGAAATTATTCTTATTTCTTATTTTAATCGTTGCGTATATCAGCTGCGACACATGAATCAAGATGCTATGACTGAAAACATTTGATTGACAGATGACCGTTGATATATGATTGGCCGAATTTAGGTGTTCAGGCTGACGTTTAACTAACTGGTCTGCATAAGATAAGGAGAGAAAAAAAGGATTTTAAGACATGATTTTATTTTTAAAAAAATTCTAACTTTTGGGACAATATGAATTAATTATGTTTAAGTCAGAACGACTTTAAGTATATTATTTAAACCACAAATCCAAGGTTGCAGTTTCCTGATATAACAAATGAAAACTTTTTTTGTATCTTAATTTGACTGAAGCTTAAAGGTGACTACTGTTTGTAAATAATTGTTAAAGTTAATTGTGAAGGTGAAATATTCAATTGATCAAAGGGGCAAATCAGTTACACACAGCAAAAGTTGTCCATCTAACCAAGAATTACAATCTTAGAGAATCTTTGAGATTGATTTTCCAGCTAAGAGCAGATCCTGTTAGTTTATCTATCTTTTTTTCAAGAAGATTCTCCTCAAAGTAAGTAGAATAGTACGCCAGTGCAGTGAGAAAATAGCCATTTGCATGACTCATTGACACTGCGATTGGGTGTACCCCGACCCTCGCCCATTGACAGCTGGAGATAGGCACTAACACCCCTTGTGACCCCACTCGGTACAAGCGTGTCAGATAATGGTTGGATGGATGGATGACTCATTGACACCATTATGTATGTCCTCAAAACGAAAAGGATATAAAGGACAAAAGAAGAACACAAATGCCTGTACATGTGGCCCCAGTGGCCTAATGGATAAGGCACTGGCCTCCTAAGCCAGGGATTGTGGGTTCAAGTCCCATCTGGGGTGGTACAGTTTTATGGGGAGGGGTGATCTAGAGGTCCAGATATAGACCTTGCTGTTTGAGGTTCTGTATTCAAGCCCTCAGCCACTCTGGCAAGACCCTTAACCCCACAGTGCTCTGGCAGCCACTACCCCTAAGTTCAAATGCAAAGCTAATTTCTCCAATTACCTCTTGGTAAAAAAAAAGCTAATTTATTTTTTACATTATTATCTGGATGGAAACTTGTTGCTGTCTCTTATTTCAGCCAATATCATTAAAATTTTATTTAGTAGAAAACAGCAAAAACTGATCCAAACAAAGTGTATTTGTCCTTTAACTAATCAGGTAAAGATGATATGTCGTATATTTGTTCTTTAGCAAGAAAGCTACCCTTGCGGCGTGCCGGAGCCCTCCGCAACAAGCTCTCGCAAATATCCTTATTTGGGCCGTGTTATCGCATGAAGTTACATGAACTCAAGTGAACTTCTGTTCTCGCGAGTTAAATCTCCGGACCTGTTGCCGGAGCCGCAGAGCCGCACCGCACCGTAGTCAAAAGGGCGGCGTGCGAGGGGGTGTGCGGGAGTTGCGGTCTCCGTCGGCTCGGTAACCGCACCGGAGCCAGAGTGAGCAAGGGGTGAGACATCTTTTCTTTTTGTCAACTTTATTGTCAGCACATTGTCAAACGTACAGAGCAACAAAAGGAGTTCTGCATTTAACCCATCAGCACTGGGCTGCCATTGCACAGCACTCGGGGAGCAGTGAGGGGCTAACGGCAGCTTTCCATAAAAGTTTCACCCCAGATGGGACTCGAACCCACAATCCCTGGCTTAGGAGGCCAGTGCCTTATCCATTAGGCCACTGGGGCCACACACCATCCCCTCACCTGCTTATTGTGCAAGTCTATGTCATTGTACAACCCCTTTATCTACTACCTATTTTAAATGTAAATCATGGTCATCAAACCATTAATTAATTGTCTTACCTACCTGCTCCAAATCAATGGAAGAGATACTTATTTCAAGAAAAAAAGTACTTATATTACATTTTTTGTACTCTATGCTTTCAGTGCAGCTCTCATAACAGGGGCCAGGACCAGTTCTACAGCGGCATTGGCTCCTGTTGGCCCGTCTAGAGCCGCGCCTGGTTTTATACATTTGTTTAAATTGTACTAATTTTAACATACTTACTGTAGAAGCTCTATGTCGGCATTTGATTTCAGTTTTATTTGCAAGACCTTGCAAAAGAATCCATGCCTCTTGAACCATCTTCTATATTTTTGTTAGGTTACAACCACAAATGCAAGTGATTGTTTTGTGTGTTTTTTGTAATAAACCAACAACATGTGCACAATTAAACAGTGGAAAGGAAATAACCTATCTGTTCCCTTTAGCTGTGTAATTAATTAACAGGGACAATCTTAGTCTGATCTCAATATCACTTCAGTGTTTCTGTAAACACCTCCGAGGTATGTTAAAGGCAAGGCAAGCTAAGTATTTTTATTGCACATGTCAGTAACAAGACAATTTAAAGTCCTTTACATGATAGGAAAATAAGAAAAGAAAAAACAAAGAGAGAATGACATTGCAGTGACATAATAAAGGCAAATGAAAAACCTACTAATGAATCAGTATTGAGTTTGCCCAAGACAAAGCTATGATCTATACTCACCTGTGGAATGACTTTAAACTCGATGAACCAAGCTATCTTCCAGAGGGTGATGTCTACATGTCTTTAGATGCTTAAGGCTGATAAATGTGTTATATTAAACCTTTTACACACATAAAATTACCCAGTTTGTGGTTGGAGCTTGTCAAATTGTTAAAAGACTTGGGGGAGTGTTGGCCTAGTGGTTAGAGCAGTTTGCTTGTGCTCTGAAAAGGTGGCAAGTACCCGATTCGATCCCCACACCCTGCATTATGCTAGCCTCGTGAGACCATCCTGATCTCGCGAGCTTTCAAGGTTTCACTCGCAGATCAGTCTGGAGACTCTCCGTTAAAGAAAATTTGGAGCCGTTCATCAAACGAACGTCAAATCAGCGTTAGCTTTGAGGCGGGTTGAGGTGTGACGCAACGAGAAGCGCGACAATTCAGTCTAAAGAACATGGCGGCTTTAGCCGATGAAACTAGCGTTAGCGTGGCTATCGAGCAAGTTTTATCAGAATTACAGAGTATTTCTTCACTGAAAGAAGAGCAAAACACTGCTCTGGAGGCTTTTCTCAGAGGAAAAGATGTTTTTGCTCTTCTCCCGACTGGTTTCGGCAAGAGTTTGATCTATCAATTGACTCCTCTTCGTCGTCGCTCTGTTAGTACGTCATATGCTTCGTTGATCTGATTGGTTTATTTGGCCCGTCTATCACCAACATAGGCCAATCAGCTAACCAGTATTTTCGCCCCTTCCCAAAATTACTTCAACAGAAGGTTTCCAGATGGATATGCGGAGCAAATCCATCTGACGGAGTCAGGTTAGCATTCTGGGTCTCTGAGCAAGACCCTTAAACCTAGACTGCTCTCTGGGCGCCACACAATGGCAGCCTACTGCTCCCCATGGGGACGGGTTAGATGTAGAGTTAAATTTCTCCAATGTGAGATCTATAAAGTTTAGTTATTGTTAATACTTATACAAGGAATTGTATAAACAGTGTAAAACAATTTTTTTTTTTTCCTGTGTGGTTTGAACTAGGGGGAGAAACATGTCATCGAAGTGGCCTTAAAACAGAAGGACTCAGAAAAAGAAGCCTCCCTCACCTTGTTGGGAGAGGTGAGAAGCAGAGATTTTACACAAACAAATAAATTAATATGTTTAATAGATAATGTTATCAGGATTATCCCAAAATGCGAGAAGTGTTGACTGTTTCAATTTGTACGTTCGTTTTGGCCCTGTTCCCCTGGATCCACTTGGATTGGCTCTACTCACAAACTTTCAAACGTTTCCATTACTGCTTTTACAGTAGGTACAATCAGAGATGAACGGGACCAAAAAAAGGCTTATACAAGAAAGCATTAATGGAAACGTTTGAAATTTTTGGGGTGGAGAAGAGACAAGGCAAGTATAGTCAGTGGAAAAGGTGCATTTATTTGCCTGCAATGTCTTGCTCCATCCAAAATTGCCCTGTTTTCTCAGGATGCATTCGTCGAACGAGAATATAAGGTGCTGTTCAAAAAACGGCGCCTCAATGCCATAAAACACACCACCCAAACCTACCAGCAGCAACTGGATGAACTGAAGATGGAAGAAGAGAAGATAAAGAAACAGCTCACTTGTGAGAAAGAAGAAGAAGCAATGGTAGCTAACCCCCTGATCTTTAAAAATATGTCCAGCTGAAGACTCTCTGGCAATAAATATTGATTTTTAATTGACTGAAATGGCCATTTTGGCTGCACAGCATTAGGAAATTATTCAGTGGCAATACTGCTGCCGAACATTATTCTTCCCATTGTTTGACCTTCCATTGCCTCCAAATACTTTGTCCATTTCTTTTACTAACTTCAGCAATGTTTTCAGTGTCTAGGCTGAGCATCACAGTGAGGCTCAGTCCAACAGGCTGAAAATGTATTTTTTTCTAAGCCTGATCAACAAAATTTTGCAATGTTCTGCTCCGTATTCATTTTGAATAAAGTCATATTACAGTTACTGTATATTTTTAATATATTATTTAAATCTACAAGCAGTTCTTGTTCTTATTTGTGGATATGTCTCTAGAAATTACGAGCTTTGGAGAACCGACTGGAGAAATTTCAGGTCAAATATCATGAGGCTGAAAAGATCAACCTAAACTATCTGAAAATCAAAAGTCACCTACAGGTAGGTTGGCAATACACCCTTTTTACCAAATCCTTTATTTGACCTCTATTTAGTGGCAGTATGTAATTTTTTCCACTGTTTGGTATTACTGTCTGAAAAACACACTGTAGGTAAAAAAAAGTAGTCAGACTAACCTGACCCTATGTAAGAAATTATTTGGCCCAGGATTCACAACTAAATTCCCCCTCAATCCATCATAACTGAAAGATTTTTTTAGCTGTCAGTGATAGATACTCATATATAAAAAATACTTCTATAAACAAATCTTTATCAAATAATTATTGCACATTTCAAATGTGATAAACAGCCTAAACATGAGGACAACTTTGTTTCTCATTTATGATGAATTCTTTAGATCGGGGCATGATGAGTTAAGGCTGATTTATACTCAGAAACCAGGTTAACTCCGTTGTGTGTCGCAGAGAGAGGTGCACCTCTCCAAAATTATAGGTGACCACAGACAGGAGGCCTCTGATTGGTCAATCTACATCTGCTCTACACTATGCGTATTTCCTGTTTTGTACCTTACCGGCTTGTTTTCCTTGTATGACCGCCATTGTGGGAAACGACACGTGAAGATGGACCAGCTAGAAGTGTAAGATGCGCGAGAATGCTGGGACCCTTTTTCCACCTGGATCCCCGACTTTTTTCGCCCTCTGTTGTCTCACAAACTTGCCCCTACTTCCTCACCGCCTCGGCCATATCTAGACCCACAGCTAGTTCTTGTCCCTCTTGCGTTGTGGCGTGGAATAACATAGCACAGACCACGCTTCAATATTGGGCATAAATCAAAACTATCTGCGACAAGCTCACTGCGACTCAACTCAAACATTCTTTATGAAGCACATTTAAAACAACCGGGTTTGACCAAAGTGCTGTACAGGAATCACAGTTAAGGAACATAAGATAAAAGCTAAAGGCTAAAATACATAAACACATAAAAATAGAATTAGATAAATGTTTCAATTAAAATACATTTTAGAATAAAGGCACAATCACCTTTGGTTTTAGGCATCGCTGCAGGGAGTATAACCAGCCCTTTACAGTGTGAACTATTTTACATAACTTCCTTGTCATGATGGGTTCTAAGTTTAAGCCCAATATGCAGAACACACACGGGAAAACTGGGTAAAAGTTCAAAGAGTTTATTAAAGTTCTGAACACAAGGTTAAAGCACTGGGACTGGAATTGGTCAGGGGCTGGTTCACTGGAGTCTTGACTGGGACTGGAGACTGTTGGTTAGCAGAGTTCATGAGAGGCTAAGCTTCTAGCTTCAGGCTTAGCGTGGCAGTCCTGGATTTGAGCTTCCAGCTCACTGCAGAGAACAACAGGGGAAAACACGAAGGACTCTAGAAACTGATTCCACGTAGGAACCTCCAGGGAAACTCCACACAGAAGTCTTCAGGTTTCAACGACGTAGGAATCTTTGGGTTAGGGAACAACAGGGGAAAATCCACAGGGGAACCTCTAGGGAAACTCCACATAGAAGTCTTCAGGTTTCAACCACTTAGGAATCTGGGGTTGGCTCACCAGGGCAGATTAGCAGGTTAGGTCTCCTAGAGCTTCAGGCTTGAAATTGGTTTCCTGTGATGCAACTCTCCAAGAGCTGCAGGCCAAAGACAGGTTGCCAGAGAGACAGCTCTTCCAGAGCTTCACGAAGAGACAGGAGGTTAAGCTCATCCAGAGCTTCACGAGGAGACAGGAGGTTAAGCTCATCCAGAGCTTTCACTAGGAGACAGGAGGTTAAGCTCATCCAGAGCTTTCACGAAGAGACAGGATTCCTGTGAGGCAGAAACAAGGAAGAGTTAGAATCTGATCTCACACTAGAGATAACAAAGATTCTTCTATAACAGAAGCTCAGGAAGCTAACCAACTAAGATCAACACTGCGGCGTTGAGGCAAGGTCTGAAGTCAGCTTATATAGGAGAGGTCTTCTGATGAGAGGATTAGCAACAGGTTTGCAGGAAGGTTCCAGCTCCAGAAGACCCACGGCGCACTCTGCTGGAGGCAGAGGGTAGTCTCCAGACCCCCACAGTAACTCAACCCTAAGGGAAAAAACACAGAGCAGAAGAGGATCCTCGGCGCCCTCTGGAGGGCAAGCCTGAGGATCCTAACATTCCTACTTTCAGACAGATTCTATTTGAGGGATTTCTTGGTTCCAGAGCAGTGGTGGTTATAGGAAATCTTTTACTGGAGTGGCTACTGGATTTCCGAAGGTGGCTACATTAGCATGTCACCTGACCAGTGACGTTCCTGAATATGTTCATAGGGGGGTCAGGCAGGAGCAAATCTGCACTGAGGGGTTGCTGAAAACTAATAGGTGCCAAAAACATCTCATGGTCAATCTAAACTGATCAAAATAAACCAACATGAAAGTAGTCATGCACAATATCAATATATTTGTCAAATAAATCACTGAAGACAGACCAGATTTAAGTTTTCATCCTTGCTGATAAAGCTATGCGAATATTTATAAATTAGTGCTGTTTAAATGAATGAATGCTTCTACTAATATGTACATTAAATGGGTTGAGCAATGTTCTTTATCTTTAGAAAGGACTCTTAGGTGACAACAGAGACAAAATCTCGCATGTAGAATATGCTGGTGAAGATTCTCAGTCATTCCAAAAAAGTGGAAAAACAATCCACTGGACTTTGTTTCCAGTTTGAAGATGTTTCGCTTCCCATCCAGGAAGCTTTTGTTGAATCAGCGTTGATTTCAAAGAGCAGGTCCGCCCCTTAGAAAGGGGGAATCGTTGAGGTCTTTGTTAGCCTGTAATACCCGATACTGGCCAGTACCCCCCAGTCCTAAGGGGCGGACCTGTTCTTTTGGTTCAATTTGCATGTTTTCTAAGCTAAAACAAGGCTTTGTTGGGCTACTCTACAAAGCTTGGAACTCAATGCTAATTCAGACGTTTTGAATTGAAAAAGATTCCTGGATGGGAAGCGAAATGTCTTCAATCTTGGGAAACAAAGTCCAGGGTTTTGGGTTTTTTTTTTTGATGTTTTTGGAATCGCCCCTTTAAAAGTGTAAAACTAATTCATTAAGGTCAAACATTCTGTATTATTTTTAGTAAATTATCGTGAATGATTTTTTTTTTAAGCATTTCTGTATTCAGTTTTTGGTTAATATACCAGCATTAAAATGTCAAAGTAGGAAATTCCACATGATGCTGCCATTAGGCTTTATGGAGCACTGCTTGTTCCAGGTGGATTGAATTAAATAACAAAAAAATCACTTGGTAGGCGTGGCCAGTGGGTGAACAGTTCATTGCATCTTGAATATTTATTTTGTTTTATTGTGTTTATACTGCAAATGAAGCCCTAAAAGTAAAAATGTGATCTTGTCACTTTTTATACGCTTCCCTTGTTTCTTGCTACTTATTCTCACATGTTCTTACATCAATCTTCCTTCCTAATCTTTTAGCAGGAGAGTGTGACTTACGGAAAACAGATCGACAGTTTGGAAGAAGAAAATCAGAAGCACAGAGAGGAGCTTGACAATATGCAGATCATAAATAATAATGCTCAGCTCGCCAAAGAAGCTACAAAGGTGAACTACTGAATGTTTGCAGCATTTTTATCCATGTTTGCTGCTGTTAATCCTTCTAATCTGGTGTCTCTGTAATGATGTCATTCAGGCTGAGTTACAGCAGATGCAGAGGGAGATGTCCAAAAAGGAAAATGAGAGGAAGAAAATCATAGCCAGGTTGAGGCACAAGGGTGAAGAACTCAAGAGTCAAGCTGAGAGGGCGGAGAAAAATGTAGGATGGAAATATGATTCACCTTTAGAGGAATGACCTATTCAATAAAGAAATATTTATATTGCAATCTGAATCAGACAAACTTAGACACTGATTTAGATTTAGACTCAAATAAGCTTGGAGTAGCAGCTAAGAAAAGGGGATTTTTGAAAACCTAAATGTGTACCAATTACACAATGTTTTGTGGCACCGATAAAAATGTTTACTGCAGATTTTAGTTGTCTGAACACATTCAATGAGATAGAAAATATATCATTCTTGGGTTTAACATCATAAATCAGCATTAAACTGGTTGTAAAAATTAATAATATGAGAATTGGGACTCCTACAGGTTCAAAAGACAATAACACAGCCAGATGATTTGGACTTTGACACCCAGCAAGTCCGTCCTGAGATCACTGAGGAAGAAGAGAACAACATCTTCCCCTATGAGAAGGCTTTCAGGAGAATAAGTGAAGCAACAGGATGCACAGATATGCAGGTATAAAAGTGGAAAACCACAGTAAATGTGACAAAAACAGGGACGTCTGCATGCTGTCCTTATATCATCCATCCTCCCTACACGAGTTTGTGAAGCAGTTTATCTTACAGGACGAGAAATATCAGCATTTTGAGAAGCTTAAACAAGAGAACGAGGAGGTCCTGTTGGAGCTGAAGAAAGAGAAGGAGCTCAGAATTCAACAGTTTGAGGACATGAAATACTCTGAGGAAGCTAAACTGTCCAGGTGCAGAAGAGTCATACGCTTGTTTAGATTTCTCTTCATCTGGAGAACATGTCCAGATAGGACCATATGCCTTAAGGCCTTGCTAAGTGCTCTGCTTTAGTTTTCTGTCTGGTTTCAATAGTGACATGAAGATGTTGGAGAAAAGCGAGCATCAGCTGCAGATTCAGCAGCAGAGTCGCGATGCAGCTGCGGAACGCCTGGCCGGGCTTAAGAAGACCCTTAGCTCCATCAAAGTTCAGCTTGGAAACCTGGCAGAGAAACTGCAGCACATCAAACTTGTAAATAACAGATGGAATTCACCTTTATGTCAACACTGCTGTTGACAGTGAAGCTTATTTAGCTTCTTTTTCTGCTTTGTGTCTTTTAGCCTGAGGACAAATCTATTAAAGTCCATCCAGATTCAGATCAGTTTGTGCTGGAGCTTCTCACAGAGTGTGAGCTGAAAATACAGATCTTACAAGAGGATCCTGAGGGAAAGGACCTAAAGATGAAAAGGGATGAGGTAAGATGTAGTTTCTGACATCAGGAATACTGATTTCCATTTACAGAAATGGGCTGTGGGATAGTTATCAGCTCTGCTTCAATGTCTTTGAGGAAAATCGGATAACGCAATGGCAGAGGCATCGCCTCATCTGACGAGAGCTGCTGATGGTCACGAGACTTGTTATTTCGCCCGAGTATCTTATTTAGTTGAGCTAGAAGGTTTTTAATATATAGTTTCACCGTAGTTACAAGGAAAACCGTTGCAGACTAGGCTGGATTTGTTATCATCCCCATTAAATGTATGAGGTATAACAATGGTTGACACTCAAGCAGGAAGTACTGGTCCATTTTTCCGGAAATGTCCATTTCCAGAGGCTGTTTTTTTTTTTTTTACAGCATTGTCATGGTGATATTGTTTTGAAATTCTTCTCATGTTACAGTTTGTTCAAGAATGTAGGCTGGTTTCATCACTGCCTCTTTATTTGTTCCATTTTCTGTAGATAAGTATTGATGGGTAAAGTGTAAAAGCTGTGTGAACTGCTTAAAGGGATTGTGGAGGATTTGTGCGAACCTGTCTTCTCCATTCAAAAAAACGCACATGCACAACACAAAGTTGCTCATACAAGCTTACTGTGTCCAAATGTTTGCCCTAACCTCCAAATCCCTCAATCGCTCTATAGAGCGTGGACTATATAGTGGACTTTATAGTGAACTCAGTTACCTGACGTAAAGGCAGATCACTAGTTTTTGCTCCCTGTTGGTCACGTAACTCCTCCTCCACTGCGCGGTGCCTGTGGCATCTTTGTTATTAGTCTCAGTTGTCGAGTAGCGACAGCCTATGGTGACAGCGGGCCACTGTGACAGCAAATCGCATAATGCTTTGCGCGGAGAGCCCTCCGTGCAAAGCATTCTGGGATATATCTGCCTCGTCTGAGGCCTTTCTTTTCTTCTCATACACTTGCTCTGTTCGAATTCATGGGATGCGTCCTCCGAAGGCCAGATTCGAAGGCTGATTACGTCATAGCGCGGCGCCGAGGTCTGGTCGGATTCCAAGACAAATGCGTCCTACTTTCTTTGCTCGATTTGAAGAATGGGTCCTGTCACTACCCGATCTGTCCCGGAAACATGATCCGTTCTGTGGATGCGCGAACAGATATATATCTGGGTGTCCATAAATAATGTAATTATCGTACTAAAATTACTTATTTCTATCCTTAACTCACTAAAGAATAGTATTCCACATCTGTAAAAATGTTTTATGACTTTTGTGAGACAATTTTTATGCTTTTCATATTTCTTCGTTAAACTGCTTCTCTGATGTCATCATCAGACCAGCGAAATATGATTAAACCATGTTTATCTGCATTTTAGTTGTTTCTTTCTTTAGATTACACACTATATAGCATAAGGTTAAAACAAAACAAAAAGTCAAAAACACTAGATTTATTTTTAAATCCTAAGCCAAAAAAGTTAGCTCCCGGAATTAAGGTAGGATCCCATTTCAGGTGCAGATCGGGCAGACGAGTGATAAAACAGAAAGGATTTTAAGGCATTTATTTTCTCAAGAAATGCATGATTAATGTTTTTGGGAAGGGAAAACGTCATTTAGGTATATTCAACAAAATAAAATCGAGGATGACGTGGAAGTATATCTGGATGTGCATGCGCAAATGAGCTGATGGCGCATGCGCAGAATGGATCGTGTTTCCAGGACGGATCGGATATGACACCACCGATGTATCTATCCTTGGATATCCCAGGATTCATTGCAAGACAAAGCAAGCCGGCTGCTCTGTGATCAGAGGAAATGGTACTTGGCACCGAACAGTGGTGAATATTGGAAGTTCAGTTTAATATAATACAAGTATGTGAATAGTTCCGTCTGAAATGAATGGAAATAGTTGTTTTAATGGTTATTGAGTCAGATATGTGGTGGTGATGTTTAATTTATCTAAAGGTTTTTATCTGTTACTGTGTAAATGGGTTTGGCTGTAATTTAAGGACAGATTCTAATATATCTGCAGGGGATTATAAATCTGATATGATTTAAATTTTTTATTGCTGTTTTGCACAATTTACTTAACGAAGTATTTTTTGTTGTTGAATATTAGAGATTTTGCAGATATATTTTTTATACATACATTGTTTAGATTTACTTATATCTTTCTACCCATTTTATACAATAGAATTAAAAATCTCTTTATTGTCCCACAATGGGCAAATTTACAGCAGCAGAAAGATTATTGAAAATAGCAAAACAAATGTGGACCTTATAAAAATGTGTAAGAATAACATAATAGGGAAGAGTTAAAATATAGACAATAAAAAACATAATGTAAAGTGATTTAACAATATCAAACTGTGTGCACTTGGAGAATAAAATAACCAATATACTGCTATGGACATTTTTACATTAATGGATATTTTAAAATAGCAGCATCATCAGAGAAGTGCAAAATGACAGCAGCACGTTATTTATATCATTACATTGGCTTTTATCTTTATTCTACCCTGGATTCTCATGAGTGAAGTTCACTTTACAATCAAAAAAAAAAAGGAAGAAGAAGGAAAAGCCAAAAGGAAACCTTTAACATTTATTTTTCACTACGTTAACTTTATTTTTTTTCTTTTCCTCCACACAGCTCTTTGCCAAGGTTGAAAACAAAATTGAAAACCCAGAGAATCAAACACAGGAGCTCGGCAAAGAAACAGACTTTTAATCATCCTCACAGCCTGTTGGACCAAATCTAGTACCGGTATATAATGTTATTTCATATTTAATCATTTTTACAATAGCCTTTATACTGAATATCTATTTGTTTCCCTTAAAATTGCTATGGCCTGGTGCTATTTTCTGTGTTGAGCTGTTGAAACGGAGCGATCTTGGAGAAATCTTGGACCAGTCTCCATGTTGGAATGTTATGCAGGGAGTTAAAGTGGGGTTGACAGAGAGCAGTTGTCTCCTCACTCTTGACAAGGGTGAAATAGATAGATAGCATGCCTTTTAAAGTGCTTATTCTTGTGTAAATCTGTCACAAAGATAGTGTTGCTGCTGTTTGTCCCCTCCCTTTAGATCATCAACATTCATGTAAGTAGGGACCTCCTTTATTGAAATAAAAATAAAGAATTCGGCAGAGTGTGTTTGAGAGCGGTAGGAGATTTTAACTGAACACATCTCTGTCCGTTCTGTTCGAGTTGCAAGAAAAATGATCTGATGTTCTTGTCTCTCATTCCTTGTATGTTGATAAATGTTTGAGGTGCTTGAATCTAACAGCCAAACACAAACACACCATGTAAGGTCTCTATGTACCCCTCCTTTTGTCATAGAAGGAGAGAGCAAAGAGGAGGAAACAGACATCATGTCACGAGAGCCCTGAATCGTCAATCACAGCTCACGGTTGGCTCAAAAGTCCAACAAGAAGAATTCGGATAACGGTGTCTGACCAAAACAGAGAGGAACATCTATTAGAGTGGAGAAAAACAAGAAGACACAGCAATGATCTTTAAAGATCATTGCTGTTTTCCTTACTAGTAAAAGGCCTTGCAAATTAATTCATCATTCAGGAACCCTGTGGCTTTTCATTTCAAGTGCTAGATTAACAATAATCTAAGAAAATGATCTTAGAGAACTGTGGTGAAGAGCATCCTGAAGACCAAGAACCCAGCAGGTAGGTCATGGATGAAGTTGTTTAGAAGTTGAAAGCAGGGTTAGGCAGTGGCGGCCGGCCCATAGGGGGCGCTGGGGCACCGCCCTCCCTGATAAGAAGAGAGAAACGTAAAATATATTTTTAGAAATTAACTCATAAATTTCAGTTTTAACAAATTATATAAACTACATTTCCCTATCTACTGTCATTAATTTGTGGATTTCCACAGACAGACTCCTACCGTCTCTGTTCTGGGGGCGCTGATCAGACTGACCCACATTTGCAGAGAATCTGTCAATCATGTACTATTGCTAGGTGAATTTAATGGCCAATCAGCGTCTCGGAACTTTATGGTCTTGGGGCGCTGAAAATACTGCGCTTTAACAGGCTTCTGAACCCAAGCGCAGGTGCAGACAGTTAGAGGGAAGATGGCGAATGTAACGACCGAGATGCAGCTTCCACCAAATTCGGTGAGATCCTTATTTATCTACCCGTTTGCCAGAAGAATATCCCTGTTGTAGGATATGAACATTTCATGTAATGTTTATTGTGACTGTGACGAATCCACCTCGTCGCTTAAAACAACCTCTCTAACTTTGCGCGCCACACACACATTCCTGTTATACTGTGTTTGTGAGGACCAATACACTCGCGCTGAGACCAGTAGCTCCATGAACTTAAAACACACAAGCTGTTCCTGGTTACCTGCTGGCGTATTGAGGGTGCACACTTAATATTTCAGTGGGGTTAGCCGTGTGTGTGTGTGTGTGTGTGTGTGTGGGTGTGTACGTGTTTATGCTACGGGGACTTGTCATCTTCAGTCTGGCTGCGTCTTTGCTGGGTTCAAACCCAGTTTGGTGTAATTGAATAAGTCAATGAATCTGTGTAAAAGAATTAAGTTGTAAAAATTATTTGTTTTTGTACATCAATTGTTTGTGGAGGTAATATATGGACAAAACTGATTAATGAGAAGAAATCAGAAATAAGAGAGCCTGATGTGAGGGGCTTAAACTATTTAATGAGGGCTGTGGGAAGAAAAGCTGCAATTTTTGTTTTCTGTTTCTTTGTTACATTGCTGGTAACTGGAGGGAGGCTGAGGCCCAGAGTATCTTGTATGTTTAGTTTCTTTTGCACCCTGTTTTGAGTTTTTGAGCTCAATAAATCACCAACACCGGTAACCCGACTGAGACTGGATTCTTGGAGGCCAAAGAACCCTGTCACAGTGACCCAAATCATCACTGTTACTGTTATTATATAGTAAATTAAATCATTACTGTTAAATTGTATGTATTGTCCAATTGTTTATTTGAATTCTTATTCCGGATTAGTTGGAGACATACACTAGGCTATATCAGCCCCACCAAAAATATTTTTCACCAGCCGCCACTGGGGTTAGGCTGCATAACAAATATCAGACTATCTATGTTTAATCCATCATCTGAAAACTGAAAGAGCATTGCCCAATTTAAAAAAACAACAACCTAGAAAAACAGGACTATTCACCTAAAACGGTCCAAATAAGAACAATGTTAGGGAGGTAGCCAGGAGGGTAAATCTGGAGGGGGCGCATAGATCCCTAACCTGACTCCGCCAGATGGATTTGCTCGCATATCCATCTGGAAACCTTCCGTTGAAGTAATTTTGGGAAGGGGCGAAAATACTGGTTAGCTGATTGGCCTATGTTGGTGATAGACGCGCCAAATAAACCAATCAGATCAATGAAGCATATGACGTACTAACAGCCAGGCTGCTCTTGCTGAAACCAGTCGAGAGAAGAGCAAAAACATCTTTTCCTCTGAGAAAAGCCTCCAGAGCAGTGTTTTGCTCTTCTTTCAGTGAAGAAATACTCCGTAATTCCGATAAAACTTGCTCGATAGCCACGCTAACGCTAGTTTCATCGGCTGAAGCCGCCATGTTCTTTAGACTGAACTGTCACGCTTCTCGTTGCGTCACACCTCAACCCGCCTCCAAGCCAACGCTGATTGGACGTTCGTTTGGTGAACGGCTCCAAATTTTCTTCGACGGAGAGTCTCCAGACTGATTAGCGAGTGAAATCTTGAAAGCTCGCGAGATCAGGATGGTCTCACGAGGCTAATAGATCCCTGGCTGGTGGGAGAATCTGTCAACAAACAGATGTGCTCTCCACATGTTTTTCATAGATGCAATAGTGAAAATGTGCAATAACTACAAAAAATGAAATAAGAAAAACCAATCACAGGCTGCAGCAATTAATTTAGGGCATACTGGGAACATGTATTATATTTGGTTTCAGTAGAGACCCAAACTGATCTACCTCAGCACATCACCCCAAACACTTTATGGAGCGGAAGTTCAGCTTCTGGGAGGTAAACAGTCCACTCTTTAGATGCTTAATGTTTGTAAAGACGTACCTAAAAAAAAAAAACCTTAGTAGCATTGGCTCATATTAAGTACAAAACCGTTCCTCATTGTCTGCTTTTCTGCTCCAAAGCCATCACCATACTTGTCTGAAAACTGAGTTTTAGGCTTGAGGGAGCTATAGCTCCAGCCATCCCCAGACAGCTCTAGCTCCAGTGATCTACGGACAAGCTAAAGCACAAGGACTAGCTATATCACTAGCCTTTGGCCGGGTTCCTGCAATGGCAACTGCAAGAGCAGAGGCTAAACCTGGTGACGAAATGGTGTCACTTGAACAGGTAAACAAACTGCTAACGCAACAAAAAATTATGCTTCAAAAAACTTTTATAACAGTAGCAGGAAATATTTGCAGGTTTTGTTAATATCATTATAGACAGATCTAATGCTCAAATAGAAAACCTAATGAGAGAGTTTCCGGATTTTAAAGCCAGCCTACAATTCACACAGAAGGAGGTGGATGATATTAAAATAAATTTAGGCAAAAAAAGCGAAGACTGTAACTCATTACAGACAGACCTTTTGTATGTCACAGTACGCTTACTGTCACTGTCACTTAGATGGATTAGATGAAATATTTGGAGTCTGAGAGAATATTATCATGGAGCATCATAGAATATACTACACTCTTTAACAGCATCACTCTCATCCAGTATGATCTTGATAACAAACATACTGTAAAATTATGAGAAAACATTAGAAAATGTTTAAACTTGGTAAGATGTTTTTTACACGTGTCAGCTGGCCTGTAGAGGACAATGCTTCTGTCTAAAGTTCATATACTGTATATTATCTGCAAAACAAACAGATTTAGACAGTTGGGTGGGAGGTTATCCATATAGGGGCCCAAGAGCACATGAGAATACAATAATAAATCATTTCTTTGCTCATTCCTACGTCAGATTTCAGCATCATTCAGCAGAAGTATGTTGGGGAAGGAGCTCAGTATGCAGATTCATTCAGACTGCAGCTGCATACTGAGGTCCTTTGTCACATGACTGCTGCTGAGTGATGCTCAGATGAATAAAACTTTGAGTTATTTTTTCTTTACAAGAATGTTGTTTAGCCTTTATTGACAATTACACAAAAGGTAATAGCCATTGCACACGAGGAAAATCCTTTTCGGCAGGGGATAATCATAATGGAACCTCTGGTTTGGGGATGTTATTCAGTAGTCGATCCATATAAATATAGAAAAGGTAAAAAGGTTGCAGGTGGCAGGATGTTATCAGTTGATTTAGAACAAAATTGTAGCAAACTAAGAATTATTAATGTTTACGAACATGTTCTTGTAAATTAGTAGTGGTGGGGGGGTTCCAACTGTATTTTGGAGAAGAGAATGCAGCTAATGTTCTAATGGAAAACTAGTTCAAGAATTCATTTTATGCTTACCACCAGTGCCTCTTACATACCATTGTGAGTTGAAATGTGCTCTTAAGGTACATAACAAACCTATTGCAGGATAGTCAACAGTTAAATATATGCCTATTGAATATTTGTCTATTGAATAATAGGAAAGTAATTTCAAGATAACAACGAAACATTGCGGCAATGCATCACATTGTGACCTTTATTTGATTCAGTTGGAGAATGGTAGGTAGGTATTAAGCTCAGAATAACAAGAAATTTACCCTCGAAGGGAAGAGATTAGCAGAAGGAAAGAGGAAATGGCAAAAGAGGAAACAATAAAGATTAAATAAAGATAAAATAAATACAATATCTGTAGAAATATGTTTTCTATGTTTTCTGTATAGCTCTAAAATATAATCAAATTAATTATCCAAGTTACTTGTGTAAAATAAATGATCCTATGTATATTTCACTTGATTTTAAATAGTAATAATTCGATATATATATATATAATGAGCTGCAGTTCATTTCGTCCCATTCTATCAGCATTCTTATTCTGCATATATTCGTGGATTTCATACTTCAGAAAGTGTTTCCATTTATGCCTCAAACATTCACTTCAATATCATTTTAAATGTATTTTTTTCCATGTTTAATACGTTGTTTTTGCTTTTGTTTTTCGTTTTTACCACCCAATTAGCCATCACCAACCTGTTTATTGATTGCACTCATATATCTATATTGCAGAGGTAGCTCAACCAAGTATCGGTCTGCGCCAGGTGACGTCAACGTTTACCTCGGGCGTGGTGCATCGTGGGAAAACCACCATAATAGGTGGAAAGTCGAGATAACTCACACGCGGCTGTTCTTTCGGCACAATTATTTACCAGAAATGACACGATCGTGTTGTGTGAGAGGCTGCCAGTCCCGGTGTCGTGCCAAGGTAGTTATCCCTGCGAAGATTTGTATCCCCTCGTCGGGAGCGCGCACGGAGTAGGAAGAACAACCCGAGTTAACTCCGCTTCAATTCCAACATCCAGAACTTGAAATTTGAAAGGTTTTATGTGTATGAAAGTTGAGCTTTACTGTTTTATTCTTTACTTCACATGTTATAGCAGAATATCGCCAGTGATATTGATCTAAAACTAATAATAAACACAAACGTTTGCTTGAAAGCTGGTCGCTGACAGCAGTGTCTACTCCTCCCTCTGAAAGCAAACAGATCCTTGTTCTTTTCCACACGTTCATTAAAAAAAACCTCTCATTGTTTCACAGTGTCCAAATGTTCTCATCCCATTGAAAACTGTTGTAAACCATATACTTGTAATAAAAATGAAATAGAAAATGGAGTGCACGTGTAATCATTAAAGACTATATGCAGAAGGAAAATATTTTTTCCTGGTTGAAATTTAGTACTTAAATCTATATCTGTGTTTATAGTAACGTACAATTTATCTATGTTGTACTATCCTTAATAAACAGTTTGTCTTCTAACATCAGCCATTTTATTTCATCCCATATTGCCAGAACTGGCAATATGGGATGAAATAGAACCTGCTGTAATCTGTTACCCCAGTCTAAATCAGGCAAAAAAGGTCCCAGCTTTTTTCATTTTTGGCTTATAAGCATCTTTTATGATGACAACTAACTCCTGAAACTTTGGAGTTGATTCATTTTTGGCTTATAAGCATCTTTTATGATGCAAAAAATGAAAAAGCTGGGACCTTTTTGGCCTGATTTAGACAGGGGAGAACAGATTACAGCAGGTGGCCTGCTATAATTTGTTCCCCCCTTATAACTTTAAGAAATAAAGGTCAATCACATCAAAAGTTTCAGGAATAAATTGTCATCATAAAAGATGCTTATAAGCCAAAAATGAAAAAGCTGGGGCCTTTTTTGTCGGATTTAGACAGGGGGAACAGATTACAGCAGGTTTTATTTTATCCCATATTGCCAATTATGGCAAAATGGGGTGAAATAAAACGGCTGATGTTAGAACACAAACTGTTTATTAAGGATAGTACAACATAGATAAATTGTACGTTACTATAAACACAAATATAGATTTAGGTACTAAATTTCAACCAGGAAAAAATATTTTCCTTCTGCATATAGTCTTTAATGATTACACGTGCACTCCATTTTCTATTTCATTTTTATTACAAGTATACAGGTGCTGGTCATAAAATTAGAATATCATGAAAAAGTAGATTGATTTCAGTAATTCCATTTAAAAAGTGAAATATATGAGTTTGTATGTAATGTATGAATATAATATACAAGTTTCACTTTTTAAATGGAATTACTGAAATCAATCTACTTTTTCATGATATTCTAATTTTATGACCAGCACCTGTATGGTTTACAACCGTTTTCAATGGGATGAGAACATTTGGACACTGTGAAACAATGAGAGATTTTAAAGGAACGTGTGGAAAAGAACAAGGATCTGTTTGCTTTCAGAGGGAGGAGTAGACACTGCTGTCAGCGACCAGCTTTCAAGCAAACGTTTGTGTTTTATAATCAGTTTTAAATCAATATCACTGGCGATATTCTGCTACAACACGTGAAGTAAAGAATAAAACAGTAAAGCTCAACTTTCATACACGTAAAACCTTTCAAAATTTCAAGTTCTGCACGTTGGAATTGAAGCGGAGTTAACTCGGGTTGTTCTTCCTACTCCGTGCGCGCTCCCGACGAGGGGATACAAATCTTCGCAGGGATAACTACCTTGGCACGACACCGGTACGGTAATTTCGCATTCTGTTTACTTTTTTCCATATAGTCAGAGAAACAAACTCAATCCTTTAGTCCTTCGTTTAGCTATGTTGCGGTTGTTTACACTACGCCTTTTCCACCAAAAATGGCGTCTTAGCAACAAATGTCACGTGACTGGCGGAGACCGATTAACGCTAAAGCAATCGTACTTTACCCATCATGCACCGCGTGATGCGTTTCATCGCTTATTACCGCTGGAATTTACACTTAACAGATCCATTAACTGGTATTTGCTGTGGTAATTTTGCTTATCCTCGATACGATCTTTATGGTTCGTTCAATTTATAGTCTTTTTTAATTCAGTAGTTTAAGTTTAAACTTGAGATCATCAACACCGTCAGGCAGAATTGTATGTTGGAGTATAAATACCCGTTGTTCTCAGCTCTCAGCATACACTCATGTTTCTCTTCAGATCGTATAAATCTTTCGCCTTTTACTAAAGATTTCCGTGGAGAGGAACAACATGAGTTTTCTCTAATTTTTTGATGCCCTACCATCGGCGGGGCTCCTTACCTGTACAATACTATTTCTACATCTCATACCGGCTTTACGAAGCGCGACGACACGACGTTAACTTCCGTTGTTCGACATTAACGTCGGTCCACGTTCTTGCAGCCGCCATGTTGTGAGAGGCATCCGATGTAAAAGTGGGCAAAAAATGGAGTATACTGTAAGATGCCTATGAAACACAAGTGTGATTATCTGCCAATACTATGTACCTCTCATTTTATATAAATCATATAGTGTTTCTGAAGACTGTCTGCTGAATGAGTACTTCAACTACTGTGGAAATAGGCATGAAATACCAAACCTTACAAGACTTTTTGTTGCCATGTTGGTGTTTAAGACTCCACTCCCACCCCACAACGGAATCATTTGGGTTTTTTTCTGACACAGTAGGTGGAACTTTGCCCAAAAAGAAGGAATGGACAACCCAAACGAGTCTCAGGCTGCAAAAAGAGGACAAGGAAATGTTTTTTCCTGTGAGTTTTTTTCTCCAGAATCAGACCAATGTCTGATAAAACACTTTTTATGGCCACTGCCACTTCCTGTATGATACCAAAATAAAGCACAAAATGTAAAACTGTTGCAAATAATTATAGTATAACAACAAAAATCAAATCTGGAGTGACTCTTAAGGAGCTTGAACACATTTTCAACCCCAAGCCATCATACTGCCACCACCATGCTGACAGTCACACTATGCTTAACTACAGGCATCTTGTGTTATTTTATAAACGTTATTTTTTCTGCAGATGTAAAAAGTTTTGTTTTAATTTTTTGTCAGTCCACTAAACGCTGGGATCATCATCTTATGGTTTGACAGATCTTCTGAGCTTTTTGGTCAACAGAGGTTTTATCCATCACATTTTTGTAGTGGCATAAATTTTGTCCAGTCTTTTTGTTATAATAATAATAATAATAGAACTTTATTGATCTCACATTGGGAAGGTTCACCGTTATGTTTTCTTCAATAATGGCTGCAGCTGTGGAGTCCCAAAGCATTGCCCTTTTAACCCTTCCTATACAGATAGTTGTCAAAATATTCTTTCTTATCAGTTTTTGTGTTGTTATCATTATTATTTTATTACTTTTAACCAGCATTATTTTTGGTAAACATGTTACTTTCAACTAATTTATTGACTGACAGGTTTTTCTTCTTCTTATAATTATATTTGCTAATATATGATCTGGTTGATTTAGATAGTGTTGCTCCCAAATGAGCATATTTTTCCTTTTTTTGAAATAAAATTAAAAAAAAATATAACAGAAGAAAACTGTATGGGGAGAAACAAAATTTAATTTGGAATAACATAATTTCAATTTAAAGCAAAGGCTTTGCTTTGCACTTCTTATCAACCTCCAGCAGAGGGCGTACTCCAGGGTCAACCCGCTCACTAAAGTAAACCTGCCATACTAGAGTAAAGCCTTTATAAATGTAGCTGGATAGATACTTTTACATTATTATTATCTTTTTATTTTATCCACCTTTTTATCTTCCTAGTGTCACCACTTCACATGATTGTTACCATGTTTTTTTTTTTTTTTCCATTATTACTATTATTATTTATAATTATGGTTTAATTGAAATTACCAATAAATTTTTACTCTCATTTCGACAACAATAAAAACATAACTGTGCCTGTTTTGTTTCAGGGCGCTGCTTGGTTACTCTGTCATCATGACTCACTGACATTCCGCTTGCTCCAAGTCAGCAAGGCAGCGTAAAAATAATTTACATGCCAATAACTCACTGGCAAGTGGGGGTAAAGTCAGACTTCCCATTTCGTGTGGCTTTCAAAGCTCTGTTGTTTCACAGTTTGCCTCCTTCTGTAAAGGCACACTGAACAGGAAATGAGCCAGTCGAGAAGAAAGAAACAGTAGATGTGAGCAGCAGGCTGGAGCTCCACAACTGTATGTACATTTCTACATCTCAGGCTGTTTGGAACCTTGTTAGAGTCAGCTCCTCGACTTTCTTTCAGAAGGGAAATCTGGAGAAAACACACATCCGCAGGCAAGTAGAGATCATTACGCACACAAATATGCCTCAGGGTTTCAGATTCCAATGTGAAAACCTTTCTTTTTTTTATTTTACTGACTCTTTACCAGCTGAATGCTTTGTGTGGAATGACACCTGGATACCAAACTAAAGAGGAATTTTAGAAGGAAATCTATCTGAAAATAAGTCAGAATACTTTTTAAAGGCAACACTAATTTTAAACTACCTTCCCTTTAAGGATTTCAAAGTTTACATTAGTGGATTTTGTTTTGTGTCTAGGATCTTATCCTCTGTCTTTGCTTCAGAAGGGAGTTTAGAACACCCCCCCAAAAAAATTTTGTTGAGTGTTTCATGAATTAAGTGCAAGAATGAAAAAAAAAGGCAAACTGAGATTGCTAGATGACGTCACGCTGATGCAGAGCTGAGCTTGGTGCAGGCTTCCTGTTTTGTGGGTGAACATTATGCAGTCTGTTGTTCTGTGTGCATTAGTTTAGCAAAAAAATTACATTTGCAGGCGACTTCCTGTGTATCTCCTGTGTGCCGAGACAGAATATTCCATCAAACCCGTCTTGTTAACCTGCATTCTTTTGATAAAAATCAGGTACTAAGGCCAGAACAGGTTCCTGGAGATATGTAGGGGGGAGAAAAGAGACAAACACCCTCAAAAATGAAGAAAGTCATTAATTTGATACATAAAGCCTCAGAATGACACCGCGTCAGTAAATGTTGCCTGAAATAAAAAGTTTGGAAATGTTTTAGCTGTAGTAAGAACCTAAAAACAAATCTCCTGATTCTCTATCAGTGTGTTACAACATTATATATAATCCAATTGAAAAGTATTTTCCCTCCTTGAACGTGGTTTAAAGTATAAGGAAGATTTTTGTGATAAACCGACACTTAATGGTGCATAATAACCAGCAGCACTTCAAAATCAACTTCAATAGGCAAGTTTGTACGCGTAAAAAATCAATTTGACTTTGGTCACATGATAACAAACAGACTAAACAACAAGCAACCAATGTAAAAATGGTTTGTCCAAGTGTTTGTTTTGTTGCTGGTAAATAAAAAGTGGAAAGCTAGATTAAATCATACAAAAGCCTCGATTTTTCTAGTGGAGCATCTGACTACCCGACTGTGACAGTTTACTGTGTTCATTAGAGAGACGCCCCGAGGAGAGAGAAGCAGTCTTTGTGGCGGTTTGTTTTTGCATGTAGCACTGTGTAGCTCTTCCCTGAAGAGTTTGAACACGCTCTGAACAGGATGAGGTGCCGAGAGTGGTGGAGTATTTTTTTATTTTGGCTTATACCTGTATAGATCATGAAGGGATGGGCAGTAGGATAATCATCTCTGCAGGTCTGTTTGATACAGTTGGGACCTGTCCTGTTTCGCAGGCAAGCCAAACCTAACAAAGATGACTAGCAGTTCCTGTGGAAGGCTGTGCTTCCTGGGGGGCTGGTAGTGTTGGTGTTCTCTGGAGGTCCTCCCTCTTCTCAACAAATTTAGCTCCAGGTGGCTTTCTGACCACAGCAGGTCCACTTCCTGTGGACGCCCCATTTTCCAGGATCGGGCTCAAACCATTTTATGACCCCAGACTTCAGGGACAGTTGATAAATCCTGTTATTACATGTTTACTAAGGAGATCAGATCTGATCCTGTTGTTATAAAAACAAAACAACTAATCAACCAGGTTTAACTGATTGTTTCACAGGTTTTGACCTACAGGGTCCTTTCTCTTTTTGGCCAAACTGCTCCTCTTTGCTCACACCTGTCATCACAGAGTTGTAAAAAACAGTCCTGTCTTATTTTGTTTTGTCAGGTTACAACCACAACTTTAGTATTTTATCAAAATGTTACACCTGAATCACACTGAATTTTAAAAATTAAAATGAGGAATAGAAAACAGCTGATGGGTTTCAAAATTGTTAAATTTATATTTACCCTGATACCCCTAAATAAAGTCTTAACTTAAAGTTTGCTTAAGTTAACAAAGTCTTAATGTCTTAAATATAACCTTGTCTTGTATGTATAATAAATACAATCAGTTGTTTTTTAAATAGATTTATTCTAATAATTTTCACAGAGAAAATTTGCTGATCAACATATAACTGTTTGAATTCACCATTGAAGTATAATTTGCACATCAAAATAAAGATAAAACAAGAAAAATAAGAATAAACAAAACCATATTTAAAACCAACTGAAGTAAAATAACATCTTAATGCAAAAAGACACACTAGTAAACCATTACGCCGAATCCATCACCTTACCTGGATGTCTCTTAAGTTTTCAAGCACCTTTATTTAACAGTTTGAACCTAGATCCACCAGCATTCTTTCATGTACAAAAGTTATGACAAAGAGATAACAAAGTCTGTAAAAATCTTTAAAAATCCAGTTTTTCTTTAGAAAACATAAGTGAACAAACCACATCATTTGTCAACAACTATTTCTTTCATGGATCACACATCTGATCTGTTGGAAAATTAATGTTTAGGACACAGCAAACATATTTATGTCAGACGAGAACCTTTTCCCTTCATCAAAACTGCTGTGTGTGTCGAAAACCATTTGTGAAGATCACTGTAAAAAGAATGAACATCTTAAAGGTAATGCAGGGTTGCGGTTGTCAGAAAACAGGGACAAATGGACCCAGTGTTTAAGGTGAGACAGTCAGTAGGACAGTTGAAAGCGTTTCTTTACCCAAAACACATAACGGAACAGAAGTGGGTACAGGGGGGGAGGCGGGGCATCGCCCAGTCAATTACACTTTGATTAATCAGTTCAGTCCATCCTTTCTGAGGAAGGCAGGAGCCAACCAATGGACTTCCAAACAAGCTACGGCGCAAAGTTGCCCAGAGTGTCCCTGATGCAGCAACCTCAGGGAGCAGGCAGGGATCCGATCCAGGTCAGAGAAAACAGATCAGACAGGACAGTTCTGGAATCCAGGAGTCCACAGCCCGGTCAGGGGATCTGATCCATACAGGAACAGACAGATCCAGGGTTCCAGGAATCCACAGAGCATGAAGGCAGGGTCAGAGTCCAGCAGCGAGCTCAGACAGACACGCACAGAAGCAGACAGGCAGGCTCAGTGGTTGAAGGACAGAGACAAGACATGGTACCAGGATAACTGCAGAAACTTTAAACTGGTCTCCACCTAGGAGCTAGGATTACGGGACTTTAAAATAGCTTCCCCTCCAACGAGCAAAAACAGGAACAACGAGCACTCAGTGGGAAAGAGCCAGGACACGATCAAGAGACGACAAGACAAACACCAAAACCCTCTAAACCCACTGGCCTCCTAGGACAGGGACATGAACCTTGGAAATAATTAAAACCGACAAAACTGACAGACAGGAGAAACAGAAATCATACAAACAGCAAACAATAATCTGGCCTTCATAGCTGGGCTGGACCAAATATAAAGCAGAACCTACAAGTGGATGACATCAGAGATGAGTAGGAACCGGGCACAACTAGGCCGGTGAGTGAAATGAGCAATTAAGGCCAGCTATCAATATCATCATACTTTGGGGACAAATTTACTTAGAGGGGGCAGAAAAGTCAGTTTGAACAGATGTGAAGATCAATGGACCTAAATATGGTGCAATCTTGGAAGAAAAATTGTAAGAGGATTTAATATGTGAGATTAGGATTGAGGCTCAGCAACCAGAGAAAAACAACACTAGATCTGCAGGAAAGGAGTCAATATAATGGTTTAGATCCAAGCACATTGTTTAATCTTTAAAAGAAAAGTAGAAAAAGCTCAAAAGGTAATGCTGTAAGAAACTCTGATTTAAAAAAAAAACACTTCTTCATATTGGGGAGGTTGTATAAAATAAACATACAATAAAGTGTAACCAGTTATGCAGTAATGCAGTGACATATTGCTCATAATCATACTGAGCAACAAAAACAGGACAGGGACAGAAACTTGTTTCAGTAGGTGGAAGTGTGGCAGAAAGAACTGAGTGCTTCTTGTTGACATTTCTCATTCTGAAACCTACTCTAAAATCACATTTCCTCTATTTGCAGCTCCAACAATGTCAGCTCTGCCCCCGCGCTAACTGAGCTCCCACAGGAGGGCCGGTGAGATGGCGTTCGTGGCGGTGGAGTTCGACTACGAGTACAAAGCAAAGGACGGCCGGCGTATCTCCATCAAACCCAACGAGAGGTACATCCTCATCTCCAAGACCAACGATCACTGGTGGCAAGTCTGCAAAGACAAAGACTCCAAACCCTTTTACGTCCCTGCAGAGTACGTGAAAGAGGTCTCAGTTCCTTCTGGACATTCTTCTGTTCCCAAGAAGCCAGAATCATCAAAGAGTCTGGCTAGAAGTAAACCAGTGGATGGGGCAAAGAACAACTTAGCGGACATGACCAAGAAAACATCCCCTGATACAAAAACAGTGACTCGTCTTCGGAGTGAATCAAAAGAAACAATCCGCTTCTCTACGTTTGGTTTGTGGGTGAACTTGCAAAGTGAAGATGCTCCAGCAGCACGCAATCGTGCACACAGTTTGAATGACATACAGAAAGAGATGTCCCCAAACTCATCACGCAGGGCATCAGCTGCTCCACAAACAGACATATCTGAGGACATAGAACTATACGCAAAACCTCGGCCTGCAGAAAAAAAATCGAAGCAGGCAAAAATCTCAAAGGGAGACAAATCCAAAGAGGAGCCACAGGGTTGTGTGGAGGATAAACATGTGGATTTACCCCAACCCATCATGGATGATATGGATTTCCCTTTGCCTCCCCCAGACTTCTATGACACACCTCCTGAAATAAGCATAACTGATTGTGACTCCTTTCCTGAGCCTCCTGATCCTGCTGGATCCCCACCAAAAGAATCAGCCCCGCTGCTTCAAAGTTCAGCTCTGACAGCAGACAAAGAGCAGGTAATGATTTTAGACAAAGTCACCTTTTAATGTTATCAGTCCTATTGGACGTGCGAGCTGGAGATGCGTTTGTAGCCACTAGATGGCGCAATTCTACTTTCCAGTGTGGGAGAAACTACTAGATCATTTCTTTTAAATTTGAACTGCTGGTTTCTAATCATTGAGAAAAACAAAACTAACAAACGGAAAAAAAAAGGTAATTAAAAGTTTGGATATTTGAATTTCTCTACTTTAGTTTTCATGCAGACAATTAAGTCCTTCAATCCAAATAAACTGATGAAGTTTTACAATGAATAATAAATACTGTACCTTATAGAGGGTTTTAACTCCACTGTAAGTAAATAACATAATGCACATATGTTTTTAACTCCTGCACAGTTTTCATTCCATTAGAATGAAACAATATAGATTTATATTAAGGTACGATATTTGCAGGGAAATCAAAAATACATTTATTTTGTGCTTTTATAAAGTGTTACATGGATCCTCTGAGTGGAGGAAATCATACGTTCACTGCAGCACAGAAATATTCTTCCTCCCTGAACTTTCCACCTTTAATGATCTGAAACTTTATTATCTAGAATATATTTTTATGACAGAACAACACAAGCTAGTTCACCGCTGTGCAGAAGGAAATGTTATATAGTTTCTCTTGTTTACAAAATTATAACCTGAAAAGTGTTGCTTATATTTTTATGCAGCAGAGAAAACAATTTTGGGTTGGCCTATAATATAAAAGCACAGTAAAATACATTAATCTGTTTGATTGAAAAATTAGGACAAAATGGTAAAAAGGCCAAAGGTTGTAAATACTTTCCCACTGCTCTGTAGAAGGAACTCCAAAGGCAGATCTTCCTGTTTCTGATCATTTTAGACATCAGATGTGTAGCGGGGGGTCTTTAGCGCATTCAGCTGTCATTATTCAGAAACTGAAATCAAATTTACAATATTTTAAATTAAAATAAAATTGCCTTTCTATAATGCAGATTGTACAACTGATTTCCAAATCTAAAAGGTGCACTGAATAGGTAGAATTAGAATAGAAATTAATATTAAAAATTAAAACGGACAAACATTTTGTGATCAGACATGATTCTATTATCATAAAAACACAACAGAATGAAAACCTGCAAGCATGCATGATAATACGTCTGTGTTTGAATGAGTTGCATGGCTGAGATTTCTCCACAGTGTAAGACTTTGTTATTTAACCTCACATTATTTCACTTCCCTCTCCAAGAAGCAGAAAGAAAACTCAATGGCATCTAAATGTAACTTTTGTTATTCAGTTATTTGGAGTTTCTGATTGATGTAATTATCATTTAATACAAGGAGAGGATTTGGTTGTCATTTTTAAACGCTGACAGCTGAGATCCTATAAATGCTAAGGATCACAGAGGGATTTTGTCGAAAGTTACATAATATTTATGATTTTCTTTGAACATCTATGACAAAACAAGCACTTGACATGTTGTAAAAATTAATTAATGTGTGCAAAAATGTACATTTTTTTTATTCCTTAAAATCTAATAGTTCATTTAGACATACCACAAGGGACAAAATCTTCATTGGAAGTACTCATTTGCAACAAAAATGATTGTTTGAACCCCCATCCTCTGCACTGGGTCTTCATGGTAACTGAATACTGATGACATACAAAAGTCCACACTTTGAATGTTTTTATTATTTGGGGTTTACTTTTTATGCACCAATATTTTCTTTTTGCTGCATTGATCTAACACATAAGACTACAGATGAGGATTAGGGCCACTGAAAAAACAAAAGAAAGTGAACTGATTTTTACATTTTATTTTGGTATAATATGAGAAAAAAAAGTCAGAATTCTGACTTCAACCTCAGAATCCTGATTTAATCTCAGAATCCTGACTTTAATCTCAGAATTTTGGATCTTAATGTAAATGGGCACCATGAAGGATGAGATGTGGGAGCACTCAGCTTCACTGACAAAGATGTGAGTTGTTTTTGGAGGGCCAGTAACACATTGGGCAAATTAGGCAACTTTTTACATGCCCGAGGGGTCCCCAGTGATGCTATTTCATTACTGGAGGAGCAGAAGGTGATTAAATCATGAGAGCTCCTTTAGTCACTAAAACAAACACAGCTACAGCTTGATGCTAATATGTGTGTTAGCCGTCAGAATTCAGTCAGAATTTTGATATTAAAGTCAGAATTCTGAGAAAAAAGACAGAGTTATGAGATTAAAGTCAGAATTTTGAGGTTAAAGTCAGAATTCTCAGAAAAAAGTCAAAATGCTCAGAAAAAAGTCAGAATTCTCAGAAAAAAAGTCAGAATTATGAGAATAAAGTTAGAATTTTGAGGTTAAAGTCAGAATTATCAGAAAAAAGTCAGAATTCTCAGAAAAAAAATTCAGAATTCTGAGATTAAAGTCAGAATTTCGAGATTTAAGGCAGAATTTCGAGATTAAAGTCAGAATTCTCAGAAAAAAGTCAGAATTATGAGAATAAAGTCAGAATTTTGAGGTTAAAGTCAGAATTATCAGAAAAAAAGTCAGAATTCTCAGAAAAAAAATTCAGAATTCTGAGATTAAAGTCAAAATTTCGAGATTCAAGGCAGAATTTTGAGAATAAAGTCAGAATTCTGAGATCAAAATCAGAATTCTGATTTTTTTTCTCACATTAAACTAAAATAATATTTAAAGATCAATAAACATTTTTTTCTTTTTATCAGCAAACCTTTTCCACTCAGCTAAATTGATGAAATGTTTGTATTATAAGTTGACTAAACGTGAAATGGGCTGATGGTTGCATTACATAACTTAGATGGTTCTACAAGAAGTCCACTTTATGTATAAAAACTTTTAATTTTCTGACCTGTAAGCTGGTTTTAGTGTTTTTGATCTCAAATGTGAGACTGATCCGAATCTTGATGGGATTCTGGGTCTGACCCACTTCTTCTAGCAGTTGGGTTCTGTTTTCAGTGCCAGCTCATTTGCATATGAATGCTTTCCCATTTCAATGGGCGTAAAGGGGGAAAAAAAGAGGAGTTCCTGTAATGGTGCAGAAAAAGCAGCAGATTTCAGCTGACTCCATCCTGGGAGGATTGAACTGCAGCAGGTCGCGCTTTGCGCAGCCAGACGCGCAGGAACAGGTTAGGAACAGGTCTGGTGAGCTCAGTGAAGGGGAGGAAAGAGTTAAATCCCGAAGGTGAGAGCCACTCCCAGACCTCCAGCTGCTACTGTACCTGCTGTCCCCCACGGCAACTCCGCCAATCCGGGGAATTAAATGTTCCAACAAACGCAGGGAAGCAGTGAGACACGTAGGAACCTTTTCTCTCCCTGGATCAGAGTTTCCTGAAAATAATCAACATCAGCTCCCATTCAGGTAAGTTTCACACCTGTCGAGCTGCTGCACCTGTTGCAAAGCCAGGCTGCTGGGATGTCAGTTTCATGTTTACAGCCTCTCCCAGTTTACCCAGTTTTCTATGCATGACGCTGTTATTATACCAGTACAGATTGTTGGTTTAAGGGAGAGGCCCTAAACGCTTTAGTTTGATTAAACAATCAGCCTAAAATCCTGCACTGAAAAACAAAGATTTAAAAAGATCATAATAAGTTTTACTTAGATTTGTGAATGAACTAAATAGCTGAGCTTGGATCCCTGCAATCCATTCTCATCCTGCACTGGAGGGGCCTCTCCATGGTGATGTGAGAGGGGGGCAGGTCTGGCTTGACTCCCAGGAAGCAGATCTTTGGAGCTTTCAGAGCTTAGCAGCTGGCATATGTAATAAACAGAACTTGCAATTAGCACATATGTAGGTCGGGTGTGTTTGTCGGTATGTGGTCTCTAATAAGTTGGGCAAGTAAATGAATTAAAGTCTGTGGTGTGAAACTTGCAGGGAATCAGAGCTGTGTGACCTTTGTGAGTCACACTGTTAAAAGCTCTGGGTCCAATATTCAGTCGCTGAAACTTCAAATGTCTCTGTTTCCTTGTATGATGTGTTTTAAATCTCTAAATGCAGCCATTGGGAACTGGTTCCTGTCAGAGTGCATCACCTCACAGAGACGGTAGTTATACGTGGAGTTCTTTGAAACAACACAAATCAAATGCCAAGAAACTGCACTGACAGGTAGAGTGAGTATCACGTCAAATGTCTCTGCAGAACCCACATGGTCATCGAGAATCATGTGTACGAATCTGCTTCGTTTCCCCACAGATCTGCTGAAAAACACCCATAATTTGCATCTTTTTTTTTTTAAACCTAAACAATACCCACTTTGTTCCTGGAATGGCATAAATCAGCCTAACTGCTTAGAGGTGTGGTCATTAGTACTATGATGATCATTATTGTGCTGCCATGACGTCTGCATGGAGGGTGTGTTTCAAAAACAGGTTGCAAGCCAACATCAGCCAGACGAGGTGGATAAAGAATCAAGTTAACCAAAACAGACATTAGACTCTTGCGTAGCTTTTCCATGTTACACACATCTATTCAAATGGAAACCTGAATATGGTGCTTGAATTAAATTCCTCTTGTCTCCTAACATATTTTCCCTAAAGCTGGAATCAAAATGGAAGCTATCTGAAATGTTTTAGATGATGCTAGACTTATTTTCTTCCATCCAGCTATGCTTTGATTGTGATCTCTCTAGACTCCTTCAGGCCAGAGCAAATTCAGGATCCAGTTTCCTGTTTTTAGCTCACCGAAACAGCATCCTGCTTGGTTTTGCATTTGGAAATGTTGTTCTGTACACCTTCATGGTCTTCTGTACAGTTTCTGCTCGCAGTAGTGCCTCTTTTTTCTGACTTCTGAATATATTTTTTCTGCTGTGTTTTGATTGCTTGTTTTGTCATTTGTGCTAAGAAGCAATTAAAGAGGCGTATCCACTAAAGTGTCACAGTGAACATTTCTAGGCTTGGTCAACATCAAACAATTGCTTTTGTCGTGTGTTTCTCTCAGACAGTGAGGATTTGCGGAGCTGTCTGAAATCTCTTTCTGCTTTTATTGGTTTTAGGTGTTAAATCATAAATAATGACCAAAAATATACACACCTTTAATGTTTGAGTTTCCTTTAACACTTAGGTGTATATTAGCATTAATCTTTGCTTTTTTTAGTTAAATAAAATGAGCATTCTATCATTCATTTTCTTTGTTGCGTTTATTTTTATTTTTTTTTTGTGATTTGGTCAGCATGAAGAGCTTTTTTTTCTCAATTATTTACCATCAGCTCTATGATTCACCTGTTTTCATCAGCTTATTGCTGTTGTTGAACCTCTTTTAGCTATAATTACTCAAAGTATTTGTTGTAAAGGTAAACTTGTTCCATGGTATAATACAATAAAATCATAGTTAATAAGGTGAACTTGTTGGATTCCAAATGATACCCCTTTTATAGAGATATATACACCTCACATATATACATATATACACCTCAAAATAAATGCAACAATCTGCCTCATTGCACCTGTACCCCCTGTTTTTTTGATTGCAGATATATGTACAACTTTAGCTGAAAAAAATGGGGGGAAATCTGCATATGAATTTGGGAAGTTCTAATCATCTGGTTGGTTAGTAATGAGCTCCAGAATCTCATAACTTTTTAAAAACATAACCGAGCGGTTAAGAGGTGCTTGATTATAGTAATCCTGTAGTTAAGTCAAACATCAAGGGATTTCTGTCTACTATAATTATTAGCAAGTTCCAGGAAGCAGAGACCAAAGCTCATATCCTGGATCTGTGGACAAACTCTTTCCTGTCCGTTTGCATATCATTTTTTTTTCTAGGAGCTCAAACTATGTTTAGCAAAAAGAGTAATGTTTTCATTTTAGCAGAGATCAGTGCAGGAACTGGTGCTGGATGTTTTATCTCAACTGCACAAATATATTAAACCCTAAAATGTCAGATAATGTGAAATGTGTCATTAGCCAGTAGCACACAGTGATACAGGCCTGACCTGGAAAGCAAAGATGAGATGAAGATAAGCGGCTGAGCATTTTCAGGATCCTGGATTCCTCACCGGGGATGAGTGTGATGTAAGAGGGAAAGGAGCCAGTTTGATTCAATGGCTCAACTGTGTGCTCCATGGCGTGATTTGGGCCCCAGTTTGGGATCCCATTGTTAGACTGGATGGGTTCTAATGTGGTTAAGTAATCAAGTGGATTGCTGCTTCATGAATTGCAGTGAGCACAGAGTTTAAAGTTTTGCACTGAATGAATTTTCCCACAAAACTTTCTTAGTCAAATTAGAGGAAATGTGTACTTTGTAAAGCTTTTCTGGAAATATTTGGTAAAAAAAAATGTTTATAACAGTTCTTGGTATTGTTTTAAAAACCTGCTTCTTTATCCTTCTTTCAACATGTATACTGTGTTGTGCATAAACCTTGAGTCATCAGTCTTAACTACCTTTTCCTTTATTGGAGACACAGATTTGTGTGCTCATTCTTGTTCTTTGCTTTTTTAAGAATTTTCTAAAGACTTAAGAAAGAGAACAAGTTTTCTTTGTTGTTGTTGTTGCTGCTGAGGCCCTTAACCCTGACATTTGAGGCATTCAGCCAGAAAAAGGCTCTGAAATGTTATTTGATCGTTTTGAAACATTAATGACAGATTTCCTTCATATTCCTCCCGAAAAACGTTATAAAAGATAGAAAAGACAAAGCTGTTTGACAAGTAACCCTCAAAAGAAAGATACAATTTATGTAAATGTCACTATTGACTCAGCTTTTTACCCTTCATAATAAATGGTGCAAACCTTAAGGGAGATCATTCCCTGCTTGCTGGTGGGGCCGGTGCGGGCCTAATTAGGGACCTCCCATTTAAAAAGTAGCATTTTTTTGTTAGCAAGTAAGGTGTTCAGCAAGACTGAAACAGCAATCTATTTGTCTACATATTTTAACATTTACAAATCCAGCATTCTCTCTTAAAGACAGAATAAAAACACAATAGGATGAAACAGGAATTTTTTTTAGCACTCCTCTAAGCCTTCCTGTTATCTACTTAAAGTCCTGCTCTCCCACACTATTTTCAAACCGGACTGAATCACAGACGTTTCTCAACATGAATTTCTCTTTATGTAGATCCAAATTAATTTTACAACTATCTTTAATATTTTGTCATTTTTGAACCCTTCAATCAAAATTTTTTTTCTGAAGTTTCCTTAAAAAATGTAAAACTAAAAGATGCCATGTGGTAAAACCCCGGGTTTGGCTGCGCAATTTCTGGAAATATTGTTTTGTATCTTATCGCACTGCGTTATATTATCTATTGCTATTTGAAATTGCATCACGTTGTTTAATATTATATAAGAAAGCATTGATATGCAAATTTGAACTGACGTAGTTTATAATCGTTTGTTGATATCCGCAACGGTTTTTTTTACCGACATGTTTAAAAATGACCAACATCGGCCTGATCTGATGTTACTGCCAATATATTGTGCATCCCAGGTATTACAGTATATATGGCATTGTATTGTGTGCGTTTAAAGGAAAAGTCCGGTCATATTCAGAATTCAAACTTCTGAAAGTACTATAAATATGAAATTATTACATACTTTTAAATAAATGATAGGTTTTTTAAATTAAGAGTAGTGTCATCTGAATGTGCTTCACTGGAGGCATCCATGTTTGTCAAAAAACACTACTGCCACCTACTGGTTTGTGACGTCACGGTGCGGTATCGGCTGTTGATCAAGTCCCAGTGCTGTATCTGGTGTTTGTCACAACACGCTATTATCCAAGTCATCTTGAAAACATTCTTCTTCCAAATGTTGGCTACATATTACGTGTTTTTTCTCTGGCCAGAAGTTTGATAGCAAATCCTCCCTCTTCAAGTTGGTAATCCAACGACCAACCCGTCCGTGGAGGATCAGGAATCGGAAAGGTGAAATAACTCCGATTTTTTTCACTTTAATGTGATGTATTCCAGCATCCAGCTGCCATGCACATGGGCATTATCAGTTCAACTATAGCTCTGGTGAATTTCAATGGTGAAGTCATCTGGAAATCTTCAATAATTGTTGTTGATTGCAGATGTGTTTAGTAGTTCCCATCTATTTTGCTTGTAAAGCGGAAAGAATGGCGCTAGGCTTACTGCACCGTGACGTCACTGCTGGAAGATGGCAAGAGGAGGGGTTACTATATTTGAGCAAAAATGGCCTTTCCCGGACTCAGTGATCGCAACAAAAATTATTATTTTAATTTTTTTACTGATTAACGTGGGTGTCATTAGCCGATCCGTTCTGGAAGCACAATCTTTACCACCCACTCTATTGCACATGTACAAGCAGATATTAGTCCAGGTCGCCAAATATAATGTAATCGTAAAATTTAAAGTACTGATTTCTATTCTTAAGTCACTAAAGAATGCTAATACAAATCTGAAAAAAAATGTATAGTATATAAATGTGTATATAAATAAATATATATAATGTATATAAATGTGTAGTTTTCTGTAACAAGTCGATGCTTTTTACATTTTCTCCGTCTGACGTCATCATCGGACATGCTCAGAGTAGTCCAGCAGAATGTGATTAAACCATGTATATTTTTTCTTTTTAGTTATTCCTTTCTTTAGATTACCATATACCATAAGTTTAACACGAAAGGAAAAAGAAATTACACAAAAAGACTACATTTATATTTAAATCCAAAGCCAAAAAAAGTTAGCTCCTGGAAGTAGCATAGGATCCCATTTCCGGTGCAGATCGGGAACATACGAATGATAAAACAGAAAGGATTTTAATAAATTTATTTTCTCAAGAAATACATTATTAACATTTAACACATTATAGTTTAGTACGCTTAATTTTTTTAAGTAGGGAAAAATGTAATTTAGATGTTTTTTTTTACAAATTAGAACTGAGGGCGACCCGGATGTACATCCGGTCGCACACGTGCAAATGAGCTGATGGTACTGATCGTGCTACCGGTGCGGATCAGGTAATGACGGGGAATACCCAGGTCAGTTGTCCTGGGCTCAGGGTAGAGGGGAGGGGAGTCCTGGGCCAGAACAAACCAGACCCAAACTAAGAAATCTGACTTTTGCCAAATCTGGTCGGGAGGAATGCACAAACATTTCCTATAGACAAAAGGAACATTGCGTCCTTTTTCTTATTTTTCAAAATAAGAAATATAGGGTATTCCAACTAAATCCGGCACAGCCATTTTTTTTTCACTTCAGCCTTCCGCTTCTGCTGATGTCATACACGTCACTGCATTTCATTGTTTCAAAACATTTCTGTATCTGAGGCTAATGCATCTATTGGCTTCTGGCAAGATGAATTTTCGTGAGTTTATAAATTCTCAAATCTTGCAACAATCATTTCGCTCAAAGGTAACTTGGGCGGCTCTGGATAGGAAAACATCTCCAAAGGAGGGATGCATATGTAAATATGATGTAGTACTGTAGTGTGTTGCACATTCTGTCATCATTATTGAATATTGCACATCTTTTTAAAGATGGTATTTTTAATCATTCTCAATCCGGATTTTTATTAATCGCAGTAACAGTAAAACTGATTTACAGCCAAACCTCTAAAAACCTGCTACAAGCTTTATGCTAGATATTTTCATGAAAGGAAGTGTTGATCAATTAAATCAGCTTCCTGTTTGAGGGCATGTTTGCAGGCTGTGGTAGCTTACGTTCAGAGTGCCCTGACAATAGCAACTCCTTTCTTTACTGTAAATAAAGATGGCTTCCCCTTTCTTTTTCATTATTGTCTTAGTCACCCTCCAAAAGAGGCTTAAAAAAATCAACAGGAGCAGCTTTTTCTTCTTTGAAGTGTTGGTTGTTCTTCTTTAAAATATTGTTTCCATTACTGTCATTTCCTTTTTTTGTTGTCATGTATATAAACAGACAGGAAGTATGCTGAAGTGACCCGCACAACTCGTGTTTTTCTGCCTACTAAAACCCTTTTTCTTCTTCCTGCCTACTTTCTTAGCGTGTCTGTTAGTTTTTTTTTTTTTTTTTTCCTGGGCCCGGGCAGACAGTTACCCTCTCCCCTCCTCTCCTCTGCACAGGAATTCATGAACACACAAACAGAGACATACACCCACACCAGTGAACCTTTGCACAGTCCCTTCCTGCTGCTTATTGTAACAGACCTCACAGTTCTCTTTTCTGTCTGAGCTGCAACTGTCACAGCTGCTGCGAGAGAAGGATGCATGAGGAGGGTGTTTAGGAGTCTTCTTTACCAGATCGCAAGTTGACTGAAGGCGGCTGAATAGCTAACTGGCTGGTTTTGACTCTTTGCATATGTTTGGATAGATGGATCGTGTAGCTAGACAGAAATAAACATGGTGGAAATGTACTCAAGGGTTGGGACAAGGTATCAGACGCGGCGGAGAATGACTCTGCCAGTAGCTGCCCAGGTAAGAGATAACATCAATCCTATTTATTCGCATGTAATAAAAGCTTAACTTTCTTTTATTGCTACTGCTTACATGTTCAAACACTTTGATAACTCTTCTGCTTCCTGTTCCATTGAACTGTGCCTCCTCTGCACTTGTCTTTTCCTGTCCAGGATGAAGTGGTGTAAATATACACATAACAATGCTCTTATCTTTCTTATCTTTTATCTGTCTTTAATCTTTAGCAACTTTGCTTATCTGGATCTAAGAGACACTTTCTAAAAAATTTATTGCAACAGTTTCTGGTCTCTTGCTCGGTTTGGGGTCGGAGTGTGGAGCGTTTGTGTCAACCTGCATTTCATGTGGATTGGTGGTTCGAACTGCTCTTTGAACCCAGAAATAAAAGTGTCAAATCAGAAACTCGCAGTAGATTTTGGATTCAGCTAAACACAAGAGTGTAGTAAAAGAAGACTTGTCTTTTCTTTGATCAGGCTGAAAAAATGGAGTCAACAGAATCTATTATTAGCATGGAGAGTATCTGTCTATATGTACAAACCTGCAAAAGTATTATTCATAATTAAAAGCAGCCGAGAGCGAATTAAGTATATTTTTTGGAGCTTTTTTTAAATGAAATGGGTCTCCAGATCAGATCTGATAAAGCCTCTATCATCATAGTTGCTGCAAACCGAGGAATGCTGTTTTACCGCACACTTTTCTTTCATTTTGTCACATTAGCACCACAGAGATGTAATACACCTACTCAAAGAAATTAAAATAGGAAGTATTTATATTCCTGAAAAGTGTGATCTGCAATTTTTTAGCCACTTTTGCTCTTTTAACATATAAGTAACAGGAAATAAACTAAATAAATAACTGGGAGAAAAAGGTAATCTGTTTATGATTTAATCTCAAGAGTTAAGAACAGCGTAATGAGAGAAAACAGACGTACTTGCTGGGCACTGATCCGTCCATCATCTGAAAGAGGCCTAAACGGACAGTCCGCCCCCGGACAGAATTACTTCAAAAGCAAAAACTTTAGAGACATATAAAACTCTAGAAAAAACTTAAACATCCACAACTTATTAAAAAACTGATTAAATTTCACAAATGATGTAGGAAGTCCAGCTTGCAGTTGGTCACAAGGGAAAACGGTTTGTGGAAGAAGGTGCTCTAGTTACAAGAAAACCAGAACTGAACTTTTTGGCCCACATCTAGATATCGGCTGTAGAGAAATTCAGGGCAGTTCCAGAATGCAAACCTCTTCAGTCAGCAAGATTTTGTGTGTAAAACATTTTAAAAACCTTGTTTCTTTCCACTTCACATGAACTATTTTGTGTTGGTTCTCACATCCAGTCCTAACAAAATCATATTCTTAAAGGAAATATTCAGAATGTAAACAAGAGTTAATGGGTATAAATAGTTTTATTTTATTAAAGATGGAAGATTTAAAGTTTAAGCTTGAAAAAATAAACATTAGTTTCTGACTCCAGAGTGGTGCGATGATGCAAACCGGTAACCAGAAGTATCGGCTGCATTTAAAGGTTCACTCTTGCAGTTCAGTGATCTGTTTTGAAAGTTTTCCAGTTTTTTAGGGATCAATGAAGCGACCCTTTAATCTCCGCTTTGCATTGTTTGAAATCAATCTGTTTAGAGGTCAGTTGTCTGACTGTCCATATTGACCGGTTTCAGATTAAGTTTTGATCAATGATCGAGGCAAAGTCTGTAATGTGATAAGAGCAAAAGCACTGAATTAAAGCAAACGCTGTGTAAGAGCAGAAGATTTTTTTTTGTGGTAATTGCTAATATATATTTCTACATCCTGCTTATATCACGAAAGACCGATCTTGACTTCAAAAATATCTTTGAGGATTTTGAGGAATAAAGTCTTTGAAGGCAGAACCTTTAGCATTACACCGTGGCTCAAATAGGAGCTGCATTAGAAATCAAAGGGATTTCCTTTATTCAGTCTGTATTCAGTACACTAGCATCAAGAGCATTTTAAATTTGGAGGGGGGATGCATTGGTTAGGGGAGGAGTGGCTAAAGCTGCATGTGGCTTTTCTCTGTACCCTGCAGATGGTTCTTTTAATTGCCCTTAGCAGAGCTTTTTATTTTAAAAGGTATTTTTTAATCTTAAGACACGTCAGGGGTTCTGTCATCTCTACAGTTATTTCCACCAATCAACAGAATAGTTAACCCTTTAACCTTCAATCCTGGGGTATTGCTTCTTCCCAGTCTTTCCTGTATGGCAATAGTAGAATATTTAAAAGGAATCAGATGAAGAAAATGTCTTTACTCCCATTCCCCATTCAGTCCATAATAACCATGTAGTTGCTTTGATTACATCCTGGAGAACCACTTACATTAATAACATTTCATACATCAAATATCCAAATCATTTTTATCACATAACACCAGATTTAATTCCTACAATACCATAGCATCCTACTATGTCCATTTTTTATTAATTTTGTATACATTTGTATAATAGTTTATAGGGATGCACAATATAATCAGCCCCCTATCGGTATCAGCCTTAAAACTGAATATCGGACATCGGCCACCCCACCGATAATTAACCCGATATTTGATCAGCTTCTGAATTTCTAAAGTCTTAAAAAAAAAATACTACTTTTTCTTACTCAAAAACTTCTTTTTTACAGACTTAAAAACTTCTATAGACGAAGGGAAAAAATATTGATACATTAAAATATCCCAATATCTTCATATGCTGATATATTGCCATTTAAAAACACCATATCAATCTCTTTTACTAATGAAATATTGCTATATGTCATCGTTATGCTACGAAATCACCCGAAAATTCACAAAATTTTGCCATATTTTTATATGTTGATATATTGACGCGGTATCGATCTATTTTACTAACAAAATCTCACAAGAATTTGCAAAATATTACGAGAGTTTGTAACAGAACGATGAAATTTCACGAGATTTCGAAAGTAAAATAGATCGATGCCGCGTTTTTAAAAAACAATTTGATATCATATAACATCAGTATCGGTTATCGGCTACATGAGTTATAAAATATCGGCATATCGGATATTGGCCAAAATCCCAATATATCCCTAATAGTTTAGTTAACGCCAGTACATAAAACCGGTAACCACGTTTAAACATTTCAAATTTATGGAAAAAATATATAAAAAAAGGAAAAATTGTAAAACTAAAATTCTCACAACTTTACCAGTTTATTCCACTTTTAACCATCAAAGAACTAAATCTCCCAGTTGAGCTGATTGGATAAAATAAAAATGGACTCATCTGCAGGATGTCCCTCTGTTTTTTTTTTTTTTTTTTTTTCTTAAAGGTTTGGGAGTGCAATTTTAGCGGTTTAAACATTATCCTATCATCAAGTGTAACTTATTATTTTGGGAAGCATGAGAAACACTGAAAAGAGAAATCATATTTTAATCTTGTGGTGTCTGATCAGACAGCTTTCTAATCTATTGGGCAGACGTCCCCTTCACACATTCTATTGCAACGCCTCTGTTCCAAGAGCTAAATTTAGTTTCAAAGGCAGCCATGTCTTTTACTATGTGGGGTATGCCTTTGTCTATTCTAGAGCATTAAGAGAGAGGCTATCTGAAAAATGTTGAATGAACGGTAGGATCTAAGCTGCATGTGCTGCATGCAGACAGCCATAACAGTCTCTTACTTGTGAGTTTTTATACGCTGCAGATTGAACTTACAGAATGTTGAACATTAACAGGAGAAGGCAGAGATCTGGTTGTTGATTTCAGTTTGATCTTCGTTCAGAACCAGCCCAATAGATTTAAATGCAGACTCAAAAGAGTTGGACAGGAGCTGTGTGAGGGATTTGCACAAACCAGCCAGGAAACCACTGAAAATTAAAAAAATTATAAATTCGACACAAAAAAGAGGTCAACAAAACACACTTCAATTCAGGTACAAACATAAAGAACTTAAGCACTAACTGACCTATCAAACAAGACATGAGGGAAACTGTTATAGTGGCTGATTAGACCACTGTTGACACACAAGGGGGATAAACTAACAAACAAATAAACTTAATTAAACAGGTAAATACTGGCCAGACACTAAGTACTTTTTAAATTGAACAAATTAACAAAACTATCCAAAACAAAGAATATCTAAACGAAAGATTAACAAATTTCCCTCCCCAATACAACAAATGGTGTGACTTGCTGATTAGCCTGGAACGACCAATTGAGAAGAAAGCTGGAGCTCATTGCAGCCCTCCAGCAGCAGATCCAAAGGAAACTGGCAACTCAAAGAAAAATTAACCAATTGCATTTTAACCAAAAATAACAAACTGTGTGTTTCACTGCAAATAGCTAACTTAAAGTCAGGCTATTGAAAAAATATTTGAAACATGCAACTCATTTTGAAAATGAAAAATATTAAGTTAGCACACAGCTTTAGAGTGTGACAGCAGGCTGTCGCAAGATGATAACCTAATATAATATATTAAAGGATGTTTGTAGTGCCGTTGACATCAGCTCTGACAAAAAATACAGAAATATTCCAACTGGTGACCTATTACCTTGTTTATAAATCAATTAATTGATTGTCAGTTGCTCTTTGGTCTTCTCTTTTTCTTTGCAGAATTTAGAATAGTTTTCAGACCCTGACTTAAAGTAAAAAGATCTGTCCTTTATTATCATTTTAAAGATTTTGTTTAGAAAAATGAGGCTGATCAGTCGCGCAGTGGGTAGCACTGCTACCTTGCAGCAAGAAGGCTCTGGTTTCGATTCCTCGCCCGGGGTCTTTCTGCATGGAGTTTGCATGTTCTCCCTGAGCATGTGAGGGTTCTCTCCGGGTACTCCGGCTTCCTCCCACAGTCCAAAAACATGGCTGTTAGGTTAATTGGCTTCCCTAAATTCTCCTTGTCTCTGTGTTGCCCTGTGATTGACCGACGACCTGTCCAGGGTGTACCCCGCCTCTCGCCCATTGACAGCTGGAGATAGGCACCAGCATCCCTCGTGACCTCACCCGGGACAAGCGTGTCAGATAATAGATGGATGGATGGATGGATGACCCATTGGCATCATTATGTATTTTCTCAAAACGAAAAGGATATAAAGCAGAAAACAAGAACACAAACTGTGGCCCCAGTGGCCTAATGGATAAGGCACTGGCCTCCTAAGCCAGGGATTGTGGGTTCGAGTCCCATCTGGGGTGGTACAGTTTTATGGGGAGGGGTGATCTAGAGGTGCAGACATAGACCTTGCTGTTTGAGGTTCTGTATTCGAGCCCACAGTGCTCTCCAGGTGCCCGCCGGGCGCCGCACAATGGCAGCCCCTACCCCTAAGTTTAAATGCAAAGGTAATTTCTCTAATTACCTCTTGGTAAAAAAAAAAATTCTGCTATTTTTTTTTATATTATTATCTGGATGGAAACTTGTTGCTGTCTCTTATGTCAGCCAATATTATTAAAATTGTATTTTGTAGAACACTGCAAAAACCTCGCGACCCCACTTGGGAGTAAGCGCATTAGAAAATGGATGGATGGTTTAAAAAATGAGAATTAAAGAAAATGTTTTTGGTTTGCTTTCTATAGATTCATTATGTTATAATTTGCTATAAAGAAAATATAGTTTACTTAACTAGATTCAAACCTAAAGCTGAACTTGAACATGAAAAAAGTAGATAAAACAGAAGATAATGATGTGGTACTAACATTGTTAAATGCTAAGGCATTCCTCCCTTCTGATTTACTGATAAAGAAGCACATGTATGCCAAGCTCGTCCCCTAGCTTGAAATTTTTTTTTACTTTTTTAGAAATACCTCCATAAATATCTGTGTTGCAGAAAATGCAATGGTCACCATGTCATTTCTGCATAGACTTTACGTCAGTCTGAATTTATTAACTAGGAAGTCAATGCGGTAAACAAACTTTGCATCATCAGAGCAAGTTATTTAGGCCAATATAGTCATAATCTAGAGTAGATGTAATTGTTCTAAGCAGAGGGATTGACTATTATACTTTTAAGATGCTCCGCTGGACTGGATTGGCTTTGAATTTAAAAACAAAAACTATATATTTCAAAGCAGTTCCCATGTGACACGTATGTCTTATAGAGCAGATCTTAACAAGTCATTTCTCTTTGTGTTAACATTTGGTGCATTTCTCTTTTTAGAATAGCACATTTATTCTAGTGGTCAGCAGATACCACAGAAACACATGCACAGGTTTGGGTAAATATAGCAGTTGGCTTGCTCTGTCATAGTTAAAGTTTAGTCTAGAAAGACCGTCGCTTTTATTCGTAATGTGTTCATGATGGCGACTGAAAGGCTACGCCGGACAATAATTGCCAGGAGTTTTACTCAAAGAATTAAGCGCCTCACAGGAGCAAAGGTGAGATAAAAAAATCAGCTTGAAGAGAAAAAAAAATCTTTTAAAAAAGAGGTATTTTGAGGGGAGTTAACACACTTATGTGTCAGTATAATCAGTTTCAGCAGCACACAAACACTCCTTCATCAGATTGTGTCACTCGTATTGACCTTCTTTAAACAAATTCATTGTGATGATCTGGCTCTGCTTTACATGCTGTCCTCCTCCCATGTGGAGCTCTGTTCCTTTACGCGTTACCCTTGTCATGTGAAAACTGAGCATGTAGTCTGTATGGAAGGAAAACACGATGAGCTTCTGGTGAAAGGTTGCTGTATTAAAGTGGGACACTGAAGTTAATGCATGACAGTTATAGAGAAGTTTAAACCCGTTTCAGTCCACTGCAACTGCTCTGTCTTTTTCACTCGTTAGTATTTATATTGTTGTTAAACTTTCGATCTAGTACGTAAATAAACACAAAAATAGATTATGCAGTTCACACACTTTTTTAAATGTATGCTTTTTGTAGACATTGGGTTTTATTGGTTCTACATTAGAACTGAGGTCTGGGTACAAGGCAAAATAAAAACAACAAGGCTTAGTTATTGATTATGGGTATGAAAGGAACGCCCAAGAAGACTGTTGGGTTTTTTTTCAGCGCTAGACTTCCTGTGTTTCAGTTCGCTGCAGAAGACCCATATATGATGAACTACAGCTCAGCTTAATGCTGGGGTGTGGTTCATCCAACAACAGTTGGTCCTTTTAAAAGGTTGTTATACTTTACCTGGTACTTAAATGGTTCTCAGGCTTTGTTTGACGGCTATCTAAAGGATAGCTTAGCAAGATTTCAGGATACCCATGGATTCTTGAAGGATATCTTTCCAGATAACCAATAGGTACTAATAGGGGTACAGAGGGGATGTTTACAGGCAGGGGGGGATTTATCATAAGGCAATACTAGGCAGTTGCCTACTCTGTTTACATGTATGGTTAATACAACCATTCCTTATTTGTGCACATTAAGTATGTTTTTGATAAAAACCCTTTCGCTAAAATGCCATCAAAAAGCTTATAATATTAAGTGTGTCTCAGCCCCCCCCCCTTTCGGTGTCCACCATATTGGATCAGTCCATTTGCTGCACATGTTCAGAAAGGTCCAAACAGACAGCAGCAAACCATTTGAAAACAAATGATGCAAAGAGCAGTGTTGCCGTGCTAATTTAGCTCTTTAGTCGCTATATTTAGCGATTTCTCAGGCCCCTCTTGCACTTTTATTTCAAAAAAGCGCCTAGGGTCAAATCTAACAACTTTTTTCTGTTACTACAGACTTTGGCGAGAACATCTAAAAGCAGCGAACTTTGCTCTCCAGAGCGAGTAGATTGGTAACCCCGCCTCCTGCTCTCCTCTATCTTGTCTGCTGTCATGATTTGTGCAGCTATTATTTCATCCAAATGAAAAATGGAGAACAGATAAGCAGATCGTGGTTTGTCTAAAGTGAAAAGAAGGACTGTTGTATTTACTTTTGCCATCGCCTTTTTGGAAACACAGGAAGGAGCAATCAGCTAAGTGAGCTTAGTGCTTGGAAAAAATCTTTCAAGAAAAGTCAGCTGAGTACAAACAGAGAGGAAAACTACAAGAAAAAGGACAAGAAGAGAGGGACAAAACCTAGAACAAATAATGTATGTCTGTGTAATGGGTCTGTTTTATGTGTTGTCTTCTCAATTCAGAGGGCTCCCTGGCTGTCTTTGCCTAGGGCCCCAAATTTTCTAAATCCACTCCTGCTTACAGGATCCTACACGGTATACCTACAGGGGGAAAGTTTGAGGAATGGATTCCTAAGGTACTTATTGGGTACCTTTTAGTATTCCTGTTTAATACCTACAGGGAACCATTGGCTTGTTAAGGAAAATTTCAATTCAATTTAATTCAGTTTATTTATATAGCGCCAAATTCACAACACATGTCATCTCAAGGCACTTTACAGTTCAACCAGATCATACAGTCAAATGGATACAAAGTTTTCTATCTAAGGAAAACCAGTTGATTGCGTCGACTCATTGACTCAAATACAATCCCTCACACTAAGCATGCTTGTAGCGACAGTGGAGAGGAAAAACTCCCTTTTAACAGGAAGAAACCTCCAGCAGAACCAGGCTCAGTGTGAGCGGCCATCTGCCGAGGCCGACTGGGGTTCAAGGAGACAGAAGCAGAGACACAAAAGAAGCTGCATGACACAAAAGAAGCTGCATGACACATGCAGGACATAAACCTACAGATAGGATTCTACTGTGCATTTATTTTCACCAGTTTCATAGAATCATATTAATTCAGCTGGGCGTAAATCACAATATATTAATGGCAGTAATGTCTTCTACCATCAAATATCTGCCTGTAAAGCATTTGGTAACCATGGTGACTCAGATGAGCTAGTACAGGGGTCTGCAACCTGTGGATCTGGAGCCATAAGCAGCCCTTTGTAATCTCTGTAATGGCTCTTAATTGTGGCCTAAAATGATAGAGAGGCAACTATTGTGGTATGATAACAAATGCCAGTCTTTGAAGCTTTTGGAAGTTTTTTTTTTAAGAATATTTAATTGAATTTTCTCAACAAAATTACATTAAAATGGCCAGAAATATGTTTTTAGATCTACTTTTCTTATCATTATCTTAGAAATTACGTGGGTTTTTGTTTAGATTTTTTTTCATCATATAATACCCTATGGAAAAATACATGCTTGATATTCATGAAATGTTTTACTTTTTCAAAAGCTAAACATTCAGATGTTGGATCTTTCAAATGGCAACAGAGTTCCTATATAAGATATATAACAAAAGATAATAAGCTGTGTTTTATTAAAAGGGTTTCTAATATTTGCGGCTCTAAACGACTTTTACTCAGCTGAACTCTCGACAAATGGACTAATCTAAAGGTTGCAGAACTCTGAGTTAGTAGATCAACATTGCTGACCTTCTCTTGTTGCCTGGGCAGTGGAGGATGTGTCAATTTCACTGTTTACATTCGGAATATCTGTCATATTGTGAGAGCCATGGGTTTTCATAGGTTCTTAGTCAAAGGATTGGGGAAAATATCTACATTTTTGGTGCCACTAAAACTTTATTCCAGCTGTATCACTTCATTTAGCGTGTAAGAACTCCCCCAGATTATGACCTTATTGGCACTGAACAGGTAGCTGGTAGGTATGCTATAGCGTACCTGTCTTTTACAGTCGAAGCGCTACTAAATGTCTTCTGATGTCGACATTTTTCCTTGTTTTTTTAAATATTCTTTTTCCTTTTCTACAGGTGGAGGATAAAAATCTCCGGACAGCAGTGTACGTCAACGTAGCACAGCTTCGCCAAAGCATCTCCGAATCTCCCCCATCGGATCCCTCCCCCTGCTCGCCTTCCTCCCTAACACAGGAGGGATGGGAGGTTCATGTTGACGAAGAAAGTGGACAGAAATATTACTTCCACCCCGACACGGGGCGCACCACCTGGGACAAACCCTTTTTAGACTCCCCCACGGACCCTGAGCGGCTCCCTCCAGAGGTACCTTGCTCTCCGTCCCCCCCTCCATCTGACTGGGGCTCAGACTGGGAGCAGCTGGTGGATGAAACCACTGGTCGGCCTTACTTCTATAACCACATGTCCGGGGAGACGTCCTGGGACCCTCCTGAGCAGCAGAGCCCTTACCCCCCTCCAATGGAGCCTATGAGCATGCACAGGTTTCCCGATGACGGACCGGTAAGGACAGACAGCCTGGCTGCTCTACTTAGGCTTCCTCTGTCTCCTGTTTTAGCCTCACCCAGCGGCAACCTAAATACAGTCTGCTCTTAATGGAATGAAATGTCCTGCACCTACATTACAGACATGACTTAATTCATTATATCTGCACAGAATAGGCTCACCAGTCGTCCCAGATGACTTCTCTAAAAGAACATTTGACCTCATTTTGTTCTTAAAACAAAACTAGTAAAATAATTATTTGAACAGATTTCAAGGACAATGACTCAATATAAGAAAATTTGACCACAGTAGTACACATCTTTATGAAGATCCTCTCTTGGTCTTTTTATAGCTACATCCAAAGCAGCAATGATCCCATTTTTGCCCTTGAATGACTTCATGTGAGCGATAAAAAGAGGAAGAATGGGCTGAGTTAGAATGGCACATTAAGGTCATGGAAGCTATTGCAACTTGTTTTTATGAGAGTTTAGCTTTGAGATCATTGGAGTGAGTCAGTGAACTCATCATTCAGTGACTGCAATGAGTTGGAAAAGATTAAACAAACAGTTTGTGTAATACGCTGAGAAGTGGGAGTGAATTAATGGAATAACTTACGCATGCTTGTTGAAATTTCTGTCGAGATGTCAAAAGATCACACATTGTTATTCAAGACTTTATCACATGGCTTTCACTCTCTTAAACTAAGGGAAGGGTAAACAAACAAACTTTATTTTTGAAATCATAGTTTACTATGTTTTTGGTCATCTTCAGTTAAGAGTATGATGTAAAAATGTTTCATCGCATTGAAATTTGGCCACTGTGGAAGTGATTGGAGATGTCTGCTTCTATTTTTTTATTGATAAAACTGAATCCGGGAAACCCACTGGAGGGAGGGATTGCTGGAAAGGACAGACAGACGGATGGAATAATAGATAATTCAATCTGAAAAACTCAAACGAAGAGAAAAGACAATTAGAAGAAATTTATTGATACAATTACTTGGTCTTTGGTGCTCAGACCTCGGCAGGAAACATAGCACTGAATTTTGATAGATATGCATGAACAGGAGTAAAGAACAGGGCTGTTTCCCCTAGAACTGAAACTGGTGGTGGAGTGGAGATAGATGAAGTTGGTCAGTCTGTAGACTGCTGGTTAGCAAGACGGTACCCTGAGCTTTATGGGGAGATCCAGTGGACTGAGTGAGCTGATACTATAGATCAGGGAACTGGAAGATGGAAGTCCAGTTTGGATAACACTGGTTGAGAGAACCTGTCCATGATGAGCAAGCATGAGGCGATAGTGGAGAGGAAAAACTCCCCATTGGGAAGAAACCTCTGGCAGAACCAGGTTCAACATGGCGGTCTTCTGCCGGACCGGTTGAAATGAGACGCGGAATGCAGTAAGAGTGAGGGAGGAATGACTGTCTGATGAAGCTTTGGCTACGATGGTGGAGGAGGGGCTGGAGGCGGGTTGAAACAGGATCATCTGAATGAAGACAGCAGCACCTCTGCAGGAGCAGAAAAGTTGCCGGAGGCCTTTTAAGATTAACTTTCGATGCCTTTTGATTGGTTTTCATGGAGGTGTGGTTCCAAGCTGATTGGCTGCGTTGTAGGTGGATGTAGTCGAGAAATCAGTTTCTTCAGTTGAACTTCCGCCTATAGGTAGGCTCCATATTAAAACAGTATGACTGCTAAAAAATAGTCTGTGTTGTTTAGGAAATTATTAATTCAATTAGAGCGATATAAGCATATAAAAAGATGTAAGTCCCTTTGAAGTTATTTTGATATTAATACAATGTATTTTTTTGTTATCTTTTTTTATTAGAAAAATTCAATTTAAAAGAATAGGTGCAACTATATACAGTGAACAAAAAGGATAATCAAACATTGTTATTTGTTTACAGAAAAACCAAAGAAAAACCACTAAAAGAAACTCATTACAAACCCATATCAACAAAAATACTTTCCCTTTTAATTATCTACAGTGAAAAAATTCATGTTTATGCAAAAAATAAATCAAATTGTCCAGTCCTGAAAATATTTGCATTTACTGAGCAGTCCGAAAATGTCCAGTGTACTTGAATGCACCATGACAGAGCAGCTGTCCAGGGGGAGTCTTCCTAGCAACACCAGGGTGTTGCTATATCTCACATGCTGTGCAGCGTTTTTACTCAGCGAATGTTACAGGCAGCTGGATTTAGATGCCTGCTTGTTTTCTTCAACACTTCAGCCAAAACTTTTATCACAATATACTTCCTAATTTCGGTTGTTCCTTGTTACTGAATAAAAATACATCGCGATATATATATTGATCTTGAATTATTGTTCAAGTTTGAAATGTTTTCATGTGATTAATCCAGTAATGCTGTGTTGCTCACTGCTGTTAAAAAAATAGTTACACCTACGTACCCTTTTGGTTTGCTTTCCATTGTAGCTGCATGAGAAACAACAATTACTTTAATGACCATTTAGTTTTGGTGTCACTTTTCAAATTTGCTCTACAGAAAGATATTTGCACATCAATATTCTGCATGTCTTCACATCTAAACAACACTGTATTTGTTTGGTACTTGGATGCATCCAAAATATTAGGCTGAACTGGATATTTTCATGACAAATACGTGTATCATTACGCTCTGACCTATGAATATAGTGAAGTGAGTCCACCTGTGTTTAATTTTATCTCAGTATTAATAGTTTTAGTGTCTGCCTCAGAGGTTTCTTAGAGAACAAACTCTTTCCCAAGAGAAGAGTCACAGCAACTGATAAAAAAAAGGTTGTTTTTTTAAACCAATTAGTTGTTTTTTTGTTTTTCTTTTAAAGAGAAACTAAATAAAGGGAAAAACTTGAATTAAGGCAAACAGAATATAAACGGAAACCGAATGGCTGCACAAACAAAGCATATCTGATCTAAAAAAAGAAGTGACACAAAAATGTGTGTCAGAAAAATATGACACAATATCATAAAAAAAATGTAACTGCAAAAACAGCAGAGTAGTTTTAAATGTGAACATAAACCAAACACTGAGAGAGGAAATCCAATATGAATATTGAGTTAAGACCTAAATCTAAATGACAATCTGTGGTATACCAGCTGTCATAAAGATCAGTGACTGTAATAGTAGTAAAAGGTGAGGAGTTGCCTGTGTTGTTTTGGGGTAACTATATGTCACACTTTAGATTTTTTCTGAACTTTTATCAGATGAAAAAATAATCCATACCTTTTCCTACTTCTGCTTTATCCAGAGGTATCAATTTCAGGGTGTGAAAATTTTTAAAGGTACTATAGCCCATCGATCCCGTCCAAAATTATTAGTTAGAATCGGGTTTATCTGCCCAATTCAATTCAATTCAGTTTTCTATATATAGCGCAAATTCACAACACATGTCATCTCAAGGCACTTTACAATTCAACCAGATCATCCACTCAAGTTTTCTATCTAAGAAAAACCAGCTGATTGCATCGACTCATTGACTCGAAGGCGATCCCTTACACTAAGCATGCTTATAGTGACAGTGGAGAGGAAAAACTCCCTCTTAACAGGAAGAAAGATAGAAAGATATGATAATTGTCCTCTCTCTGGAACTATAAAGGGTTATTCTCATTACTTTCCTTTCATTTAAATGTTTTTGCGATGCGTTGCAGTTTTCAAACTAAATTTACTTAATGTGAATGTCATATCTGATAAAGCCCAACTTTTCCTGTGTTTAACTTTTACTGACATTTAAATGAAAATAAATGATACATTTTGAAAATAAATGCTAAGATGTGTTAACCCTTCAGCTCAAAGCTATATTATAAAGCTGTACCCACATGCAGTTTTTTTTTTTATTAATCTGTCATCCCCCTTATTTCCAGCCTCCTTTACCTGCGGAGGACTATCCCTCAGAAGATTACCCTGGTGCAGAAACAGCAGAGGCATACGAGGATCTCAACAATACCGGACCTCCCACCCTCCCCAAGGAGTACAGTCTCAGTCATGTGAGTCGGACCAATATTCCCCGGGCCAACCTGGATCGCAGTACCCCGCCTGGATGGAACCTGACTGTGGAACCCAATGGGACCTGGGTTTTCACCAGTGAAAACTCTCCAGATCAGGTATGCAGAGTCCACAAAGTCCTCATTATAGACTGAGGAGCATTTAAATGAGGTGTTGGTTAAGATCAATGAACTTTAACATTAAATTGAATTTTTCTTTCCACAATTGTAGCAGATTATTTTACAGATTTTTGTTCCTTCTCTAGTGTTTTTTGTTCTTCCATAAGCATGGCTAAAGATAGAGCTGGAAAGAAAATTTTGGGTGGTGCCACCCTCCCTTCTAAACATGTTCAGTACGGGTAATATGGTTCAGAAAAAGTCATGGCAAGACCCAGTTTTACTTCTGAAAAGGTGCGCTGTAGGGGAAGCTTCCCTCAAAGTCTATAAAAACAAAACAATGTAATTTAAAAATAAAGTCATAAATATCTATATATCATAATATATTTTTTATTTTAATCAGTACAAGATTTAAATTGTTTGTTTTTTATGTTTTGCATTGGCTCTAAGGTTAGAAATATATTATTAAACATCAGGGAATCAATAGAAACTGGTCCCTAGGGGTTAGTGTGAAACAAGCATCCATTAAAGCTTTAATGTTCTCCAGGGGTAGCAGATTTAATTTGACTTTTGGAACCCTTTTTTTTCTTTTTCATTTGTTCTAGCTGAAAGAGTAAACCTAAAATCAATAGTATGTACAATTTAGTTAATATTATTCCTATTAATTTCCCAACTTATTTTTCATTCCTTTAAATTGCTCCAGAAGAAATCCTCTTATCACTAAGTTTCTGTTATTTTCTCTTTTTTCATGTCCCCCATTAAAAATGTTTAAAGATTTATGCAGGCAGGAAAAAGGTGAACGCTTATTTGGGTATGGATTTCAGGAAAAAAGAAAATTTAGCAACAGTCAATATATAATAGAAGGTGTTTTTTGCAAAAGGAATCATAGTTTTATAAAGATGATCGAGTCAACAATACTTCCTGTAAAACTGCTACATCATCTACATTTCCTGCTGAAGAGGTGGGGATCATTTTGAGCCAATGAATCAAGATAAACCCCTTGAAATATTATTCAAACTTCTTTGCTCAGCTGTATTTTTAGATTAGTTAATAAACACAAAAGTACACCTCTGAAAATCATTTGGGAAGGTTTGAGAGTGAAGCTTAACGTGCCTCTGTGTTTTATAAAAGCCTGCAAATCACAATTATTACCTTCAGATTTAACTGTTAGAAATCAGTGCTAATTGTAGCTAAGCATAATGCAACCATTACGGTGAGTTAAGCAAAAAAAAAAAAAAAAGCTAAACTTTTCCAAGGGACTTTGTTTTGTTGAGGTGTAGAGTAGCTGGAAATTTGCAAGGAGAAAATTAAAATCCAATCTAAAACAGCTAACTTACCACATAGCAGGTTAGTTAACACAGTTAAAAGGAGTACTTAGAGGAATTCAGCATTGATATAGTTTCCTTCATACATTTAGGTCACAGAATGAGCTGTTTCAGTTAAATAAAATATATACGTATTCATTTTTTAAACTCTCTTTATGTGACTAAAAGTACTGGATGGGATGGGGCATAATGTTTGTACTTGTAACAATAAAAACGGTCTGTAAAAATACAAACATTATGGTAAGTTAAATGTCTGCTTCACGTCTGACCTGCATTGTTTCTCTGATGCTCACAGCTGCCATTATACTTTGTATCAGTGAGAAATATCTAGTGTTGTATTATTCTGGTACAAAAGAAAGAGATAAAACTTTTTTTTCTTTTAAACGGAGGAGAAACCTGACCTCTTCCTGTCCTTCTTGGATCCTGTATCATGTTACAGGATAATAGGAAAATATCTCATTGGTTAATATGAGTTTATTAGTCATAAATGCAATATTAATACCCATATTAACATTGGCCAATCTTGTGTAATCAGTGCATCACTAATCTATTTGGTTTTGACTTCTAACATAGGTTATATACCTTGTAAGATCACCAACTGTTTAAAAAATAAGTGAATCTTTTCTATTATCGCATTTTTTTGTTTAAAAATAGGTTACACTATACATTTATTAATTTGTGTAGTTGTAATATATACAGCAAAAATATTCCAGTTAAATATATTTCTGTTGTTTAACAGTGGATAAAGTCTGTAGATGATCAGGGGCAGACCTACTACTACCTGAGGGATGGCTCCAAGTCTGAGTGGAATCTACCTGAGGTGAAGATCCTGCACTACTTTAAAGACATGTTCTCCAAATTAAGTCAAGAATGAACATTCTCTGTCAGTTTTCATTGTTTATGGTGTTAATTTTACTTTTGGACCTGTAGGCCCCAGGAGCTCCAACACACTCCAATGTGCAGAATGGTGATGAGAACGAAAATGTCCACATCATCAAAAACTGGAGAGAATCGAGGGCACCTGCTCAATTCTCCACTAACCAGGAAGATGGGGTACATGCATGAGCACACTCACACCCTGACAGACTCAGCATGTGTGCAGGAACTGTGTAACACTTCCAGGGTGTGTCCAACACCTAAATATAAAGCTCTAGTTATGCAGTAGGCAAGTAGTGTGTGGGTAAGTCTGTGTTTATCCGCCAACATCGGAAAGGTTTAACCCCTATTTAGCAAGGCAAATCTACTTCATAGCTCTCTGATTTAGGGAGAGGCAACATTTGCACAAAACCTGTGGAGTTTCTGGCCACAAATACAGCCTTTTGCTTTTCCTTACTACAAAAAGCAGGATCTAAAGGTTGAACATTTTGTTGAAGGGCACAGCTGGGGATGACTTAAACTGAAAGTAATACATTTATTCAGGCGACTGATAATGAGGACACAAAATTTAAACACTAAATATTTTAAGGTACAAATAAGAACCTCTTAGAAAAGAGATCACTGAAGGATAACAACCTTGCATGTGTACCCAGATAAAAGAAAAGCCCAAATTTCCCTCTGGTTAATTGCTTTCTAAATTTGACCTGAAAAAATTATATATATATATATATATATATATATATATATATATATATATATATATATATATATATATATATATATATATATATGTCTCAGCATAAAAACTAAATTAAAATAAAAAAGCATAAATTAGGATTTTAATATAATGTTCAAAACCTGGTCCTTAAAGACACGAACAGCAGGCATTTAATGGCTGTTCTGCATGGCTAGGCTTTAATTAAATTAGCAGTTAGCTTGCTTAGCATTTAGCTTAGCACCTAGCTTCAATCTGGGGTATTTTTACTCCATGAAAATAATGAATCAGAAAGTTGTGATTAGCTTGAAGGTAAAATAGATCTTTGCGACTTTTTGCACTGAATTTCTTTTCTAATTTTGTCGGTTTTTCCAAATGATTCTTGGTTCAGAGCAGAATGCAGAAAATGGCCTTTGCTGTTATGTCCTCTGTTGTAGGGCTGGGAAATGCAAAAATAATAATATGTTTTTTAATGACACCTAGTCAATATAAGTACAGAATTATGAAGGACTAATAGGGCCAGGCTAGAGTTTTTTTTTTTTATTTAAGAAAAAAGTCGTAACATTACGTGAAATAAAAGTTCTAATATCACGAGTATAAATTCATATCAGTACGAAAATACAGTTGTAACATTAGGAGAATAAAGTTGTAACATTAAAAGAATAAAGTTGTAATATTACGTGAATAAAGTCGCAACATTACGAGAATGAAGTCGTAACATTACGAGAATAAGGCTGTAACATTGCAAGATTAAAGTTGTAATATTACGTGAATAAAGTCGTAACATTACGAGAATAAAGTTGTAACATTACGAGAATAAAGTTGTAATATTAAGTGAATAAAGTCGTAACATTATGAGAATAAGGCTGTAACATTACAAGAATAAAGTTGTAATATTACGTGAATAAAGTCGTAACATTACGAGAATTATTTTTAGAAAGAACACTTCAAGCTCCGACCAGCATATAACAGCCGACCAGCTGCAACAATCAGCAACCTGAGTTCAATGTGCCCAATGTGATGCCGATGCTAAAAGATTTCCTTATTTATGAAACCAGAGCCAAAGTATAACTTCACGTAATTCTCGACATTCCTCATTTTAGGGCTTTTTGTAAGAGCTGTCACAAAATACAACTTTTCTCTCATAATTTTAGGACTTAATTCTCTTAATATTGTGACTATATTCTAATAATTGTATTACTTTATTCTCATAATGTTATGACTTAATTCTTGAAACAGAAGAAAAGAAATCTCTAGCCTAGCCCTAATATGCCGTCGTACAAAATACATCCAATAGAATGGTTTTTAATCCCACTGAGTCCCAGTCCAGAACTGCACGGCATTCTGGGGGATGTAGGCAGCAGAACACCTCTAAGCTAAGCTAAGCGTGGTTAAAGGTAGGGCTGACTTTTTTTTAAAGCAAATTTGTTACTTTTAGATAGGGTTTTGGTTACAATTTAAATTCAACCTTTGCTTTTCCCGATTGTTAATTCAAATAAGGGTTGGCCTAGTGGTCAGAGCTGTGCGCTTGTGACCTGAGAAGGTTGCAAGTGCCCGGCTCGATCCCCACAGCCTGCACTCTGGGTTCCTGAGCAAGACCCTTAAATGGGTTAAATGCAGAGGTGAATTTCCCCATTGTGGGACAATAAAGGCACTTACCTTACCTTACATGACAAAACAGTTGTCTATAATTTAAAAGTCTTAAAGGGTAATATATTTATCAACCAGTGACACAGCCCTTTTGTGTTGGTTCATTATTTTTTACCAAACTGACTGTAAAATCCTCTTCTGTGTTCTGATTTAGAGGTTTGTGCAGACTCATCTGAGGAACACATCAGACCACAGCAGCGATAGCTCCAGTACAGGAAACTCTCCAGAGCATTACGTAAGTCAACCATTTGCTCTTCCATTCCAGCTGTGTGACAGTCAGTAATCTAAACCTGTTGACTCTCTGTAATCTGCCCCCGTATCTAAGTTGTGTGTTTTTGTTTTTCTTCCTTAAGGCTTTTGATTTTAGACCCTGGAGAAATCCTTATTATTTGACCTCAAAGTGGCTGCGCTACAATGTGGGTTGTTAGTTTAAGCGCTCACCTGAGCTTTAGACATAGATAGCAGCAGCTATCTATGATGAGCAAAAGGTGTGACCATAAATAACATAATAAGCTTTTTTTCCACATTTTCCATTCATGATTAATTTATTTAAATCACTCCACCTTTTATTAGTAATCAGTATTTTCCCTGCAAGAATATAAACAAACCGCCTCATCTGGGCTCGGTATCAGTTCCATGTCAACCCTTGATATCAGTTCAGGAATTCAGTGTTATGTGTTTCTAAAAGCAGAAGCACAGTTTAAATATTTTTGCATCAGGATTCTAATATAAATTTTGGTTAACAAAATATCTGTAATGAAAACTAAGAATAGATCAGTTGATTTATTTGTAAGAACTAATTATCTTTTGCATCCTAATGACTTAGAGATTCGATATTCTCTTGACTTCAAGATTTTATTTTTTTAAAAGAAAGTGATCTGAGGCATGTCTTTTTTTTGTAACGCAGATGGCAAAATGTCGCAGCTGTTTACACATCAGTGCTTTAAAGCATATTCTGTGTATTGCTGCTCTGAACGCATCTTTGCACAGCTCTCCTCCAACCTCCTGACTTTAACTTCCTGCTTTTCAGCTCAGTCTAAAAAGTACTTTGTTGGCTTATAAAACAAGTTATGACTTAGCTATTGTTTCATTAAAAACTGAACTTTCTTTAAAGGGTTAGGGTGAGGTGAACATAGTGAAAACAGTCTAAATTAGAAAGCTCCATTTCCCCATTAGTGAAGCTGTTTGCAAAGCTGCACTTTAAGTTTCACTTTCAGTAAGTGCTCTTTTGTTTTGGTGGGTGAGTCTCAGTTTACGCAACATTTCAACCCTTTAGTTTCTACTGACTGTGTGATGTTTTACTTTAGAACGTAACATTTATCGTTGAATATCTATACTAATATAAAGTTACTTACATCAGGTGATTGCTGCTAAATAGGCGCTATTTAAAACCAATCACCCTGCAGGACAAGACGCCTTGTGCTTGCCTTAAGTGTTTATCTGCAAACTTCAGATGTTGATTTCTGTGGTCAGGATGTAAATGTTTTTGTCCCTTTGCAGATGTAACTACACTGCAACTGTTGCAAAGTGAAAACAGTTTTTGTTTTGTTTTGTGCAGTTGGAAAATTGTCTCTTTCATCCCATCATTTCATGTAAGCAAATACAAAAAAAAAAAAGTCAAAAAGATTAAATATTGTAATTTCTGAATAAATTGCAGGTACAGAACTTGGAAAAAGCTGGAATTCTTAATAAAACAAAAGTTTGTGAGAATGGAAAGAAAGTTAGGTAAGTTGCAATGTTGCTGTTTTTCTTTCACAACTTTTATGTTCTTGTGTTTCTTTTGGGTTTTTTTTATGCACCTAAACAGTATAAACTTAGATTTTTATTAACTACATCAAATGAAAAGCATTAATTCAGATGCATAAAAAATATTAGATGCAACATTTGTACATGCTGTTCTATAAGCACATTTACTACTTGCAGGGGTATTCTTTCTGCATAATGCTATTGTGCTTTGCAGAATGGAGGCCATAAGCCTTCAGTTTTGCTGAGGTGTTCAGGAACCTAAATTTAGAGGTGAGGTTATTTAAAAAACACCTAAAATGTAACACCCCCCATAAAAAACAAATTAAAGTGCTATAAAAACAACATTTGAAATGCAAGATAGAAATATGTAGAGTAAAGGCAAGTTTTTTAACCCTTTATTGTCCAAGTTACTGTTTTTGGTAACTTGGACAATAAATAAATATAAACACCACTTTGCGGCAAACGGGGCTAAATAGTGATGTTAAACATGGTCTGCAGGGTCCACCTCTGTCTCAAAGCTGACACTTCAGTTTAAAACGTAATAAGCTTAGTAAAAAAAAGCTAATTTAAAAGGTTAAAAAGCTGATTTAATAATCTAAGTTAGTACAAAAAAGGTGAGAAAAATGGTTTCTTTCTTTCTTTCTTTCTTTCTTTCTTCATATAGACGCACTTTTTGATTTTGTTTTTACGATAATAGGGCACGTTTTTTTTGCAATTATATTGTTAATATTTCTTATGATGCTATGCTCTGACAGAAAGGCTGGAGGCTGGATCAATTTAATATTTTACCCTGACAGTTAGTTTTAATAGTTTTTTAGGAATTTGGGTGTGTCACTTTAAGCTGGCAGTGTGGGAAGGTGCCAAGTGAAAACTTGTGAGCAGAGGGAAGCCTGGCGTGACTTAACCTTTCCAAATTCGGGCTTGAATAAACATGCATTGGTCCAACACCTGCAGATCGAAACAATCTGGGAACCTCAACCTTCACTGTTCCTGCCGACTCATAATAAAACCCAAAGGGGAGAATGGCTGCCAGTTGTTCCTTTTGTTATTTTTTTTGTTCCTGTGGCTAAACTTTCCTTTAAGGTGCTTGGAAACAGCAATCTGTGAACTCTGGCATTAAAGCACTATGCTGTCATCTTTTATTAGCCAGAATGATCAAAATCACATGTAGTTAAGTCTGAAACTGTAATACCCTGCTTTTAATGAATCTAAACAATAAGATTAATAAGTGAGATAGATAAACTGATGTTTTTTACATTGTCTTTTGGGTTTTTTTGCAGGAAAAATTGGGCTCCAACATGGACTGTTCTTCACGGAGGAGTCCTGACATTTCACAAAGACCCCAAACCCTCACCAGGCGCTGTGGTAGGGTCCACACTCTATTATACTCGCTAGAAAGGCACAATATGTTTTGTCTGCGAATTAAATGTACACTTTGCAGCCCTTTAAGAAAACAGATGAAACATTGCGGCGCAGCCTTGGCTTTTGTGTCAGAGGACACACAGTAGACAAGCCTTCGTGCCGCAAGTGGCGACAACAGCTATTGTTTAAACTGCGGCTCGCCTCCTGGAATGCAGTGCAGTAAGTTTGGCAAACAGCTGGATAATTTTTTGGTTTTCACCCTGCAGAACAGGACCAATCAGATTGTTCCAGAGTTCACGGTGGATCTGAAGGGCGCTACGATTGGCTGGGCCACCAAGGACAAATCCAGTAAAAAGAATGTTTTAGAGGTGTGTCTGTTTGTTGACACTGAAAGCATGCTGAGAGTACTATTGCATGGATGGTTTTAACTTCAGCAAATAAAACCCAAATCAAATGTAGTTATAAAACACTAAAGAGCTGAGATTTGAATCATTGAATAGCAACTTTGATTAAATCCTCTTTCCTTTCCTCTTGTCAGCTCAAAGGGAAGAACGGTGTGGAGTTTCTCATCCAGTACGACATAGAAAGCATTATCTTCGACTGGCACAAAGTTTTAACGGACACCATTCGACAGCTCGTAAGTCTGCTCAGCGACCTGAACAGCTGCTGGAAATAGTTGAGCAAAACAAAAAACAATCCAGCTCTTATGGGAATGTTTTGAATTTGCAAATTAGGATTGCTTAATCTTTCCAGCACACAAGGACTGATTTTACACTTCTGCTTATATTTACACGTAAAGCCATACGCAGAAAATGGTGAACTTTTCATAAAACGAGGAAATGGGAGGAACAACGTTGGCTGGGTTAAAAAGAGCCATTCTGCCTCCTCTTAATCTCATTGAACATCTTCAGTTTTGTTTACATGGCTTCTGCACGGTCAGAAAAATCCGTATAAAGGGCTGGATAGAAAGATCATCACTACATAGAGCTGCTGAAGCGAACAACGCAGGGGCTCTTTCTGCAGAGCATTTCTGCTCCTTATTGTCTTTATTTATTTTTACATTTATGCTCTTTATTTAAAACTAAAACCTTCTTGTTAAGGTTTTGTTTATTTCAACGTAAAGGAGAGTGAATATTTAAAAATTCTTTTTTTTTTTTAAATGAGTTAAAAAGGGCCTTAAAGTTAACACCTCAAAAGGTTTCAACTTTTTCTGCTCTTCCATCTCAGAAATGTCATTTTACTTGGTTACATTATAAAAAGGGTTGTTTCTTTGCTTCGGGCATCAATAGTTTTTTTTTTTTGTATTTTCATGTGATTCATATTTTTTCTAGATTTAATCATACATTCTATGTGTTTTAGATCTTATTAAATTTGGTTTTGTAACAAAAGTAGAAGGAGATTTTGGGGCAAATCTGCTCATGAAACTGGCTTCTTGTTCTTCTGTTGAAGAAAATCAAATAAAAAAATTCCAGTGACCTTTTCATTTTATTTTTCCCTAGAAGGATTTCATAAAGGTTAGACTATAATAAACGACACATTTTTATAACTGTTGGTGTCGACCAGAGCCTGAAAAACAATTCAGTTAAGAATATTTTCTACAGAAGCATTTGACTCATGTAGAGCTGAGATAATTAATTTTTCAAAAATTTAACAAATAAAAAAAGGAAGGAACATTTGCTCTTTGATTTTGGTATATTTTTTAGGATGTTATTTAATAACTTATCTGAATTGTGTGGTAGACAGAAATACATTTTAATCAAACAATGTGAAGACCCCCTTCCTGCACATGTCATTCTCCTGGTTTTTGCTTTACTGTTTCTGAGAGTTAAAATGTCTTCTTTTTATCTGACTCTTGGTATCAGATAAAATAACAGATCTTTCTGCTTTTAATTATAAAATTATACTAGTAACGAATGCCGCAATGGTACTACATCATAAGATATCTAGTGTTGAAAGAGTAAACGGCACCTAAACGCAGACCAAAATATTCTGAGAATCTATCAGTGACAATGATTGTGAATTTGCACGTTTTATGACTTTCCTCTCCTTCCTCTGTCTGTCAGGACTACCAGGACCACCCGTCTGAGGAAGAGGATGGAGACCTATATGAGAAAATCGTAGAACGAGACATCAAGCCTGCAGTTGGAGCAGACAAAGTAAAACGTAGGTTAACATTTTTAGGAAAAAGCCTCCAATTCAAACTGATCTGGATTCAAGCTGGGAACAAAACGCAGAAGAGTCAAGATGACTAGAAGGACTCAGGTATGCAGGAAGATAGTTCTAAATTCAAGAGCTTAGCAGTTAACTTTTCTCCTACCTGTGGACAGGAGAGCAGATCTTGCATCTTTAACCTGCCTGCATAGTCATCGTTCTTCCCCCTCCACTAACCTACCTAGATGTCTGGTTCGATCAGTTACTCACCTTTGACAGACAACCTTATAAGGAATCCATCTCCACAAAATCTCCCAGATCTGTTCAATTTTTACCAATCTGACACTCAAAAACTTATCCATGCAATTCTATCTTCCAGATTGGACATTACGAGTTGATCACTTCCATCCTTTTCTCCTTCCATTGGCTCCTACTCCCAATATTAGATTATTCTACTCACCCATAAAACCAGGAAAGGTCCATCCTATCTATTAGCCGTTTCCTCAGCTGGTCCAGGGGCCAGCATCTCCTGGTCCCCTTTGCTACGCTCCCTGCTACGTTTGGCAGAACACGTTCTCACCTCCACCTAAAGGAAGCAAAGTCTAGATCCTTTTAAAGTTGATTTTAAGCCATTTTATTTAGTAAATATTCTTATTGTTAAATCTATTTTACTCTTGTGTTGTTTTTTTCCCTTGGAATAAATAAATGCATTATAGATTAAATGTAATATTGCTAAATTAGCCACTTTAGCTTTAAGACCAAGATGGTGAAATAACTGAGTAACCTTTAGAGATAAGTTGAAGACCTCTGGGATTCATGCAGAGCTTATAAAGCCTCTGCTTCTCGATATTAACAGGAGGAAAGGTGGTTCTGGTATCAGCATAGGACACTTGGTTGCATTGATCTTGAAAGCATTAACTCTGGGACAGACTCAGAGTCCACTGGAAGGACTGTATGTCCCTCTGGCCTGGGAACGCTGGACCCTTATACACTTACACAGGCTTTACAGAACTATATTTGCAACAAAATCTTGAAATATCTAGTTTGTTTTTAGCCCAGAGGCCAAGCGTATCGCAGTCCCCCAGCGCTGCGGGGGAAACGGATCCAAAGAAGGTTCGGACCAAGCTCATGAAGTTCCTCATGAAGCGGCCAACGCTGCAGTCGGTCAAAGAAAAGGGTTATTTCCGAGGTCAGTTCATTCCAGGATGCTTAGATAATGATCTTATCAATAGCTAATAAAAATAACACCCCATTTGCATTATCAAATATTCAATGTTTTATTGTTTTAGGTGCATTTTAACCTCTTTAGGTTTTTTTAGGTCTTTAGTTTCAATGTGTGACATTGAATTTGACACAGGTAGAAAATATAATAAGAATAGACTACAAAAGTATAAAAATAATATGTATGGTTGAAAATGTTATGCCGGTATTTGTGAGGTTTAATCGATATATCTCCAATGTTTTGGTTTGCTTTTCTTTGTCCCTAGCTGAGTATTAAAAGGCTTTTTTATGTATTTTTTTGTCACGCTGCTAAAAATAATGTTCTACTTTTGTTTAGAAAATGTGTTTGGTTGTCATCTGGCCACGCTGTGTGCTCAGGAGAGAGCCACCATTCCTAGTTTTGTGGAAAAATGCGTTAAAGCAGTAGAAAGGAGAGGTAAGTGAGTTAGAAAGGCTAAATAATGATAAAATCTTTATTTCTTTTAAATGAAACGACTTATTGAGAGGAGCTGCTGTGTTGATTTACAGGTTTAGACATTGATGGGCTGTACAGAGTCAGTGGGAACCTTGCTGTCATACAGAAGCTTCGCTTCAAGGCGGATCATGGTGAGCTTCCTTAATGATGTCTTTTAAATTTAAACAGCAGCGCCCCCTGCTGTGTTTTAATAGTTTGTGCTTGTTGCATTATCCAGAGGAACTGGACCTTGAGGATGGTCAGTGGGAGGATGTTCATGTCATTACCGGAGCACTGAAATTATTTTTCCGAGAGCTTCCTGAGCCTCTATTCCCCTATAGCCACTTTAACAGCTTCATTGCAGCCATAAGTGAGCACATTTTCACTCCTTATTTTATCAATAATTTTGCAAAACCTCTTGTTTTATTTGAAGGATTATATTAAAGATTGCTCTATATTTACAAAGTATTAACTGATAACTTATTTTGCACCATTTTCCTAGGAATTGCAGATTACAGCACAAAACTGTCTCACATTTTTGAGCTGGTTAGATCACTTCCTCCTGCAAACCATGATACTATGAAGCTGCTTTTTGGGCATTTACAAAGGTTTGATTTTTTTTCTACTTTTGCTAATTTTATAATGCTAATTTGACAATGTCATTCAAAAGTTTTTACCTCACTTTCACCAAAAATTGTACTCGAGATTGAATCTAACTTTAAAAAGTGGGGCATTTATTTTTAACCTCTTTTAATTTAGAACCATGAAATAATTGCAATCTCTTGCCTTTAGAGGGAAATCTATTTTCCTGCAGGAGATATATTTTTGTGGTGGGGCTGATGGGTGACTTGTAGTTTTTTCTTTGAATATCAGGGTAATTCAATACGGTGAGAGCAACCGGATGACTGTGCAGAACGTCGCCATCGTGTTCGGCCCAACGCTGCTTCGGCCGGAGACGGAGACAGCGAACATCACCATGCATATGGTCTTCCAGAACCAGATTGTGGAGTTCATCCTGAATGAATACAACCGTCTGTTTAGCTGAAGCTGAACAGTCATGCACATCTGGACGAACGTGTAAAAAAGTGCTAGACTTTTTGTTTTCTTTTTTTTTTTTTAGATTTCCCATCGTATGCACATCAGCAGCTTTAGTACCACATGTGAAATAAAAAATTTATGGAATAAATTAAAAGTGCCGTTGAAATTAAGCTGCCAAGATAAGGGATTTGCTCTGTATGTTTGTTTTTTTTTTGCCTGAGGACGTTCGCACTGTCAAACTCTCTGTTCCAGTATTGTAGGAATAAGTCTGAGCTGCACTGATTTTACTTTTCTTCAGTAAAAGAAGCACTCTGTGTCAAACTGCTTTCAGAATCTAAATGTTCGAAAACTGCTAAAGCCACTTTCTCCTATTTGATGCTTGCTTTTCTCGTCTTAGATGAAGTAAAAATGTCCAAATCAGTTTGGTAAAACCTGGGAAGCATTAACGCTGTCTTAAATGAGCTTTTATCTTCTTTTTTTTAAGCATTTAATCTCTTTCTAACGTTTGTTTAGGATCTGATGTTACATGATATCAATTCTGGTAATAATTGTTATTGTATTCTTACATCTTCCATTTTTTTCCTCTAATTCTTCCCATTAAATTTACTGTAATATAGAAATGTATAAATAGATGAAATTATTGCCAACATGTTTGTGTGAAGTAGAAAATGGATTAGATGTAGATTGTAAAAGACTGGCAGAGTATTTTTTCAATTATGCTGTACCTGAAGAGTTTTTAAGATAAAACAGTGAGAAGAAATAGTTATATATTAACAGATTGAAGTCAACTTAATCTAACAGCCAACAGAAAAGAGGAAATTAGCATAACTATATGTCCTGTAAATAGTAATAAATGGTATAGTTATGCTGCAAGCTGGTGGAAAAAAAGCATAAATTCTTTCTATAATAAATTAACTTTTGAAAAAAAAATCAAGGTTTTCTTTTTTCTCTTTTAAAATGTGTCAGATATTTATTGTTGTATGTTAAATTTGTGGCTGCTCCGATTCTATGAGGCCCTTGGAAGAAGTTCATTAGCGGCCCACTTCCAGCTGCACCTATCAGAGTTTTTACAAACTGGGAGGGGAGGCGAGTTTTAATGTTATGCCCACAAGCAAGCATTGGACAAAAAGGCCAGTAGTTGTTGAATCTACCAACAAACACCAGTTCAAAAAGAAGTAAAAGAAACCTAAAAAAGTTAGTACATTTATTTAAAATTGTGATATTTTTCAAATGAGTAGCTCTAAGTAGAGTAGTATCCCTGTAATTGAAAGCAAAAAAGCGAAGTCATCAATTTCATTAGGTACATGTGATAAAAAAATGTATTTCGGTAAATACTGGTGATTATTTCTTATGCAAATCTAAAATACTGTTTCTCTAAAAATATAAATATGATGTACTGTTCACCAGTTCATTATAATAGCTCAAAGTATTTGTTCATACGTACAGAAACTTGGGTCACTTGAAAAGTATGTCCACATAATGTGCTTTATGTCTATAGTCGGCAGTCGGCATGGAGGTGATCTAGCTGTGGTTCTGCTGAGGTGATGACAGAAGCTCAGGTTGCTTTAACAGTGGCCTTAACCCTTTAAAGCCTGATCCAAGAATAAAACAAAACAGAAAAAAACTTTTTTTTGGTTTGAATTCCTTATTTGCCCTTTTAACAAAATATGTAAAAAGAAAAAACAGAAATACATTTTTGATATTAATTATTACTATGCGATAAGTCAAGATTATTTTTTGTGTAGTCTTCTACTGGCTGTTATCATGTATATCTGATTGTGTACAATAGGATTTTGAGCAAAGTTTTTACCATTAAATTATGCAAAAGGTGTCAGATGCAAAACATTTCAGAAACCGTTTGTATCAAATTCAATACATGTGGCATTATAGGGTTAAGCTCATCTGCATCACTGAACCTGGTGTCTCTCATCTTCACTATACTTAACACCTGTTGTTGGAATTTTTTAATGTACAGCTTGTTAAGAACAAGTAAAATAACAGAGCAAATGTTTGCAGCCACAATAATTCAGAATGGAAGAGAAGGACTATTTTTACTCCCTTACAAGCAGAAGATTCTTACATTATAACTTTGGCAAAGTAAAGCACAGGTTCTCGGTCTACCCAGAAGTTTAAGGCAGGATTGTCAAATAATCTTACCCATTTTTTAAAACAAAAATAAGCAACTTTAATTTTATGGGTTAGAAAGTAACCTATAGTATTTTTATAGCTATCCAAATGAGTATAACCATTTAGTGTTTTAGTTTTACTTTTCACATTTAGACTTAAGCAAAGGTTACAGAATGAAGATAAGCAAATGTCCTTACTCTACAGAGAAATGTATTCAGCTTAATGGGCCTGCCACCAGTTACACCAGTAAATATGACCTAGTTAATCTGCTAATTGACCAAATATGATATCTGAAAGTTTAAAATAGCATTTCTAGCTCTGACCAGTAGATGGGAAACTGCGAACATCTTCCCAGTGATGATTCCACTCACTTTTAATGTATCTAAATAAATTTGCTTTAAATTTTAAGAACGGTTTCATGGAAAACTTTTTTGAAACAGTGGTGTCTTTTTATCTTTTATGGATATTTGGCACATTTTTACTTCGCTGTTTGTTCTGTATGGTTTGATTATATTCCAAATATGAAAGCAATGTTAAATGTAAGTAATTTAGTAGTGTAGAGTGTTATGCTCTTGTTAAGATAAATGATAAATTTGTTAAATATCAACTTAATGACACTGGACTGATGAATGATGTCCTCAGTCATCTGGGTCATAGTCATTCCAAAAAAAGAAAATTAAAAACAGTACATAATAAATATGTCAATCAATAAATAGGTCTTCAAATTTGTGAACAAAGTCCTTTTTTTTTTTTTTTTTTTTTATAAATTACACTTATTTTACGTGAACAAAGTCCAGTGGATTGTTTTTATTTTTATTTTTTTTTTGAATAAATGACAATTATTATTAAAAATAATCTCTTGTTACAGATAAATATATTTTTATCGTAGGTTTGCACTGAGTAGACCTATACAACTTAGTGTTAATCAGTGACTCAGTGTTATTCTAATTCTAATACGAAATACTAAAAAAAAGAACTAATATAAAAGAAACAAACATTTAAAAAAATCTTATTAGGTGCTTTAGCAGTATTAATCGAAATGCTTTAAAACAATCTGCTGACTTATGTTTGCTCAACCTCCTCAGCGACTGTAGGAATTGGGTCTATGTTCCTTTCCCCGGAACGGAACTACCTAGGTGGTTGGATGTTCTTCCGGACACTAACAGCTGTGAACACCGCATCCACTGCGATGAGTTTTGAGTGGCCCTGGCAGTATAATTTCCCACCGTTTTTTACGTGAGTCGGATTTATATTAACCACTTCATAAACAGAGCGTCCAAACACATTTGTTTTTATTATTTTCAATATTTTTAGCTTCACTAAGTCGTACTGATTTTTCGGACCTGGCTTCACGTTAGCAAGCTAATTTTGGCTAAGATTGCTAAGGAAGTAATTTCACCCTCACAGTTGTATTTTTTAAAGTAAATCATACAGCCACTCCTGGCATATTTCAGTTGCAGATTTATATTGAGGCCCGTGCAAATAACTTCTTGCATGGAAATAAGTTTTTTTCGCAGGTTTGCTCTGAGTGGAAAATATGTTTTATAGGATCTTTGACCGCTAACATCCCACCATTATGGAGTCATTTAACTCTCATATCGTTACAAATATATAACCAATAAGTAAATAAGTATAAATATATTGCTCTTGTCTTTGGTTTAAGTTTGTTTGAATAGCTATTTTCCTTAAAAATTGAATAACTTGAAATTATATCTAGATCGCTTATTTTTGTATTGTTAAAATAAGTTTGATTATCTATAACTCTTAATTTTAATAAGGAAAACAGAATTTTTTTAAAGATTGGCTAATGTTTTTCCACAGCATTGTATTGGTAGGGATATAATGTACATTTGATCAGGTAGATAAAAGTCTGATCCATAAGTACCTGATAAAGTCCACATTTTCTTCAGGAATATCAATTACAACTCTTATAAACAAACAAGTAAACACAAAAAAACATGTAGCACTTTAATTTATTTACTGTACATTTTTGGATGCACTGATTAGGCCGGGGGGTAAACTCCAGTCCTCAATAGCTGATGTCCTGCATCTTTTAGGTGAATCCTGACTGTTGATGACTTGAGTTTGACACACCTTGATTATTTTTATCTTCTCTTTGCTGATTTCCAGTTAATTAAGTATGAACATAAACACTATTATAAATCAAAGCAAAAAAAAACAACAGCTTTTTTTGTTAATGCATTCACTGATACAAAATGTGTTTTTCTACTCCTCAAAGCTTAACATTAACTGCCAATTGCTGTGAAAGCCAACCAATCTTTCCATCAGTCTCCAACGGATCGATTGGCAAATTAAAGTTGTTTTGCAATTAGGATTTCATATATTTACTTGTTTTGTTTTTTTTAACAAATGTTGTGCAAATGTGTCTTTATGGCTTAAGCAGAATGGCCTAATCAGATTTAAATGAAAAACGGAAGTATATATTGGCCAACCCAAAAAAATTCACTGATCTGTTAAACTTCATTTTTTGAGAGAAAAGTTCAAATCAGACCAAAAAACAAGTGCAGGGCTTTTTAAATGGTTGTCATCTTTTAGTGTAAGTTGCATAAAGAAAAAAATAAATGTAAAATTTCCCAAAAAAAACTGAAAGAAACCCTCCAGATAAATTTTATAGATTTAATCCAGCGATAATTACTTATTAAAATTGTTAAAACCAAAACATCCATTTTATAAAAAATACCACAAATGATCCCCTATATGTAGTGTTTCTAATAACAAACATTTTTAATAGTTTTAATGAAAAAACTTTCCATTAGTTTTGCTTTCAAATGGATTTGCCCTAAAATATGAGTACGTCTTTTTTTGTTTTTTTTTCCCTTGCGGACAGACTTCAGCCCAATGTTGACACGAGACAGAAACAGTTGGCGGCCTGGTGTTCCCTGGTTCTGTCCTACTGCCGCCACCACAAGCTCTACACCGTGGATGTCATGGAAGCACAGGAGAGTCCTGTGTTCAACAACAAGAAGATAGAACGTATCCTGAAAGTACAGCTCCACTCCATCATCTATACGGCGCCAGTCGGTAGTTTAGATTGACTTATTATGACATGAATATCTGGTTTCTGGGCCTTTAAAGGAGCAATAAGTAAGACATTTATTGTAGAATTGAACCAAAATCATCTATTACCTGCGATGGAAGTAACGTTCCCTATAAACAACATCTAAGTCAAGCTTCTTCTTTTTTTAACCTAGAGGTACAGTGCAGAACCACTTTGTTAGTGCATAGCCTGTGTTTACTTCCTTGTTCCCTAAAATGCAGCATTTTAGTATTTTGTGTTTGCAAAAAAAGCAGCAGCTTGCAAACATTGAAACCAGAAAGAAAAGCGGACCAGAAAATAGTCTCAACTAGTGATTTGTCGGGGAACATGGATGCGTTGTTTGTGCATTAGTCAAGCACACAGTCTGCTTATAGCTGTAAGAAATAATCTCCTGATCAATACAGCTGCTGTTTTGCTTCTAACAGAGGCGCTAACCTATTATTATGAGGTAGATCAGTAACTCCCAATGAAATACATTAAAAGAAGAAAAGAAATCGTTTTTTCATTCAGACGTTTTGATATGGAGCCTGAAAAAAACGAACGGTTTCGGCCTGCGGATCATTTCGATCTAATAAATGCAAATATTAGATCTACGTCCTTTTCATCTTTTAGACTCCGAATAGATCTCAAAAAGTCTCTGTTTCAATTATTCCATTTATCGCAGGTGAAATGTCGCATTTGTGCAAGTGAGCTGTCATCTAAATAAGCAACAACAGGAGAAGAAGAGGATTGTAGCGACTTTTAAGCCCTCCTTGTTGTATGAAAAAAAAAGGAAATAGGCTCCTCTATCTGTATGAGACGCTGACCGTTTGTTTAGAGAAGCACACTGAGTTTCAGGTTGTTTAATGCTATCAAGGAAAGACCAGGCAGTTTTTAAAAGTTATAATTAAGGATCACCATCCTCTTAGCATTGAGAGTGAGGAGTTTGGGGAACTGCTTGACCTAGAATACGTTTTGCCTTCCAGAGAGGCTTGTATAACTTGCCTAAAAAAAGAAAAGAGAATCGCCTAAATCCAAGAACTTTGAAAGGTTTTTTTCTTTAGGAAAAAAAAATATCTTACATCAGTCAACAAGCAACATTACATCCACAAACCTTTCACTTTAAATTTTACATTATAACATCGTCACATTATACACTGTGTATTTAAATGATATTTTAAAATTAAATAATTCGCATTGAGTTATAGAATAATAAAACAATACAATAACTATTGAACTTTATTGATCTCATAATGGAGAAATTTACCCCTGCATCTAACCTATCCCCTTGGTACGGAAGAGGATTAGGGCCACTGGGGAAAAAAAAAAAGTTAACTGATTTTTTAATTTTATTGCAGTTTAATATGGGAAAAAAGTCAGAATTCTGACTTTTTTCTCACAATTCTGACAGCTAACAAACATGTTAGCATCAAGCCATAGCCATGTCTGTTTTAGAGACTAGCTCTCTTGTTTTAATGACCTTCTGCTCCATTAATGAGGGGACCCCTTGGGCACGTAAAAAGTTGCAAAACAACTCACATCTTTGTCAGTGAAGCTGAGTGCTCCCACATCTCTTCCTTCATGGTGCCCAAGATCCAAAATTCTGAGAAAAAAGTCAGAATTCTGACTTTTTTTCCCATGTTAAACTGAAATAAAATTTAAAAATCAGTTAACTTTTTTTTTTTCAGTGGCCCTATGCTGCGTTCACACCGGGGGCAGCAAAAGCAGCAAAATCGCGTCTGCTGCTTCATTTTTGCTGCTTGTACCAGTAAGTTCTGACGCGCGGCTGAAGCAACTTTGCTGCTCTGCCTGCGCGGTCCAAAAGTGGCTCTGACGCGCGTTGGGCGGAGCTTCACTATCCTTTCTCTGCCTTGCAGCTATATTTGCTGTGATCAGTGGGAATAAAGTAGTTTTAATATGTTTTTAAGTGAGAAAATACACCTGAAAACTTCATCAGTGCAGTCAGTTCATCCAGATTACAATCCTGCCTCCCAATATTATTTCTGTCGGAGCCGCTCAGACCCCACAGAAGGAATCCATTCATCAGCAGCCTCTGGCGGGTCGCCTCCTCGCGGTTTACCGCGGCGGCTGGTAGGTGTTTTTCATCTAAATAATCCGATCTGCAGGCACCACGATAATAAAAGCGAACATATTCTGCTGGCAGATGTATATATTTTAAGTTAATTATGCGTTAATAAACTGTTTAAGAGGAGTAATCAGAGCGGTCTGTGTCATCAGCGCTGTGTCTCTCTCCCAGCCAGCTCCCAGATCAGCTTCTCTGATTGGTTGACGCGGCGCGTCGAGCAGCAAAAATTAAATTTTTCCATCTCGAGCAGCAACGCGTTTGCGGCGCGTCACGCGCGTCAGATGCCAAAACGCGCCGGACGCGCTGCTTCAGCTGCTCAGACGCGCTGCGCTTGCTGCTCGAAACGTGCCGCGGGACCTTTTGCTGCGCCTTGACGCGCGTCAACCATTGACTTTGCATGTAAACTCGCTGCTTCTGTCGCGCCAGCTGCCCCCGGTGTGAACGCAGCCTCTTCCGTACCTTGGGGAGCAGTGGGCTGCCACTGGGGAGCAGTGTTGGGTTAAGGGTCATGCTCAAAGCCAGAGTGCAGGCTGTAGGGACCAAGCCAGGTATTTGCAACCTTTTCTTAGCACAAGTGCACTGCTCTAACCCACTAGGCCAACACTCCCCTGTCACTCCCACTCCCCTCTGGATATACCAAGAGTCTGGAACCTTTAGAATACAAAGAGCCATTTAGTTCTTAAAAAAAGGTGCTTAAAGTCATAAATATTAGATGACCTTTAAAAAAACACAACTTATTTTTCTTAAATATCCTATATAGGAAAGCTGTTGCAATCTTAAAAAACAGTTTTGTGTGTTTTGTGTGTTTTAGCTTTTAAAATATCGTAAGTGAAAACATAAAAACGCTTCATAAATAGAAAACATGGATTTTCTTCTGTAATATAGTGTTTGATGCTAAGAAAAATAGATCCTAAAACATGTTTTTTTTTTACATTTAATGCCATTCTTTTGTAAAATTCATGTAATTAGGCTATTCTTCAAAAAACTCACAGAGCTTCTAACACTTGTATTTGTTATCATACTATTTTCAGAACTATTATTTGGTTCTTTATCATTTTCAGCCGCTATTGGGAGCCATGATCGATGGTCCAAAGAGCCGCCAACAACTCCAGAGCCACAGTTTGCAGACGCCTGCTATAAACCCCTGAAAGTTTACATACCCTTCCATTAAAGACAGAATAAAACAGCAGCGAGTAAAATAAATTAAAGTTGACAAAAGTAATATTAAATAAGAATAATGAAAAAAAAACATAACAAATGTTGAGCAACGCTTTGAGGTTTACTGTTCATTAGTGAAGTCCTTTAATTTGTCTGAGACAGTTTGTGTTTTAGAATTATAAAAAAAAAATCAAAATCAATATTATATTTGACAAAATTATTAAATAATTTATTACAATTTTATTTATTGTTACTTATTCAGTTTTTGATATATGGCTTATATGAATTTATCATTTTCTTGAGGCCTCATCTACCCATCACTAGTCTCATCAATACCTAAGAACCCTTAAAGAATCCTTAAAATCAGCAGTTTGCTGACATTGAATGTGCTTCATTCATCATCTTGAATTTAGCTTTGCTTCGTCCTCTCGAGTTGCCAACCTGTTTAACGCTTTCCAAAGAGGAAGAGCAGAGGGTGAATACCTTATATTGTTAAGGACTCTGCAGCCATGATGGAGGTGCATCAGCAGTCAGCTGTAATAAGTGCTCTCAGAATAGTACTGGCAGTAAGGAGGGAAGTAGGATAGGGACACAAAATGCTACCTAATGCAGGTAGCACAGGGAGCTCCGGATGTTTGTAACCGCCGCTAGGAGCTGCATGACAGGACATATAGGCCACACCCACTTTATTGGGTTTAACATGGATGGAAAGTGTTTATGTCTTTTGTGCTGTACACCATAAAGGTGGACATGTAACATACAGGAAATAGGACCCAAGATACTTCACAGACAGGTCAGTGAAATGCAACGGACTTTAGTAATGAGAGTGTGGGCTAAGTGTGGGGCAGGGAGCGCGCAGACAGCTCTCGGACTGGAAATCCCCTGTAAGTGGGTCTCAGAGTTGGCGGTAGGCTCTGTGAAGGATGGTTTGCAGATGACTGAGACAGATGAGCTCCAGAGGCAGTCTGGTTACAGATTCCAGAGATTGGGTCCAAGAGACAGAACAGAGGGGCAATCTGGAAGAAAGGTCCAGGTCCGATAACTGGCAGGTTCAGAGAAGCAACGGGGTTAGGCAGAATCAGTAGCCCCGTGAGACCATCCTGATCTCGCGAGCTTTCAAGGTTTCACTCGCTAATCAGTCAGGAGACTCTCCGATAAAGAAAATTTGGAGCCGTTCACCAAACGAACGTCCAATCAGCGTTGGCTTTGAGGCGGGTTGAGGTGTGACGCAACGAGAAGCGCGACAGTTCAGTCTAAAGAACATGGCGGCTTCAGCCGATGAAACTAGCGTTAGCGTGGCTATCGAGCAAGTTTTATCGGAATTACAGAGTATTTCTTCACTGAAAGAAGAGCAAAACACTGCTCTGGGTTTTTTTTTAAAGGAAAAGATGTTTTTGCTCTTCTCCCGACTGGTTTCGGCAAGAGTTTGATCTATCATTTTTTTTTTTTTCAATGAACTTTATTTAAATGAAATTAGTATACAACAAACAGTATAATGAACAATACAACATTCAAGCAATACAACCAGGGGTGATTAGATAAGAACATGCAAAGACGTACATATCGAGATTGTCCTTTGAGCCTTTTGATTTGTAGAGTCTGTTATTGATTTGACATATAGACCCATATCTTTAATGAAAAAAGAAAAACAAGGTGTCCTATTAGCAAACTTGCATTTATGAATATAATATTTAGCAAAGAGTATTAGTAAGTTTATTATAAAGAAATGATCAGCAACCTTTCTATGAAATCTATAGAAACAAAATAAAACATTTTCCCAGCATAAAGAAAAATTGTTTAAGATATGGTCAATAATAAACCTGCTAAATTCAGACCAAAACCTTTGTATAACAGGGCAGAGCCAAAAAAGATGTGTCACAGTTTCTGGATGGCCCTCACAGAAAGTGCAATTAGTGTTTATGTCGTGTTTATATTTTATCATATAATGTTTAGCAGGGTAAATTTTATGGAGAATTTTAAATGACACTTCCTTCACCTTGTTTATAATTAAATATTTATGGGGGATCATCCAAACAGTTTTCCAGTGAATATCTGGGATATAACGGCTCCAATAAAATGTTATGGCTGGACGAGAAACAGTAAGTTCTTGGAACAATCTGCGTATTCTCTCATTGCTTTTCCTAAACTCCATTGAAAAACAGCTTTTTCCCATAGATGATTCGGTTAGAGCAGGGATAAAAGGAGGAACAGACAGAGTATAATTAGTGTTTTTAAACAACATTAAGGTGCCCAAAGGTACAGCATTAACCACCATGGAGAATTCCTGGATACTAACTGGAAAATTATATATCGAGCAGAATTCATTGTAATTGATTAATCGTCCTTCTTTATTAATCAGCTGAGCCACCAGTAAAATTCCACTTTGAACCCAGGTTTCAAGATAGAGTGACCTGTTTTTAAATAGAATATCTCTGTTGTTCCAGATGAGGTATTTGTGAGGTGAGAAGTTATGTTTATAAATGAGCGTCCACGCTAAGAACACCTGCTTATGGAAAGATGAGAGTTTTACAGGGAGTTTCTCAACATTGTAATTACAATGTAGAATAAAGTTGAAGCCACCAAAGCATGAGAAAATGTGTTGTGGTATAATGTTCCACATAGAGGTTGGATTCTTAAGGAAGTGTTTGGCCCATTTAATTTTAAATGTGTTATTTAGGGTAGAGAAATCCAGAAAGTTAAGTCCACCTGATTCATAATTATTCATAATAACACTTTTTTTGATATAGTGAGTACGATTTTTCCATATAAAATTAAGAAGCATACGATCAATATCTTTACAGATTTTGTTGTCTAAATGTAAGGCGAGAGCAGCATAAGTCAGTCGGGATAATCCTTCAGCTTTAGAAATCAAAATTCTTCCTCTAAGAGATAAATCCCTCTGAAGCCACTGGTTCAGTTTATTTTTGGTTTTCTGTATAATTGGTATGAAATTAGAGGAGCATCTTAACTTCTGGTCTTTAGAGATTAAGATTCCTAAATAAGAAACTTCTTGTTTAATAGGAATATTGCAAATATCAATAGCATGACAATCCTTAATCGGTAGCAATTCACATTTTTTTAAATTTAAAAATAAGCCAGAGGCTTTGGAAAAAGTATTAATCACCTCTAAGGCCAGATGGATCTGGTTTGCATTCCTTAAAAATAGTGTGGTATCATCTGCCAGCTGGCTGATTATGAGTACTTTGTTAGGTAAGCTGATTCCTTGTACGGCACTATTGGAGATATGAGTTGTAAGGATTTGAGAGCAAAGTAAGAATAAATAAGGTGAAACGGGACATCCTTGACGAATGCCACGTTTTAGGTCAAATCTTGGGGTGGTGCCGTTTGGCAATTTAATAACACTATTGGAGTTGGAGTATAATGTTCTGACTGCATTACAAAAAAAGGGGCCAAAACCAAATTTTATTAAAGATTGAAAAATGAATTGATGTTCTATTGTGTCAAAGGCCTTATAGAAATCAAGGAAAAGAATAAAACTTTCATCAGGCACTAGATATGAATAATCAAGTAAGTCTAGAACAAGTCTAATATTGTTAGAGATGTGTCTGTTCCTCATAAAGCCTGATTGTGTCTCATCAATAACTGTGTCCAAAACCTCTTTAAGTCTGTAAGCAAGTATTGAAGCCATAATTTTATAATCATTATTGAGTAGACTTATAGGTCTCCAATTATCAATAAATAGAGGGTCTTTGTTTGGTTTTGGAATGAGTGTTATTAGGCCTTGAGTCAGGGTAGGAGGGAGAGTGTTGTTCTCTATACTTTCTAGAAATACCTGTAAGAGAAATGGAGCTATATGCTTAGAGAATGATTGATAAAACTCAGCAGATAAACCATCTGTGCCGGGGGATTTATTGGCCTTGAGTGCATTAATGCACTTAGAAATTTCCTCCACGGTAAAAGGGCTGTCACAGTAGTTTTTATCTTCTACATCAATAGTTTGTACATTTTTTATTTTGTTAAGGAATGATTCTGATATCTCTTTATTATATTTTGAGCTGTATAAATTAGAGTAAAATTTAGTACAAAAGGTTGCAATTTCTTTAGGATTGTTTGATATAATGTCATTGATATTTAGTTGGAAAATAGAGTTTATTCTTGATCTGTATTTTTCAAGTCTAAAAAAGTAAGCAGAATTTTGTTCTCCTTCTTCCAGCCATCGTTACCTGGATCTGATGAAGGCACCTTCAGCCTTGTGTTTATACAAAGCATCCAGTTTATTCAGATTTTCTATTAAATTTAATTTATCTACCTCTGAAACTTCTTCTTGGCATTTTAGGTAATAGGAGGAGATCTTGCTTATGACTTCTTCCTCTTCAGCTTTCTTTAATTTAGAGATCTGACTTCCGTAATGTCTTAAAAATTTGCTAATTTCAAATTTGAGAAGTTCCCAATTGTTGCAAAAGGACCCTTCCTTGTTAGCCTTATTCCAATAATATAAAATTGATTTATTAATATGAGTTTTAACCACATCATGCTTTAGCAAGGAGTTATTTAGTTTCCAGTAAGCACATTTATACGATATATTATCTGGGGTATAAATCTGGATGCTAATGCGAATAGCTCTATGATCTGTAAGAGGGGTGGCAAGTATGTTAATATCGATATTGTCTTTGTTAATATATTTGGAAATAAGCCAAAAATCTTTCCGGGATTGTCTGGAACCTATTTTATTGCTCCATGTAAAGATTTTGTCATCTGGGAATTTTTCTCTCCATATATCAACAACATTAAATTTCTCCATAAAATTTTTTAAACTGGCACTGAATGAGGACTGCGGCTTAGGGGGCCATCTGTCCATCGTATTGTCTAAGGCAATGTTAAAGTCCCCACCAATTAAAATGATTGAGTTTGGGTATTTGGCAAGCCAAAAAGTAATTCTGTCTTCTAATGATTCAAATAGTTTGTTGTTTTCCGTTATATTATTGTAGCCATATATATTAACAACAATAAAGGTATTGTTAAGGCATTCAATTACTGAGCAAATGTAGTGACCTAGAGTGTCGCAAACAGTATGTAAAACAGATCCAGAAAAATTATTTTTAAGTGTGGCGACACCAGCGGAGCGCTCAGATCCGTGAGATAACCACATATCATTTCCCCACTGGAATTTCCAGAAATTAACATCAGAAGATGTAGAATGACTCTCTTGAAAAAAACAAAAATCTGTTTTAAATTGTTTGGCAAATAAGAATAATGCTTTGCTTGTACCTGTTTGTCTTAACCCCCTGGCATTGAGAGATACAAATGAAACGGACAGAGTTATTTAAGAAGAATAACAGAGAATAAAGAACAAGAACTACACTTTTATGATAAAGTGGAGTTCACAAAGGAAGGGGACCGATAGCTGCACGCTTTAAGTAGTAAATCGGTAAGAGGCCTGACTAAATTTTTATAATACAAGAGAGATAATTGAAAAATAGCACTTTGCTATCTATTTTGGTTTGACTATGGTACTTTAGGATCTTACAACAAGAACAAGGTAAGACTTCATAACTAAATTATATATTGCCTAAAGGAGAATATATAATGTTCAAAAGAAACGGGAAGTGAGAGTATAGTGTAAAACACATTTAAATTGTAAATGAAAAGGTGAAATTATCCTTTCTAAGGATTCGTTGAGAGTGAAGGAGGGAAGACTTCTGATCTGTTCATAAATCCACGACCTCCAACGAAGTACGCTGGTTTACCTTCCTTGCGGGCTTTGTCTATCAAGGGCCAAAGTTTATTGCGTCGTTCTCTGTCATCCTTGCTCAAGTCCTCAGTGAATCTCAGTTGGTTGTTCTTCAGGTACGAAGATGTCTTGGCTGCTTTCCATATTGCATCCCTGAGGACTCTGGAGGAGAACTGAATGATGATCCCTCTAGGTTTGGTGTTACCTGTACGTTTGGCTCCAAGACGGTGAACAGTGTCGATGGCATCAGGCAGCTTGTGTTTATGTTCTGGTAGAACTGACTGGCAGATTTCTATCACTTTTCTTCGTATGTCTTCTTTCTCAGTTTCTTCAGCTCCTTGTAGTTTGAGATTCCACCTCCTGGAATATCTTTCCAACTCATCAAGCCTCTGCTGGTAGTTATCCACACGACCTTCTTCTCTTGTAACTCTTTTTTCCAGATCATTCACTTTCATCTTCACATCATTCATTTCAGCGCATACAAAGTCAATAGTCTTTTTGAGACCCTCAATCTTTAGCGTGTTCTCCTGCACCATGCTCTCTAGATTGTCAGAACGGACGTTTATCAGCGCAGACAGACTGGATATGATCTCATTTGTAGCAGAAGGCTCCGTGTTGCTGCAATCATACATAACCTTCTTCGGTGCTGGCGATTTCAGAGGTGTAACAGGTAGGGCAGGAAAGTCGGTAATTTCTTCCTCATTCAAAGTCAAAGTTCAGGGGGCAGCTGCGTAGTTGTGGCAGTTATCAAATAATGCGTTACCGGTTGAAGCGCTAGCCACATTAGCTTCGCTAGCCGTCTCAGACGCAGGCTTGGACTTGGATGTTTCTAGACCTCTTTTCGCTCCTTTCTGGTTCGGCATTTTTTTGTAAATAATATGTATTATGTTGTCTATGTTGTCTTGTAGAGAATCAATAGTGCTATTGTTTATATAGTCAGGGCTTTACCGCGTTTTATGAATTTTATGTGCAGATCTCGGTAGGGAGCGTCTCCTCACTCCGCCATCTTGAAGCGGTCTCCGAGTTTGATCTATCAATTGGCTCCTCTTCGTTGTCGCTCTGTTACGTCATATGCTTCGTTAATCTGATTGGTTTATTTGGCCCGTCTATCACCAACATAGGCCAATCAGCTAACCAGTATTTTCGCCCCTTCCCAAAATTACTTCTACGGAAGGTTTCCAGATGGATATGCGGAGCAAATCCATCTGGCGTAGTCAGGTTACAGAATCAGAAACTCACAGACAGAGAGGGGGTCAGGCTAACAGGCAGGTAATCCTGGGCTGAACTGATGTAGGGGTCCAGAGGCAGATCAGGTTTGGTTTCCAGGCAGGCAGACAGAATCAAATAAGGGAGGCTCGGTGAAAAAAAAGACAGAATCAGGTCAGGTAACAGGTTGGCTGGCAAAAAAAGGTTTGAAACACTGGAAAGTACTCAGTGGCTAGTCTGAGACTATCTGGGTTATAAATGGAGTACATATGGAGGCAGAACCACTTAGTGTTAATAGCAGGCAGGGTGCAGTGAGCAGGTGTGCCGAGTTGTAGACTAAGCCAGCACCAGTGCCGAGATCGTCACAGGCAAGGCCTCTATGGGCTTATAAGACACACAAGCATATTCAAAGATGTAGACGGAGAACAAAATCCTTTAAACATGAAGTGTCCTCCATTGAAACATACTAAATTGACTGAAACACACGATGCTTCGTTACTTAATACTGTAGTTAATGTTCATCGCTCATATAAAAGAACTCTGGATAAACAGTTAATTTCTAATAATCCTATTCAAAGGACAATACTTATTTTTTTCATTTTCCTTTAAATTAACAGGGAACATTTTACAGTATTCTATGTGACACAAGTTATTGTACACAATATATTGAGATGAAGCCTGTATGTTTGGTTTGTTGTTCCAGTTTGAGCCACTAGGTGTCAGTATTACTTATAGCTCCTTTAATGTTTTAATTTGAACTCTTTGCGTTGTTGTATTTAAATATGACAGTTATTAATTTATCACTGATTTTCTTTAATCAGTAGAGGTTAAACATGAACATAGTCTGGTATATACAAAAAAAAACCATCAAAACCATTCATATTGGAATAGCCTAGCAAGTTAAAGAGGAACCACATGTTTCCCTTGTTATACACTATAACGCAGCGTAATCCTGGTTGGATATTTGAACATATTTCGTACCGTTAACTTTGGTTTGCAAAGGTGTTTTAATGTATCTTTTGGGTTGAAATTTTGTTATATTCTCATAACAAATATTTTTATTTAAAAAAAAAAAATTATTCAGCTTGGTGTTCATACAGTAGAATGATCGCCCTTCAACATTGATCAGGTTTGGATAAAACAGTTTGATTGTGGAATGACTGACTGAGAAATGTGCAGACTGTGCTTAAAGGTCAACCCTTGATATAGAAATGTTAATCTATGAGCTGCATCTCTAAGAGTTAAATATTCAGCCAGGGGCCTCTTGATTTGAAAAAAAAAAATACTTTTGTTCCCTGCAGATCACTAAGAGATTTTAATGACATAAAAATAGTTTCAATAATTTTTGTGAGCGTTTTTGCTTCAGCTTAAATTGTGAATGAAAAGCATTTTGTCCTTAGATTGTTCTGGATTTTTAAGACGGGTCTGGTTGACGCTTTATATCGCAGCTTTACTCCACTAGATGAATTTCTCCTTTCTCAATCTTTATTCTTTTATTTATTTCTAAATGTGAGTTGAAATTAACCTTAATTCAAGTCCAGGAAAACTTTCTGTGGAAGCCATTCAAGTTGTGTTCGAGGAGTTGAGGAAAAAAGGTAAATATTTTTGTGTCTTTATGTCTCTGATGTTTGTCTCACACTCATCTCCAGCTGTGATAAACTTACTTGGTGTCTGACTTCAGGCAACCTGGATTGGTTGGACAAAAATAAGTCGCGGTGTTTGGTCATGTGGAGACGACCAGAGGAATGGGGGAAGTTGATATACCAGTGGGTGAGTTACAGACTGTACTTTGTTGTCACGGCTGATAATGTGAGAGGATCTGTTATTTATAGAGCTGAGAGATTAATGTTTCTCCAATCACATGTTCTTTGGCATTATTTCTCTTTCATTATGTCATTGAAACCTCTGGGATAATCAAACTCTACACCAACCTGATCCTAAATCCATTATTCTTATCCGTGGGTTTAGAAATATTGACAAAACTGATATACAGTCAATTGTTTTGTGTTGTGATCTGATTTTATGATTTCTTTGCTGTGTCGTTTCTAAGCTTAATAATTTGAACTTTGGGTGCTTTTTTAATATTAATTCTCAGTCCAGTGGCTGCAGTCTGTACTCTGTAGGTCAGTAAAAGAGAAACTTCAGCTGCTTATGAACAACAACCTTAACTCATCGGTCTGCCAGGCTTCTGTTAAGCCTTAAAATATTCTGTGAAAGGAAGGAAAAGAAATTAAGCATGAATAGTAATTATGTTCCAGATTTTTCTTTCAAGACAAAAGTCAAATCAATTCAAAGGAATGCTCGGGTTTATACTTTGCTTATTGCAGAAAATAAAATGTTTTTTAACCTTTCATTTTCCTGAAACACACCCTGATTTCAAGCATTTATATGCATGTATATATAATATGCTGACTAATCTATATATAGATTAGTCAGCATATTATATATACATGCAGAAATTGAGGTTAATCTCTTAAGATTTACTTATGTATATATATATATTAGTGCTGTCAAAATTATCGCGTTAACGCGAGGCCATTTTAATGGCGATAATTTTTTTAATGTGAGATTAACGCTATGTGGTTTTATGGTACAATTTTCCAAGTACATCCCGCTGCAGCCTGCGGGAAGGCGGGGCTATTTTCCCCCAGTCTATGCATTTTCCATAGGCTTCGAGAGCGGAGAGCTCCTCAAGGAAAAAAGACGCTCATACACTGGGTAGCGCTAGTGCCTTTTCTTTAAGCCCCACCCCCAACAAACAAGTTGAGTGTCTGGTAACTAGTAGCAACCTGAAATACGCTGAGAAAACAGATTACTGAGGTGAAATGGAATCTGCTACGGCACTCTTGCTGTCTGTGTACGCCACAGGTCGGTATCGTGTGTGTGTGTGTGGGTGGGTGTGTGTGTGTGTGTGTGTTCTCTTTTTTGTTAAGAGGCTGAAAAGTAACTTTCTAGAGCATAGACTACCTCCATCTAGTGATGTCGGTCTATTGATTTTGATGTATTGATTGAAAACTGTTCATTATTACCTTGGTTAATTAACATCTAATGTTAACTCTACTACATTTTACAGCAGTAGGGTAAAACGTTTTCTTTGTTCAAAAGACTGTATTAACTGTAAAGACTGTCTTTTACATCAGCCTGTTTTCAGGGCCTTTTTTTTTTGCCTACATATTTGTTATTTTTTGCTACATGCCTCCCCATCTTCTTGCCATATGTTTCTATGGCATAAATCAGTGTCTGTGACCTGTTTTCATTTTAAAAAAAGAACATTGGCACAAACCTAGCCTGTATGTATTTTTTGTATGTCATCGAGAGTATTTAAATGATTTTCAATCAGAAAAAAAATTTGCGATTAAAATGCGATTAATCGCGAGTTAACTTAGGCATTGATGCGATTAATCGCGATTAAAAAAATTTAATTGATTGACAGCACTAATATATATATATATATATATATATACACTTATAATGTATAGTAAAAAGAAATACTTTTAGTAAAAAAAAGCTGAAATATAGAAAAAGGAACCAATGGTGCTGAAGTATTGTGAATCTTAAATTAATTGTAAATTTCCAAGACATGGAAAACAAAAAAATGCAATAAAATTACACATACATGTAATTATATACAGTATATCCAATTAGTATCTTGAATCTTAAATGGAAAATGCTTAATTTTTTTTTCTTTGGTTGTGGTTATTGCTGTAAGTAGGTTAACGTAGGTTATTTTTTTAAGAAAATAGCAGCTTTTTAGAGTCTGTGTTCCTTAATTAGTTTGATTCTGTTAATTAGCAAATTATTTGATGATTGTGATATAACTAATTAATCCATTTAATCATTTCAGCTCTATATGGAGCCTTGATATTTATAGTTTAGAATTAACTAAAAACATAATCGGTTCTTGGATAAATTATCCCTGTTTTTTTTTTAATCCAATAATAGGTAAATCTCTGAAGGTAAGAGCTTTTTTTAATGCCTGCAAAAAAGATTCCTCTGAGAGGGAGATGTTAAAAAGCAGCAAAAATCCAAAGAAATTAAATTAATAAAGGCTTTTCAGCATCAGGGGGACAGAGCAATGGGATTATCCGTTCTCTATCATAATCCTATTAAGTTTTTCTAAATAAAAGTAAAACAAACAGAAACAGATTCCTGTTTATTGTTTTAAAGTTCTGCTGCTGAAAACTACATTATTTGTTAATTTAAAGCATCCTCTCTATGCTGTCGGTCTGAAGTTAAGCAATTATTTCCAGAACAAAAACTCAAGATGGAACGAAAATCGAATTATTCTCGAATTTTATGTAATCTAGGATAGAATAAAATAGAAAATCCCTTTATTGTCCCATAATGGGGAAAATTCTGGTGTTTACAGCACGGAAAGGATTATAAAAAAATGGTCACCTTAGAAAAATGCATAAGAATAACATAATGGTGAGCACTGAATTTAAAAAAAAAATACTGTACTGTAAAGTGCACAGTTTTAACAATATAAAAACTATGCACCTGGAGAATAAATAACTCCATAACAGTAATGGATATTGGAAAATATCAAAGATCTGCAAAATGACCACAGCATATAATCTGATAGTGAATTTTAAATGACAAAGCTGCTGTTCTGTTCTATCAGCTCAGAGGATTCTTTGGGGTAAACTAAGGTTTACCAATTCAATGTCATGATGGTTGTTAGCTTATTGTCGTAGTAAATCTGCACATTATCTCTTTGATAAGGCAGAATCCAAGTGAAATCAGAGCGCACTAAATCCCAGTAAAGATACACGTCCGTAGATAGCATGCCAGTCTCCTCTCTTGTCTTTTAAGCGTGAGAAACCACACTGTTTGTCTTTCTGCGGTAAAACCTTAAATATCAGAGATACGTTTAATCTCAGCAGAGGGAACTGCTTATCTAAAGCAGTCAGACTGAAACATTGGCTTATGCACTTGTTGACCTTAAGGGCCAAGTAAAAAGACTGAAGTTTTAAGTTAGATGAATATTTTGATGAGAATTTGCCATTAGATATAAAATAATGATTTAAAATGCTGATATTTTGGTTGCTTTTTGAATGAAGTCTTAGTTTAACTCTGAAAGATTGTTATTAGAATAATTTTACTTCGTCTCCTCCTTCTTGGCCTTTCAACTTAGGCTGTAATGTTCCTTGTAAAATGTGTGCTAACATTTTAAGTAATAAATATTACAAACACTTTTTTATTTTTTTATTTTTTAGCTTTTTCAAAAAAAAAAAAATCTGGCTTAAAAAGTAAAACCAGCTCAACTATAGATCTCAACATAATGGCTAATCATTTTAAATATTTTACAGATCTATATGAGTATTCACATCTTTTTTTTCTTTTTTTTTTCCATTGGTTTCGACTAAGATGTTGTACTTCGAGGTATTCCAGCTCTGGCAGCTGTCTGGTCTAGTTAAACTTAATGAAATATTTTGACATATTTTTTAATTGAATATTTGGCATAAAAACTTATCAAAACACCACCAGAGCTACAGTGGCCAAAGGTGTTGGCAGCATCATGCTATGGGGTTACTTATCTTATGACTAAACTGGAGTTTTAGCTCATTTTGTGCATGCACATCTAGATATTCATCCGGGTCGCCCTCAATTTTATTTTGTTAAAAAGACCTAAATGACGTTCTCCCTCGCCAAAAATAGTAAGCGTACTGAAATATGAATTAAAGGTTAATAATGTATTTCCTGAGAAAATAAATGCCTTAAAACCCTTTTTTTTATCAGTCATCTCTGCCTGATCTGCACTGGTGATGGTTTATAATTTAATAGTTTATAATTTAATTAATAATCCCTCAACCCACATCATATCATATGCTTTTTCTATATCAAAAAATACTGCCACTACACTTTCTTTACTACTTCCGGGAGCTAACCTTTTCAGCTTTGGATTTAAACATAAATCTGTCAACAGTAGGTGATAAGGTTGCTTAAGGACCCAGATGCAGAGCCGAGTGAAGCTGAGATGAGTTCTGACTGATTTAATTAAAGAACACAGGAAACAGAGATACAAATCCAGAAATCTAACAAAAAAAATAAAGAAAACCAGAACTATGGAGACATCTGGGGAAACAAAACACGAGGAGCCAGGGAGAGACGAGGTAGGTGGACAACAGCATGGGAGGACAGCAAAGACAAGGAACTGACAAGAGAGAGACAAAGGCAGGGCTAACGAGCTGACAAGGAGCAGGTGTGAGAGGAGACAACGAGGGAGCCGAGGGGAAAGGAACACACACACACACACACACACAAGAGGGCAACAGAGGACAACAGAAAAACATGAGAACTAACATAAATCTAGAAATTACAACAAAACTGGAATTAAACCAATAAAACTAGAAAACAAGGAGCAAAGTAAAGAACAACAGAACCAAGACCATGACAAAATCTAGTCTTTTTCGGGTTTTATGTTTTCCTTTCGTGTTAACCTTACAGTATATATTGCATAATCTAAAGGGAAAAAAACAACTAAAATGCGGATAAACGTGGTAAACATGTTGTGCCAGGCGGCTCTGAGCATGGTCTGATGATGACGTCAGAGAAGAAAATGTAAAAAGCATAAAAATTGTCTCACAAAAGTAATAAAACTTTTTTTTTAAAGTGTAATAGCATTTTTTAGTGTGTTAATGATAGAAATACGTAATTTTAGTACCATAATTACATTATTTATGGACACCTGGATGTACATCTGTCCGCGCATGTGCAGGATGGATCGTGCTTCCAGGACGGATCGGGTAGTGACAACCAGTTCCACAATGGCGTCCTGTATATTTTTAGTTCTTGTCCAGTTTAAACGGCGTGTTAAAATAAAAAATTGTTGTTTCATGGTCTCATTATTTGCACATCAAAAATCCCTGACCTGTTAATCCGAATGTTCCCCCTCAGCTCTTTTATTATCCATGCTACCAGCTCTCATTCCCCAAGATAGAGTAGACCAGTTACCAAAATGTAAAACTTAAACTTTCCTTTTATGCTCTTCTATTGCACATAAACAACAAATCAACAACATTGCTCTGCACCGCCTCAGGCTGCATAATTGTCTGTTTTTCCATCAACACTGTGTGCTGTACGCTTAATTACTAATGAAACACATTTAAAGAGTCCAGCTGTAGGACAGCAGCTATTATGATCCATACAGGCTGAGATGGTACGTCACTCATGATGCGGGTGTATAGATAATATAAACAGCAGTTGGACTATTGTACATTTTGTTCCGGTTACCAATAATATTGTTGTTGGTGAAGCTGGCAGAGCGACAGTAAAATGTGCTGTTTGTTGTTATAAAGAAGGACTGATTCTTTTTCCCAAATGTTTGATATTTCTATCAGCAGATAAAAGTAATATAAGTCAGTACTTGACTCCGATTATAACATTTTCTGCTTTTTGATGCAGATAGTTGTGTTTTCCCTCCTTCTGTTCATTTTAGCAGTGATGTTTGGTGTGCAGAAACTAAATGTCATGTTTATCTTTAATTTTTATATTGCTGCTAGGACTTAAAAGGCTCTCTTCTTATAAAAATCTTCTTTTAAAATCCCTTGATTATGCTTTCTGAGTTTTAAGATTAAAAAAAAAATCTTATAAGGTTAATTTCCATTAATTAAATTCTTTCATTTATCAATTACTGAAAACTTTGGTAAATATTTTTAGATATTCTGTCCTTATTTAGCCCTGTTTTTTACAGTTCGGCGGTGATTATCGCTCTGGCTGTAGATTTCAAATGAGTTTAGCATTTGTTTCCATTTTCTTACAGAAGATAAAAACACATCAGCTTTATGTTCTATGCTCACTTTTCTTTCTCGTTTTGAAGCAACACTAGGTCACATTTACAGCCTCGGAGAAACAGGAAGTCATGCTGCAGCTCATCTGCTTCTTTACTCTCCTTTTGAACGTTTTATTGTCACATATTTTACTACAAATTTTCTGAGTCAAAAATAATGTGGATTTTCCACAAAATCTCTTTCAACAGATGGAGAAAAGCCAAATAGGTCTGATTTAGTGCAGACATCTTTAAAAGAAGGTATTATTTATTTATTATTTAATCTTTTTCTTCTTTACTTTGTTTCCACAGGTGTCTAAAAATGGCATGAACAACTCGGTGTTTACACTCTATGAGCTCTCCAACGGTGATGACACAGATGGTGAAGGTACGCCATCGTTCACTGCTCCGTTTGGATCGTATTTTGAAGACTAATTTCAAAGAATTGTTTATTTTCTTCCCAAACTTTTTGGGGATATAAAAAAAAAACGTCTCCAAGGGGGATCTCATACCATCCATGTGTGTCAGTTGTTACTCAGGTATTCAACCAAAGGCTTAAAGCTATTCCTGTTTATCCATGTAGTCTGCTGTTTGATTTAATTCCAGCAAAAAAATGGGTTATGAGACGTTTTCTGCTTACATGTGATTTACCAAGAATCAGAACTAGAATAAAAGCAAGAAAAACTGGAGAAATGGAAAAAAAATAATAGAATAATAGTTTAGACTGTGGTCCTGTAGTTTCCAGAAACATGTGGATGTCCAAAGATTTTATAATTACCCAACAAATACTGAACCGTCCCGGAAGGAGGGAAATCCACAATAGAAGCTACTAGACAATCTGAATGGTTGAATGGAAGCAGATTAATATAAAGTTAAGTGGAAGGAAAAACTGCACCAACAACAATGGTGATTGGAGTCTTCAGAGTTTATGCAAAGCAGATTGGAGGGTTTCAGGGAAGTTCTGAAGCCATGAACGACTGCAGATGGAGGAAGTACCACCACGGATGAAACCATGGATATCAGCTGAAAGAGTCTGCCCTTAGCTCGGGGGAAAAAGGATTAGACTCTCATTGGGTGGCCTAAAGTCATCTTTCCCAGACGAAATTAAATTGTTGCAATCATTATGAAATCAAGGCCTTGGAGTTTGGAGCAAGAGTGGAAAAGAACGGAATCCAGGTTGTATGAAATCCAGCCTAAACTTCCCACAGTCGGTGATAATAAGCGGAGCGTTGTCATCTGCTGTGTTTTATCAATTCCAAGGTCAGCTCAGTACTTAATGATTCATTCTGTTCAAAAGCTGCATAGATGGAGCTGATTTTTCTGAAATAAGAATTTCTTTTGATTAAATGTTAATGAAAAAAGTTGGTTTATTTCAGTATTTACATGTAAAGCCTAAAACTATATGCATCATATGAATACCAGTGTTAATACCCTGTGCAATAACTCTATAATAATCCTGCCAAATAAGAGACTTCAGCTGTCATGTATGTATATATGTATGTACGTACGTACGTACGTTCGTTTACTGTAAGTACCCCCAAAAGGTGCTCTTTTTGGCACCTTGCTATTTCTTTCTATTGAGTATAATGAGTAAATTTCTCCACTGTGAGATCAATTAAGTCGTTCAATCAATCAGTCTCTATTTATCTAGAAATCTCTCACATCGTATTACTAGCAGGTGGATGTTTTGTTCTGATCAACTTGCTTAAATACACTGCTTACTTCTTACTATTTTAAAACAATATTTTCAATCTGACCCCATCAAAGCTCAGATGCTTTAGAGGATCTTAAAGGAGAACGCCGTTTTTTTTTTTTTTACATTGGCCCCTTCATTTTACCTTATTACAAACTAAACTAAACGCTGCTGCCCGTGTCCTCACTAAGACTAAGAAAGTAGAGCACATCACCCCAGTTCTAAAGTCCTTACACTGGCTCCCTGTATCTCAGAGAATAGGCTTTAAAATACTTCTGTTAGTCTATAAATCTCTGAATGGCTTAGCACCTAAATACATCACAGACTTGCTATCAGTGTATCAACCCTCCAGACCACTCAGGTCTTCTGGCTCCAGCCTGCTCTGCAGACCTAGAACCAGAACTAAACATGGAGAAGCAGCATTTAGTTCCTATGCTCCACTTATCTGGAACAAACTTCCAGAAAACTGTAAAAGTGCGGAAAGCCTGAGTTCCTTTAAATCAAGACTAAAAACACATTTGTTTAGGATTGCCTTGGACTGTTCTAGTTAAACAGTTCAACAAAAATATGTTTTCTTTAATCCAACAGTTTTAATATTCTTTTTTTGTTTCTGCATTTTTTATTTTATTTTATTTGTTTTTTATTTTTTCCTACTTGCTTTGATTCTGTTTTATCTTCCTGTATTTTAATCATGTAAAGCACTTTGTACTGAATTGTGCTATACAAATAAATTTGCCTTGCCTTGCCTTGCCTTGCCTAAACTGTTCATAATTTATTCTTTTATGGTACGCCAGTTTTCGTAACATGTAGGCGAATCACTGTCTCCCAGACACCCGCGGTTATGTTTTTTATATTTATATCTTTTAAAAACAAAGCAGCGCGTTTATGACATCATCTGCATGCGCCGGCTACCATTCATTCTTCCTGTCCGCTGAACTGCTGCTAGTTTTACTCACATGCCTGGAAGATGTCTAGTGCTACTACCACAGATGATCTCTCTCTCGAAATGGAATTAGGATTCAGATTAGCTAGCCGAATGAATAGAAGAGGTAGAGCGTAGCCGCCTGTGGCCCAGGCTGCCTGTCACAACTCCAGTCCGGCGTACAGATGACGTCATACACAAGCAGCTTTGTTAAAAAAAAAAATAGATATAAAAGATATAACCGCAGATGTCTGGGGGACAGTGATTGGCCTACATGTTATGAATGCTGGCGTACCATAAAGAATAAATTATGAACAATCTAGTTTGTTCCTTCAACTCGTTGCCCCTAGGAAGACGTTACTTGGATATAACAAAACTGAATATCTTCAGAATGGCTCCAAATGACACAAAACTAATATGGGTGAGTAGAACATGATGTAATAACGTAAAACCAAGGGGCCAATGTACAAAAAAAAGGTGTTCCCCTTTAATTCATTATGCTTTATATGATTAAAGTTGTTTTTATTATAGCTTTTTTTCTTTTTCTCCTGGATCCAAAGTGTTTAAATGGTAAAACATAAAATGCTGATATACAAGATGAATAAATAAAAAATTTAAATACAGGAAGACATTTAAATGATGCATTATTCTTTTCAATTCATTGAACCATCTAAAGCCCTTTATATTGTGCTTGGTTAATGCACCCTCTAATAGGTCATTGTTCTTCTCGTTGCAGAGTTCCATGGTTTAGAGGACTGGATGCTGCAGCGCTCCCTGCAGGCTTTACAGGCGGAAGGAAAAGCAGAGATCATCACCATGGATGATGGAAAAGGCGTCAAGTTTTTCTGAAGCGGTGCTGGAATCAAACTGAACACTCCAGCCGGGAAGCAAGGCGAATCTTTAGGATGTGTCTGTGTGAGGTTGGATGGGTCGCGCCTGGATGCCCTGCCTGGCAGATGCTGGTTCTTTAGCTCTTGTTGTAGTTGCCTTTCGATTCACAGCCTCTCTTTCTGGAAGAGAACCATTGTTGTTTATGGAGGGAAAAAGAGCATCTGAGGTAACACTGTGTTTCTAAAGTTATCACAGGTGACATTTGTTGCCATTTAAACATGCAATGAGTATCAGGGGACTAAACACTATCTTGTCTTGGTATTTTATGGGAAACCGTTCTCCACAAGCTGTAACTCGATTCCTTCATTTAGATTTTAAAAGCAACTAGTTCGATCTCCATTTTCTCTGTCAACAAGTTTACTGCGTATGATTAGCTCTGGACGTCGGCTCGGCTGTTGTTCCTCCCTTCCCAGCTGGACTTCCCAAAGAAATACCACAACATGAGGCTAAAGGGACTTTTTTTTTTTTTTCCTGAATTAATGCTTCCAGAGGAGGAACACTGCAGGCGCGAGGCAATCCTAGCTCGATCGACTTTACTTTGTATACTGATTGCTCTGATTCTGTTGTTGTACTGTAGCTTCTTGTGACGCACTTGTTGTCTTTTCCTCTGTCTTTTTTCATATTCTTCAGGAGAATAAATTAAGAATTTGTTAACATTGCCTCATTCTCTCAGTTTTTCTTTAAATCTGAATCATCTAAAAAGCTCAAGAGATGTGGTGTCTTGCAAAGACGCACAAACTAAAGCTGGGCACAGAAAGGTTCAACCAGAGAAGCAGATGTCTGAAGTTTCGATGGGTTAACAGGTTGACAGGAACATTAAACATTCCCCCATTACTGAAGGAAAGTCAAAAGAAGTCATCTTTGCACTTCACAGTCACCCATCTTGTGCAGAGGTTCCTAAACTTCCATGACCCAAACTATTTCCTGAGCAGCAAACAATTTTAATAATCTATAAAACATCAGTATATCTGTAATAAAAACAGATATACAAAAAATATATATATAAAAAAACGTTCTCTTCTAAGCGATGTTTCTATATCGTTAAACACACAAATATACCTCATTATCATATTTATTATTTGGTTTAATTACTGTAGAGAATATCAAGACCTCCACTTGTTTATCTGTGACCCCAATTGGTGCCTCGACCCCCATTTTGGGAATCAATTATCTAGTTGACACAACAAAACAAGAAAGGAGGTGTTCTGGTTAGATTAAGCCAAACTCATACTGTCTGGCTGCATGAAAAAAGGAGCCTAGGCGGAAGTTTAACTGAAGAAACTCATTGCTCTCCTACATCTACCTGAGACACCGCCAATCAGCTATAAACCTCACCTCCACGAAAGCCAATCGGCATCCAAAGTTCATTTTAAAAGGCCTCCAATCCCCGCTTGTCTGCTCCTGTGCGCCGGCGGCAGATGTGCTGTGTGACTTCATTCAAATGACCGCGTTTCAACCCTCCTCCACCATCGTAGCTAAAGCTTCATCAGGGTGTCATTCCTCCCGGAATCTTACTGAATTCCCTCTCTCATTTCAACCGGTCCGGCAGAAGACCACCATGTTGGGCCTGGTTCTGCCAGAGGTTTCTTCCGTACGGGGAGTTTTTCCTTTCCACTGTCGCTTCATGCTTGCTAATCTTGTATAGGTTCTCTCAACCTGTGTTATCCAAGCTGGGCTTCCATCTTCCAGGTCCCTGAGTGAAGCTCTAGTATCAGCCCAGTCAGTCCACTGGATCTCCCCATTAAGCTCAGCAGACCGTCTCACCAACCAGCAGTCTACAGACTGACCAACTTCATCTATCTCCACTCAACCACCAGTTTCAAGCCGGGAGGGAAACAGCCCTGTTCTTTACTCCTGTTCATGCATATCTATCAAAATTAAGCGCTATGTTTCCTGCCAAGGTCTAAGCGCCAAAGACCAAGTAATTGGTCAATACATTTCTCCTAATTATCTTTTCTCTTTGTGTGATTTTTTCAAATTGAAATGTACAAAACTGTGCACATCATCTTAAACCTACCTTCAATTTGAAAAAAAAAAAAAAAAACATGGCAGTGGCTGTATCATGTTGTGTCAAGCAGATAAAAAAAAAGCTCAATGGCGCTGATAAATAAAAGGGAAGCTGGCAGAAGGGGCTTATTTGTCATCACTTGGCCTGAAAGACTTCCAGATGGATTAACAGTGAAAGATTGTTCTATAAATGGAGTAAAAGGGGCCAACATATGCATGCCGCACCTTTCAGATTTCTATTCTGACACGTTCAATAAAGCACATGGAAAAACGATTTAGAAATAAGTAAAACTTTCTTAAATTAAATGTATTTACCCTTAATTTGAGTAGGTAAATGAGGTTGTTTGCCAATAGAATGAGTATTTTTACTCCTAAAATAAGATAATTGGATAATATGCACTTGAAATAAGAACATGCAATTGTGTTTTGTTATTTTAAATGTAAATTGTCTTGTTCCATTGGCAAAATGTCTCTTTTACCTCCTCAAACCAAGAAAAAATGCACTTATTTTAAGAAACAATGACTTAGTAAGATTTTTTTTCAGTGTGTTGGTCTTTTATGTAAATCTCAAGTCTTTCTCTTTTGTTTTAGCTTTTTTTAAAATATAAGTTTAAACTAATTAGAAGTTCAGAATATCATAATTTATTTGGTTAGGTCTGATTTGAATAATTCCTCATCTACTTTAGCCAGACCTTTGGGCTGTAAGCTTTGTATTTCCTCAGTATGTTGTAGAATATGTCGTCATGGTTAGATGTAAAAAAAAAATAGAAAATATATTGGAATCAGGAGCATTGGAAGCATTAAGAATAAAAAGGGACTATTCAAAACTTCCCTACAATCCTGTAAATGCCACAGGCGGAGCACAGCTCTGTTGTAAGACGTGCAGAGTAAATCCTTCATGATGGAGCTCTCTGTGTCTGCAGCTGCGTTGAATGACAGCATGTTGGATGGCCTGCTCACATCATGTGCTGTGAGGATGATACGGCTCCAGGGAGTCGTGTATATGTGTGTATTTCTGTGTTTGCTGATAAAACCATGCAGTGTTCTTGTTACACAGGTGGAGCCCAGTGTGGCCTTGCTGATAGTGGTTTCCTGTTACAGACAGAGGCAGCTGCTCCACCGTCCTGTAGCTCCCCCTGCAGGCAGACCTAGAATTGCTATCCTCCTTTCTATCATGGTTGCTTATCTCTCTTTCAGGCTGAGAAAAAATTAGGTCAGACTGAAAGTAAAAGAAATTCAACACTTAAATCCACCTGAACTGAATTAGAAACACAAACATCGAACGCGTTCAAAGTTAACCAAATACATTTTATTTTATGACACTTTAAGAATAAAATTAGTTTTCTGTACTGCAGTACAATGAATATTTCAACAATTATAAGACAGTTGTTAGATTTCACCTGCGCCTTTTGTAATGTTATTACCACAAATTGTTTTTTTATGTGTTTTATTTTTGAATTCTTTACAGATCAGAATAAAAAGTAAGAAGTTTAGTCTTTAATTTCTAAAATCTAAATTGTACCTGTAATTATTTCTACATCAACTAAAAACAGATAGATAGATAGAATTTTTTCCCTTTTTAAATCGTCATATTATTACATTTTCACATTATTTATTTCACAATTTCCCCCCCATAAAGCAAATAGTCGTATTTTATTGATCTTCTGTAACTTTGGAAGCAGCTGCTCCCTCCGGATGGATCTCTGCGCGTCAGAGGCTGCGGTGGGCGGAGTTGGAGCGATCAGGACGCACGGCCCACTGGAGCATTGGTGATATTGGCTGCTCCGTCCTCTCACAGGAGGTTATGTCTTCAGGTCTCTGGGAAGAGCAGAGGTTTAATTAGAGAAAAAGGAAGAGCTAACAGAGACTTCGATTATGCGTTAACTTTACGCACGAGTTTCATGGGTTACGCATTTTTACGCAAAAGTAAGTATCCTTTTAATGCATGGAGTTTATTTTTTATTTTTTTTATTAGTCGGAAATGTTGAATCTCTTCCCATATCTTGTGATTTTGCTGTTTTTTTCCAAATGTGTCTAATGTCGTTTCCACCTTTAGGCTCTAAAATTGGTAAGCCTTGAAGCGCCACAATGTCTCACGCACAGGTTGAGATCCCAGGACGCGGCTTCCCAGGCCTCTCAGTGGACATGACGGACGACTGCTTATCCCGCACGGTCCTCAGGACGCATGGCTTGAACGCGCGGAGGAACTCCTACTGCCTGCAGAAAATCACCATGGACATTGATTCCCCTCTTTACAGCAGCGCCCTCTCCAAAGCCCTGTCCTGGTCAGCGGAAAACATCCTGACGCTCGCGGAGTCCAGAGTAGAGGAGGAAAAAGCGGACGAGTCTCCAAAGCAGCTGTCTCCCGTCTCCAGCCAGGACGCAGGCACCGATGCGCCCTCGGGGGGCCAGGAGCCCAACGCCGCGGGGCCCACCGGAGGAAACTGGCCCTCGGAACGCAGAGCCAAAGCTCACGAAGCGAGCTCGGACTCTGATAACGAGCTCCAGCACCGACAGAACAAGGTGCTGTCCCGCATCACCTTTGAAACGCAGTGGGAGCAGGAGGAGAGGGAGGATGTGGAAACCAAAGCAGTGGCAACCTCACCTGATGGACGATATCTCAAATTCAACATAGAGATCGGGAGAGGTTCCTTCAAGACTGTGTATAAAGGTTTGGACACGGAAACAACAGTGGAGGTGGCATGGTGTGAGCTACAGGTAGGTGCGCCTAAAGCTCCTCATGTCAATAGTTGCATTATCTTTGTATAAAGTCAAGGATTAAGATGACATTTTGCATTGTCTGATGTATTATTTTTAGACTTTTGTGGAATTGCTGCATCTTTTGCACAAATATTGTTTAAGATTCTTTAAAAATATATATATAGCAGGCAGTGGAGGCTGGTGAAAAATATTTTTGGTGGGGCTGATATAGCCTAGTGTATGTCTCCAACTAATCCGGAATAAGAATTCAAATAAACAATTGGACAATACATACAATTTAACAGTAATGATTTAATTTACTATATAATAACAGTAACAGTGATGATTTGGGTCACTGTGACGGGGTTCTTTGGCCTCCAAGAATCCAGTCTCAGTCGGGTTACCGGTGTTGGTGATTTATTGACCTCAAAAACTCAAAACAGGGTGCAAAAGAAACTAAACATACAAGATACTCTGGGCCTCAGCCTCCCTCCGGTTACCAGCAATGTAACAAAGAAACAGAAAACAAAAATTGCAGCTTTTCTTCCCACAGCCCTCATTAAATAGTTTAAGCCCCTCACCTCAGGCTCTCTTATTTCTGATTTCTTCTCATTAATCAGTTTTGTCCATATATTACCTCCACAAACAATTGATGTACAAAAACAAATAATTTTTACAACTTAATTCTTTTACACAGATTCATTGACTTATTCAATTACACCAAACTGGGTTTGAACCCAGCAAAGACGCAGCCAGACTGAAGATGACAAGTCCCCATAGCATAAACATGTACACACCCCCACACACACACACACACACACACACGGCTAACCCCACTGAAATATTAAGTGTGCACCCTCAATACGCCAGCAGGTAACCAGGAACAGCTTGTGTGTTTTAAGTTCATGAAGCTACTGGTCTCAGCGCGAGTGTATTGGTCCTCACAAACACAGTATAACAGGAATGTGTGTGTGGCGCGCAAAGTTAGAGAGGTTGTTTTAAGCGACGAGGTGGATTCGTCACAGTCACAATAACCATGACATGAAATGTTCATATCCTACAACAGGGATATTCTTCTGGCAAACGGGTAGATAAATAAGGATCTCACCGAATTTGGTGGAAGCTGCATCTCGGTCGTTACATTCGCCATCCTTCCTCTAACTGTCTGCACCTGCGCTTGGGTTCAGAAGCCTGTTAAAGCCAGTATTTTCAGCGCCCCAAGACCATAAAGTTCCGAGACGCTGATTGGCCATTAAATTCACCTAGCAATAGTACATGATTGACAGATTCTCTGCAAATGTGGGTCAGTCTGATCAGCGCCCCCAGAACAGAGACGGTAGGAGTCTGTCTTTGGAAATCCACAAATTAATGACAGTAGATAGGGAAATAATCCGTGTAAATCCGTGTATCATTCGTTCTTTCTATTTTCAATTGCCAATCAAAAAACAAAAAATAAAAAATTGACTGGTTATTTTGTTTTTTGTTTTTTATCGTTAAACCAAAAACGAAAAAAGGATTGGTTTTTCATATTTCAATTCTAAGCTCAGATCAAGAATACGAAATGGAAAAACGGACAGCAACGCAGAATTTGATTTTAATATTTAATCGGTACAGTTTACATGACCCGGAAGTTTGGTGGAGCGTTAGCTAAAAAAACAATTGGCTTACTCCCACCACGTTCGATCAAACTGCACCAGATAAGGCAGTCGGACCTATCAGCCATGGACAGTTACGTTTTATTTCGAGGATCCAAGCGTGTGACTCTTGAGGAGGACATGACAACGGAGAAAATTTGCAGGATTTTCCAGGTATAACTTTTTTCTTGAAACTTTTCTGTGCACTGTACTTTTAACTAGCAACAACAAACAGCTTCTAGATCAACATAGTGTGTGGTTCTAGCGTCGCCATGGTAGCCACTTCATTACCCCAACTGCTGCGCAAAGAGCTATTTCCGGGTCACGTAAACTGTACCGATTAAATATTAAAAACAAATTCTGCGTTGCTGTCCGTTTTTCCATTTCGTATTCTTGATCTGAGCTTAGAATTGATATATGAAAAACCAATCCTTTTTTCGTTTTTGGTTTAACCATAAAAAACAAATAACAAAATAACCAGTCAATTTTTTATTTTTTGTTTTTTGATTGGCAATTGAAAATAGAAAGAACGAATGATACACGGATTCGTGTATCATTCGTTCTTTCTATTTTCAATTGCCAATCAAAAAATAAAAAATTGACTGGTTATTTTGTTATTTGTTTTTTATGGTTAAACCAAAAACGAAAAAAGGATTTGTTTTTCATATATCAATTCTAAGCTCAGATCAAGAATACGAAATGGAAAAACGGACAGCAACGCAGAATTTGTTTTTAATATTTAATCGGTACAGTTTACGTGACCCGGAAATAGCTCTTTGCGCAGCAGTTGGGGTAATGAAGTGGCTACCATGGCGACGCTAGAACCACACACTATGTTGATCGAGAAGCTGTTTGTTGTTGCTAGTTAAAAGTACAGTGCACAGAAAAGTTTCAAGAAAAAAGTTATACCTGGAAAATCCTGCAAATTTTCTCCGTTGTCATGTCCTCCTCAAGAGTCACACGCTTGGATCCTCGAAATAAAACCTAACTGTCCATGGCTGATAGGTCCGACTGCCTTATCTGGTGCAGTTTGATTGAACGTGGTGGGAGTAAGCCAATTGTTTTTTTAGCTAACGCTCCACCAAACTTCCGGGTCATGTAAACTGTACCGATTAAATATTAAAATCAAATTCTGCGTTGCTGTCCGTTTTTCCATTTCGTATTCTTGATCTGAGCTTAGAATTGAAATATGAAAAACCAATCCTTTTTTTGTTTTTGGTTTAACGATAAAAAACAAAAAACAAAATAACCAGTCAATTTTTTATTTTTTGTTTTTTGATTGGCAATTGAAAATAGAAAGAACGAATGATACACGGATTGGAAATGTAGTTTATATAATTTGTTTTGCTTATAGGTACACAGTCTAGTCTAGAGAGTAAAACTGACATTTGTGAGTTAATTTCTAAAAATATATTTTACGTTTCTCTCTTCTTATCAGGGAGGGCGGTGCCCCAGCGCCCCCTATGGGCCGGCCGCCACTGATAATAGCTACAAACTTTAGTGTTTTTTTACTTTGAACTGATCAACAGAAAGGAAGAAAAAGGGAAGTGAATTAGTAAATCTCTCCACTGGGAGATCAATAAAGTTAATCAATCAATGAAAGAAACATAGATTTTATAAATCAGTGAAAACCGTGCAAAGTCATCTTCTGCTGCAGTAACATCTAAAAGTTTTTGGATGTATATCTCTAAAAGTGATGCACTTCTAGAAATAAGGTTTTTATTTCCATTTTCATTCTACAAAAAAGTAAAAACTCAGTCAGATTGAATGAGTAGCATCAGTTTAGAGTCTTAGAGCAGCTTATCGATTAATTTCAAGTCTTTATGTTAATTTGAAAATTAAAAAACATGAGTATGTTTAAACTAAAGCATTAATTTTTCTGGCTGTGAGACTCGATCTCAAGTTTTGCAGCTGCATCTAACAGTTTTCTTCCAAGTTTAACCTTGGTTTAGGCTCAAACATATCTCATTAACCTTAACCTGTCACCCTACCCTTACTAGTGCATTTCATGTGTCAAAACGTTAAATATTGGTTTCATATGAGCAGAAAACTGTCAAAAATATCTTCCTTCTCGCTGTTCTTCCATTAATGTATTTTTGTGAAGTTCTTTAGTTATAGTTTCCTTGTCAACACCTGAGCTGTGGATTTCTGCAATTCTTCTTCAGAGTCACAAAAAGGCTCTTGGTTGTTTTTCTGAACTGTAGCGGAACGGTCGTATCAGGGTAGGTTTGCAGTTTTGGCATTTTCCTTCTTTTCCAATGGACTGAATAAAATAAATCCCTGTTGGATTCACCAAGTTTACACTATTACTTTAAAAGCCAACCCTGCTTGTCATCATCGTCACCCTGAGCTGTCTGAGGCCAGAAACAGAACGGCTGCATTTACTGTGTGACTAAAACCTACACCCATGGGTGACTGAGAGCAAATGGTTCTACAGAACTTCATACATTGAAATAAAATATGCATCATTTTACTTGCACTTAGCAACTATGCTGCTTTGTTTTGGTGCATCATATGCAATTCTCTTAAAGTTGACTGAATATGTAGTTAAGTGACAAAATGTACAAAGTGCAAATATTCCTACTAGACTCTTAGACTCTCCCTGTTTTACGGCTCACCCTGCTCTAATTCCTGCTCTGGTCCTAATGTGAAGCAGCTAATCTGGTGTGTGTTATTCTTTACTGACCTTGCGCTCGTTAAAGTCGAAGCATGACATGGTAACCTGGGTGATCCTGTTAACAGTCAGTTCCACTCTTTGTACCGTTATCCCCTCCTCTTCCTCTCTAATCCCATTTTATCATTATAACCCTGTCGCCTTGGTTCTGCAAGAACCACATGGGCAACATTTTATACGCAGCTCTGATGATCTGTCAGGCATTCTTTGGTTGTGAAAAATGAACCATTCGCCACGCTTCCATCTTGTTTGGTGACACTTTGTTGTGTTTTTAGGTTATTTAAGCTCCTGTAACATGCTCACAAAAAGTAGGACACAACCTGAGACGGTAGGCTGCAGTAAAAGTGTAGAGGTGTCAGAGTTTGGCATGCTGGAATCAAAACAGCCTGGGTAACAGCTGCCTCTCCTGCTTACAGGGTGAGATAGCACAATGGTGGATTTAGAGATTTAAGCCTTAACTCCACCCTTAACATTTGCCTTTGTGCATGACCTGGATCAGTGTCGACGTCTGGGAGACGTGTGATCCTCTGTTAGTACGACCACTGAGTTAACTGCATGCTTTCAGCTCTTCTTTCTCTTGTGAGAAGAGGAGCTAAAAGTTATGTTGGATTATCAAATATGCTTAGAGATTGCATGTTTATTCCGTAGAAGTTTGCTCAGGTGCAAAATATGAGAGAGGTAAATCTTTAATAAAGGTCCAAGCAGCGATTGGGAACATCCTCACCAAGATCCTACCAATTTGGAGGTGTGTTTAGGGTCATTGTCCTGTTGTAAGATGAAATTGGCTCCAATCAAGCACTGTCCACTGGGTAGGGCATGGCATTGCAAAATGGAGTGATAGCCTTTCTTATTCAGAATCCCTTTCACCCTGTACAAATCTCCCACCTTACCAGCACAAAAGCAATCCCAGACAATCACATTACCTCCACCATGCTTAACAGATGGCGTCAGGCATTCTTCCAGCATCTTTTCATTTGTTCTGCGTCTCACAAACGTTCTTCTTTGTGATCCAAACACCTCAAACTTGGATTCATCCGTCCACAACACTTTTTTCCAGTCTTCCTCTGTCCAATGTCTGTGTTCTTTTGCCCATCTTAATCTTTTTCTTTTATTGGCCAGTCTCAGATATGGCTTTTTCTTTGCCACTCTGCCCTGAAGTCGAAATAGAAACTCTAATGTACTTATCATCTTGCTCAGTTGTGCTTCGCGGCCTCCCACTTCTTTTTCTACTCTGGTTAGAGCCTGTTTGTGCTGTCCTCTGAAGGGAGTCGTACACACCGTTGTAGGAAATCTTCAATTTCTCACATGGAATAGCCTTCATTTCTAAGAACAAGAATAGACTGTCGAGTTTCAAATGAAAGTTCTCTTTTTCTGGCCATTTTGAGCGTTTAATTGACCCCACAAATGTGATGCTCCAGAAACTCAATCTGCTCAAAGGAAGGTCAGTTTTGTAGCTTCGGTAATGAGCTAAACTGTTTTCAGATGTGTGAACATGATTGCACAAGGGTTTTCCAATCATCAATTAGCCTTCTGAGCCAATGAGCAAACACATTGTACCATTAGAACACTGGAGTGATAGTTGCTGGAAATGGGCCTCTATAAACCTATGTAGATATTGCACCAAAAACCAGACATTTGCAGCTAGAATAGTCATTTACCACATTTGCAATGTATAGAGTGTTTTTCTTTAAAGTTAAGACTAGTTTAAAGTTATCTTCATTGAAAAGTACAGTGTTTTTCCGTCAAAATTAAGGACATTTCAATGTGACCCCAAACTTTTGAACGATAGTGTACCTGTAGAATCACTGTGAATTACTTTTACCTGTTCTTTTGCACTCAGTCATCTGGCTCTCCACAGGTTATGCAATATTTTGAGCACACTCCACTTTGAATCTTTCAGGAGACAAATAACTTTTGGTTCCATCTCTTCACTCGAGACATGAGGACAGTTAAGCGTCTTAATTGCCACTAATAAGCTTTTAATGTTGTGATATTAACTTCAAAGTTATGGACTTTACCTGCAGTGGCGTTTTCTTTACTCAAAACCCCACCCTGTTCTGCACCATGCGCTCGCCCGGATGCTTGAAGGGAAGCGCGAAAAGCTCTGCTGTTGGTGGCTAAACACCGTCACTCCTGTCATGTTGATAGAGCAGCAGTCAGAGATGCGTCATCACAACTCTGCAAGGAATGCCCTAAGCTCCTTTTAAATATGTCCAACAGCGATGGAGATCTAACCTACAGGAAGTTCAGATCTCTTTGGGTATTAAAGGAGATTAAAATTGAATCCACTTTGCTTGATTTTCACTTATACTGTGTTATCAATGCTTGTCATATAAAGATAATGCACGGGGATTCCTCGGTGTATTGTCAACAAAGTAACCCTGAATGCAGGTTTGTCTGGGCGGGGTCCACTAGAACTTTTCGTGCTGGCACACAATGAGTAAACAAAACATTTAGATTCTTCCGTGACGTTCAACCCACAACTGGGCCAGAGCACTATGTCAGATTCAGCTTCTGTCACTGCTAATAATGCACAGCAAAACCTTTCAATTACAATATAACTGTAACCAGAAGGAAGGGCTCCCTGTTCTTTATTTAGCAGCATTCACACCCAATAAAACCTTATCCAGTCAATAAACAGAGGCAAATAAAACCCAACTGCTTTCTTTTATGTTGAGTTAGAGTTGGTTATACCTTTGGTTTATATAGCGTATAACCCATAGAATCTTGGTTTTTACCTTGCCTTTTAATATCAGTAATATGACCGAAGGGCATGCAGAAATATCATTAACGTTTGAAATTTGTGTCACAACTAGCTTCAGTCTTAGCAGCATTATTTTATGTGACAAACCAAAAGCCTTGTTGCAGCATGATGCTGCCAGCACCATGCTTTACCATACAGATGTCATGAATTCCGATCTTGCCTTCCACATGTTCATTGGGTCTTTAATGCTTATGTGAAACTAAAAACTGTATTTTAGTGGTTTTCCTTTCCAATGACTTTCTTCTTGACACTTTTCTATCTACTCCTGCTTTATGCTTCTTCCTAACCTGCTGTTCCTTTGCCTTTGTTGCTGTTTGTTCACTGATGATCTCTCTTAAGCCTCTGAAGCCTTCATAAAACAGTGAGATTAAATTACACCCATGTGAACTTTTGTTTTTCAATCACTTGACCTCAAATAGGTTCAAATATGTTTTGTTTTTTCCCTAAGGGTATCAATGTAAATGGGGCTAAACACATACTCACACCGCAAAGTTTTGCATGTATGATTCATTCTCAAGCCTCCTTCTTACTACTTTTTGTTGGTCTGTCTCATGAAGTCCTACAAAAAGTTTAGAATTTTAATGGGAAAAATGTCTTTTATATCTAAAGAGAATGTCTGAAATACATTCATTTATCAACATATTTATTCTAAACGGGATTAACTCTGGTAAAGGGGTCTTTGGAAAACCTGTATCAAAGATGACACAGTCGGCTTTAGTGGGTTTAGATAATTGCAATGTTTTCTTGGAAATGTATCTGCAGTCAATTTCAAACATACAGCCATTTTTTTTATCTTTCACAAACCTCACTTTGGTGAATAGCTCGTCTATTTAAAGTCGCTGGGAAGTCATATTTAACTGTCAAATCATTCTGGCTTAAACATGTATATAAATGTATTCTTTATCAGACAATATTGTTCCAAAAGTTAAAAAATTTCTGTTTGAAAAAATCCTGTCTTAAAATCTGTGTTTTTTGTTATCTTATGCAGGCCAGTTAGTTCTACGTCAGCTTGTTCACCTAAATTCGATCAATCATATATCAACGGTCATCTGTCAATCAAATTCTTTCGGTTATAGCATCTTGATTCATATGTCGCAGCTAATATACGCAACGGTTGAAATAAGAAATTAGAATAATTTCCTTTCCCATTGAGTTCCGTCCCAGTGTTCACGGGGATGGACGTCTGTGTCTTCGGCAGGCGTAGAGCTAACAGAACTGGCAGCGTTGCGAGGCAAGGGCTCAAACATGTACGGCTGGAAGCCTTCTACACCAAACCAAGCTTCTGCCGCCCTGGCGTCCTCTTCCACAACATCTTCGTCCCCGCTTTCCTCCTCTAAATAAAAAATGGATGACGGAGGAGACTCATCCACGACCTCCGACACTAAACTCTCCTCCTCTTGCATGTTTCCTCTGTCCATAGCGTTCCTTGACTGTGTCGTTTCTAAGGCACCAATTTAGTTCTACTTGGTCCCAATGGAATAACCTGACTCCGCCAGATGGATTTGCTCCGCATATCAATCTGGAAACCTTCCATTGAAGTAATTTTGGGAAGGGGCGAAAATACTGGTTAGCTGATTGGCCTATGTTGGTGATAGACGGGCCAAATAAACCAATCAGATCAACGAAGCATATGACATACTAACAGCCAGGCTACTCTTGCCGAAACCAGTCGGGAGAAGAGCAAAAACATCTTTTCCTCTGAGAAAAGCCTCCAGATCAGTGTTTTGCTCTTCTTTCAGTGAAGAAATACTCTGTAATTCCGATAAAACTTGCTCGATAGCCATGCTAACGCTAGTTTCATCGGCTGAAGCCGCCATGTTCTTTAGACTGAACTGTCGCACTTCTCGTTGCGTCCCACCTCAACCCGCCTCACAACCAACGCTGATTGGACGTTCGTTTGGTGAACGGCTCCAAATTTTCTTTATCGGAGATTCTCCAGACTGATTAGCGAGTGAAATCTTGAAAGCTTGCGAGATCAGGATGGTCTCATGAGGCTACCAATGGAATTTCCCATTGGGAACCTACTAGCACTAAGTTGCTAACTGGTTAGCAAGATGCTTCCGACAAACCGGCCCCAATCAAATTTGCTCGCGAACCTTCCGCCACAACAATCCCGCACCCTTGGTAAACAACCAATGAAATTCACTTTATTCACTCGTGTAAAGTCGTGCACCACTTGGGAGAATTCGGAAATGCAACAGCCATTTCCGTACGACTTTAAAGGATGATTTATTGACTCTTTTTAGTCCTCTCTACATTCTTCTGTGTTGGATGGTGTATACACATTGGTGAAATGTTTTAGGGTTAAACAAATTGAAGTAATTTAGAAATGTTTAACTATAAGGTAATTCAAATCCTCAGAGCTCTACCATGTAATTGTATTTTTAGTCTGGTGTAAAAACAAGGGAAGCTCCCAGCAACCACCGCTATCAACCACCATCTATAAATGACTTCAACGTCACAAAGGAAAGGTAGGGTGAGCTTTCAAAGGAAATGCAGAAGTGATTTAAAATTAACAAGGTTTTTATTTCTCCCTCCTTTTCTTTTACTTTTCCACATACGCTCATGCTATTAATGTAAAAACCCACCGGTTTGCAACTTTAACGTTTACTCAATGAACCGGCTGAAGGTCCTTATATGAAATACTTATTATTAGTGATACCATTCAGTTGAAGTAAGCTACTGAGTAACAAACTGCAAGGAAGGAGAGCATTCAGGCATGCATCCTTGTTGGTGAGCCTCTTTAAAAGGCATCGGTTGAACAATATCTGTTCTCTTTCAAGGCTAGCAGCTTCCATAGTGCTCCTCTACCTTTCACCAGTCACTTGTGTCCTCTTATGTTTCACTTTTAAGCTCCAACTCACATTCTTTAGTCTGGCTCCATCTTATCAGGCTTCACCACAGCCACATGAATGATCAACTGCGTAAGAGACCTGATTGATGATTATTGAAATTATTTATTGTGGGGGGAAAAATTGCTTCCCTAATGCTCAACTTCTGCTAAAGTACATAAATTAATGATATGGGAGGCGTTTTAAAGAAAATATAAAATAGGAAATGATGTATGTAGTAATGGCTGGGTAATTTATTTATATAACATAAAAAAACAACTTTCAGCTAATATTCTGCAGAGATGCATTACCTTCTTAACCATTTAAAGCCCGATCCAAGAATTAAAACAAAACAGAAATTACCTTTTTTTTGGTTTGAAGTCCTTATTTGGCCTTTTAACAAAATATGTAAAAAGAAAAAAACAGAAATACATTTTTGATATTAATAATTTATTACTATGCGATTAGTCAAGATTATTTTTTGTGTAGTCTTCTGCCCTCTGTTATCAGGTATATCTGATTGTGTACAATAGGATTTTGAGCAAAGTTTTTACCATTAAATTATGCAAAAGGTGTCAGACGCAAAACATTTCAGAAACCGTTTGTATCAAATATGATACATTTGGCATTACAGGGTTAATGTTTTTACTAAATAGAACTGAGATCTGTTTTTACTTGCAGATTCTGTAAACCTCCGATCTGCTGATAACCCTTTCTCTCCAACTATGATTGCTCTTTTACAACTAGGGAAAAGGTGCGTTAACTAAGTATTATTTTTAATATATTTGATATATTTTCGTCATCGTCCTGGTTGAAGAAATTAACACTGACTAGTGAAAGGATCAATCGCTTCAACCCAATATTCAGTGCAATACCTAAGTGGATCCTTTACTGATCCTGGATTGTATTTTAACTGATGCAGTGTTCAATGAAAGAGGGAATGTCACTGCTTAAAAGGATGAAATGGTAGCAGCTCTATTAAGTTTGGTTTCCTGTTATGTCCTAAAGTAAATCCCTGAATGAACAGCTGAGATTTCCCCACTGAAAAAGAAAAAAAATCTAGTGCATTTCCGGAATCTTCTAGCAGTTTGTGCTTCCTCTGGCATCCTGTTAATACCTCTCTGATTGGAAACGGCTTGTATTGATTCTTCCATCCTACGCACCGATAAGGGCTGCTATCAGCACGACCTATTGGCCCCTATGAGCAATGCGGTAACTCTCTCCTTAAATATTTTAGTGGAAGACATACATTAGTAGAAAAGTTGAAATGAAACAAACTTTCTCATGTTATGAACAAATATAAGACGAGAAAAAGCTACAGATTAAATCAAACCTTAAACAAGGGCATTGAAAATAAATAAAGTTAAGCAGATACTATCTAGGGTTGAGTGAACTAGGATTGCTTTCAATAAGCAATGCACTCACTAATAAAAAAAAAAAAGCTAAAATCTGTTTTCCTGTTAGTTGATTAAACATGTAGATTTCATAGCTTTTGGCCTCGTTTTTCAATGAAAAGCAATGTAATGGAAAGTATATTTAAAAGCAGTGGAATAAAGGATGTTCAGCACATAGAAGGAAAGAAGGCTGTGGTGGAACAGTATTTATTTTGGCCGTGATGCTTTTATAGAGCTGCAGCCATCTATGAAGCTGTTCAATGAATGTGTATAAACCTCAAATATTGAAAGTGTACAAGCTTCATAAAACCGAGGCTATTTCAAGCTGCTTTGCAGTTTCTACACAGATTTATGATCATAAACCATAATATCTAAATCAAGCCATTGTTTAATGTTTCTCGTGAATTTGCCAGGGTTTTAAAGCACTTGCTGGGCTGTGTAGCGTTTATCTGACAGTGGCCAGTGTTCGCTAGCAGGCGTCCTATCAGCCAGACTGCAGCCAACATCAACACCGCCTTTCCTTCTAGGGCCCACAGAGTGGCTAGTTTGACTTTATCAGAGCCAAAGCTTGCTCTCTTAGGAGCCAGTTTAGAGGGCTCGCTATGATGGCCTACATTTGCACTTGGCAGCGCGTCGATTCGTCATGTAGGCTGTTTGTTTGGATTACAACTTCTACAGTTGGTCTTAGAAAGCAGGCTGCATCGGATCACCTATAAAACTTGTACCGTACTCAATGTGTGCTCGCTGCAAGATACAACCTGTCTATCATTTGGAATATACTTGATAAGACTGTCTCATTGGCCAGCATAGATAGTGTGTCAATGTCTGGCTTTGGCTGGATATAGTGAAGGAACCAGCACAGGCAGCTTGGTGACTTTTGTTTAGTTTGTCCTGAAGGTGTTTTGAGTGTTTCTAATGACGACTGGAAGCGTTGTGTGGGCGTGGGTTTATGCCACCACCCTATAATATGTGCTTTACTGTAGCTCACAGCTAAGCAGGTAGTTTGTGCTTCGCAGGGGGATTTTTTTCTATATAAAAGACTGTGAGGGAAAAGCTGTTTTTTTACTTTGTTGATGTAATACATTGTTAGGAATGTACAGGATGGTCCAAGAGATAAAAAAATGTAAGCATTCAGATTTAATTTTGATATTTTAAAGCAAATTTTAAGCACTTTCCTCTAGTTTGTTTCAGTTTTTTTCCAAAGATTTTTTCTTTGTTTGTTTAATCTTCTTAAGCTAAATTTTTTATAAAACCCAAAAAAAAATTTAAGCGTCTTTCATATGGTCCCTGTTTCCTAAAGGTTAAACTCTCAGATTTTAACATCTGAAACAATTTTAGATTATTTTCTCACAACATCTCGATTGAAAGTCGTGAAAAAAGCGAAGAGCGTCCTGTGAAAGCCTTCAGAAAGGCTTGAAATCCACACAGCGAAACATGGCGGTGGCTGCATCATGATGAGGGGAATTCTTTCTCCAGGAGATGAGGGAAGTTAACATTGTTTTATAAATGCATGAAGCTAAAATGGGAAGAAAACCTGCTAGAGGCTGTAACAGATTTAAACCTCAGTGAAAGCTTAAATCTTCCTGCAGAGCAATCATCCTCCGATCCGAAGCCTCAAAAATTGATGCTCAGGTTCTCTGTTCATGCAATCTTGTGCCGTTTCACTCTCCAGACGTGAAATTGCACCTGACATTGCCTCAGGGGAACAAATAAATACAAATAACTCTAAAAGTCATCCTCCTTTTCTCTTCCACTTAACTCTTTGGGATTCTCGTGTGATAAAAGTAACCAAGTGTAAGAGGTATGAACTCTGCTGTATGGTGAAAATGGAAGATGACCTATACGGTGATGTCTGAGTAAAAATGTCGTAACATTAAATCTGAATGCATAGTTTTGCTGCAAGCCAAACCTCCAGGTTGTTTTTCTGGAGCTCTTCTACGTTTCCGTGCAACAAAGGTCTTTCCTGCCAATGAATCTGAGTCGCTGCTTTTACTGAGTTACCTCAGTCCATCAGTGTTACATGCAAAAGATTTCCGTAAGCTGCCCCGATATTTGTTTAGAGGTTTCCACCACCTGCTTTGCTTCAAAGTTATCCTTTTGGATCCTTTTAAAATTGCATCTGGATCCATGTCCCTCTCTCTAATCGCACCAGATTTATTTTAGAAGAGGTGCATATGTTTTTCTCTTGGTATAACATCTAGCTTTCATACATATATGTTTAGTCAAACTTAGATTAACTTTTGTAGTCATTTCCTAAGGTGCATAGAAAAACTGTTCTTTATAAGGAGCATCCCTAACACACTTAGAGATCTTCTTCTTGGTGCAATAACAGAAGGTTAATTGCATGTCACCCTGAGGGAGATGACACTTGAAAAATGTTAGCATACCTAATTTAAGGCTTTGCATGTGTGTATCACCTGGTTAGCTCAGGAACACTCATACAGTATAACTTGCAAGTCATATAACCAAACATAGAAGATAAGAAAAAGGAAATTGAAGCAGCCTTTCTTTATTTTTTTCCCTTCAATGTTGATAAACAATTGCAACCCCCCAATATTATGTTTTTTGTTCCATTTTTCTGTTATTGCAGAATGTTCCAGATTTTGCTGCTAGGTATTGCAGTTGAAATGCATTCATATTCTGTTTTTTTTTTCTTTTTTGTTAAGTTTCTGTGTAATCTGGAAAGGTTTAGGTGTTGATTTAAATATGTTCCAGACTCAGAATAGTGAGGATAAATCTGCAATGTTCTCCAAACTTTACTCTCTTTCCTACTGATCTGTAGTCCAGCTGCCTGTCTTTCTGTCTGTCTGTTTCTCTGTTTAATCACTCAACCGTTCCTCCATCTTTTTGACTGCTCATCTCCGATCTGACTCACTTTCCATTAAGAATTTCTTCCTTTAATCAATTTTTTACTTCTGCAATTAGTTTTTAAAGTACTGTTTAGTATAAATGTAGTTTAACTTTTAGTTTTGTTCTTTAACTTGGAATTTTTTCTGCACCCTTTTTTTGGTCATAAACAAATTTTTACATCAGAGAGTCTCTTCCTTCTGCTTTTAAACAACTTGATATGACTGTAACTTTTTAAATATTTTCTTTTACAGTTTTTGCTTTCCTTTCTGTTTTTAGTATCTTTGTTGATGTCATTCCATGCACTACCTGAATAACGTGCTTTAGTCTTTTTGTAATTAAGTATGTCGTCACTACAGTGCAAGTCGATACCAATTCAGGACTAGTTAAATTCTTGTAGTACCTCCTTTCAGGTGGATTTATTGTTCAGAAAAAAAAAAAAAGTTATATTATTGAATTGAATTTGATTGATCATTGCTTGACAATGTTACACAAGGTCCTCTCACCCTTTTAAGCAGGGCTTGACTTGAGCTGTTTTTCTCAAAAGCCACCGTGGCTAGTGGTTTTAAAAGTTACTAGCCACAAAGCATTTTACTAGCCATAGTTTTGTTGCTGGGAAATTATATCTATGATATATATATGATTAAAGATAACTATGTTGTGCTTCATTTAGAAATATAAATTACAGTTGAAGTAGAAGATTCATAAAAAAAAAAAAAAATACTAAACTAGAACAGAATTAAGCAAATGTAAGATGCTTTACTAAGAAGAAAACAGCTTCTGGGATTATTACCTATTAAAATATCTATAGGAAGAGAGAACGGAAAAACAGTTTAAGCAAGTATGAGTTTTATAGTTTACTGCTCTCATTCCAAAAAAATTAATGGAATTTTATCCCCTAAAAATGACGGAAGATGAACAGAAATGATTTGCGTTTTGTTAAAATGTACTTTTTTTGGTTAGAGTTATTTTAAAATCAGAAATCTCTTACATTTCAATACATTTTGTTGCTATTTCATACTTAAATCATCCAAAAAAGATATAAAAAGGTGTTCTTTTAGGTGTAAGTAGATAGGAAATCACATAAAAAAAGAAATTGGAGGACAGTTTTATCTTTTTCAAGTCTCAGGAGGAAAACGTTAAACTTTACATCTGATTGCAATGAGTATAATTTTGCTATAGAGCTTTGGAAAAACTGTATTTTTCCTCAGTGGCTTGAACTGTGTTGCTGTGCAGCCAATAGTTTGGTGAAAACCTGTGGTCACACTGCAGCCCAGCTTCCTAAACAGATCAAAAGACCTCCAGCTTTATTACCTGTCCAGGCTCTGAAGGAGAAAATCCTTCAACCTGGGGTTACTTCTGGTCATTTCTGAAGCGACCGTGTGCGTTGAGGTGTGCAGGATGGAGGTGTTTGGCAAAGTAAATGTAACATGTAACACCCAGGATATACAATAAAAGGTTCCCTTCAGTACTTATCAGTAAACACTCATGTTTTCTCTGTCAACAGAAAAACCGTAAATACGCCTGTTTTGGTTCACTTTTCATTTTACACTAATGGGTTTCTAAACTCGTTGCTCACTTTCGCTGCTTAAAAATAATCCACCAGTGAGAGTCTGTATTGAACACTGTTGGCCATAGAGTCCTGAATTCATAAATCTTTCATGCTGTTACCTTCCTGTGACTCGAACACCATCGCCTCGTAAACTATATCCGGTCCTGCTTGCTGTTGGCACTTGATAGCACATCCTTGTTTGTCAGTGTAACACTAGGCTCCTTCCACCTCCTGGAGTCGTGGTTGAAGTGCACTGCAGATAAAGTATTTACCAGACTTCAGTTTCCTACAAGAAAACAAAATAAAACTCTTACAGTGCTTATTTAATATAATTACAATCATCCTTTGATTTTTTTATTGCCTCAAACCAATAAAAAAGTAATATTACCGAAGACTAAGATGAAAGCTTCCTCACTACTTACTGGTTGCAGAGCCTGGGGCCAAAACAACTTTAAGGCTTTACTCTGATGCTCTCATGGTCTGATCTAAGTCAAATGGCAGCTTTCTATAAAGCTTTATATAATCCTCCTCTTGAGGAAACAAAAAACAGATCAGTGTTGAGTAAGAAATGGATCACATTAAGTCATTATTAGTTTTACTGATATTTACTGACCAAACATCAGCCTTTGATAAAGAATAATTTGAAGAAATGTTCTATAAGAAAGAGACGGCTCATATTTTTGGAAGATCTGCAAACAATACCCATGTTGATTAATGTTTTGATTTTTTATTTGCTAATTTTGGTTTCTGCGAAGTACATGTTTCCTTGCTAAACCTGCCATAAAGGACCAAGTAAATAAGTTTTAGTTTATTACCATTTTTGCAGTTTAAATTTACAGCGTCATAAAGATGGATTTTTCGCCATGACGTATTTGCGTCTGTTTTTTGTTTGCATATTTTTATTTTTGTTTTTCATCTTTTTTTATGGCACTCTTGGTTGCAGATAATCACAAAAATTTAGTAAATAAAACAAAAAAATAAGTTTTAAATAATAAAACAAGGAGTCAAATGTGACTAACCACATTTTTTTTTAGGGATGCACGATATAATCGGCCCCCTATCGGTATCGGCCTGTATCGGCCTTAAAACTGAATATCGGACATCGGCCACCCCACCGATATTTAACCCGATATTTGATCAGCTTCTGAGTTTCTAAAGTCTAAAAAAAAAATAAAATACTACTTCTTCTTCCTCAAAAACTTCTTTTTAACAGACTTAAAAACTTCTAAAGACGAGGGAAAAACTATTGATACAATAAAATATCACAATATCTTCATATGCTGATATATTGCCATTTAAAAACACCATATCAATCTCTTTTACTAATGAAATATTGCTATATGTCATCGTTATGCTACGAAATCCCCCGAAAATTCACGAAATTTTGCCATATTTTTATATGTTGATATATTGACGCGGTATCGATCTATTTTACTAACAAAATCTCACAAGAATTTGCAAAATATCACCAGAGTTTGTAACAGAACGATGAAATTTCACGAGATTTTGAAAGTAAAATAGATCGATACCGCGTTTTTAAAAATCAATTTGATATCAGCATATGAAAATATATTTGAGTATATTATTTTTCAAAGTGTCAGAAATGGATAACAAAACTGCTATTTTCAATGACTACTTATTTTTGTCCAGCTTTAACATCGGTATCGATATCGGTTATCGGCTACATGAGTTTTAAAATATCGGCATATCGGATATCGGCCAAAATCCAAATATCGTGCATCCCTATTTTTTTTATAAGTTCACAAGCTGACCAGCAGTGTTGCAGGTAATGGCATTACATAATAACGACACTAGTTAGTTAGATTTTCAGTAATGGAGTGATCTAAAAAAAAATTACGCCCAAAATATTGATAGGGCTTTATGTTACTTGCACATTAACTTAACTCAATAAATCAAATTGACTTTCCATAAATACGCCCTTCCTGCTGCAGGGAGAGATCTTTCAGTGCAGAGACAAAGCAGCAGCTGAGATGCAGGCGTACGATTGGCTGAAGGGAAGTAAAGTGGGCGGGTTCAGCATGCAAAGGTGGCTCACACAGAAAGGAGAGACGTGAGGCGATTGCTGATCTCCAGAGTCTAAGTTGGCATTCCTAAACTGGAAACCCTCTCTAAAAATCAAAGGCTGAGTTTTCCTGTGATTTTGCTAATTATGTCCGGAAAAAAAGACTTTATCCACGTTGGTTACAAGCAGCTTAATCTAATAAAGCTGCTCACATCGCCTCGCTGTCAACAACACTAACAACATCTGGCTGCCTTAGTTTATCAAAACTTTGCTTTACTTCAGTTTTATAGTGAATTTAGGCTGCTGTTACTTTTTACATTGCCATATTAGAAGACAGTCTTTCTGTTTTTTTTTTGTTTTACTGGAACAGTGACTATTGTCTTATATTACCACAAAATGTATTTAATATGTTCAGCAACTTGAAAATCACTCCTTTTTGGCTTTACTATTCATCCTTTTAACAAGCATAAATATTCCTATATTATACTGAAATGTTCTTCCAGTATAAACATTAAACATAATAATCACATCTTCATAGATCGATTGTAACTGTGTGCCTTTGCTGACTTGTTTCACCACAGACGCCAAAATGATGTAGATCAGTCGATGTGTTGTCCTTTAGATGAATAAGTTGTATATTTTGTTAATTATTATTAAGCATTCTATAGTAAACAGCTGAACTCTCATTTGGATTTAAGGTTCTGATTACAGGTCATTCAAATTCATTGAGATTTTAGATTATGACAAGTAACTGGTTAGCTACTTTGCCTAGTAACTAGTTCTCACTGCAAAAACGATCTAGAAAGAAGTAAAAAATTCTTAAATTAAGTGTATTTATCCTTATTCTAAGTAGGTAAATAAGATAGTTTGACAATGGAATTAGTATTTTTACTCTTAAAATAAGATAATTGGAGAATATGCGCTTGAAATAAGACAAGGCAATTGTGTTTTCTTATTTTAAGTGTAAATTGTCTTGTTCCATTGGCAAAATGTCTCTTTTACCTCCTCAATTCAAGAACAAATGCACTTATTTTAAGAAAAAAATACTTATCTAGATTTCGATTTTTTTCCCAGTGTGTTTGAGCAGTACCATTACATTTTTGGGAGAAGTAACTATTGATATATGTTTTTTTTTATAAAGTAACGTTCCCAAAACTGCTTACTATTCCTTACGTTTAGGTGCAAATCACTGTTGATCAAAACAAAAAGAAAGGGGAACATTTGGAAAGGTGTGCCGCACAGAAACAGACCAGCAGGTTTTGATGCAGCGACGGTCTGGGACGGTCTGGGAATACGCTGCTTCACCAGGACGTGGAAAAACGTGCCTTAAATCTGAGGTTTTCAAAAGGGGGTCCGCGACCCCTAGGGGGTCCACGGGGGTACTGCATGGGGGTCTTGAAAGTTTTGATTGATTAGACTTTTTCTTTTTATATCCAAACCATGCAATTTTTTCCACTAATTGAAATATCTTTAAATCTAACATGAATTCACACACACTAGTAAACAGATAAATGGAGGCAGAAGATGTCTTTCAGTCATCAATGCACACATTCAGCGACACACAGGAGCTCTTTCAAGCTGGGCACCGTTTCATTCACAACACCTGTCTCACCAACCAGGAATCAGAATCAGAAATACTTTAATAATCCCAGGGAGAAATTACTTTTGTTACATTACTCCATCTGTAAAAGAGGGACTATAGGACCGGTTTGATATAACACAATGTCATACAATATATATAATTAGGGGGTCCCCGCTCCATTTCACCATCAGGTTGGGGGTCCTTAGCCTGGAAAGCTTTGAAGTCTCCTGCCTTAAATGATGGAGCTGTGAATGTTTTTTTTTCTGTAGATGCAGAGAGAAATCTGAATGAGTGATCTCAGATTGCTTATTGGTGTTCCCTCTATAAACAAAAAGGAACAAGTTAAAATCTTTCTTCATTTCTGCAGTCCATTTGTCAAATGGCTGCTTTCTTCTTTTACAGAATTGAAATAATCCTTTGCTCCTTTTGGAAACAAACTGAATCACAATGTGGAATAAAGGTGTGTTAGTTTAACATGATTCATTATTTATTTTCAGATTATTTTTTCAACCTTTACTCGGGTATAGATTTGCTTTTGTGCACTGTGCTATGTTGCCCTTGTGGCCTGGTGATTCCTTGAGATCCATCAGATGAACCTGAAGAGACTCACTATGTGGCAGTTAAGATGATTTAAGAATACTCATGCTTTAAAACTATTGATACAGAAACGGCTGCATTTCTAAAGCATGCAAAGTCGTGGGAACCTTTAGCTTCAGCATTTCTTTTGTGAAGTCTTTTGAAAGGTTTCTGGTAACAGAATCCAGCCAGAAGGCGGATACTTTTAAAACCAGAATGCTTTGTCATCTACCTGCTGAGGCTTGTGCTTCTCTAACTATGATTTATATTACAAGCAGTTGGGACATGCTAGCATTGCATGTGTTAGGTGAAAATGCTAAATGTAGTGCACCAAAAATATTGAGTGAAAACTGCCTCTCTTTGTGCAGAACAGTGGTAGGTATAAAACTCTACCCTTACAGAGCAAGTTATTGTTGGCCTGTCTAGTCGAATCAAGTTTAAAGGCGTCCAGCTCCAGTTTGGCTCTTTATAGCTCAGAAGGACGTAATGGTGATAAAACATGGCAGCCTGCTGCATTTGTTGTGGCGTTGTGCCTGAAACACGGGAATGTGGACGTGAAAGGGTCTCACACTGGTTTATGGACGGTTATTGAGTCGCCGTGATATTTCAAGCAGGTATTTTATTTTTCTAATGAGTGTTTTTGTTATTATTTTTATTTACACTTTAATAACTGATCTGAAAATTAGTTACATTTTCCTAAAAATGTGATATTTTCCCTTAATCTAAATAAGATATTTCTGTTTTTGCCAATAAAATAAGACAATTAAACATGATGTACGCAAAATAAGAACATTTAGGTTTTTTTTCTTATTTTTAATGTAAATAATCTTATTCTGTGACATTTTTTGTTATTTACCCTCTCAAATAAATGGACAATACACTTATTTTAAAAATAACTGACTTATTTATACTTTTTGCAGTTTTATTATATCAGAATGGTTTTCTATTAGTTTTATAATTTCTATTAGTCTTTATAATTTAATTTTTAAGTTTGTCATTTTTCTGGTTGTCTGTTTTTTTAAAGTATATCTAATATTTACACTGCAAAAAAATGAAATTTAAATAAGTAATTTCTTCTTAAAATAAGTGCATTTTTTCTTGAATTAAGGATTTAACTGAGACACTTTGCCAATGGAACAAGACAATTTACATTTAAAATAAGAAAAAACAATTGCTTTGTTTTATTTCAAGTGCATTTTATCTAGATACCTTATTTTAATAGTAAAAATACTAATTCCATTGGCAAATCATCTTATTTAACTGGTTAAGACATTTTTACTCATTTTTAGATCATTTTTGCAGTGTAGAAAGACCACAAACATCTGGACAGGAAACTTTTACTTTTTTCCTTCACACTGCAATGTTTTAGTACCAGATAAAGACAAACATTAATGCAGCACACTACCTTCAAGTATGATTAAAAAAATAAATACCTACTTTTTGCCAGGCAGGTCCTGTAAGCCTAAAGATCTTAAGAAGCAACACATCACATCCCAATAGAACCATTTTTAAGACTTAAGGAGAACAATGAACTACAGTGTGAGGCGTTTATTTCATACAGAGATAAATCGGAAGAGGAGTGACTGACCTACCAAAATTACTCCAAGAGCTTAAACATGACTCATCGAAAAGAGTAACACTTTAAAAACCGTTAAAAACCACTTATGACATAAAATCAAATACACACCTGCCAAGAAGAGTCTCTACGGTCCTGTAATTATATGAAGTGATGTGATAAAAGTGAAACTCTTTATGAAAAAATAAGGACTTTTTAGTGGCCTAGTCAAAGTCTCGAATCAAGTCAGAAATAGATGCTGTGGTTTGACATTAATGCTTAAAAAATGAATGAAATCTGGCTGAAAAAATCAAAATAAACCTACACAGCATTTAGACTCCTTTACACAGGAACAGGTTAATTTGCAAAGCTTCAGTTAATGAAACATAATTTGAAAACTGTTATTTTTGGTTGTCTGCTGTTAAACTGGTCCAATATGAGCCATGAAATTGTGATTTTAACCCTGTAATGCCAAATGTATCATATTTGATACATACAGTTTCTGAAATGTTTTGCGTCTGACACCTTTTGCATAATTTCATGGTAAAAACTTCCTATTGTACACAATCAGATATACCTATGTAACAGAGGGCAGAAGACTACACTTATCGCATAGTAATAAATTATTAATATCAAAAATGTATTTCTGTTTTTTCGTTTTACATATTTTGTTAAAAGGCCAAATAAGGACTTCAAACGAAAAAAAAAAGTAATTTTCTGTTTTGTTTTATTCTTGGTTCAGGCTTTAAAGGGTTAAAAGACAATTAAAAAGAAATCTAATTAAATAAGCAGCGATTTATAGAATAAAAGAATGAAGTACTCTACATTAAAAGGCCCTTTTCTCCCTTTTTCTGTTAGTACTTATGCTGAACCTTTGTTTTTCTAAGACAATACTCCTACAAGCCTTATCCTTCAGGCATCTTGTGATCTTTCTGTGGTTCACTGGGTTTCCTGACTAGCACAGAGTGTTTCATACTCCTCTCCTGAAATGCTCTTTGTACGAATAAAATAAATATCTCCCGCTTTGTGCTGCCCCTTGCATCTCAGTGTTTCCTCACTTTCAGGGTATTTTGATCAGATCAGAGCAGGAATCTCCTCTCATCTCTGTGTACTCTGACCTGAGATCGCTCAGACGTCAGCAGAAATGTGTCGCTGCTCAAACTGTTGGTCGGATTATTGAATCCATCTGATCACTTAAGTAACTCCTCGTTTTTCTCTCACTTTGATTGCGACTGATATCTTTAAGCATCTATCAGATAAATCTTTTGTCATTCAGAAGAATCACAAGATCCTATTTAAGTACAACAAAAGACCATGTCAGATTGCTTATAGATGGGAATGAATGAGAAAAATCAGGCATGGAGTGTGCAAAGAAACATCAGCTTCTGCCATTGTGCAACTCTGCTCATCTTGTAAGGAAAGAGGATTACTGAGGATAAGAAACAAGGAGGGGGGGGGGGGGGAGTACTATAAATGCAAAGCAATTACAGGTCACTGCAATGATTTACTGATACCAGACATATTAGGAGCACAAAAGTAAATAGATCTCTAATAAATGTGCTTTTAAAGGAAAGTGAGGCAGAGCTTTATGATCGCTGTCCTTGCACTTATGTAAACATATGAACCCTACATAGATGGACCACATCTGCCACAGACTGTCTATCTCATGTATTAATTTAGCTTGGTGAATACGTCTTAACCAGACTGACCAAAGGTTTTTGTGCTTCAAATAAATACACAAGCCGTACTGTAAAGTTGCAGCTCTATGGTAAGTGGACCGATGCCATGAGTCATGTCAGGTAGCCTGAGTGAGAGCAGCAGTCAGAGACTCCTCAGTCCTGATGAGATTAATGGCTAACCTCCCTCTGGCCGCTCCATTTACGGAGCATGTCAGGTTTTTTCTTGGAACAAGCACACTGCCGCCTCAGTTCTCACCTGCAAATATCTAAAACTCGACACTGTGCCAATACGAGCGCCTGTGTGCGTCGATTGGTTGCATATGTCAGTCATGTGGCGGGTATGCCAGTTTTGCAGCTGTGAGGTCAGTTTTTTTTCTTTCTTAGACACCTAACCTCTGACCTCGATCCCATCCGGTCGTCTCCGCTTCTGGAATGTCGCTGAAAGACCTCTGTGAACTCCGGCCATTTTTTTAACAGGGACCATTTAAGTTAAGGTGGGTTATCACCACCATGAGAAATAAGAGTTCAATACTATTTTTAGCTCCTGATTAGGATCCACATAAACCAAGGAAGATTGTTGGGTATAAAACAAGTGACAACACAGTTCATTCAAGTGCGCCCAGGTTCAGGATTGCAGAATGTCGTAAAAACCCAATAACCCTGCAAACAGGATAGTTAAAAATTTTACTGAATTAGGAGGATGAGCTTCACAAGAGAAGCTCTAATCAAATCCTACTGAAATACTTAAAAAATCTGCTCTTATTTCATAAGTATGTCAAAGTATCCACATTTATTTATTTTTAAATAACATTTCTAATGTTATGGAAAATCTTCCCAGTGATGGACAGGCGACATGTCCAACGGATTGTCTGTCTCTTATCCACTGACCCCCAAAACCTGCAAGCGTCTGATTGGGAATATTAGTTTTTTGTTTTGTTTTTTGTCTCCATTTTGTTCTAAATAAAAACTTCAAACTTGATCAAAACCACTTTTTTTTTTCCTCTTGCAGGTGCTACTAGAAAATAATTAACATGTCACTACCTGCTGAAATAAAGAGAAACCTCTTTATTAACCTCAGTTAATGATCAAAATAAATCAACTTTAAAATCCTTGAAAACAACATACAGTCTTATTAAATCCTCCATCACTGACCCAGCTATACTCTCCATTATCTGAGGTAATTGTGGTCATTTTTCAAACCTACTGCAAAGTGAAAGCAGTATTAGGTTTCTCTTGCTTTTATTTTCTACAACCCACTGTAATCCTTTCATTATGAAATATCCTACATCTTCAGGTGAACTCAGCCTTGAAGGTCTAGACCAGAGAACCAATTAGAAATCAGCGTCCAAAGAAAGAAAATCAGCATCCAGGGAAGGTCTGGAGTCATTTTTAATTTAATCTGTTAAATTTAACAGAATTTATCACTGAAATAAAATGAGGTGTTTATGCATCCATGTTATACATCGACTTTCTAATTACAAAAATATAGTACAGAACAATTATTTAACAGTTTTCTCTTTTTTTGTCTTAATGAGAGCAGTGGGCTTTAGGCTGCCCTGCAAGGTTTTAAACCTGGGTTTGAATGGAGACTAAGCCATTCTCAAGCACATATCAAGGAGCTCATTTTGAGCCTGGATCCAGATTTATTTTTGATTCTGTTCATGGTGGAGAATCCTGCTTCACAGCAACAGGTTGAGCCAAACATCCTCTAAATGTTCAGGGTCATCTTTGAGAAACACTATTTCACCTTTCTATCACCGGTTCACTACAGTTCTTCCAGCAGTCCACACTTTCTTTCACTTTTTCTCATCGTCTTCTCCTTCTTTCCCTTCGCCCGGCTTGCCACAGGTTTGCCTGCTGTGTCCAAGAGTAGCTACACTGGAAAAAATTATCTAGAAATAAGTAAAAATGTCTTAAATTAAGTGTATTTACCCTTAATTTGAATTGGTAAAGGAGGTAGTTTGCCAATGGAATGAGTATTTTTACTCTTAAAATAAGATAATTAGATAACATGCACTTGAAATAAGACAATGCAATTGTGTTTTCTTATTTTAAATGTAAATTGTCTTGTTCCATTGGCAAAATGTCTCTTTTATCTCCTCAATTCAAGAACAAATGCACTTATTTCAAGAAAAAATTACTTATCTAGATTTCGATTTTTTCCAGTGTAGCAGCAGCAACCCAGACTGACATCAGCTCATTGGCTAATTTGTATCACCTGGTGCCTGGGGCTCTTGGGGGCTTTACCGTACAAACAGGAGAAGCAGCGCAAGTGAGATTAGACACTGCCGTCGGAAACATGCTGTAATTTATAAATGTTTTAAATCAGGGTGGGTCTGGATTATCCAGCATGTGGGTCCGGATCCGGACCCAGGTCCGCTGATCCATGACCTCTGGTCTAGACTCTAAAAGTGAAGTAAATTAATCAATATAATTATTTTAGCTATATTTTATTATAAAATTCATTAAATTAAATGGTTTTAAAACAAGGCAGCTATAAAGACTAAAAGTGAAATAAAATACAACATGTAAAAAATAAAAAATAAAATGTATGTAGAGAGGAAAACGTGGACAAGATGACTCAAAAAGATACATGGAAAAAAACTCGACCCATTCTTTGTTATGACTGTTAATTTATCAGTGTTTACATTTTTGTCTGATATGGATTACTAAGGGCAATGCTCAACACTGTCCTTTAAAAAACAAACACTTTGAACCTATCAATTTATGAAACACTTGCATAACGTTACAGTAACATTTAGGACGGCAAAGTGAAAGAAATACCGTCATTAACCTTTAGGAAAAATATCTGTAAGACTGGATTTATTTTTTTGTTCACTTCATCCATTTATGTTCCTTTTTTTCTGAATTTTTACAGCAGCTTGTCCACATTTTCTCGTCCATATTTCCTGCATCTGAGGAAGCGTTAACTCTGTTGGGTCTAGAGCAAATGCTGTCTGCAGCGCCATGTTCCCATCCTGGTTGTCATAATAGAATCACTGACCGGGACTTCTTGATACCAACAGCTCCCTGACTATCAACACACCTTATGTAACCTCAGTTATACGGGAACAAGCCCAAGTGTCTCCAACTGCAGTGATTGCAGACCACCCGCCCCCCCGACGCTCCTTCTATTGGCTAAGAATAACTTGGAGGATGATTCTAACTTTTCTGATGGCTTTACCACCTGCTCTCTCTAAAACGCTTTGTTTTCTGGAACGCTGTTGCATATTGGTGACCTATCAGATTTTAAAAGGCTTTGAAAATAAAAAGAGACGCGTTGCTTTACATTTAAATGAAAACTATGTGATCCTGGAGTTTGTTTCTTTAGTTTCCAATGACCTCTGACTCCAACAGTATCCCATTTTTTTTTAGTAGCTCTCCCTCGATAAAGTACCAATTTTTTAACCTTTTCTACATTTGACAATGTGACAATCAATGCTTTATTTGGAGGGTTCATTTGAAGAAAAAGGAGAAGGATGTGTTGTCTGCAGGTGCATTGGGGTATGTCTGCAGCAGCTTTGCATGATTCTGCTTATAGACTCGTTTTTTTTTTGTTTTTTTTCTGGGCCGCTCTGACACTTTATTGGGAATCGATCTAAACGTTTCCAAACGCTGCTTTGTCTGGATGTTTGTGGTCGTTCTCCTTCCAGAAGGTGAAGCTTTGAACAGCTTCTCCTCAGGATTCGACTCCCTTGTTTTATTCTGAGCTTTCTGTCTTCTTACGGAGCCAATCAGGTTCGAGTATATGCAGTGTCAGGTTTCCACCACACAGAGCGTTTTTGCCATGCTGGCTTTAAATTGATTTTTCCTCTCATCTGACCAGACCTTCTTTTTTTATGTTTGCTTTGATCCAAGGGGGAAGGTTGGAGTTTAGAGATTATTAAAAAATACTAAAAGCTTTAAAGTTTTTCCCTTCTCCCTGACCGTCCTCCTGTGTCCCCTGATCTTCATGGTGTATTTTCCCACTAATGTTCTCTAACCATTTTTTTGAACGACTATACAAGTTTCATTTTTGTTTCCATTACACGATTATGCGCCACTTTATGTTGGTTTGCTCATTTAATCATATTAGAACACACTGAAGTTTGTGGTTAACGTCACAGCATGTGAAAAATGTCGATGGGATGTGAATACTTTTGCAAGGCTCAGCAAAGTAAATTTACTTGCAGCAATGGATGAATAATATCGGGTGTTTTCAAAATGTTAAGAGCTCCTGCTGTTTTATGATATCAGCCATTAGCCGCATCAAAATTACTTGCATTCACTGGATTGCACAAGCAATAATTTAATCATATGACTGCATAACAAGCTTAACTCATTTTATTGTTTGTAGGTTTTTCCATAAGTATTTAATTTTCTGGTAGATTTTCCACTGTTTGACTTTTCAAATGAACATAGGCTGTTTTGAATAGGTGTCGTAAAGCCTCCTTTTAATCGTTTTGTAATCTGCAGCCGTGCCATCCGTTCATCATGCCAAGCTGTAGTACGTTTTGTGGCTCTGGGAGTGGCGCTTTATCTTTTTTTATTTATTTTTTTGTCAGGACATTGTGCAACTTCTTCGCACTGAAATCTCTCAGTTCCTGTGCATGGACGCCTATCTGCAGAACGCAAAGCTCTCTACACAAGGCGTCTGTTATCGCGCAGAGATTCATAAATAACCAAACGCATATCAACCACACAAACCCTGTGACTGACTCATTCTGCAAACACTCATATATCCACCTTGTGGTTTATACCACGTTGTTGGTGTTACCTTGTTTGTTTATTTATATTTAGAGCCCAGTGATCGATGGCAGTGGTAAACCCCAGAGTCCACAAACCTAAACTTAGTGTCTTCTATAAATTAGCTTGGAACTGAAGTGATTTTCTTAGAAAATGCATCTAAAACTGTCATTTTATTGCCTTTTGCTGCCTGGTTACATTTTAAACCTGTCAAGATCATTATTTTTCACTCTTATCCTGAGATGTTTCGCACTTTTGCTAATCATTCTGTTTTTTCTGAGAAGGGTCTTACTAATGGGGGATTAGCTTCAGTCCCTTTTCACGTCATAAAGTTATTGCCGTTCACCTGATTGGGCTCCATTTGGTCAGAGGTCGCCTCTTTGTCTTCACTTTCTAGCTGGAATTGCTGGTGTAAAAGGGCATTTTGACAGGTAGATGACGTATGTACAGACATTTTGTGACCTCATGAGGCTCACATCTTTCGACAGCATGCCTCCAGCGTTGATGCCAGTTAGAAAATCTACACCTCCCAAGGCCTAAGCGGACAGAAAGCGGAGTGGATTGTAAGAGTAAACATATGTGGAGCGATTTTCCAAGAACTCTGCCTCAATGCAGGATTCATAGTCTAGTAGATTCCCAGGAGTTTTCCACAGGCCTCCCCACCGCAGGCAGGGTTACTCTACCAGCAGCTAAATCAGGCCATTCATCCTACAGGATGCACAAGAAATGTCTTTGTTTAATGAGCTTGATTGGAGTGTTTGGTGCAGATTTGCATGGAGCTCGATGATCTCTTCCATAAATCTATAAAGTTGGTACTTCCTTTATTGGCTGTGAAACCCGATTATGTAACTGGGGGCTCGCCCAGATGGACGTACCTGTGGTTTCCAATCTGGCAGAGGGCTCATTAGCTGAAGTACTGGTGATTTATTCAGTTGCTCTCATTATATTGCTCCAGAGGTACGCAATGATGCACGATTCTAAGAAAACCCATGTGTGTTTGTGTGTGCTCCTGTTTTGGCATCAGAGTGAGGACCAGTTTCCAATTTAACCATCAAATTGAGGACTGTTTGTATTAAAGTAAAGACATTTTGGTAGTTCTCACTTAGCTTTTTGCTGTTAGGTTTAGGACTAAGGTTTAAATTGAGTTTAGGTTGGGATTAGTTGTCTTATGCTTACGGTTATTGATAAGCGATATAAAGGTTTGGAAGTGACTGAAGATAAATGGGAGTCTGCATATTTTCATCACTAGACATAGCAAAAAGAGAATGTCTGTGTGTGTTAAGCCTTCATGCCATGGGTAAGAGGAGCATTTTTATGGTTGAAAAACCACTCTAACCACAAGGTCCAGCTAGTAACAGTTGTAGAATTTTCAAGATGATTTATAGTTGTTAAATTCAGCTTTAGCCTCCAAACAAATTGAGCTCTTCAATGACTTTTAGTTCATTTTAGAACAAATTTAACTACTAATCTGTTCTTGACATGTGCAGTTGTTATAAAAATAGTTTTCCTCTTACAAAAATTAGCATAATAATAGTGATAGAGATTTTATTTTGGTAAAAGTTATCTATCAAGGAGAAACTCAATTAATTACAGCAATCTCTCATAGCAGGAGGCAATAGTTGGAAAAACTGTAAGGAGCTTACAGTAGCAGCAGACAGGCCTTTATAAAGATGTTCAAATAATTTTAATTAAAGTGCTGAAATTATTTAATTTAGACCGGAGGTCACGGATTATCGGATCCGGCTAATCCGGACCCAACCTGATTTAAAACATTTACTGCATGTTGTTCGACGACAGTGTCTAACTTCACTTTCGCCACTTCTCCTGTTAATATGGTAAAGCCTTCCGGAGCACCCGGCACCAGGCTACATGTGATTAAAAATTAGCCAATGAGCTGCATCAATCTGGGTCAAACCTTTGGCAAGCCGGGCGATGGGAAAGAAGGAGAAGACGATGAGAAAAAGAGAGCAGAGAAAGTGTGGACTGCTGGAAGAACTGCAGTGAACTGGTGAAAGAAAAGTGAAATGTTGTGCTCAAAGATGACCCTGCACATTTAGAGGATGTTTGGCTCAACCTGCTGCTGTGAAGCAGGATTCTCCACCATGAACAGAATCAAAAATAAATCTGGATCCAGGCTCAAAATGAGCTCCTTGATATGTGCTTGAGAATGGCTTAGTCTCCATTCAAACCCAGGTTTAAAGCCTTGCAGGGCAGCCTAAAGCCCACTGCTCTCATTAAGACAGAAAAAAGAAAGAAAAAACAAACAAACGGTCACTTCAGGTGTTTCATAAAATATGGGAATCAGGAAATTGTCTATATACCAAACTGAAAGATTGTTGTTCCCTACTTAAAAAAAAAAACACTTTAGATTTTAAAATGGAAAAATGTTCTTTTCCTTTTTTTTTTGTTTTTTTTTGTTTAAAAAATCTATATATAACATGGATTTTGTTAAATTCTGTTTAAAGTAACAGATTATAATAAAAAATGTCTCCGGACCTTTACTGATTGATGATTTTCTTTATTCTGACCCCACTGATTTTTAATTAGTTACCCCTGATTTAGACTAAAACCAATTTGGAAAAGCTATGTTTAAAATACTAAAACACAGCCCCACTGCTTCCTTTAGTTTAAGCAGGAAAATGTTGGGCCAGAGTCTGCTTATCAAAAGCATTTCAATAAAAATGTTAACAGTGAGTCTAACTTCCTCTTTAACTCTGTTTGTGACGGCGCCGCTAAGTGTGTTTAAAAGCATTACTTAGGAGGAAACCTCAACAATGATGTTGGGGAAGAATCTCATAAAGAAGTGAAGACTTGTGAAACCTTTTCAAAATGATTTAAACTCAACTATTCTACGTTAAGGACGATTATTTGCACATATAAAGCATTTAAGGAAGTTTCTAAGTTGCTTTTTTTATTCTATTGAAAAGCCAAGCTATTCACAGCAAATCGGAAATGAGGTCAAAAGCTTTATGAAAGACTCCCCAGGCTTTAATTAGCACCAGAAATGGTAAAGTTCAGGATGATTAGAGAAAGACTGGATAAATATGGCTTTTGAAAAAGCATCACAAGGGAAAAAAGCCTTTGCTCTTTGTCATAAATATTACAGCATAACATGGGTGTGAATATTTTCATCTTAATGAACCACAGCACTTTTTGACCAATAACATTTGGATTGATGTGACCTCATATCAACTTATGGGTCTGACTTCTCCTTCTAAACCACAACTCCATGAATTATTGAGCTTTATTGATCTCACATTGGAGAAATTTACCTCTGCATTTAACCCATCCCCTTGGGGAGCAGTGGGCTGCCATCGTGGGGCAAGGACTGCTGGGTTAAGAGTCTTGCTCAGAGAGCCAGAGTGGCAGTATGGGAGTGGGGCTCGAACTCAGAACCTCATGATTTTATGCCGTAACCACTAGGCCGCTAGCCTGACGTAGTCCTACTCAATTCTAGTCAGAATATGAGTCTGATGCTGCTCCATAGAGCTGTGATTATGGGGTGTGTTTCGAACGAACCAGGAAAAAAATGCCTCTGCACTCAATTGGATAGACCTACAACCAATAAGAGCAACGGAGTGCGTGACATATGTTAAGCGACGCATATCAACAAAAATCAAAGCGTGCAGTTGCAAGCCTAGAATAAGAAGATGAGCCTTGATCGCATTTCTCTGTTCCTCTTTTAAAATTAATTTGCTGTCGATATCTTCTAGAACAGACCTAATAGCAGAATCTACACACCTCAACTCTCCAGCGGCAGCCATTGTTGTTGTCACCCAAGCGCGCTTTGGTCACGTGGTTGATTACGTTACTGTTGATCATCTGTCCATCATCGTATAAAGCCCGCCCTGACAATTTGATTGGCCCGCCAGATATTGTGCGAGCATACTCGCGCTACTATTGAGCAATGCCAGACCGAACTTCCCGACCTCAAACGTTGTGGGCGGGACTAAGTTCGGAATGGCACCCAGGCTACTAGGCCGCCACTCCCCAAGGGCTATTTATGGCAGAGGGTGGTTTTGATCCACCGAGCTCTGGGTTATGGGCCCCATAGCTGCGCCACTCTGCTTGTCTAACATTTTTTATTTTTTATTTTATGTCAAACTCCTATTTGAAAATTCAACAGCAAAAGCTTGACTCAACCTACATTAATATATAGGTTGAGTCATTGCAGCAATTCTACCACTGAATGCCTCACATGGAGCCAATTCCAAATCTCAACTGGATTATCTGAAAACCTGGAAAAATTAGACAACATTTTAAAACTTTCTAAAAATAAAATGTCTTAATTGGGACATAAGATGGATAAAGTCACACAGAAACCTCTTGAGGCTATTGCTGCTGGGGGTTCAGCAAGCACTAAAACATAGAGTGTACTTTCTTTTCTTAATTTGGCCATATTTTTTTCAATAATAGTCACAGTGCTAAGTCTGGTTATGTGCTCTCAAGGTGAACATTAGATATTGTAAATAAATGTTCCTTTTTATCAGAGATTCTATATTTAGTTTCCTCTGGTTCTGTACAGGATGAAGAATAATTCTAGCATGAGAAGTCATGCAAGAGAATCAAAGCCTTTGTTTTGTGTTTTTTTTCTTTCCCCCTCTCTGTAGACACGTAAGCTAACCAAAGCAGAGCGACAGCGTTTCAGCGAGGAAGTGGAGATGCTGAAAGGCCTGCAGCATCCCAACATCGTACGTTTCCATGACTCCTGGAAGTCAACAATGAAGGGCCACAAGTGCATTATCCTCGTAACTGAACTCATGACCTCCGGCACGCTCAAGACGTGAGTATCTGCATCCCTTTCCTCTCATTCCACATCTTCATTCTTCTTGTATCAGATTACAAATATTTGCTTTCTATGTAACACTCGTCTAGCATGGTAGGAAAGATAGTCGTGACATGCCTGACAGCTTGTTCTCATCTTTTAAAGTAGGTGAAAAGCAGAGAATAACTCTACTTTTCATTTTCTTGTATTAAAATTCTGCAAAAACTTGCTCAGTTTAAACATTTCTTTTGGCTGTCAAAATGCAGGGTAAAGTACTTTATGGCTCTTAAAAGCTTCCGCTTCTCACTGTCTTATGTTTAAAGGCTAATATGAATCATCTCTATCTGTGTTTTAGGTACTTAAAGAGGTTTAAGGAGATGAAGTTAAAGCTGCTGCAACGCTGGAGTCGCCAGATCCTCAAAGGGCTTCACTTCCTGCACACACGCACTCCCCCCATCATCCACCGGGACCTAAAATGTGACAACATCTTCATTACCGGCCCCACTGGCTCTGTTAAGATCGGAGATCTGGGGCTTGCCACTCTCAAAAGTGCCTCCTTTGCTAAAAGTGTGATTGGTAAGTAAACCTGACAGAAATGGGGCACTGTTGGTTTACTATGTAGTACTTTATAATTACTGGAAAATCCTTAAAAAATGAACTGGTTTACTTGTTTTTGTCCTTCTCTTTAGCGATCATTTACTCTCTGTTTAAATCTCTGTTGGGATGAAAAGCAACTTAGTTCTTAAATTGGCTTTAATTTAGCTGGAAATTGCTCTACCAAGTTAATTTAAACCATTTGAGGAATGAGATTGAGACTGGTTTGTTTGTTTCCTCTGTGTCTGCTGCCTAAATGTAATTAAATAGATTTGAATGAAGCCCCCTATAGACAAACAAAATTAAAAAAAAGGAAGCTTTTCACCATTGATGGCATTGTTTTTGACAGTTTTTATAAGTCTGATGATACTTTAGGGCAGGGGTCACCAACCTTTTAAAGGCTGAGGGCTACTTCATGGCTACCGAGTCATAGGAAGGGCTACCAATACTGACCTATGAACTGGAGGGATCAGTGTTCACCTACAGTAAATCTCATCCATAAAAACTCATTTTTATCCTTATTTTATTCTTTTATTCATTTCTAATTTTCTTTTTAATATTGTCATTTTGAAACCACTGAAATATGATGAAATAGTTAACATGATGAAGTAATACATAAATGATTAAAAAGAAGAGCAACAGAATAAGAAAAATAAATAAACTTAACCCACTGAGTGAGTTCTTCTGTTTTCAGAAGACGAAGAGGGCCCCCCATGTGGTCCTTGAGGGCCCCTTGGTGCCCGCGGGCACCGCGTTGGTGACCCCTGCTTTAGGGTTTATGAAGATGGGGCTGTCTTGTCACATTTCATTTTATCCAATACATGTTTCTGCTAATGCGTAACTTTTTTTTGCTCATGCTATTGGGCTTCACATATTTTTCATTAAATTTAAAGATTACTTCCAGCTGCACCAAAGACATTACACACAGATGTTTGTGGTTTTAAGTGGCAGCATGCTAATCATTTTTCTACACTCAACGTTAGAGATAAGTTATTATATTTTATTGAATTTGCATTTTAGATTCTGTTTTTTTAGTGCTAACCACACAAATACTACTTATCTTTGCTATTATGTGGTACCACTATGGATTCACAAGAACATTTTGCAGCGCTGCAATGTTTGACACCTCCTACAGCTGCTGCAGAGGCCGACAGACTGTCACTTCAAATGCTTGGTAGTTGTTTTTGAACAATGCATGTTTCTTTTCCTCTTAACAAGAGTGATGTGAAGAGGGTTTAGTGCAAAATAAAAAATGCCACAAACACCATATTGCTGTCAAATGTATCTATTGCTTTTACAAATTACTTAAAACCAAGTTCTAACTATTTTTTGAGCCTTTTAACCTCCTAGTCATGTAGTAATAAGTCAGTACCATGTTTTTAACCTGTTGTTAAAACGTTTGTAATAATACTTTAAACTTAAGGTTTTGCTTTTTAATCCCTGGCAGGAACTCCGGAGTTCATGGCCCCAGAGATGTACGAGGAAAAGTATGACGAAGCAGTGGACGTCTACGCCTTGGGAATGTGCATCCTGGAGATGGCCACTTCTGAGTACCCGTACTATGAGTGCCAAAACGCAGCACAGATCTACCGCAAAGTCACCAGTGTAAGTAACAGGAAAGAGCAGGGTCGCCTCATGTCCCTCCCATGTATTTAACTTAATTGTCCACATGTATTCGTCATCTACGCGCTGGAATTGGGCAGAACGGAACCAAGACTTCTTTAGCTGTAATGCTTGACATCCTGGATATTTGGATTGCAAGGAATGCAAGTCTTTGTCATGGCGGTACAAAAAATGTTTGTACAGAACACTACCATCAAATGACAGGACATTTTTCGTCTTCCAGCCTATGATTAGGGTGCAGCCATGTTCATGTTTTACTCATTAACTCTCTGTGTAAAGCTCCTGTTTAACTGGTATTCCTGCTTGTAGCTTTCAAAGAAACAAATCTTATGCAACAGCAATGTTTGAACAGAAAACTGACCTCTTGGCACCTTTATTTGTTAATTGTGGTCTAAATGTTTTGGAGTAAACAGCATCAAAACACAGATATTCAGTTTAAAAAAAGTTAATTATCCTGCACATTTTTAATGTTTTATAAATATATCTTTAAGGGAAATTCAAAGTAGTTTTAGGTTGAACTTTCTTTGTAGATTCATTAGACCTAAGTAGGAGGAACTTCACATAGGTATCAGCATTACAGGGCATGAGAAGATTATCGCTGACATCTTTATGCGTTTATGCATCAGATGGTGGCAGAAGTCATTGCTCGCTCTTAATCAGATGTATAAAAGATTTACAGCATCTGGATTAAATCAAAGGACATAAACTTCCTCGGAAAAAAAAGGAATGGTGAGATTACAGTCCTCTGGGGAGCACCTTTTCTCTCAACCACCAGGTTAGACCTATGACCTTTCAGTCTTTTACACTGTGGTCTGTTTTATTCACTGATCCAGGTGACCAACCTTTCACTGACGTCCTAATTATTAAGAGGAACCTGTAAATCCAATAAAACCTGTATTTTTTCCATGAATTCTGCAAGGATGCTGCATTCTATGGAGGATAAAAAGTGCAGAAATTAAATAAATAAATACAGCATTAAATTAATAAATAAATGTGTCAATAATTATTAAATGTTGAATTAAATAAATAAATGTCATTCATTAATTAAAACCACGTCACTAATATAAAGTGCCACAATTAAACAAATAAATACAGCGATAAACAATTAATTAAATGTGTAATTCATTAAATAAATAAGGAATTAAATATATAAATGTGTCATTAATTTAATAAAATACGTCTTCATTTTATTAAAAAATATATATATAATTATTTCAGTGTGCATTTAATTATTTCATGGTCCTGTGTCGCAGTGCATCGAAACCAGTAAAAGAATCTGTCAAACTCACCCATCAAAGTTAGGGCGCGGTTATCTAACACCTGATTGGTCACCCTGCACATTAAGGCGAAGCAAATCGATTACAGAGACTGTGATGCACAGGCTGTGAACATACTCTGATACAGTAGGTGGCGACTCGATTCGCGTTAACCCCGCCCCCTAACTTTGATGGGTGAGTTTGATAGATTCTTTTAATGGTTTCGATGCACTGCGACACAGGACCATGAAATAATTAAATGCACACTGAAATAATTATATATATTTTTTTAATAAAATGAAGACGTATTTTATTAAATTAGTGACACATTTATATATTTAATTCCTTATTTATTTAATGAATTACACATTTAATTAATTGTTTATCGCTGTATTTATTTATTTAATTGTGGCACTTTATATTAGTGACGTGGTTTTAATTAATTAATGACAAATTTATTTATTTAATTCTACATATAATTAATCATTGACACATTTAATTATTTTTTTAATGCTGTATTTATTTATTTAATTTTGGCACTTTTTATCCTCCATAGATTTCGGCACCCAAAAAGTTTCAATTTTACTCTGTATTTTTTGTGTATTTAAAGCTACAATCATGGCAAGGTGAGGCAGACTTATATGTTTTTGGAAATAGAGCGTCACTCTTTACTCTACAAAGCAGTTTTTTCCCCTTGTGTTACGTACTAAAAGTAAACAGCTACTGATTGGGACTAAAAAGGGAGAAAGCAGCAAGAACTAATAACCTCTAGCTGCCAACACAAGCAGAGTAATGTTCTACGTGCAGTTAGAGACGCCGCTGGTTCTCTTCTGTCTTCTAGGTAACTTCTGTTTGAGGTTAGTAGATAATTAAGCACTCAAAAGTAAGAAATTAAGCTGAAAATCTGAAACGATAAAAAAAAACTTGTCTACGAATCCTAATAATTTGCTCGAAGAACCAACCAGGATGTTTTTGCTCCTTGTTGTTTGTTGTAAATATTACAGAAAACATCCAGAACACACAAAAAAACAATTTGACCTAAGGTTGATGCATTATATTTTAAGAAAGGTTCTCAAACATTCCTTTACAAATACAAAACCAAGGGGAAACTAATTGATAAACATTTTACCAAAGTAAAAATGTGTTTTGGTTTCTTTCACTTGTGATATATAGATGATTCCCTCTTTTATTTGCTTTAAGAATTAAAACCCCATTCTGTGTCATTACTGCACTCTTTTTAGGAGCTCTTTTCTCCAGGCGTGGGACCTACCTGCAGGGATTTGCATTTCCTGCACTGATATTGTCTGATGAAGCCAGGCTCGCCATTAAGGCTTTATCTTTAACAGTCGGAGCTCAATGCACCTTTGCCTCTCCTGTGCATGGAGGTTTTGTCACGTTGCACAAAAGAGAATCCAGAAATGAAATTGAATTATTTATAATATAGTGAAATTGAATTTGGAATTGCACACTGTAAGGTCCTCATCAGCGCGTCATGCTAAAAACGGCAAAAGGTTTGTGAGGTCCTAGTTGGAAAACAAGAAGCATGAATTCATTTATAGGGAATTATTCAAGGGACCAATGATAAAGGTGTGCATCCTAATCATTTGCATCATCTTGGAAAATGTAACTTAATTCAGTAATTAAATTTTGATGCTAAACTCCAATGTAGGTTAATGGGGCACAGTTCATTTCACTTTGTTTTTCTTTTTTTGCCAAAAATGTTGTCTTGGAAACTTTCTGTTGCAAAATAACCATGAAAAAAATAAAGAGATAATGTTAAATATATTAATCATAAAATCTGGAATTAGCTAAATGGACTAGCTATACAATGAAAACCAGAGCTAGAGTATGTGAAGTTCTGGTTTTTAAAAACTAAACAAAAAAACATCTAATTTTATCTGTAATTCATATCTAATGTTTGAGCTTGATTAACATCAAATTACTGTTACAATCAGAAGTTGTCTTTAGGCTCTACTTCCCTTCTTGTTGCTTAAATATTCAATACATTTTATTTATATAGCATAATTCCCAACACATGTATTTTTAAGGCACTTTAAAGACCTTTCAATCAGATCATCCAGTCAGATTGGTTAAAAGTTTTCTATCTTAGGAAAACCAGCTGAGACCATCAGCTCATTGACTTTTCACGATTCATTCCTTTTGGATTAGCTTGTAGAAATAATAAATATTCTCTTCCATTTTGTCGTTAACTCTACAGTTATCTCTCACACCAAGCATGCATGCAGTAACAGTGGAGAGGAAAAACCTCTTTAACAGGAAGAAACCTCCAGCAGAACCAGATCCAGGCTCAGTGTGAGCGGCCATCTGCTAGGGCTGACTCTGGGTACATGGAGAAAGAAGCAGACAAAATTAGCATAGAAGCACTGATCTATAAATACTCTCTGTGTTAGAAAAGGTAACAGTAACCTAGTTCCATGGGTGGCTCTGTCTAAGAAAGAAACAGTTAAGCAGACGAGCTCTGAGTCGGTTGGGGGAATGGTGGCCTAGTAGGTAGGGGATTGTGCTTTGAATCCAGAGGTTCTGAGTTCGAGCCCCACTCCCATAGACTATCACTCTGGGTCCCTGAGCAAAGACCCTTAACCCCACACTGCTCCCCGGGCGCCGCACCATGGCAGCCCACTGCTCCCTAAGGGGATGGGTTAAATGCAGAGGTCTATTTCTCCAATGTGAGATCAATAAATTTCTATTATTATTTTCATGCAAAAACCAGACTAAGCCCTGGAAAACAGACCTAACTCTATTATCTATAATCTTAGGTATTGATGGAAGTTACTCAGCAGATATTACTCTACAAGATGGTGTCACGGCCAAACAGAAACTGACCAGATTAAGCTATTATGATGAGAAAAAGTAGAGAGCATGAGTTTATAGGTGGAATAAACAAATGCAGAATGGAAGAATAGAGAGATAGAATGAAGCAGAATGAGGAAAAATGGTCTCTACGTCCTCCAGCAGTCTAAGCCTATAGCAGCATAACTATAGAGATAGCTCTGGATAACCTGAGGCACTTTAACTATAAGTTTCATCAAAAAGGAAAGTTTAAGCCGACCCCTAGTAGACAGGGTGTCTGCCTCACAGACTAAAACAGGAGAGGTGCCTGATAACTAAAGGGTCTGCCTCCCATTCTACTTCAGAAAGTCTAGGAACCACAAGTAAACCTGCAGATGGAGAGGAAAGTGCTCTGTTAGGAACATAAGGAACAATGAGATCTGACGGAGCTTGGCCATTTAAGACTTTATATGTGAGAAGGAGGATTTTAAAATCTCATTTTTATTTACTAGGTAGCCATTAGTGGGAAAAATATGATCTATCTTTTTTCATTTTCATCAGAACTTGACGACGACAGCTATTCTGGATTAAGTTGAGGCTTTTAAATGCACTCAGTGGATTTCTCATAGTAAAGGATTAGAATAGTCCAGCCTATAAGTAGCACTGTTTCCATGACCATTGTCCTCTTTCCTGTGAAATGAACCAGTCCCCTCCTGCAGCAAAATGATCACAGTTACAATGATTTACCAGCCTCCCCTGTTTTCCATCCAAATAGAACAGGGGTCAACATGACATGGCAGTTAAATTTTAGCTTCATCAGATCTGCAAAATCGTCATGCCTCTCTGTAACTGCAAATTTTTCAAACTTTCACTCATCCTAAAGCTGGTTGAAAAGGGTGCACAAGTGACAAGGATACTAATAATGAGAAGGTTGTGTGCAGATGGGGAACTGAAGGTTCACCCTTTTAGTTTCAAGATGATTTCTGTTCACACTGAGTAGAAGAAGCCTCCTGTACCACTGAACAGCACATAGAATAGCAAATTATTTACATGCTTTAGATCTGAGAATGTACTTAATAAATATACTTTTGGACTAAAAGCAATAAAGCAGCTGAGTATTAGCCCCCAAATTGTATATATTTCATGAATTAACTAAGTTTACTTTATAGACCAAAGCGTTTGTTGTTTTATTCAGAAGAAAACCACCAAATGGAGACTGAATGACACTAACATTTTTCTCATGATCTTATCCAAAGCTCTGTCACCGCAGGAAAGGAACAGTCACAAATTTGATTAAGATCAAGGAGGAACTGATTTATCTTGAAAGCTCTCATTATGAGGCCTGCTTAGAAAAGAAACAGTGACGCTCTTTAAGCAGAGAACATTTTACAAGGTAAATATTAAGTAGTTTTTAGGTGTCCCCTGTTTGTCACTTTACCTCCCTAAACTTTAAATGAATTAGGTTGAAGGTAGTTTTACACCGGTTCTTAAGTGATTTAAAAATAAAAGGTGAAACAAAGGTCATTTAAGGGGAGAGAATGTAAATATCTACATGTCTATGTTCTGTCAAAGATATGCAATTTGTCTGTTTGACACAGGGACATCTCTGATAAATGAAATGGGGTTATAACATGCTTAGATGTGATAACATGACGTAGGACTCTGCCATTACTGGTAAATAATTGTATTTGGGTGTAAGACCTAACATCTTCCGGATCCTTGCATATCTTCAAGTTATCCATCTTACTAACCTTGCTTTTTTTTCTTATCACTATTTTTGCAGGAATTGTTGACTATATTTAATCTATTTGTTCCCTTTTGATAATATTCACATATCTAGATCGGCCTCTACGTATGTTTCCTCTGCGTTTCAGATTAAGACACATAGAAAAGGGAGCATTTTGGGGTTTTTTGTGAAATCACGGTGTGGTTTTGTAACTATTTTGCATGCACAGAAGGCAGGTAGTGGCTGTTATCTTACTTAGAGAAATGTGCAAATGATAGATAAATGGTCTTATTGTTCTCATGATGTTACATAAGACAAATCAGAAACGCTTTAATGAAACTGATTATATGAAACTTCTTTTATTTGTGTGTTTGCAGGGCATTAAACCGGACAGCTTCTACAAGGTCAAAGTCCCAGAACTCAAAGAGATCATAGAGGGCTGCATACGCATGATCAAAGATGAAAGGTGAAAAAAAACAAAAACTTCAAGTGGATTTAAAAAGTTTTCCCACCTGCAATAGATAGTTCTGTAGGTCACTATATTTCTAGCAATAACCCAGAAATCTCTCCTAATTTAGAGCATCTGTTTAATGAAGTGGATAGATAAATATATGATGAAGTAATAAATGTTCTTGCTTGTGATTAAGGTACACCATTCAGGACCTTCTGGACCACCCCTTCTTCCAGGAGAACAACGGTGTCCATGTGGAGCTGGCGGAGGAGGACGACATGCTGAAGCCTGGACTGAAGCTGTGGCTGCGGATTGACGATACCAAGAAGCTTCACGGGAAATACAAGGACAACAACGCCATCGAGTTCCTCTTTGAGCTCTACAAGGACGTGCCTGAGGAGGTGGCTCAGGAGATGGTAGGCTGATGCACCAACTTTTCTTATGCTTTAAGAGGAATCTAACTGGTTTTAGATGCAAGCAAAACAGATATGGTGTTAGGAATGTCAATTAAATCTAATTAACGATTATGGTGCCTTATTTTTATGGGCTTCAATCAGAAAGCAGCAAAGGGAGTTTATTTGGATATGTGGTTTATATAAAGTCATGCATGGGACCAAAACATTTCGTCTAGTCAGCCAGGCAAGCAAAGACCCTAACGACTCCCCTTTTCAGAGGCATAGGCCAGTATCGGGTATTGCAGTCTAACAAAGACCTCAGCAACTCCCCATTACTAAGGGGTGGACCTGTTCTTTGGGTTAAATTTTTATGTTTTCTAAGCCCCAACAAGGTTTAGAAAACTCTATAAAGCTTGGAACTCGATGCTAATCCAGATATTTTCAATTTAAAAAGCTTCCTGGATGGAAGTAGCCTCGTGAGACCATCCTGATCTCGCGAGCTTTCAAGATTTCACTCGCTAATCCGTCTGGAGACTCTCCGTTAAAGAAAATTTGGAGCCGTTCACCAAATGAACGTCCAATCAGCGTTTGCTTTGAGGCGGGTTGAGGTGTGACGCAACGAGAAGCGCGACAGTTCAGTCTAAAGAACATGGCGGCTTCAGCCGATGAAACTAGCATTAGCGTGGCTATCGAGCAAGTTTTATCGGAATTACAGAGTATTTCTTCACTGAAAGAAGAGCAAAACATTGCTCTGGAGGCTTTTCTCAGAGGAAAAGATGTTTTTGCTCTTCTCCCGACTGGTTTCGGCAAGAGTTTGATCTATCAATTGGCTCCTCTTCGTCGTCGCTCTGTTAGTACGTCATATGCTTCGTTGATGTCATTGGTTTATTTGGCCCGTCTATCACCAACATAGGCCAATCAGCTAACCAGTATATTCGCCCCTTCCCTAAATTACTTCAACGGAAGGTTTCCAGATGGATATGCGGAGCAAATCCATCTGACGGAGTCAGGTTAGGATGGAAGCGAAACATCGTAAATCTTGGAAAACAGTCCAGTGGTTTGTTTTTAAACTTTTTTCGTATAAAGTCTGTAGGTATACAAAAAAAAAAAAAAAATCCTTAATTCGTAATGATTTCTAAATTGCAGCTTGGTTAACAGTTATTCAGACTTTATTTCATAGAAAAATTGGAAAACCCAGTAAGGAAGGTATGGAGAGTTGATGTTAAAACACGTAGGACCATTTGAAACATGTTTATGTTTCACAACCCTGAAAGAAAGAACATTTTTATTTGTTCAAGGTCAGAGCACAACATCAGTCATCACAGGGTGGAAATGTGAGAGAGCTTCTCTGGAAGCAGCTGAGGTCATGTCTTTAATAATACAGCCACGCTAATGCTCATTGCGAAACTGGCCCTGATGTTCTCAAAGCAACGGCCCCCGCCCCGTCTGTCCCCCTCCTAGAGGTCACTTTTAATGAAAAGGCATGCCACAGTTCCTTAATTGTTTACTCCTTTATTGGAGATTTCATCAAGATCAAATTTGGTATTAGCAGGCGACATCGCTGCAGTAATCTGACAATGTGTTGAAAGGCAGAGTGAGCTGCTCTGCTGGACTGGTTCCACAGAGCGAAACGACCAAAAGATGCAGTCCATGTGTGTTGTGGCAAAACAAATGTTGTTAGCACAAATGTCAGTGCGTGTCTAATCAGGTCAGCAGGCCTGCATCAATGTTCTGAATCAACACACCCATGAACACAACTTTGATGCAACTTCTGCTCTGTTTTTGTTTTTTTTGCAGGTCGTGCTCGGCTTTGTGTGCGAGGCAGACTTTAAAATCGTGGCCAAGGCCATACGGGACCGAGTGACGGCCATCAAGAGGCAAAGGGAGAAGTTGAGGCGGCAGGCGGAGGAGCGTCAGAAGAAAGAGGCGCAGGAAGTGATAGAAGAAGAACCAGAGCCTCAGACACCCTCACCTAGGGTCAATGACGTCGTTGCAGCAGACTCCCCCACCCCAGCCCTGACACCTCAGGCCTCCGTTTCCTCCCCCATCACCAGCTCTGCAGACTCTGGACTCAGCTCCAGCTACCCAGTAGAACCAGAGGAGCCTGAAGCGGATCAGCACTTCCATGTGCGCCACAACAGCCTGTCGTCTGCTAACTGTGAGCATCCTATTGTTACTGCAAAACATCTCTGCAAGTAGCGACACATACTGCTGTATTTAATACTTACAAGTTACTTTTTTTAATTTTCTGTTGCAGAATCATGAAAGTGTAAAAAAAAAATCAGTTTTTAAATTAACAAAATATAAAAAAATATATTCATTTGAAGCGTGAAGTTACTTCAGCAGCACATTCCATACATATAAATCATATAAATCTAGATCTTCTGTGCAGTTATAAACACATCAACCTCTAAGCACCGGAGGGCAATTTCATTTTGTGTTAAAAATAAAAAAATAGTGTAGGGATGCACGATATTGGGATTTTGGCCGATATCCGATATGCCGATATTTTAAAACTCATGTAGCCGATAACCGATATCGATACTGATGTTAAAGCTGGACAAAAATAAGTAGTCATTGAAAATAGCAGTTTTGTTATCCATTTCTGACACTTTGAAAAATAATATACTCAAATATATTTTCATATGCTGATATTGAATTGATTTTTAAAAACGCGGTATCGATCTATTTTACTTTCAAAATCTCGTGAAATTTCATCGTTCTGTTACAAACTCTCGTGATATTTTGCAAATTCTTGTGAGATTTTGTTAGTAAAATAGTTGATACCGCGTCGATATATCAACATATAAAAATATGGCAAAATTTCGTGAATTTTCGGGGGATTTCGTAGCATAACGATGACATATAGCAATATTTCATTAGTAAAAGAGATTGATATGGTGTTTTTAAATGGCAATATATCAGCATATGAAGATATTGTGATATTTTAATGTATCAATATTTTTAGAAGTTTTTAGGTCTGTAAAAAAGACGTTTTTGAGGAAGAAGAAGTAGTTTTTTTTTTTTTTTTTTTTTTTTTTTAGACTTTAGAAACTCAGAAGCTGATCAAATATCGGGTTAAATATCGGTGGGGTGGCCGATGTCCGATATTCAGTTTTAAGGCCGTTACAGGCTGATACCGATAAGGGGCCGATTATATCGTGCATCCCTAAAATAGTGCTTAGTATTTACATTTAACCCCCTTTACTAGGGATGCACGATATTGGGATTTTGGCCGATATCCGATATGCCGATATTTTAAAACTCATGTAGCCGATAACCGATATCGATACTGATGTTAAAGCTGGACAAAAATAAGTAGTCATTGAAAATAGCAGTTTTGTTATCCATTTCTGACACTTTGAAAAATAATATACTCAAATATATTTTCATATGCTGATATTGAATTGATTTTTAAAAACGCGGTATCGATCTATTTTACTTTCAAAATCTCGTGAAATTTCATCGTTCTGTTACAAACTCTCGTGATATTTTGCAAATTCTTGTGAGATTTTGTTAGTAAAATAGTTGATACGGCGTCGATATATCAACATATAAAAATATGGCAAAATTTCGTGAATTTTCGGGGGATTTCGTAGCATAACGATGACATATAGCAATATTTCATTAGTAAAAGAGATTGATATGGTGTTTTTAAATGGCAATATATCAGCATATGAAGATATTGTGATATTTTAATGTATCAATATTTTTAGAAGTTTTTAAGTCTGTAAAAAAGACGTTTTTGAGGAAGAAGAAGTAGTTTTTTTTTTTTTTTTTTTTTTTTTTTTTTAGACTTTAGAAACTCAGAAGCTGATCAAATATCAGGTTAAATATTGGTGGGGTGGCCGATGTCCGATATTCAGTTTTAAGGCCGTTACAGGCTGATACCGATAAGGGGCCGATTATATCGTGCATCCCTAAAATAGTGCTTAGTATTTACATTTAACCCCCTTTACTAGGGATGCACGATATTGGGATTTTGGCCGATATCCGATATGCCGATATTTTAAAACTCATGTAGCCGATAACCGATATCGATACTGATGTTAAAGCTGGACAAAAATAAGTAGTCATTGAAAATAGCAGTTTTGTTATCCATTTCTGACACTTTGAAAAATAATATACTCAAATATATTTTCATATGCTGATATTGAATTGATTTTTAAAAACGCGGTATCGATCTATTTTACTTTCAAAATCTCGTGAAATTTCATCGTTCTGTTACAAACTCTCGTGATATTTTGCAAATTCTTGTGAGATTTTGTTAGTAAAATAGTTGATACCGCGTCGATATATCAACATATAAAAATATGGCAAAATTTCGTGAATTTTCGGGGGATTTCGTAGCATAACGATGACATATAGCAATATTTCATTAGTAAAAGAGATTGATATGGTGTTTTTAAATGGCAATATATCAGCATATGAAGATATTGTGATATTTTAATGTATCAATATTTTTAGAAGTTTTTAAGTCTGTAAAAAAGACGTTTTTGAGGAAGAAGAAGTAGTTTTTTTTTTTTTTTTTTTTTTTTTTTTTAGACTTTAGAAACTCAGAAGCTGATCAAATATCGGGTTAAATATCGGTGGGGTGGCCGATGTCCGATATTCAGTTTTAAGGCCGTTACAGGCTGATACCGATAAGGGGCCGATTATATCGTGCATCCCTAAAATAGTGCTTAGTATTTACATTTAACCCCCTTTACTAGGGATGCTCGATATTGCCTTTTTTGTCGATATTCGATATGCCGATATTCCAAACGCTAAATTTTCTATTCCGATATAAGCCGATACCGATATAAACCAATTTAACATCATGCCAGTAACAAAATGTAAGCATTAAACCTAGATTTACTGTGATGCCCCACTACACACTATATATTCCAGCAATAATTACTATTGTAGAGGATAAAAACAGCATTTCAACTTCACGAAAAGGCTAAATTTGACATTTATTTTCAACACTGTCTCAAACAACATTTTGGAATATGCTCTTCTTTAGATTAACCTGAAAATATATATTCAAACAAGAGATAAATATCTTTTCTTCACAAATAGGAAAAAAGTGTACCTCACCAGTACGGCTGTATTGCACAGAATTGAATATAAACACAAATGAAGGATCGCTGTTGAAGGACAAAGTAATTGGTTCCCCTACGCATGACAAGGACCTCACATTCGTTGCAAATCGCAAACTTCAAGTCATCATTTGTAACTCTGGAAAAGTTCCACGACGCAGTTACAAAACAGTTTAGCTTCGCTGCTGCTACACAGTTTGCTGTCTGGCGCGGTTTAATGACGTCATCAGGGTGCAAGAGCGCTCGCTTCAAAGTATTACGCAAAATCTAGGCATTATATTATCGGCTTTTAATTATCGGGCGGAAACCCGATAAGGATATGGACAGATATCACATAATTATGCTAATACCGGCCGGTCGATATTATCGGACATCTCTACCCTTAACTATAACACCCTTAGATAAATAACCACTACTACAACTTCCTTCACACTAGAGTTTCAATGGTTTTGTTTTTTATTTAATCTCAGTATAAACCAAGGCCTGTGAAGGAGTCAGAGGTTTGTTACACATCATTAGTCAACAAATAAATATCATGAAATCCAAGGAACATGGCAGGTCAACAGAGGTGGGCAGCATCCAAAAAATGTACCCAAGTAAAAGTAGCACTACTTCATTGTTTAAAAAAATGTGCATGTATTGCAAGAGTAAACATCTATACATTAAAAAGGTGAATCAGAGTTCTGCCTAACTGATCTATTCACTACCCATGATCAACTGATTTAATATTTTACAAAAGGATATAAAATTCAACAAAAATATTAAGTGATATGCAATTTTTGGTGTTTTAAAGAATAAACATGCAACATATAGTGATTGCACAATAAAGAATTTAGGAATTAAAATCCATATTTACAGTATGTAGAACAGGTTTGTTTACAGTAAACTGGTAACTACTTTTTCACTCGATCTCCAAATGACATGGCAGACTCAAAAGATGAAAAATAACTTAACCAAAAACCACTAAACTGACCTTAATTGGAAAGCAACTTGAAGTTCTCTTAGTTTTTCTGAAGACATCCATCTGGATTGGTGTTAAAACGTCCTCAGAAAATTGAGTGAAAGTCTGGTTTCCTTAATTAAAGCCTGTTTTGTGGTTACCATGACCTGGATGATTTACACGGGCATATAACCAATAAACCTTCAGTACAAAAAAATAGAAAGTATTTCTCTCAATGGTGCATATTTGTTAAAATCCAGCTTGTTTTCTTTAAGTGAACTTACTCGCAATGGAGTAACTTTCGCTCAGTTTCTTGTGATATTTTCTCATGTTTTTCCTCAAGTAAAAGTCAAAAATTACAACGCTGTAAATAAAATTTCTTTCCAAAAGTTCCTCAAGTAAATGTAACTAGTTACCACCCACATTTGCAGATAAAGATGTCAAGATTTGAAAAGCAGAGGCGGTTTATAAAGCAACATCTATTGTTGTTTAATCCATCAAACGACAGAGAATGGCTCAACTCACATATTTACGTTGAACAATAAAGCAACAGGCAGAACCACAACGCAATATCTAAGAGCTTCCTAGTCTCATTTCCAGGGCTAAAATACATTTTAGGGCTAAAGTATCAGAAGTATTGACTCATGGCGGGTTGAATACAAATGTAGATCAAACTCTATAAATGAATTCATCAAGGCACTATAAGCAGCATTTAATTACTGAAGCAGTTTAACTTAAAGGTAAACTTTAACCCTATAATGCCAAATGTATCATATTTGATACATACGGTTTCTGAAATGTTTTGCATCTGACACCTTTTGCATAATTTAACGGCTCAAAATCCTATTGTACACAATCAGATATACCTAATAACAGAGGGCAGAAGACTACACAAAAAATAATCTTGACTTATCGCATAGTAATACATTATTAATATCAAAAATGTATTTCTGTTTTTTATTTTTGCATATTTTGTTAAAAGGCCATATAAGGACTTCAAGGATTGGGCTTTAAAGGGTTAAAAACTGCCTCTTGATGCACTTTGTTCCATCTGTCAGAAGTTGCGCCTCTGCATGAAATGGCCATTCCAATGAAATAGACAGAAAATGTTTTCACTGTAATAGTTGCACAGAATAGAGATTTGTTCAGATCTCAAAGCATATTAGAGCAAAACACAGAAATGTGATGCTGTAGAAAACCGAATTATTCTGCCCCTGTGGGACTTATCTCATGGTGTGCGCGAGGGCTTTGCTGTAGTAACAGAATATCCAGTTGACAAATATCAATTTGAATCAACAGCTGAGTGATTAATCGGACACGATCTAAATGCAACCATCCACTCCTGTGAGTTTGTGTCTATGCTACAGTATATAACAGCTTCGAGGGGGGGGGGGGGGGTTTGATGCACGTTTGCTTGAGGTCATTTGTCTTCAGGTCACAGCTGGTCACAGTCTAATCGTTTTTGTGCTTTGTTGAAACAGCTGACTGCGAAACAGACGCCGACCTGAGTTCCTTCGGTCTTCAGGATCCGTTTGAGGCCAGCGGCTTCAATGCACCCGCGACCCCTCCGACCCACTCGACCCCTATAGCCACCTACACCAACACCCCCCCTGCAAACGGCTTCGCCATCCCAGCGCTCCGCTTCCCCTCGGTGAGCACAGCCTGTTATCAAAGTGGAGAACTGGGGGGGTTGGAAGAACAGGCGACTTTACAAAACTACGAGTTTATCAGCATCTGTTACACCCAGTGCTGACACAGTTAACAGCATGTTGTAGGAAATCCACTGAATGATGCATGCTAATCTGTGTGCTCTGGTGCTTTGGAAGTGCTCTGAAGTTTTTCTCAAATTTACTAATGCATATTATGTATAGCATTGTGTAGCTTTACCTGCGTTTTGAAGGTATTTCCATCCCTTTTCTTACCCTTTTGCACAACTTACTGTAGAAATGTACTGTGAATATTTATCAGTGGCTAATTTTGTAATGTTATCACCTAAACGTGAATGTATATTATTGGGATTTTCTGTTGTAGAAAATATAAATCCTGACTGTAAGGTGCATGGTGGGACATTTTATTAAGCTTATTTAGAGCTTCATGAAACAACCTTTTCCCTAAAGGACAGCTGTATGGATTATAATTCTGCTCTGAGTTTTAGTCTAAAAGAAAAAATGTGTGAATGTTTTTGACTGGATGATGAGCATCCTTAAACATCTATTTTGTGTTCCACCTGAGATGTTGATCTTAGCAGCTCCTCCAGAGATACCATGAGATTCATGGCTGCTTCTCTGCCTTCATAAAACAGCAGTTTTTGGACAATAAATTAGAAACATGTTGGCTCTTTTTACTAATTAGTAGTGTTGCGGCGATGCCATTTTTTGGCTATGATACCCGATACCTGGCTGTGCAGTATCGGCCGATACCGATACCATCTGTTTGAAATTGATGTGTGTGTGTATATATGAAGAACTGCATACTACTTCGATGTGAAATAATTGCCATAATGGCTTTGTCAAACTGCTGCCTACCTTTGTAAAGCAGGAAAAAGACTAATACAAAGTGAATCCAGTAGAACTTTTTAGATCGGAGTTTGTTGTAGGGATGAACGATTTCTGAAAACCGTCCGAACCGTTCGGTTCGACTGTCTCGGTTCGATTCGCGTGTGTTGCGTTCGGTTCATGCGCTGCTTCTTTTTTTTTCATAGGCGAAGCGATTACACTCCAGAGCAGAAGGTGGCGGTACTGCGACCAAAGCCAACCACCAGTAGTAAACAAGAAGAAGAAGAAGCGAAGCAGCGTAGCCGAGTGTAGCAGAAAAAAATCAGTTGTTGTGGAGAATTGTGTGGGTATGGCGAGTGGGAAAGAACAGGAGTTGGAAGACGCGCCAGCAGCACTTTATAGGTCTGCTGTATGGGACCACTTTGCATTTAGAGTGACCTACGATGACGGCGGAAACAAAGTTGTGGATAAAAACAGTGTGAAAGCATTGTGCAACACGTTTTGTTTATGCTAACAGCAACATGACCAACATGTCAGGCTAACAATCAACACATACCGAACCAAACCGAAAACCGTGACCACGAAACCGTGAACCGAACCGAACCGTGGATTTTGTGAACCGTTCCACCCCTAGTTTGTTGCTGCTGTCCTTTCCGGTTTCTTTGGGCAGTCACGAACTCTTTGTGTTCGTTCACATGTTTCGACTTCAAATGTTTGATCAGGTTCAAGGTTTTTTTTTTCTTGAAACTTTCAGGTCGCAAATCTTGCATTTAGCAAATGTACTTGGCGGCGTTTCTATTACGAAATTCTTCCTGGTTAAGAGCAGCTATTGGCCCGCTTTCATTGGTCTGGAGCAGCCCAATAGCGATAGTTAACCCTGTAATGCCAAATGTATCATATTTGATACATTTAATGTTTAATTTAATGGTAAAAACTTTGCTCAAAATCCTATTGTACACAATCAGATATACCTGATAACAGAGGGCAGAAGATTACACAAAAAATTATCTTGACTTATCGCATAGTAATAAATTATTAAAGGAATAGTACACCCAAAACATGATTAGCCTTCATTTTCTACTCACCCCCATGCTGAACAAAACTCTGGAGTACTTTTTTGATATCTCAAATGCATCTGGAGATCTGGGAGGCTTCTTGCTGTCTGCTGACATTCAAATAATGGAGGTCTATGGCGCCCGAGACAGAAAGGTCCACAAAAGTCCACAAAAACTTGTCAATATTCCTCCATACTGCTCGTCCAATGTAATCCAAGTGTCCTGAGTGGGTAGCATCCAGAATTTACTCGAAACGAAGTCATTTAGAACGTTTTAGAGCCTAAACAGTAGTGTATAGGATTTCCTAATAGCGCCCCCATGCGCACTCACGATTCTACGGAAGCCGGCAGACCAAACCAGCGCATTCAGCTCGGCAAAGAACTCATGCTCTTCCTCAACACTGAAGTCCTCAGACATTCTTCTTTCGTTGTTTCTTTCTTTGCACAGGTAAACAGCACATTTCTTCTTCTACGCTTGCATTATCGGCAGACCAGACGCTGAATGCGCACCTTCTTCCGGTTTGGTCTGCCGGCTTCCGTAGAATCGTGAGCGCGCATGGGGGCGCTATTAGGAAATCCTATACACTACTGTTTATGCTCTAAAAACATTCTAAATGACTTCGTTTCGAGTAAATTCTGGATGCTACCCACTCAGGACACTTGGATTACATTGGACGAGCAGTATGGAGGAATATTGACACGTTTTTGTGGACTTTTATGGACCTTTCTGTCTCGGGCGCCATGGACCTCCATTATTTGAATGTCAGCAGACAGCAAGAAGCCTCCCAGATCTCCAGATGCCTTTGAGATATCAAAAAAGTACTCCAGAGTGTTGTTCAGCATGGAGGTGAGTAGAAAATGAAGGCTAATCATGTTTTGGGTGTACTATTCCTTTAATATAAAAAAAAAAAATTAGTTTTTTCTTTTTACATATTTTGTTAAAAGGCCAAATAAGGACTTCAAACCAAAAAAAAGTTATTTTCTGTTTTGTTTTATTCTTGGATCAGGCTTTAAAGGGTTAAAACTAGAAAGTGTCGGGAGAGAGAAGGCACCGTTCTGGTATCTGTGCCCTATTTGTTGGTACTCGCTGATGCAGATATCAGTATTTTAGTGCTGCCCTGCCAGATACTGGTAATGTTATCTGTGCATTACTACTAATTAGCAAAACTTCTTGAGTTACTTTATTGAAATTGATTTAAATTAAATGTAATGTAAATGCATGTTGCAGTTTTTACAATTTTTATTTAGAAATCTACAAAATAGTTATTGTTCTTCCATTCCAGTTATTCTCTCCTCTTTTGCTCTATCACATACAATCCCAATAAAAATCACAAAGGTTGTAATTGAAATGGAAAACTTTAAGTTAAGATACTTCTGTTGCTATTTTCTCACCTCATTTCATTAATTTTTTTTTTTTTTGCAGAGTATTGCAGTCTGCAGTAACACAGAACATGGCAGCTCAGGTCCTCCAAGTGGGCTGAACTCCCCTGTTGACAGGTAAAGCGCCTGATTCTAAACGCATAGCTGAGCTTTTTTTTTTATATATATTTACGTAGGACACCAGAGAAATTAGGTTGATATCTTAGAAGATGTAACTCCTCCTCCTGGCTCCACATCTGTGGGGCTGAAACAACAAGCTTCGGGCCATGGCAGGCCGCTTTTTGTTTGTGTTGCAGCGAGGCACAGTGGACCCTTGCAGCTTTTTGTTTGAATGCGTCTCAGATGTTGTGCAGAGCCAGCTTTCCAAGCTGGTGGGATGTTAGTGGGAGAGGCTTTGCTCTCAGCATGACAACCAAATAAGGACTAGAAAACCATGTTCCTATGTGTGTCCTGGAAATCAAAGTAGTTAAAGGACTTTTATTTAGTACTTTTTTCTGCACTGCAAAGACAAAAACACTTATCTACTTTTATATTTGATTTATATTGCGGTAAGAGCAGCATGTAGACTGGCTTTTAAATTTGATTGCAGTGGTAAAGTATGCAGAATTGCTTAGATGAAGTGTTTGGTAGGATGGTTTATTACTGACGTAACCTGGGGAAGCCATTATTGCATTCTGATAGACTCTATGGCTCCACACTATTTATCAGCTGATGATAAAACACCCAGAGAATAATGAGGACCTCACAATCATGGAAAAGATGGAAAGGAAGAAGTCATATAAATGAGATTTAATTACAGTGATATCACTACAGCTGTCTTCACCATTAATATTTCATCCATCCCTAATATTGTGCAGGCCTAATTGAGTTTATTATTGGAGTCACTATTTAGTAATTCAGCTTGCACAAATCTTTGTGTGTATTTTTTTTTATATGTTTCAGACCCTCAAACTAAAGGAATTAATAGATCTTAAAAGTTTTTTTTTTCTTAGCACATATTCTCTGCTGCAAGAAAATATGATCAATATTTCCTAAAAAAAAGGAAAAAAAATTACTTCAACCTGATGGTTACCACTCCATCCAAAGATGTCTGAAAGTGAAAAGTCGGCCCAAATTTAATATTTTCTCAAACTTTACCTATTTCTTTGAATTTATTCCAATTCATGCACCATAAAACTCTGAGATCCTGTTTGACATCTGTTTAAATCTTTATTGGGCACTCAGTGAAATACTTTGAAAATCTGAATTTCGAGCCAATAGTGTTACTGGAATCAGGACAAGAGCCTATTACCTTTGTAACAGTCCATCAAATATGGATATTTGGATGGATGTCAATGTAAAAACAAGAAACACCAACTTGCCCGAATATATTAAGAAAAATAACTTCTTTAAGAAATTTAGGAAAAACACTTTGAGAGTGAAAGAAACACATTTTTGTGGTACAACATAACCTAAGAGGCATTAATGCTGATACTGGCACTTACATTTTTTAGTTTATAAACCTAAATATAATTGTTAACTAGGTTTATTAACTTTTTAGCTTTGCTTTTTAACTTTTCAATTAGCTTTTTGCCTTTTTTCTTAAATTGTTAACTTTTTTTCAACTTATTTTACAGTAGGTAATAGGAGTGGGTATTGCCAAAGAAGTCAAGATTCGATTCCAATCACGATTCACATGTCACGATGCATCACGATACGTGAAATATTGCGATACATCGCGATGCCTTGCGATATTTTCACTGAGCACTGTAAGAAAAAAATACAGTTATTACCAGTGGCTGACTGGCTGGGTATGATCTGGATAGTGTCTTCAATTGATACATAACTGAAAGCAACTTAATTCATACATAGCTGTATTTATTGAAACAACTATTGAAGGTATTGCCATGAAAACAAATACTGGACACAAATATTACTATTACTGGAGTGGACACACTGACAAAAAGTGCTTAGGATTTATGAAACTTAAAATAACAGAGCTGTTTACATGGCCTCAGTGGTCCTTTAAACCAATGAAATGCAAACATTCAAATTTCTGACATTTCCCCTTTTGCAAATTACGTGCGTCGTATCAATTTCGTTTTTACATTCTTTGTTTTTAAAGTCAAAATGCATCCGCAGCGACATCTACTGGACTGAAAGTTGTATTCTACTTGCTTTTGGCCGATGTGTGCCACCCAATCATGTATTTCATTTATTCCTTGTTTTTAATTAAGAATCGATACTTGGCATCAAGAATCGATGCAGTAGATCACAAAAATTAGAATCGCGATGCATCGTCATGACGATTATTTTGCACATCCCTAGTAGGTAATATATCATTCAAGGGCTCATCTAATTGATCAAATGCCAAAATAAGATGTACAGCCATGTAGCAGGATCTTTGCTGAATGGCTGGATATAAATCCTGTGAGGGGGGCACTCTTTTTGTGAGGGGTATGCAAGTCATCAAAAACGGTAACTTGCCCTATAAAGGGTTAAGTAAAGAGTCTGCTTAGAGCTCCAAACCATCTATAGAGATTAAGCTAAAGGAAAATGGCAAAGGCTTCTCTCTCTGGTGCACTAAGATTTACAAATCACTGGGGTACAGTTGTCCTTCTGGAAAAAGAGGGTTTTTGCAGCATGTTAAGAGCCCCAAAAACACAAGGAAATCTGGAAATTAATCCATCATGGTGCAAAGATTAATCCTTCAACTTTTTATTCTCTTAAATAATTTATAGATCAGGAGCTTAAAAGCAAACAAATTCTCATCCTTGTTTCTGCCAAAGAGAAGAGCAATGTCTGTAGAAAAGCAAAATAATACCAAAGAAATATCTTTAGAAGTGTTGCTAAAGAGGAACCTGGCTTTGTAAAAAGGGAATGAAAGGACTAGGTGTGGCTAAAGACTTTTTACGCACTTGTATAATATGAGTAATTATTACCCGACTCCTCCATCTAACAACGAACAAAATTACAGTATCATTTTTTTTTAACAACAACGTGCTTATGTGCTATTTAGGATCCCATCTCTTCCTCTGAAGCAGCTCCTGATAACGGCTGAACAGAACAGGACCGCAGTTTGCAGCGTCACCACAATAGTTAAACCCCATTTTGTTAAATTTAGTCTCAGCAGGTGACAACAGGCTTCTCTTTGAGCTGACGTCCGCCGTGATGTGGAGAGCTGTGGAGCCTGCCAAGCAGTAGGCTGTTAAATGTTTGCAGCCTTCGTCAGGGAGGTGGATGTTGGGGAGTTTGTAACCACAGCGATCTAAACGGACCCAAGAGATGCAATTAGCTGAAACTATTTTACTGAATGGTCTCCGGACGTCTGAAACCCAGAATCTACTCAGAGCTTTGAATACATGTTTATGTTCTGCTTCCGTCAGGCGTTTCCTGCAGACTTTAATAAGATTGTTTAGAGACAACTCTTGATGCCTTATGTAACATTTAAGAATGCTGTTTATTATAAGGGATACTAAATAAGGCACCTAATTTCTTAATATTTAACTAAACATATTAGCAGAGTCTTCTAAATTCTATTGATTTAAAAAAATAATAATTTAAATCCTTTTCTTTCTGTGCAGCTATGCCTCCGATGTGACTTCAGGTTTGAGCGACGGTTACGAAGGCCTGTCGGAGAAGAATGAGAAAACGGCTGCGAGGCGAACAGCAGCTAAGCTGTTCAGGAGGAGGGCGCGCTCAAGGCTTCGCATCACAGGGGTACGTGAAATCAAATCTTTTTTTTTTACAGGTCCAATCAGGCTCCTTTATTAATTTCCTCACTAGATGAACTAATAAATCAACAGTGACTGGATTAATTCATTAGAGATTCCTTTTTGAGTTTGCGGTTCTTCGTCTCTACTCTGGTTTTTTGTTTGTTTTCCCTTTCTGACCACAAATAGTTCATCTCTTCAGAACACTGGGGATGTTTAATGATCTTGTTTTGACCGGGTCTAGTGTCGCACGTAAACCCTCCCTCATATGGTCGGTATGGGAGTTTAACACGTGTAACACGGTAACCTAAACTCAGGTTTAGTATGGAGCCTGGATTTTATCTTTGATCATATTTTGGTTTAGGAAAACACAATCATCTAACATATTTCCCATTTAATTTGTGATGTTTTTGTAAAGTTATTAGCATGTTTATTAGCATATTTTTTTATTTCTTTATTTATATAGAAATACTTTATATTTGATTAACACATCACAATATTTAATTTTAACAACTGCATGGGTTGGTTATCTAGCAAAACTGAAAAAAAAAGTGTTAAACTTCAAAAGTTTCTGCTAATACAGATTAAACCAGACTAAGTACTGGATTTGCATTAGTTTTTTCTTACTTCCACCTCCCTATCCACTCCTGCACTCTGCTGATCAGCTGGCTGAAAGAGGGCTTCCATGCTTTTCCCTTCTTATAGTCTAAAAACAAGTTTCCATCTGTTTTGAAGTTGTTTAGGGGGTAAAGAACATTAATCTATATCAAATGGAAAGGAGGGCCCTCTATTTCTGTAGCACTTTTTTTTTAACTGCTGCAAAAAATATTGTGTAAAGATGCTTAAAAATTCAATTCAGCTTAGTTTTATTTATTTAAAAACAAATCAATAAACAAGTTTTTTCATGCTGATACACTATTTATGTTTAAACAGCTTAAAAACTGAAGGCATAACAGTTGCTTTTCTTATTTTACATAAAACAAGTAGATCAGATTACATATTTCTGTTTGGCTTTGCGCACCTGAAGCTTTTCTTTAGGTCCTGTTGAGGATTTTTTGAAAAGCATATCCCAGCAAGCAACAACTGGTTAAAAAGCAATTGAAAAGACAACATGATTTTACGCCAAACAACGTCTACATTTAGTTGAAAAGTGAAAGGTAAAGAGCAGTAAGTTTGAGATAGCTGGAAAGACTTTCTAACGTTTGTTATTGGACTAAAGTGGGACAAAATCAGACTGACCAAACACAGCCCAATTTTCCACAACATTATTTCTGGACTAACTCAAGACCATGACAGTCCCATCAGATTTAGCCTAAAAAACAAAGTTTAATTGACGTCTGGTGTTTGGGGGGAATAAAACATGAAAAACGGAAACAGTTTGAAAATTAAAAACAACAACAAACATCACTATCTTGTTTTTTTAACAAGTTTGCGAATCACAGGACTATTGAGAATTTTGTCTGGAAAATGACTAAAACTTCACATAACATCAGCCTAATGCCTCCACATGCTTCCAGTTTCTCTTCATTTAAGGCTATTGCTGCTAATTCCCTGTGTCTCTGCAGCTTTCTGATAAGGTGGACCGGGTCGTGGAGTGTCAGCTGCAGACCCACAATAACAAGATGGTGACCTTTAAGTTTGATATGGACGGAGATAACCCAGAAGACATGGCTGCTGTCATGGTGAGTCACAAACCAAAGCGGAGGAAAACCTACAGCAAAAGCTGTGAATCACTCCTTCAAAGAGCATCTGTTGTCAACAAAGCAGGTATTGAATTTGTGCAGGGACGTTTTTGCTTTGACTTGAAATTCTAAAGTCGAGATTTTTGAAAAATACGGCAAAAATCAGCAAATTTGACTCAAAATCAGTCGTAAGTTATGAGATTCTTGTTGGTTAGGAAATAAAAAAAAGCTGCAGCTGCGCAGAACAATTTTAGAATATCATGCATTATGCACTATTATTATCATGAAGCACATCATGCATCTGTGTCCATCTGTGTCTTATAATCTCAGAATAAATCTAGGATTTTGTTAAGGCTTTGTTGGTGAACACAAGAAAACAAACACCACCATAAAGGCCAAAGAGCACAGCAGACAGGGTTCAGTTCAATGCAGTAAATAATCACAGTTCCATCCATAAATGGATGGAAATGGAAAGATGATTATGAGAAATCTGCAAACCTGCAAACATATGAGTGTCCATACGTGCAAACTGGGCAAAGGGGGCAGTTTTCAGAGAATGAAGAGAGGAGCTTAGAGACTTACGATGTCTTGTTTGCCATATGGGGGCAGAAATATCATATGGAGGAAGGTACTCGGGTCTGATTAAACCAAAATATAATGTTTTTATGTTGGCTGTTCTGTGTTAACCTGACTCCGCCAGATGGATTTGCTCCGCATATCCATCTGGAAACCTTCCGTTGAAGTAATTTTGGGAAGGGGCGAAAATACTGGTTAGCTGATTGGCCTATGTTGGTGATAGACGGGCCAAATAAACCAATCAGATCAACGAAGCATATGATGTACTAACAGAGCGACGACGAAGAGGAGCCAATTGATAGATCAAACTCTTGCCGAAACCAGTCGGGAGAAGAGCAAAAACATCTTTTCCTCTGAGAAAAGCCTCCAGAGCAGTGTTTTGCTCTTCTTTCAGTGAAGAAATACTCTGTAATTCCGATGAAACTTGCTCGATAGCCACGCTAACGCTAGTTTCATCGGCTGAAGCCGCCATGTTCTTTAGACTGAACTGTCGCGCTTCTCGTTGCGTCACACCTCAACCCGCCTCAAAGCCAACACTGATTGGACGTTCGTTTGGTGAACGGCTCCAAATTTTCTTTAACGGAGAGTCTCCAGACTGATTAGCGAGTGAAACCTTGAAAGCTCGCGAGATCAGGATGGTCTCACGAGGCTAGTTCTGTGTATGTATAACCAACAATGCATGTCCTTTATGTGGACCTGGGCACCATATTAAAAATGCTGCTTTGAGAGGGATATCTGAGAACTTCTTATAATGCACGAAATGCCTGGACCAGAAAGCACTGTGTCCGTGTGATGACCGTATTAAGAACAAAAGTCTCTGTTCTTGCTGAGTATTTGAAGGACTAAATACAGCCAGAGCTAATCGAATGGACCAGTCTTATCGCGCATCTAAACCTAGTTTAGAATCTGAAAAAATACTTGAAATCTGATCCTCTTTATTTACTCTGAACTTTAGGTTTTTTTTAAAGCATGTTTTGTTCTCCAGACATTGAAAGCTGGGAGATTCAATGTCTGGAGAAAGCTGGGGATTCAACACACTGTATACTCAGGAAGTCTGCATCATAAAAATGCCCAAAAATACTTTTTGTTTTCACTTTTATAAAATCAAATCACTTTATTCTTTTAATTAAATAATTTGCACTACTCTTTGTTAGTGCACCACATAAAGTCCAGATAAACATATCGATGTGTGTGCTTGCAATGTGTTTTGAGAGCTAGACATATGTTTGCAATGTACATGTAATGTCTTCCGTTCAACCAAATTTTCTTTAAAACAAGGATCTACACTATTATTCAAAAATAGATTTGTAAGACCTAAATTATTCTGTTGACATATCTTAATTATACAAGTTATGTATTTTTATTTATTCATTTATATTTATGATTTTATTTTTTAACCCCAGTCGGCCTCAGCAGATGGCCGCTCACACTGAGCCTGTTTCTGCTGGAGGTTTCTTCCTGTTAAAAGGGAGTTTTTCCTCCCCACTGTCGCTACAAGCATGCTTAGTGTGAGGGATTGCATTCAAGTCAATGAGTCGATGCAATCAACTGTTTTTCCTTGGATAGAAAACTTTGAATCAATTTGACTGGATGATCTGGTGAACTGGAAAGTGCCTTGAGATGACGTGATGTGAATTGGCGCTATATAAATAAACTGAATAGAATTGAATTTTTATGTGTTGACTAAAACAGGTATCGCTGACAGCAGCAGTAATCATGTAATACGTCATATTTAGAGGCCAGTCTATCAGCTTTGCAGAAGGTACAGAAGGTAAAATAAAAAAAATTATGGCAAATAAATAATAAGTTTCTATAACCTTCATTAGTTTATTGACAAATATGAATAAATTTTCCAAGTCAGCTGATAAGTCGACGGTTGTTTTATTTCTTATTATCCATCAGCGAAAGTTAGAAGCTCTTTGGCTGACATCGTATCAGGGCATCATGTGACGTCCATTTCAAGCTTTAAGAGATGCTTGAACATATAGAGAGCGTGTTGCATACAGGAGATCTGTGTGTGAACAAGGTGTGATGGTGTTTTTGCAGCGTTCGCTGAGTGTGCCACCTCTCTGCCTCGAAAATACAGTGATCTTTTGTTTACTGGGTCTTGGCTCTGCAGGGAAACCTGGCATCACAAATAACCCTGTGGTTCTCTGTACGGAGCTTTAAATGGGCTAAAATGTGCCATGTGGTCCAAAAAGAAAACAATAAACAAACAGAAGCTCAAATTAAAACTTAAAGTGCTAAAGTTTATATTATACATGTCTCACTCTCAGTAATAAGCCTTCAGGCTTTTTGTTAACTTAAATGCTTGTTTTTCAAGTCTTTTAATGAAAGAAAGTGAATACAGTGCTTCTTATGCTTTGATTTTTTTTGTTTTGTTTGTTTTTGCAGATAAAAGATTTAGAAATAAATAAGACTGCAACAATAAAGCTAAATTGAATAATTCCCACTATATATTCCACAATAGACTGTTGGAAAGTGTTAGTTATTCAACGGTCTTGATTTCATGCTTTATGTACTTTGCAGAGTCTTATTGCTGTAGGTGTTGTGCACCCCACAGAGGTGACTATGTCCAGGAGGCTGGGCAAGATGCCATTTTTTGTTAAGAGGATGAACATTGTTCCAACACTGTCAGCTTTTCTCCTTCATCTGTTGATTAAATGAATGTGTTCTCTGAAAGAAGGGCTGCGTTGCAGATGAATACTCAGATGTGTGTTGGATGTAGCTCTCTTGGTACGGACCCCCTCTAGGTTAGAAATGCCAACATTTCAAATGTGTGAATCATTTCTAGAATAATTATTTTTTTAGTGTCTTCTCCACAGTAGCCAAGGGGTGCAAATGCCCTGCCAATACATAAATGTGAAATACATTCAAAAAATACTGCAAAAATTAAAAAAAAATAGATGAATACACAAAACAAACAATATGCAAAGGGAAAATGTTGCAAAAAGAACTTGCAAGCTAAGAAAATCAGCACATTTCTGCATAACAGAGGCTGCAGACCAATAGGGTGAGAAGATCATAATTTAATTTTCATACAGCGGGATACTCAGAAAGATTGTGTTCAAGAGAAGTCAAAGATAAATTTACTTTCTTCTCTTTCAAATGTCCTCTGGGCGGGCATTGAGTCTAAGTTTTTGCTAAGGATCAGGTCCATTAGTCCTGCTGGAGGAGGGGGGAGAGAGCCTGATTTCAAAGGCAGGAAGGAACTTACAGAGTGAGGAAAAAGATTAGAACCTCTCAGACAATTATGGATGTGATGCAAAAACATCTTTTTAATTATTTTTTAAGAAAGTCTCTTACTGTGGCCAGTTTTTGGAAAGATAAAGATAAACCCAGCTCATAATAAATAGCATATTTAAAACACTGCTCCTTTAAGCTGCAATACTGATTGTTATGGTTACAGAAAAACACTGTTGCATTATGGGTAATTCTGGTATAGGGGTAAACTCCATCCTCCTGTACTATGATTGATCCAGAGAGTCTGAGCTTTCCCAGAATGATACACTGTGTATTGAGTAGAAGGTGTAAGCCAGTTGAGCTAGCAAGGCTACTGGTCAATAGGAATACATTCGTAGTTTCTACATTCTAATCCCATAAGGAGTTGATGAATATCTCCCCCTAGTGGTCTGGAGCACTTCTGTCATGCAGAGTTAAGGCTGATTTAAAGTTCGAAACTAGGTCGTCTGCGTAGATGTCTCAGTGAACGCAAAGACGTCCCCGCCCCCTCCGCAGACACCTCTCCCAAATTGTAGGTGACAGCAGACAGGAGGCCTCTGATTGGTCAAATCTACATCCATTAGCCGGCAACTGCGGAAAACAACTTGTAAACTTAGACCAGCTAAAAGAGCGAGGTGCGCGAGAACGCTGGGACCTTTTTCCACCTGGATCCCTCATGTTGCTCCGTTGTCGGACAAACTTGCCCGCACTTCCTCACCACCTCTGCCTTATCTATACCCACAGCTAGTTCACGATTGTACCTCTTGCGTTATGGCGTGGAATATAATATAGCGCAGACCACGCTTAAAAATTTAGCATAAATCAAAAATGTCTGCGTCAAGCTCACTGCGACACATAACGGGGAGTATAACCAGCCCTTTATTTTACAAACTCGCAGTTGTTTTTGCTTCTGGCAGCTTTTTACCTTTGCATGCATTTTTGTGTTAGCATCATTTATTTGTTTACAGCTTTTTTGCACTTTGCTGTTCTCATTTCCTGTGATTAAAACATTTTTTTTAGGCATGTGTATTGGTCCAATTTTTATGATTGCTGGTCTCCTATGGTTCACAGGCCATATGTATGTCTTTGCAGTCCTTTATTTTTATGATGTGCCATTATGTCTTTGCATTGCGTTTGCACCCCTCTGTCCCCATATTTATCTCATCAGGAACCAACTTTAAGCCAACAAAGTGATAACATTACACTATTCTGCTGAGATTCTTCAATTTTTATTAATAAGACTTGTCAACATATAACAGACTAGAATTAAACCTAGAGGAATTCCTTCTTTAATTCTCCCAGAAAAACATTTTATTCATCTGCAAAAATAAAAAAGCTCCCTGGTCTTTGTTAGATGTGGCTTCTTTTGAAAATACTCCTAAGTCCTAAACTAATACTACTAAATCTGCATAACAGCAGCTCATTATTAACAAAATATTATGTCTTAAAACGGAAGGAAAACACTGCTTCCTGTCCAAACCACTAACGGGAATCCTTTGGTTTATGATTGATGGAAAACTGAGTCTCCATAAAAATCCAGCTCATATGAGTTTGCAGGTGCCTTGCCTCAGGCCATAAAACCAGTTGCTCTCTTATGGGTTTGTGTCTAGTTTAGCCCACTGTTCCTCCATATGTTTTTACACCCTTGTATGAGAAAGTGAACCTTAAGGGGTGCTTCCCCCGGAGGCACCTATGTGTAATTATGTGGCAGAGAAAAACCTTTCAAGAACTTTCTAAATCCAGCTGTTTAGAAAGGTGCTATGTAAGTGCAGACCACTCTAGTATGTCTACTGCAAGTTATCCAAGTACTGAAGCATATGTGATCTTTTCTATTACAGCCCAAAGGAGAATAGAGGATAAAATCAGAACCTACATTGCAAAAATGTCAATACTTTACCACAAGGGTGAAGTTATGTAATGTCAACTTCCAATTTATAGAATATATTAGAATCTTTTCACCCCAGACATTTAAAGCAAGAGGGTGTAAGAATGGATTGGTCATAAAGTATTAACATTAAACAATGCATTACCACCTATTACCATTTAGGTTCGAAGTGAATTCATCCTGCCATCAGAGAAGGAGGGCTTCATCCACCGAATGGGAGATATCATCAAACGGGCCGAGGCTCTGATGTCTAAAGACCAGTCGGTTCTCAACAGCGGCCACCGCCTCGCCCAGCTGGCTTCACATGGCGCCATAAACTCCTTGTCTTCCTCACAGGTCAGCAGTTTTACTCTTAAATCTAGTTTTTATTGTTAAATAAAGTCAGATTAACCCAGATCTGGTGAGTTACATCACATTTACTGTTGTTTTACCGCCTAAATTGATCAAAGTTATAAATCTACAGTTCAGTTCAGTATTGTTTATTCATGTTTCACTGATACCTACATATATTTTTTTACCCTTTGGTACTTTTTGTTAGAAAGAAAATTAGAATCCACATAGTTAAAGGTCTCTAAGTGGCTGTTGGGGTAAAATGACATGGATGGGCACCATTTATTGTTTCTTTCCAGAAAATATGATGCAGGTAAATAGAAAATCAGTGCAAGTATTTTCTGTTGGAAAGAAAAGTAGAGACGCATAAAAAATTGTTACCAAGCTCATCTCATCATTGGCAGGGGTGGAAAGTAACAAATTACATTTACGCAGGTTACTGTAATTGAGCACTTTTTATGAGTAATTTGTAATTTTCTGAGTAGTTTTTAAAATATGTAATTTTTACTTTTACTCGAGTAAATTTTAACCTAAGTAGTTTTACTTCGCTACATTTAAAACCCCCTCACGTTACTGAGTAAAAAAAATAAAAAACACTGATTATGAAAAAATTAAATAAGGCCGGAAATTTAAACCCCTGTGTCACAGAACTGACACTTAATCGGCATTAAAAATAGAAGAAGAAGACTTTTGACTTTTAACAGCACTTTATTTACACAATTCAAACATATAAACAATTGATGTAAAAACAAGTGTCAGTTAAAAATCACTATTAAAGTAAAACAAGTGTCAGTTAAAATCATTAAATGAGGAGCTTGTTAATAACAGTGGGATCCTGTTGCATTTTAGTTTGATTTCTGGTATCTTTTGGACATTTAATTTTGTGTGCATTTTGAAAACTTTAAAATGTAGTTTAAATTTCTTTATTCCTATCATGGAGTTGTCTGTTGGACATTAGGATTGAAAATTGTTTGCACTTTATGGTACAGGTTCTGACTGTCCTTGTGCTGTGAGGAAGTATGTTCTTTAGCCCAGCTGATCTTTTGCAAGTGTGGATGTCCACTGAAATACGCCTTGAAATCGATTAAAACACCTTGTGGTCAATTCGATTCATGACTCATCCTTTTTTGCATTAAATAACTCAAAGTAACAAGGTAACTTTTACTCAAATTACATTTTAAATGAAGTCATTTTGTACTTTTACTTGAGTAAATGTTGAGATGGGTAATTTTACTTTTACTCTGAGTAAAATTTAGGCAAAGTAAAGATACTTTTAATCAATTACAATTTTTTAGTACTCTTTCCTACGGTGGCCCTGAAGTGCAAACTGCAACTACAAATCTAAAAGTGCAACTACATTAAGGAAATCGCAACTACATAAAGCAAAGTGCAACTACATTAAGAAAAACAAAACTGCATAAAGCAAAGCTCAACTACATTAAGGAAAACACAATTACATTAACCTACCGGAAAAGGTAGGTACCAGTGGGAAGCATGAGACATCGCTGATTGGACGACGGCGCCGTTTGACCCTTGAACTGGAAGTTGCGTCGTCTGAACAGTCCAGCTTCTTTTAAGTGTGTCTTCAGTGTGCGCAAACTAACTGAAATTTCGTGATTAGTCTCTAGCATATCCAGTATCACCTCGTACGTATGTCCTGATTCAAAATATTCCTGGATAACGGCAGCTATGTTTGGGGCGCCGACAATATCCATGTTTTCAAAAGCCACAGCAGGCAGAATGACTTCCGGTTCAAGGGTCAAGCGGCCCCGTCGTCCAATCAGCGATGTCTCATGTTTCCCACTGGTACCTACCTTTTCCGGTAGGTTAATGTACCGGTAATTGTGTTTTTCCTTAATGTAGTTGCGCTTTGCTTTATGTAGTTTTGTTTTTCTTAATATAGCTGTGCTTTGCTTTATGTAGTTGCGATCTCCTTAATGTAGTTGCGCTTTTAGATTTGTAGTTGCAGTTTGCACTTCAGGGCCACCGTACTTTCCACCTCTGATCGTTGGTTAAAAGACTTTGTCAACAATAACATTGCAGCTAACACACAGGGATCAAGTCAGGTGAACTTTCAATGGGAAAGAGATGAGGGTTCACAAAGATACTGGCACCAATATCTCAGAAATGTCACCTTTCGGAGTAAAGATGCAAACAAGCACAAACCCAGGTGTACTTTCAAGGTGTAAGGGGAAAAAAAATAGAAGCACTTCATAAAGTCAGTGCATCAGTAACTTACAATAACACAATTACTGAAAGAGTATTTTCTATCTTTTGGTAAGAGTGCTTTCTATGAGACAAAAAGTAAAAAGAGAAAACATACGGAGGTTATAGAGGCTTCGGTGGCTCCATAGAGGAAAGGAGTCTTTGCCAAATGCACTGATTCAGAGTTACTTCCAATAAAAAGTTTTCAAAGGAACTTGGAGTACTTTCTATTGCAAAGAAAAACAAAGGCAATAATTTCTCAAATACATTCCTGGACAGAAAACTTGCTTAATTTACTTACTAAACACAAGCCCTATGCAGGTATATGTTCCATTTGGAGAAAAAAACATAAAGTTGGATGCAGTAAAGGAGTTAAACTATTTCACGATGGTATGGTAAGTGTTAATAATGCAGCTGAAGGCACCATTTAGAACATTATGTTACTAAAAGCACTGATGATGTAAAAACTCTGTGATTTCTGGTTAGAAAAAACCAACACTTCCATTTTACGCATTTATTTGCTCCCACAAGCACCGATTCTTTCCAGCTCTTAACATAACAAGCTTTCCAGCATACCTGCCAACAGTAAGTGGGTAAAATAATTTATGTTCCAATATATTAATCCCTCATGAATGAAGCTTCTGTGAATCTGTAAAATTTTCCTACTGGGGAAGTGAAAAAAATAATACGTTTTGGGGGAAGTGCCATCCTTGAGCTCTGACCTAATGCCTTATCAGATGCTCGTCCATTTGAGGAAAAGAAATGTTCATTCTGCTGCTTTCTGTTCCAGTTTATGAAGCACAAAGAACACAATATTCCAAGCAGAAAATGACAAAGAGGAGTAAACATCTGAGCTTTTCCAGTTTGATAACAGACACTATTTTTCATGATTCTAAAAATCCCTACAGCTGCGACATGTGGAAGATTAGAGAGAAAATAAAGTACAGATGATTATTATTAGGCTTCAGAAAAGACCCATAGCAAATCTGCAGGAGCACCTGTCTGTGGACTGATTTATTCTTAGTTAATTCTAAGCTAGGCCACTATTTATAAATTCTATTATTGTACACCTTAAATAGATCTTTAATCCCTTGAAAGCTGTGCTTGTCTGGCCTTTTTAGAGCTTAAAAGAACAAGACAAATAGATTAAAGTCAATGTCAGGATGATGAAATTATAATTGCTTATTGACACTGAAAACTGGTTCAGCTAAAAGAAAATAAATCCTTTTTTTTGTGGGTTAGCTTATAATAAAAAATGCTGGGTGAATTGTTGTGTTGTATAGTTTGAAATCCTTTTAGTCCTTATAGATTCACAGGGAGCAGAGCCGTTTTCCTGAAAGCAACCATGACTTCCTTTCTGTAATTCATCTTGTCAGCATCTGGAACATCTCTTTCAAGTAAATTTTTTTACCCAGAATTAAAACCCAGACATTTTAGATTCCATCTTAAATAGAGGAAAATCTCATTAAAATAGAAAATCGGTGGGAGTTCGTTTATTACACTAATTAGACTCAAAATCTAAAAATTTTGTATGAATTCAAAACAAGCAGAACTTAATATTTTAAATTAATTGCTAAAAGTTTTAACTGATTTTTACAGAATCTATGAAAAGAAAACTAAAATAGTTTTCTTCAACAAAGAAAATGAAATTTAAATAATTGTTATAGCCTTCGTAGGTATAACTTGTTAATTGACCAGCAGCTGTTCAGGGTGCCGAAACCAAATATATTGATGGAAAGTTTAGAGGAAGTAAGGATTTTGGCTGAAAATAATTAAATTATAATAATTCAGAAAAAAAATCTGGGCTTGCTTGCAGCTCAGCAGAGCAACAGGAGGATCAACTCCATATATAAAAGAAAATTTGGAGCCGTTCACCAAACGAACGTCCAATCAGCGTTGGCTTTGAGGCGGGTTGAGGTGTGACGCAACGAGAAGCGCGACAGTTCGAGAAGCATCCCGCTGCAGCCTGCGGGAAGGCTGACATCAAGGACAGCCATATTGGAAATGCTGAGATAACAGGGGAGGGACGCATATAGACATATATGAAGATATATATAAAGATATATGTTAAGATATGTTTTCATCTTAACTGTGAAAAGTTATCCCTCGAGCCCTGACGTCAATAGTCAGGGCTCGACGCTTGATGTCAAGCCCCGCCTTCCCGCAGGCTGCAGGCTGCAGCGGGATGTACTTGGACAGTTCAGTCTAAAGAACATGGCGGCTTCAGCCGATGAAACTAGCGTTAGCGTGGCTATCGAGCAAGTTTTATCGGAATTACAGAGTATTTCTTCACTGAAAGAAGAGCAAAACACTGCTCTGGAGGCTTTTCTCAGAGGAAAAGATGTTTTTACTCTTCTCCCGACTGGTTTCGGCAAGAGTTTGATCTATCAATTGGCTCCTCTTCGTCGTCGCTCTGTTAGTACGTCATATGCTTCGTTGATCTGATTGGTTTATTTGTCCCGTCTATCACCAACATAGGCCAATCAGCTAACCAGTATTTTCGCCCCTTCCCAAAATTACTTCAACGGAAGGGTTCCAGATGGATATGCGGAGCAAATCCATCTGGCGGAGTCAGGTTATCAACTCCATGCCAAGCTGTGTTATTGCAGTAAATCCTGCAAAAGAAGCTCTGATAAAGAAGCTTAATGCAAATACTCTAAAATATATGAACATTTTAGAGGCTCAACATTTTCAGAACAAAAATCCTTCGAATTGTTTTATGGGAGAAAGAAATTTGCTCGGAATCTAAACCTCTCATTAACTATGATTAGTATTTATCAGATTTTTAGAGAAATAGACTTTTTGTGTATTAAAGCCATTTATGGTATTGCTTTTTTAAATTCAGATTCTAAATGGAGCAACCTTTTGCTAATATTCTAATTTTAATACATCAAGTATTGAAGGGTGACTCTGTATCACTGCACATCAGGGCATGTCTGATATACTTGCCTAACAAAAAGAACATTTTATTTGTCCCACTGAATGTTTCCTGACTGATTGTCTTTGATTGCATGTCTTACAGCCTAATCTGCACAGTCACTTTATGCCTCGAACACACTCCTCCTCTTCGCTGCCCGGTAAGTCTTGTCTGTTTTATAAACTAAATCCACCATTGGAGAGGAACCCCTTTAACACCTCTTTCCGGCTGTTTAAACTTTTAAATTAACTAATTAACTGTGCTTCTTACTCTCAAACTGTCATATTAACCCTCTGCATTTTTTTTTCACCATGCATGATTGTCTTGTGTGAGTGTGTAGTTCTGTGTGACCTGAAGTCTTCTCATGCATGTGTGTCTTGTTGTAGAGTACAGTGTGGCTTGCCCCAGCGTAGGGGTGCTTGGCTCTCCCCCTTGTCCTAATGGCGATGTCCTGAGTTCAGACATTACTTCACCTGGGCGACCTCTTATACGCTCACAGTCTTTCCACAACACCCCAGGTAAACAGCCCTGCAGCCCTCCCTCTGGTCCCCACCTAAAGAAACCCATCATTGTTTACTGTTGCTGAAAAACTGTAATGGTGTACTGGCAACGGAAAACTCAAAGCTCAGCTCACCCAATACATAACCACCCCCCCAACCCATTTCTTAGTATTGTTCAGACATCCTAGTGGCGCCATCCGCCATCGGCGCACCTCAAAGGCTCGGTCTGTGTCTGCCTTGCAGCTCGGCCTCTTGGGTAATTACCTCACCTGAAGGGAGCTTTCTGGCTTTCAGGGAGCTGTGAATGCCGTGGCTGTAAAGCATGAGGTTTCTGCCGTGTTGTGATAGTCAGCAACATCTGTTTGCCAGAACAAACTGCGGCTGAATTTCCAAGAAAGTTATTTCCCAGCCTCCCAAGTTCTCCCTGTTCCTCACAGGAGCAGCGACATTTGAAGTTAGACAGCAAACATCCTGCATTTGGCTCTGCAGCCTCAGACAATCCTCATCTCCTCATGTCCCGTGTCCTTCCCCTGCTGGATGTCAGCTTGCATGGCAGCTTTCGCAATGCTTTATGGCCACCCGCCACCATTTACAAAGTGCTGCCTAACTCATGTTTCCGTCAGCGTGGAAAAAGCAGGGGCTGGTTTGCATCATCAGCAAGAAGAGCTGTGGTTTGTGACTGTGCAGCCGTTGTTGAGACACTAAACCATTCCTCAGGGAATGATTTAGAGATTCTGACTTTTTTAATCAAACCCAAACAGTTGTGTGGACGCAGACACACTCACACAGACGCACGTTTTCCTTCCTGTTGAAACGTGAAAGCCTCAGTGGCTCCGCTGATGCTCAATCCCCTCACAGCCCTGCTAACCTAATGTGCAAATGTTCTGGATTATAAATGCAATTACAGTCAGATGCTGCTTTAAACAAAAAGTCTTTGTTTGGCATGGAAACCCTTTCTGTAATACAGAAAAGATGTAGGAACTATACAATGACAGAAGCCTTTTCTCTATTAATCAAGTTTTCCACAAAAACTTATTTTGGTGCACAACCTAAACTAACTACTCCAGTTGTTTATTTTTTCCCTTACAAATTCATACAGACATTTAAAAAAAAAAGCACAGCACAGATTTATAAAATCCTTCATTTATAGTGTTTGGCTCGATGACATCACAATAGGCAAAAAAGCTCAACAGATCTGCAGGTTTTAGTTAACTAACATCTTGGTAGATAAAAGACAGATTTCAACATGGATCCGGAAGCAATTTAGTTTTATTTTTGTTTGATTTCTCTGGATGATGGATCTAAGCAGACCATGACGACCATCATCATCATTACCTCCCTGAACTTTAACTGGATCAAATCTCTTTACTCCTGTTTGTATTTTCTCATCTGTTTGTTTTCAGTTTATATTCTGCGGTTGAAAATTGATTAAATGGAGCCAAAAGCACACAGCAAACAGGCAGAAAAAATCAAATACATTTAAAAGATAAGATGAGTTAACATTAACTGTTGAAGAAACTAACATACGTGGCAGAAGTATCTCTGACAACCAGTGAAAACAGAAACAAATTAAGTAACTCACCATGAAGCCACTGTTAAAGAGCTCTGACTGATGTAAAGGTGGAGAATATACAGGTGCTGGTCATAAAATTAGAATATCATGAAAAAGTAGATTGATTTCAGTAATTCCATTTAAAAAGTGAAACTTGTATATTATATTCATACATTACATACAAACTCATATATTTCAGATGTTTATTTTGTTTAATTTTGATGATTACAAATGACAACAAATGAAAATCTCAAATTCATCATATCAGAAAATTAGAATATTACTGAAGACCAATAAAAACAAAGGATTTATAGAAATGTTGGCCAACTGAAAAGTATGAACATGAAAAGTATGAGCATGTACAGCACTCAGTATTTAGTTGGGCCTCCTTTGGCCTGTATTACTGCAGCAATGCGGCGTGGCATGGAGTCGATCAGTCTGTGGCACTGCTCAGGTGTTATGATAGCCCAGGTTGCTCTAATAGTGGCTTTTAGCTCTTCTGAATTGTTGGGTCTGGTGTATTGCATCTTCTTCTTCACAATACCCCATAGATTTTCTATGGGGTTAAGGTCAGGAGAGTTTGCTGGCCAATTAAGAACAGGGATACCATGGTCCTTCAACCAGGTACTGGTAGCTTTGGCACTGTGTGCAGGTGCCAAGTCCTGTTGGAAAATGAAATCTGCATCTCCAAAAAGTTGGTCAGCTGCAGGAAGCATGAAGTGCTCTAAAACTTCCTGGTATGTGGCTGCGTTGACCCTGGACCTCAGAAAACACAATGGACCAACACCAGCAGATGACATGGCACCCCAAACCATCACTGACTGTGGAAACTTTACACTGGACTTCAAGCAACGTGGATGAAGTGCCTCTCTTCTTTTCCTCCAGACTCTGGGACCTTGATTTCCAAAGGAAATGCAAAATTTACTTTCATCAGAGAACATGACTTTGGACCACTCACCAGCAGTCCAGTCCTGTTTCTCTTTAGCCCAGGCAAGACGCTTCTGACGCTGTCTGTGGTTCAAGAGTGGCTTGACACAAGGAATGCGACAGCAGAAACCCATGTCTTTCATACGTCTGTGTGTGGTGGTTCTTGAAGCACTCACTCCAGCTGCAGTCCACTCTTTGTGAATCTCCCCCACATTTTTGAAGGGGTTTTGTTTCACAATCCTCTCCAGGGTGCGGTTATCTCTCTTGCTTGTACACTTTTTTCGACCACATCTTTTCCTTCCCTTCGCCTCTCTATTAATGTGCTTGGACACTGAGCTCTGTGAACAGCCAGCCTCTTTAGCGATGACCTTTTGTGTCTTGCCCTCCTTGTGCAAGGTGTCGATGGTCGTCTTTTGGACAACTGTCAAGTCAGCAGTCTTCCCCATGATTGTGTAGCCTATAGAACTAGACTGAAAGACCATTTAAAGGCTTTTGCAGGTGGTTTGAGTTAATTAGCTGATTAGAGTGTGGCACCAGGGGCCATCAATTTTGAACCTTTTCACAATATTCTAATTTTCTGATATGATGAATTTGAGATTTTCATTTGTTGTCATTTGTAATCATCAAAATTAAACAAAATAAACATCTGAAATATATGAGTTTGTATGTAATGTATGAATATAATATACAAGTTTCACTTTTTAAATGGAATTACTGAAATCAATCTACTTTTTCATGATATTCTAATTTTATGACCAGCACCTGTATTTCAAGGGTAAAGTAGCTGATCCTAACAGAGAAAATTAAATTAAGAGATCAACTGATCTATGACTGAAGAACAAAAAAAGTATTCAAGGATCTCATTTATAAAGCTTGTTTATGAGAATTTACTTCCATGTAAATGTTGTGATCTTAAACAAACTTGTTCTGTATCATCCTTATATTTAACTTAAACTAGCAAAATGGCAAAAACTAGAGTTAGAAAAAAAAATTTGTTAACTAAAATAAAAGTAGAAATAAAACCTTGCAAAAAAATAAAGAAATCTAACTGAATCTGTAATAAGAGTTTTCAAAACTAATTAAAACTAACTGCATTTTTTAAGAGAATCTTTGTAGTTTCTGTTAATATGAGGTCTTGTTTCCAGTTGCTGTTTTCGCTTTTTTTTTTTTTTGCTGTACTGCTTTATGCCAGCAGATGGCAGGTAACGCGTTTTCAGGGATCAGCAACATTTAGCTACCTGGACAATCATGAGGGTAGCTGGGTGAACCGTGCTATATAAACATAAGTAAATACAACTAAAAACAATCTGTAGTCATTGTATTTGTAAAATATATTAATAAATTATATGTATAAACAACTGACATGTTAGATATGGCTGCATTCAGTTTATTAATGATCCAAAATATCAAGGAAAATATAAATCTAAAGTGAGCTTGTTTAGCTGAAATGGCAGCAGTTTTGTAACCTGACTCCGCCAGATGGATTTGCTCCGCATATCCATCTGGAAACCTTCCGTTGAAGTAATTTTGGGAAGGGGCGAAAATACTGGTTAGCTGATTGGCCTATGTTGGTGATAGACGGGCCAAATAAACTAATCAGATCAACGAAGCATATGACGTACTAACAGAGCGACGACGAAAACACAACCACAAGCCAGGCTACTCTTGCCGAAACCAGTCGGGAGAAGAGCAAAAACATCTTTTCCCCTGAGAAAAGCCTCCAGAGCAGTGTTTCGCTCTTCTTTCAGTGAAGAAATACTCTGTAATTCCGATAAAACTTGCTCGATAGCCACGCTAACGCTAGTTTCATCGGCTGAAGCCGCCATGTTCTTTAGACTGAACTGTCGCGTTTCTCGTTGCGTCACACCTCAACCCGCCTCAAAGCCAACGCTGATTGGACGTTCGTTTGGTGAACGGCTTCAAATTTTCTTTTACGGAAAGTAGCCAGACTGATCTGCGAGTGAAACCTTGAAAGCTCGTGAGATCAGGATGGTCTCACGAGGCTATCAGTTTTTCTGATATTATGTCTTATAGATGGTTGTGTTTCTTTCCCAGATTTTCAAGTGTTTTTTTTTTTCTTTATCAATTACAACTGTTAACCACTCTTGGATTCTTTGGGAATGGCTCTTACCAGTGCAAATTCTTCTGCAGATGTTTTGATGTAATCAGTAGTTAGATAATTCACCTCTTAAAACCTAAGGTGGGGGTAATAATTCAGAATGCATATAAATTCCATCGGTAACATTTTTACCAGCAGGTGGAGCCATTGCGCGCAGCTCCAAGCTGACACTAAAAGTCCCATACCCCACAGCTCTGGAACTGTTATAGCTAGAGGCCTGAAATCTTCTGCATTTGTGGTTAACATGATTTAGAACAAATATAATACAATAAAATCTACCTTTTTGCTGTTCAAAAAAGACCTATCGTTTCTGAGAATAAAAAACAACAACTTTGAGTCATGTTTGAACTGATGCAGGTTGGTCTGTGGTCTGCACATGTAATTTGGGCTTACACTTCCTAAGTTATTTGCTTTTCCATTTGGGTATGCAAAATAGGTAACGATTGCCCAAACTGAAGTGGATGTTAAGAGGTTAAAACTTGAAGCCACTTTTTGGAACAAAATATTCCGTGAAATGATCCACAAAGTAGAGATATCTCAGCCAGAGGTTATTGTAATTCTGCCTGCCTGTTCTTGTTAATATGAGCAGTCTAAACATCAGACTCTGTTTCCATGCATAATACTTTCTTTTATTCGTCACACCACCACTATTGTAGCTACCAAACATATTTATCCGATTCTCCACCTCACTCACCAACACACCTCTGGTAAACTGCACTTTCTTTCCATGGTAACCATGAATAATATTGATCATCTGGCTCATTTAAATACACAGTGGCATTCATGCGGTGCTTTCAATGAAACATTAATGGATACATGTTGGCTGATATATCAGTTTTCTATTTGGTCTATTCCATTTTGGGTTTTTTGGCTAACATACACTTTTGTTATGTTTGATAGATAAAAACCCAGATCTTGTAAAACACACTGGGATGATTATACCCTAAAATAAATATGTAAACTGCTGTGAATTGACTTTCTGTTTGGTCAGGATCTGGATTAGTGCCAGAAGTGGGCTCATTAAGGTTCGTCTGCTGATAACATTTTGCCTTTTGTGATGTCATCAGAGGCTTTTTACAGGAGGCTAAATAAAAACTTTATGAATAAGGATTGTGCAACAAAGAGAAAATCAAATAGAATAAAATAACCTTGACATGTTGCTCTTTAGGTGATAAGCTACAATACATGAGTTAAATGATAGGCATTAGCTTTTCTTAAGTTTGAACAAAGTTAACGTTGCATCACAGTAATTAAAGCTGTTGTCTCGTCCTTTAGGGTCTCCTCTCCACCATCATCAGCACCAACGCCCGTCATCTCTTGTGTCCAACCAGCAGCACTACCATTTACCCTACATGGGCCAAACTCACTTTCCGTTCACATACCCGGGATCTCCAGGGTCTCCGAAGCCAGCAGGGCAGCATCCTCCCCTCACCCGGGTGGCCAGTAACCCTACCTTCTCTTCTATTCCCTCTCCAACACCCAGCTCTCCGAGTCCAGTGAATGATACCCCAAGTCCGTCAATGGAAAACGTCATGTTGTCCCCTCCTGGACCACAGCCTCCCAACATGTGGACTGCCCACTCTCAGCCGTTATTCTCATTAGCTAATGTCATCTCCATGGCCATGAGTATGGCTCATTCTTTCATTCCCCCTCAGAACATGCCTAATCAGGGAATGCCCTCTTATCCAGGCTTCCACCCCCACCTGCAAGGTCCCATGGCCCCTCCCTCAGGTTACCCATCGGTGTACCCCCACCATTACCAGTCTCCACCACCGATGGATGCCCCATACCCTTCAGTGGGTATCCCAGCTCAAAACATCTACCACAGCCAAGAGCAAGCTCCTCAGATGGATGGGCTTGGATTTTACCAGAACAGCCATCCACAGTGGCAGCATCCTGCATCTCCAGCTTCCACTCCTCCACATTCCACTCTGGAGACCATGCAACAGGTCCGACCAACCGGTTCCCCAATTCCGCACAGAGAGGATGGCAACGTGACGCCCCACTCAGCCCAGGCTCCAGCCCAGCTTCAAGCTAGAACAGAAGTATCCTCATCGACGTCTTCATCGGACGCTCGCCCATCACCACCAGTCAGCCCAGAGAACAATGTGAGTTTATGTTACAATACAGCTGCTCTGTGGCCAAGTGACACAATAAACTGTGATGCAAAGTATTCCGACTTCTGTTTTATCAGGAATGCATCAAACCCATCTTGATCAGCCCTGATTGGTTGCTGGGTTGGTCAGAAACCATTTTCTGGTCAGAAACATTTTCAAGTCATTTTCTGATCTTTGAAAGCTGCATAGCTTCTGTAAAAGCCTCTTTCCCACTGAAAGAAGCAGGTTAACGAGTGTTTTTCAAACATGGGTCGACCTGCTAACAATCGCTTGGCTGCAGTTGTCTGCCTTCCCACTGGCAATAAAAGCTGGGTCTAACCCCTCGCTGGTAAGCTACATTGATGATGTAATCAGTGCGACAGAAATCAGGGATGTAAACAATGGAGGGCAACATGTAGGGAAGCAAGGATGTAGTCAGGACATAGTTAGGGTGTGTTATTGTTTCACTCTTTCATCTGCTCCATGTTTATCGAATGTAAACTGTTGTTTTTTTATGTTAGAAAAGAAGCGCAGTGTGTTGAAATCCATACGTTGCGTTCAATGGTGTCACGTAAATTGGCATGTCAACCCACGTCTGGCTTTCCTCTAGCATGCCGATCAGAGCCGAGGCGATTTTAACAATGGTCGCTTTCTGAGTCGTTTGAACCGTTTAGACATGCATCAGTGAGCTCTTCCCACTGCCACTAAAAGCTGACTGTTCCCGTTTTTAAATGTTTTTTTTTCGGCCAATGAGAGTGTGGTATGAGTGCTGCCAAGTCTCACTGATAATAGACGAGAATAGAAAAGATTCAAAGTTCTCTGTTTATTTATATCTAAGAAGTCAAAGAAAGCAAAACATTTTTAGAAACAATATGAAAGGAAAACGTATGTTCTAGTGGTTTTCACAATCAGTCAGGGACCTGCTATCCTGGATGTTTTGGGTGTGTCTCTGCTGCAGCACACCTGCAACAACGATTGCATTCCCGCCTCAGCAACGACCAAGGGGTCAGAGGCCTGGTAATCGCTCATTTATTGAAGTCAGATGTTTGAAGGCTGGTCGATTCCTGAAAAGGAGAAGGAAAGTGAGACCTGAGGACTGCTCTAGTGCAGAGGTTCCTAAATATTTCAGCCTGTGAAGCAAAGCAGCCCCAGAGCATAACTGAGCCTCTTGCATGCTTCACAATAGGGGTGTGGTTCTTTTCTTGATATGCTTCATTTTTCCTTCTGTGAATGAGCTGATGTTCCTGGGAAAAAAGTTAAATTATTTTGTCTCATCTGTCAGAAGGACATTCTCCCTGGAGCATTTTAGCTTGTCAACAAGTTTTTCGGTAAATTCCAGTCTGGCTTTTTTGTGAATTATTTTCAAAAATGCCGTCCTCCTTTATAGTCTCCCATTAAGTCCACTTTGGCTCAAACAAACAGACAGTTTTTTTCTGACTTGCTCATATTCAAGTTTTATTTATTATTCCTTTAGTTTACATTCAAGTCATTTTTTTACCATTGTAGGTTTTTCTTTTCTTAAACGAGAGAATTAACTTATTAATTATAGAAAACTGATTATTAATTATTACTAATTATCTTGTTTAAAAAAATCTATTTTGTGAGATGGCAGAATTTGATATTTTGAAATCTACAAAGTAAAATAAAATAAAACACGAACCAGTAGGTCAAAGATTAACTAAATCAAAGAGCTGCCACACAATTAGTAAAACTTATTTACAGGCTGGACATGCTGATACCAGTTAAAAGAGGTGTTTGATTTTTACTAAAATATTAATTTCACATGATCAGTAAGTAAACAAACCAACAAAAATGATTTTCGTTTTTAAGTTGTGATAATTTGTTTAAATCGGTTGGGTTTGTCTCTTCAGGTCTCCTCCGGTGATCATTTCCACCCAGCCAGACCTGCAGCCAGCACCAGCAGCCCGAAGACCAAAGCCTCTTCCACTGAATGTGGTAAGAGTTTCCGTGTACGTTTTCATGTTGCTAGAACAGATCTCTGCATCATAAACACCTGAAATACGTTTCTTTTCACCAAAGACTCAGAGACCTGGAACATGAAGTCCTGAAAGATCGTTGTGTTTACACCCCAAATAAACCAACTCTCATAGATAAATAAACAAATCTAGCCTACTCATTTATCACCTTTCTTACATTTTAACACATCATATATTAGTTAAAGAAAAAAAAAAGGCTTGCTGTGTCTTTAATAGACACTCTGCTGCTGTTTTCAGTCCCTTTTGTGTCTCTCTGTGGACGTTATTAGGAGCTATTGCGTAATCGTGAGTCTGGATGTAATGTTCCATTTGATATGAACACAGGCGTACGTGTGATGGCTGCCCGACCCACCGACGGGGACCAATCAGTCAACAGCTCGGCTCGTTACAGGCCTCTCCTCCCACGTCCACACCTGTCAGTATTTATACCCTCCCCAGAATCCCACAGTCAACAGAGCCCCTCTGTTTTACAGGGCACAAATACAGACACTTTGTGCATTTACTGTAAGAAGGACCCACAGTGGGTAAACTGCGCCACTGCAGAACTTCAAAGTCTCTAATGGTGTGCAGATGTGAGCACAGATTGTTTTACCGTGGGTGACAGCGTACAGTAAAAGTTTAGTTTTTCATAAATGTTACCCAAACTTCTACGGCTGCAGGATGAAATATTTTATCTTGAGAAATGTATCTCACCCCTTTAACTTTTCCAGTTTGTATTACAATTTATTTTATAGTGGACTTATGTGATAAACCGAAACAAAGTTGTATACGTTCAGAAGTCAGCCAACAAGTAAAAAGACTCCGCCTGTGTGCAATTTAATCTTCCAAAATGTTTTTTTGAACCGCAAGGAACAAAGCAGACAGGCAAGTAAAGCATTATATAAAGAAGCAGCCAAGGAGGAGCTGCAGTTATTCACAGCTCAGGTGGGGGAAAAAAGAAACAAATCTGTCTACATGGCTGATTAGTTGTTCACTCCATAAAATCCATCCATTATGGATGAGTAGGAAGAAGAAATCTCTTCCCAAAGAGTCAGAAGTCCTGTTTATAGTTTGCAACAATAAAAAGGTAGCTAACATGAGATGAATGAAAAATGAATGAGTTCAAATAGAGGCTAGACCTCACATTGGAAAAATCGAAATCAGTTTTTCTTAAAATAAGTGAATTTTTCTTGGATTAAGGAGGTAAAAGAGACTTTTTGCCAATTGAACAACACAATTTACACTTAAAATAAGAAAACACAATTGTATTGTCTTATTTCAAGTGTATATTTTCTAATTATCTTATTTTAAGAGTAAAAATACTAATTCCATTGGCAAACCATCTCATTTACCTACTCAAATTAAGGATAAATACACGTAATTTGAGAAATTTTTACTTATTTCTAGATCATTTTTCCAGTGCATAACACTGCAAAAATGTGAAATCTAAGTATTTCTTTCTTAAAATAAGTAACTTTTTCTTGAATTGAGGAGGCAATTAAGACATTATGCCAATGGAACAAGACAGTTTACATTTGTAATAAAAAAGAAATTACATTGTCTTATTTCAAGTTCATATGATCTAATTATCTTATTTTAAGAGTAAAAATAGTTATTTTGTAAATCATCTTATGTACCTACTTTAAAATAAGGGTAAATACACCTAATTTGTTTATTTATTTCTAGATCATTTTTTTGCAGTGTAGGGAACACCCATTCTCCGTTGTGACATATGGTGATGGCAGCATCATGCTGTGGGATTGTTTTCATTCAACAGGGGCAGAGAAACTGTTTAGATGTGATTGGAACATGGATAGAGCTAAATGCTAGGTTAAAGTAAAACCTCTTAAAGGCTCCAAAGGGCTTGACTGGAGTGGAGGTTCACATTTATGCAGGACAGTCCCATCAAACATGAGGCAAGAACTTTAGTGGAACAGATCAAAAGAAATCCATGTGTTAAAACGGCTCCGTCAAAGTCTGTAACTGAATGCAACGGAGGATCCTTGGCAAGATGTGAAATTGATTTTCAAACATCTTCCTTTCTAAAAGAAATGGGAAAATATATTAGTTTCTAAATGAGCAAAGACTCGCCCTAGGGAGATGGATCTGTACTGATATCAATTCATGGGTCTAAAAATTATTGATGTAGGCGGACTCAATAAAAATGCACTTTTCAAAACTGAAAACAGTGTATTTGGTTATTTTTATTCATGATCAATTTCTTTTTTTGTTTGTTCACAAAAGTATCCAAAACTTATAAAGACGTGATGTCAGTTGCAAGACATGGAAGTGATGAAAAATTTGAGGAATCTTTAGTTTATAGTTATGAGATCATGGAAAACACATCTATCCATCCTCTGCCTGCTTTGACCTGCAGGGGGGCTGGTGTCTGACAGATCCCCACTTGATCACATAAAAAAGACACAATTATCATCAATAAAGTAGTTATTTGGCAATAATTTAGAAAAGGGGGTGAACTGATCATCTGATCTTTTCTTCCTTAAATGGTTCTTGATCATTAATTCGCATAAAATCACAAAATGTTTTAAAATATTTATATGTTATTTAAGCAGATTAAAGATTTCTGTGCATTGAGTCAGTTTGTTTTTATTGCCCAGAAAATGAGGCTTTATTAGACTTTAAATATGTGGAATCTCCATGAAAATGTTATTAGTTTAAACTTGCATCCAGTTAATTAGAAGATTTTCACTTGAGAGGTAAAAAGAGAAAACAAAGAATCAAAAGCAAGTCCAGGTGCTTTCTGTTGAAGCACTTATGGTTGCATAACAGAAGATATATTATCCAACAGACACTCATTACTCCATTACATCATGATCAGTTTGGCTTTTTGTCGCTCATCATTCGGGGTGAATTCAACCAGAGTATCTTTGTTTATATTATAACCTTTTTAGCTGAAATTCATTGTTTCCTGTGGTGGAAAATAAATTCCAATAAACTCCAGGGGTAAAGCTGGTTTGGGTTAAATGCTTATAAATGCAAGATAGTTATTATAAAATGCAGAGAAATTATTGTACTACTGGGAAAGAACATGGCAACAGTGGAGAGAAACCTTTCCCTTTAAACGGGAGGAAGAGTCCAGCAAAGAAAGGCAGGATTTTTCTTTTTATAACACATTGAGAGTCTAGAGCAGTGTTTCTTAACCTTTTTTGACTTTTTTTACCTTGGGTATTTTTTTGTACCATGTTTACCCCTCTTAATCAAAAGTATGGACGGCTGCCTAAAAGTGGAACGTACAATAACTGAAAACAAAATAAAGATTATTTTACTTAATCTTTTAATTTAAGCATTCAATTCTCATCATTTTATTATTTCCATCTCAAATAAAAAAAAACATAATTAAAATGTTGCCTGGAATTTAGTATGGAATCAAAATAAATACTAAATAAAATCATATTATAAAGCTGTATTTATAAAACTGGAGCTCCTCTGAGTAACTCCTTTACGGTCAGATTTAAATTTGATGAATTGGGAACAAAATACGTAACAAAAATCAGACTTACTTAATTAGCTTTAATTTGTTATCATCAGATTGATCAGTGTGAAAAACAGCTGATAACAGGCTGTTATCTACATCCTGTCTGTTCCTCTGCTTGGTTTTATTAGGGTGAACTTAGCTAAAGGTGAACTCAGACATGTAAGAAAATTTTACTTTTTGGTTGAAAAAGGCTTGTTTTATTTTTTTTTATTTTTTTTTTTTTTGGTTTCGTTTTTAGAACCGATCCCAGCCCTATTTTATTTTATCACCTGAAAAATAAAATATTTTCATGTACCCCTAGTAATACACTTGTGGGCCACTGGAGGTACGAGTACCCCCTGTTTGGAAACTTTGTACTTTAATGAGATAGAAAGAACAGAATACACTGCAAAAAATGTAAATCTAAATAAGTCATTTTTTCTTCAAATAAGTGCATTTTATCCTGATTTGAGGAGATAAATGAGACACTTTGCCAATGGAACAAGACAATTTACATTTGAAATAAGAAAAATCAATTGCATTGTCTTATTTCAAGTGCATATTATCTAATTAACTTATTTTAAGTGCAGAAATACTCGTCCTATTGGCAAACTATCTTATTTACCTGCTAAAATAAGGGTAAATACACTTGATTTAAGAATTTTTTACTTAATTTCAGATTGTTTTTGCAGTGTAATGAAAGATACAGAAACTGTTACCAACTAATTAATCAACAGAAGGAAGCACTGTTAAGTTTGGAAGCATTGGAGCCTAATTTCTTTTCTTATCTCCACGTAGTTAACAACAGCAGTAGTTTTATTCAGGATATCAACATAGGAACATGGCATCAGGAACACCTTTTTCTGCTTTGAAGGCCCCAAAAAGAACATAATTATTAGCAGCTCTGTAGGTTTCATCCCTCATGAGGAAAGAAGCGACACTAGATAATAGCAGCAATAGCTCTGCCTCCAGGGAAATTCAGAACCGCTCCAAGATGGATTCACCGCTGAGTCGATATTTAGTTAAACCACCTTCATTTCCAACGGCTTCGCTCATCAACATTCTGCTAAATGCTCTGCTTATTCTTCTTTGCAAAAACGGTTACGTGTTTTAACATGTGGTGCAGATTTGAGGAGTCTGTTACTGATTTTATAATCGAGCTGATTGAAGCTGCTCCAGATGGCACGGAAATCCAGGGGGTGGGAATTAAAGTTTTAGATCAGTTTGTCTTTAGCGTTGTCTTGTTTCAGGATTTGTATGGAGTGAAATTTGTTCCATGATTGTTTAAAGCAAAGAACACTTTTTGTAAATAAAAAAAATACAATCCAGAAATAAAACTTTGAAAAATGTTAAAATAAAGGTTTATTGTAACTGCGACTTTGCTGTTGTTTTTTTTTTTAGGTTTTTTATTTTCAGTTTCTTTTCTATTTCTGTTTTTCAGATAGAAATTTACGATTTGCATTCTCTTCACTTCAAGGCTACTATAAGCGCTTAACTCACACGTTGACCAATGTAATGTCATTGCTAATGTCCAGCAGAACAATAGAAATGCATTTTTCTTCCTCTCTCCGGAGGAAAGTATGCACCCAAATGTGGAAAATAATAATTAAAACAAACTTTGAAAATAATGCAGCTTGTAAAAAACTAAATCTTAAAAATGGAAATTTGAAAAATAATTTAAAAAAGACAAATAGGAAATATGTAAAACAATATTTAGAAAAAAATGCTCATTAAAAAATATTTGCAGAAGTGAAAAATAAAACAAAGTCTGCTGTTTGTTTGCAACAATAATGGAACAAAATTCACTCCATATGTTTATGGATTATGAAGTTCATAACATTTAAATTATAAAATTTTAGCATTCAAATGTTCACAGTATGGTGTAGCTTAGAGAAATTTAAATGTCCTTGTAGACACTACATTTAATGGCACATCCTCTTTGGGTATCAGGATCCTCAGAAATGTTTTAACCCTTTTTTATGTCCTGTTCAATCACAGAAGTCAAGTCAGCACCAGTGAGGGTTGGAAGGTTCCAGGTGACGCCCAGCGTTGACGTTGTGGACTCCTCTGACCCAGCAAACCCAGCACCACCTGCACCACAGCCAACCATCAACAGCAACACCCAGTCAGAGAGCAGCACAGAGGAGGTGGGGGGGTCCGAGTCCAGCCTTAACACCTCCCTCACCATGTCCCCCCCTCAGCCTCATCCCCACAGAGACCCTAAAGGGGTCGTCCAGAAGGTGGACCGGCCAGCAGGATGGGCTGTAAGTCAGCATCAGCATCGTAACAGAGAAGATGAAGAAGTCGAAGATGAGGAGGAGGAGAGGGAGATTTTAGGGGAGCGATCGAGGGTGAGGAAGAGGGGTCGGAGGAGGACTTGCAGCCTCAGCTTGATGGGGACATCTGCAGACAGCGGGCTCTCTGTGACGGCCGCTGAGATGGAGGGGAGGCTGTGGGACGGAGCGGCCGGCAGCCCCCAGTACAGCAACGCCCTTCACAACCTGTGGCTGACCACTTACAACCGCAGCGCCCCCTACCTGAGCAGTGACGACTCTGACAGCGAGGACGAGGAAATGATGGAGGACCTTCAGGAACTCAGAGAAAAGTAAATGATCTTTCATCTCAGATTTACACAGCAGAAAATATCAATCTTAGTAAAAAGAGAAAAATGACTTTAACCTTTGATTCGTGATGTTATAATCAGCTAAACAAAATGTTTTTATCAGAGTGTAAATAACTTCATAGAAGTTATGTGTGCTGCATTTTCAACTACCGTACTTTTGAGATTAAGATATTACCAGCGTATGCAGGTAGCCTCTGCAGCTTAAATGATGTTCTGGAAACAATTTAGCAATTATTTGAAAAATAGAATACTCCTGTTTTCGATTTTTGGAAGAAAACTCAAATTTTTCTGCGCCTTAAAAAAGTTTATATCTTAAAAACGTTATCTCACTTTTATGAAAATCAATATTCGCTTTTCTATCTTTTAAAATCTGCACTGCTGAGTGAGTTTTCTAACATTAGGAAAACATCATTCATACCTCAAATGATGCAAAAAAAAAAAAACGATTTCTGCTTTAATTGTTAAAAACAAAATCTGTCCCTCAAGGTCTGATTCCCAAAACACCCAGATAACCGTTTCACTGGAGCAATAACTTCTAAATGAGCCTCATTAGAATTTGTATGACGCATGTTGACTTAATGGGTAAAGAATTTATTTTAAATTATTTTACTGAAGCACTCCAAGAAGAATAGCTTTACTTGTTATTGCTAAAAGAAATCAAAACCGTGTCACTTTTGTCCCTCTATTTTTAACATTTCTGGAACAGTTCGGAGCTTTAAAGATTTTTATGCATTCCCTCTCTCAGTTGCTCCAAAAAAATATCAGAGTGTTCACTTGTTATATATTTTTTATTTGCAGACACCTTTCAGAGGTTCAGGCTTTAGAGGCTGAGCAGAAGAGGGAAATTGAGGAACTGTATGCGAGGATGGGGAAGGTTCCTCCACCAGGCATCGTCTGTCCAGCAGCCATGCTTTCCAGCCGCCAGCGCCGCCTCTCCAAAGGCAGCGGTTTCCCTTCGTCCCGCAGGAACAGTCTGCAGCGCGTCGACATTCTGCCTATCCAAGGTAGCTGAGATTATCCCATCCTAATGCTGTATTTTACAGTAAAATGCATGTTTGACATGCATTTTACTGTAAAATTGTGGAGTTTTTCCTCTCCACTGTCGTTACAAGCATGCTTAGTGTGAGGGATAACATTCAAGTCAATGAGTCGATGCAATCATCTGGTTTTCCTTAGATGATCGTGCGAACTGTAAAGTATCTTGAGATGAGATTTGTGAATTGGCGCTATAGAAATAAACTGAATTGCAGATTTAATGGAAAGCATTTTTTTAACCAGGTATCATCAGGAGAAACTCTCTTGGAGGCAGCAGCAGCGGTTCGCAGGATAAACTCAGTAAAGGCGTAACTTTTGCTACTGACATCAGTAGAATGGTGAGTAAACTGATCATCTAAACTTTACCAGCTTCCTTTGTTTCCGTTTTTCATGTTTTTCCTCATTTCCTGTTTCCAGTAAGAACCCAAGGACAAGAAATCCAGACTACCTCATCTGTAGCGACTGCAAGAGGCCGAAAAACCCTTCAGACGGTTTCACTGGCGCACCACCCATCCAACACACTGCCCCCTCCCTGATCAGCGACTGTGCAGCTCCGCCCGGCTGCTCCTTTACCTCACATGTACAGAAGCGGTTACTGATGAAGCCGGAGTCGAAGCGTCGTCCGGCACGGATCCGACATAAATCCTCCACAGTGAATCATAACAATGCAACGACGGCGTCAAGCGACGGTACCTTGTGTCGCCAAGGCGGTGCATTTACCATGAGGCTGACCCAGAATAACAGAAAATGATTTCCTGCTTGTCTGATGTGATGCTGACGGAAATGATGCTGTACTTTATAACGAACTCGCTCCATCTGCTGAATGAACGGTGAACTTATTCTCATTCAGCAGGGCGGCAGTTATTTCCTTCCTTGGATTAAATCAAACACTAGCTGCAAAGTAGCTTCTTCAACTCGGTACCATTAATAAGAAAACAACTTTTCTGTTGGGACGCTAAGAAAATGTGACACCAGGGGCCTGTTTCAATAAGGAAGTTCAACCAACTCTGAGTTAAAACCTGAACTCTGAGTTGACTTATCCTGAGATTGGAAACTCTGAGTTTTGGGTTTCAGAACAGCTGAAATGAGTTAGTTCAATCAACTCTAAATTGACTGACTCTGAGTTAAGCGTGTGCACCACAACTATAAAAAGCCATTATCAATGGAGCACAGATATTACGAGTCACCATGGCAACAGCGTCAGACAAAAAAAGGTGTGCATATTTCTCACCAGCAGAACTGGGTGTGCTTATGCAAGCATATGCAGAATTTGAACATGTATTTAAAAAAAAAAAAGCAACACGGCTGCAGCGGCGAAGGAGAGAGAGTTAGCTTGGGTGAAAATAGCTGCTAGAGTCAATGCGTAAGTTTACATTTTAATTACTTTTATACAGTGTTGGGTGTAATGAATTAAGTTACTTAAGTCATATAAATACTGTAATTAAATTAAAGACTATAAAAAAATAGTGGATTTAATATCAAATTTTTAAAAGGTATATTTTGATTTGAACTTTCTCCCTCTAGTTACACACTTTGGTCAATTTAAGATTAATTCATGCAATTGAATATTGTTTATTTGAAAGCATTAGAGGTGCAGTTTCTTGTCTCTCCTTGTATTGTTCAAGTGGTTGAGGTTGATTTGGGATTTAGAAAGTAATTAATAAGTAAGTAAAACAAATTAGTAAGTAGACCAATACTTTCTAGAGACAGTAATTATTACATTAATCTAATTAGACTTGTTGAAGATTAAATTTGTAGTTAGTAATTAAGAACTATTTTAGAGTAACTTACCCAACTGTTATAATATCAGAGGTGAAACTGGAAGAACTGTATTTTATTAAACCTAATTTAGTTTTCATGGATAGGTGCAATCCTGCAGGCATCAAAAGAACATGGCAGCAGCTGAAATTGAAATATGAAAACATACTTCAAGCAGGTAAGCCTTGAGCACATCATGGGAGTAGACTAGCTACCTGGCTTTACAAACAGGATCATCCATAAAAGGACATGCCATTTCATTCCCTTTGATGCGCTCTACGTGACTGAAATGTGTGCAATGAATATGTCCCCAAAGAATCAATGAGGTGTTTAAACACCACTTCCTCTTTAAAAAAGGGGAGGAGACCAAAATAAACTCTGGATTTTCTGAAGAAAACCTGCTCCCGACCAGGTTAGGTTCACAGAGTAAATTGCCATGGTAACTGACTCTGAGTATAAGTTACCTCTCTTTCAGAAACGGGCTTGACTTACTCTGCTTTCTCAGGTTTAACTTACCTCCCTTTCTGAAACAGAAAACCCAGAGTTTCCCTCATTTCAGGGTTAACAAACTCAGAGTTTTCCCTTAACCTCCTTTCTGAAACAGGCCCCAGATGTATCTTCTGTGCAAATGTTTTGTTTCTAAAGTACAAGCAAATGAGAAAGCTGGTATAGAGAGAGCGTCAGAGTATTTGAAAAAAAAAAAAAGTTCCTGAACTACTGGCTTTCCTGTTGACTGTAAATGTGTATATAGCTGAATGCATTTATTATAGATTAAGTTTACAAGCTAAAAAGTAAACAGAATATTTCTGGTACCTTAAGTCCTTTTTGAGCTGAAAACAAACAAAAAAATAAATAATCAAATGTGTATTGATATAAATGATATTAAAATCTATTTATTTTAGTGATTTGATTTAAAAAGTAAAACTCTACAGGTTAATTTCTCACAGAGATAAAGGAAACAAATGTTTTTCCTGAAATCTCTATTTTTAAATACCATTTAAAATCGAGTCTAGTGTAATAAAAAGCATGCATGTGCTCTGCAGTACATTCTCTAAACTTCATTGGCTTCCCAATTCTCTACAAGTCTGAGGTTATCTTTTCGCACTAATATATTTATATTCTTCTCAGTTTAGTCTTATGTAGGTCAAAACAAATCCTGCTTTCTTTAATGACTTGAGTTTTACGTTTTAAAACTGAATTACTGAAATAAACGTTTCAATCATATCACCGTATCAGATGCACTTCTGTGTATTATTTTGCAGATCAAGCACCTTGTGCACTTTAACAAATTCCGTTTTAATTCTGTCGTTTTAAGAAGTACACTAAAGACTCTTGACCGTCCATCTTTCCCGCTTGGATTCGGACTTTCCTACAGACTGTGAATCTCTCGCTGTTGCCTTCTACGCAGGATTTCTGGCGGACAAACTCCTGCGACTTCATGTTGAATGTAAATATATAAAATCATATTGCTTTCTAAAGCTGCTGTCCTGCCAAGCTGAATCTGTGCCTTCCCTCTAACAATGTCTTACTTTATACTTTTATTCTAGATAAGATTCCATATATGAATAAATTGTGAACAAAATAAACACCATTGTAAATACTTTGCCTCTTTTGTCGTGTTTACATAAACGCAAACAAGGATGACTTTTACATTTATTTTGGGTCTAGTACATTAGATTTGTTCAGTACAAACATTTTATCAACATAAATAACATTTTATCACGCTGATTCATGTCTTTTCAGTGTCACTAGCATCCTTTTTTCCTTCAAGGCCACTGTTGTATTACCTTTAACAGCCTCTTCTGTTGTTTTTCCATAAGATAGTGTAATTACATGATCAGAGCTGGACATATGCCATCGAGGCTTTCCATGCAGCATCGAAAGGCCACACTGAGATCAGTGGATTAATCTGTTCCACTGAAAAGCAGCTCAAAAGAGCTCAAGACAAATCAAAACAACCACCCTTTAATACCAATCATCAAGACAAATAGTCCTGTCTGAAATAATAAAAAAACAACAGCAGCCAGGCATGGAATATGACTCAGTGGTATCAACTGTCCTCTCCTGGTGTAAGTGCAGGACAGAACAAAGAGTCCAAAGAGAGGCTGGCAGCCTTCTCGCCTCAGTTGGCTCCAGTCTTTGGTCCCTGCAGTCTGGCACGCTTGGCCTCTTCATCGATCTCGTCCATGATCCGCTCCTGGGAGACTGAGAAGAACGTGTAGCCGTCTGGTTTAAGAGCAACGGGTCAAGGAAAATATGCGATACCAGGAGGAGAAAACCAAAGATTACGTAACACAGGAATGAGCTGCTCTACTGGTATGAGATAAAATGGGACTTAAGGGGAAACAGGTGTTTGAATTAGATATCCTACACATCCACAAATGTTCTGACATATGAATCCTTGTTAAAAAAAATAAAAAATCACTTACATTTTTTCCATATTTTATGATCAAAGCACAAATTCAAACCAGGGTTCCTACAGCATAAGGCAAGTTAAATTCAAGACTTTTTAATGCCACTTGAAATAAAAATTTAAGACCAAATTCACAAGAAACACAAGAAAAACCTTCAACGCTTTTATTGGTTCCGCTATCGGGACGAAACCAATAATTGCGAGCCATTATTTTTTTTAAATTAAAAGTACATTCTAATGTTTTATTTAGATTACAAAAATAATTCATAATAGAAAATAATCCTATTTATGATGTTTTAAAAATTAAGACCTACAAAAGACTGATTTAAGACATTTTAATACCAATTAAGGCCTTAGTTTTATTTTGAAGAATTCAATGCCTTTTAAGACTTTTTAAGGACCTGCGGAAACCCGGTCAAACTTTTTTCCATGGGATTTTATGTGTTAAAAAATTGTGAGGTTAAAGAAAAAGATATACATATTTTCCTAAACAAATTTTGCATATAAAGATCTACAAATTATAAATGTCCTTATCTTTCAGGGCGACTTTTTTTGATTCTGAATCAAGAAACTTTGAGATAAACTATTACAGATGTTAGTACCAGCACTATCTTTTACCGTGGTGATGGGATCAAGCTGCAATGGTAAAACATGGTAGTGGCAGTATCTTGGTATGGGCATCCTTTTCGTAAGAAATAGTTTATCAAACCATGCATACTTTTCCCTCCCCTCCAATATTTTAGTATCTCTGCTTTACAAAATAAACTCCCCATAAAGTACATAAACAACTTCAAAACATATACATTAAAAACTTTAAGGGGTGTGAATACTTTGGTAGAATGTCAAAGATTATGTGCATTTTCCAAATTGTTATTTTAGACATGATCAAAAAAAAAAAAAACATCAACCCCTCTTGTACCTGTTGCTCCACACTGGAGGACAGCTGGCTGAAGGTTCATTGAAAGCAAACATTTATTAGTTACACCCTTAAATTTTCAAGGTATGATCATTTATATGTCAAGATCATAACATGTTTAACTCGTGCTTTTACTGTTGTCGATCTTAATTTACTTTAACGGTATAAAATCATTTATAAAGATGAAAAATTCTACTTTACCAGTAATTTATTTCACAAAGTATTTTGCAAAAAACACAAATAAATAAAAAAACAAATACCTTCCTGATAGCAGAATCTGGAAAATAACACTCTTTCCCTTAAAATGTATTTGGTTCTGGATAAATATAACATTTTAAAATAATTTTGCTCAACCACATATGATTTAAAAACGTAATATTCGCCACAACGTCTCTGCATGCTAATAGCTGCCAGTTGCTGCTCCTCCTAAGCTGGCATTGAAGTATTGTTTTTGTTTTTAAATTTAATTTCCGGATTTTACAGCACATCTATAAGTAATATATGGTACGCTATAATTAAAATTTAATGTGTTTTTAAATGCCTACTGGATGAAATTCAACAAAAACACCCTAGTCTCGTTAATAAAAACATAAACCGTTGCTTTTCACCAGACTTAGTAATAGAATTTTAGAAGCTAGCTAAAGCATTTGTTTGCAAAGTTAGTTAGCTCATTTTCAAACAAGGTTAGTAGCCTTTAAAATGTATAAATTAACAAATAATAATCATTTACTAGTCCATACAGTTTATATAAATATGACCAATTATGAATAAATAAGTTATATCAGCCATTATTGACACATTTTGCACTTAGAGCACCATTAGCATGCTAAGCTAACGTTACGTAGTTCACCTTGCAGCTGACGTAAAGGATACAAATGCCCAGAACCAGCGCTCCTATAGCAAGTCCCGTGGCAACGTTCCGCGTTCGGAGTTTTGATGATCTCCTCTTCCACTGCTCCAGCTCTACCTGCCTGATAAAATGCATCTGTTCCTGAGAGAGGCTCTCTTTAGTTGGGTCTATCCTTGTGGCGAACGGAGCATCAGACTTTGAAGGTTTCTTGTCAGCCATGTCTGCGGTCCTTGGAGCTTCAGGATCCGGCGTGAAACTACTTCCACCGATTTCAAACCATCTGATATGGCAGTGGAACGGAAATGCGTATTGGTGTGGTCTGGAGTACAGTTGTCAGATCTTCATTTTTTTCTTCTTATTTAAAATTGTGGTTGTCAAACATTTTTTCGTAGATGATTTTCGCCACCTACTGGATGGGAGGGGGACTTAAGACTACCTGAAGCAGAATCTGTAGAAAAAAAAACTGCATTAACTAAAAATTGGAGTAGAAATAACCCAATACTCCGTTTGGAATACAATTTCTCTAATAAAGAAACCCCGAAACTATGGAGGACCAGCTCTACCATATTTAAAAATAAATACAGAAATAAATAGATGCTCAATAAATAAATAAGCATACAAATATAAATAAATACTTAAAAGATAAGTAATTATTAAATAAAGTTGAAGATTGTAACGGACAATAAATACATAAGCTAATTATTACAAATGTGAATAAATAAAGAAGATAATTAAAAGAGTTTATACATTTATGTCTCACTGTATAATTTAATTTCTAGCTACATTTATTTGTTTATTGTATTTTGGGGGGCAATTCATTGTATTTATTGAGCATTTATCTTTTTCTGTCTGTATTTTTAAATATGGTAGAGCTGGTCCTCCATAGAAAACGACTTGTATCTCAAGATTATGTGTTTATTATTTTATAATTATGAAAAACCAAGTCTTATTTTGAACGATATTATTATTATGGAATAGATTATATTATATTATATTATAATATAATATATTATATTATATTATATTATATTATATTATATTATATTATATTATATTATATTATATTATATTATATTATAGTTATATTATATTCTAGTTAAGCCATAATTATGAGATAATCACATAGCTGTCCCATTATTCAGTCAGATATTTGGCATAATATCTCATTATTATGAGCTAACAGTCGTGATTATAAGGTGGTAGAGGATTTTATTTTGTGTGATTTGGACACATTTGTTTGAACTATATGCACCTTTTTCTTCCTTAAGAACCTTCTTCTTCTTCTTTGGCTATTTGAGCTGATGTAACGAGAACATTTCTCCACTGTGAGATCAGTAAAGTCAATTAATCAAAATATCATGGCTGTCTTGCCTCTCACAATATGGCGGAGGCGTTGACGTGTGGCTCGAAAAGCGAGAGAAACTGCTGCAAAACTTTGTTTCCTCGAAACGGCTGTAGAAAACCATAGATATCCATAATAAAGGCTAGATGTCTTACGGCGGAGTCTCAAACGGCATCACCGGCGGCCATCTTAGCTCAGGCAGGCTTTCTGTTGTGCTCTGTGGTACCTAATGTAAGGTGAGTGATCAGCACGAACACAAATACTCTTATCTCACTGAATTCTTGACGGATTTACAAACAGTTTGGTTTCTTACAAACATTATGAACGTGGCTATTATTCTTGATGCTGGAACATGTCGAAATTGCAGATTTTCTTGTCGAAAAATGACTTAATCGCGCAGCATAGTTGTGCATCACGGCTACTTGCGCAAGTTATCAAGGCTGAGATTATTAGTCAATTATATAGGTTTTACTGACACCAATAACAATTGTATGACAATTAATCTTTGGTGTAAATTACAATATTTGTGGATGTGGTTGTAGTTATTAGTTGGCTAATAACAATAATCTGAGTGTTGTTGTATTTTCATTATTAGCCTAACGTTAGCTGGCTAATAACAAGAAGCTGCAAAGTGAGACCTAACGTTAGTAAGTTAGCAGCTAACGTTACAGTTTAGCTAGCTGCTAACGTTAACCAGCAACTTTACATCAGTGGAAGAGGCAGAATTGAATATGATTTCCAATCGATTTGGTTTGTCAACACATCTTACATTATGTTACAGGAATTTGCTGGGTTTATTAAAAGGAAGATGCCAGACTTTTGCTATGACATAATAGTATTACAAGATTGTTGTTGACTCAAAGCTTTTATAAGTTTGTATTAGTTTCCTTTGGACAGCTTAAAGATGGTGTTGTGCCAAACATTTTCAACTTTCCAGCTCATCTTCAAAGGGCATGTGTATCATTGAAATTTAATCACATATTGATATACCAATCTTATACACCGTGAATTGTTGTTGGTCACTTTTGTTTTTGTTTCTGCAGGTTATATAATGTGTAAGCAGGAGGAGAAGATCTTCCATCCCCGTTTGCTGACATTCCTGCACTAGTACATGACCACAGCTACCTTCCTGTCCGCTTTGATGGCCTTGTGGACAACGCTCTCTTGTACATTATACAGAAGCTCAATAAAACCTTCCTTTTCAAAGGGCATTAGCCAAGCTATGTTTTTTGGGTAATTTTTTAAATCTCTGTCTTCCATGTGTATACCATCACAGTAGTGTAGTTGGGGATTTCAACATGCTACATCTATATATACTTGTGAAGGGGACTATTGTACCAATTTTAATAGCAAATAAATGTCACTTTTATAATGGTTTAAAAATAGGAACTTTTGTGTAATTACCCCTGATATAATATATTAATCCGAATAGTCTACATGAAACTTCAAAGTGTTACCTTTAATTTGAAACCTGGATTATGCTGCTACACCAAGAGGTTGCCACACAATAAGCCTTTTTTGTCAGTATTTCATATTTTATTATAACAATAATATTCATATTATAAAAGTATGTATGTAAATATAAATAAATTAGGACTGTGAAATAATTAATCACACCCAAATAAAAGTGTTTATTTATATATATATATATTTATATATATATATATATATATACATATTTATATATATATATATATATATATATAAATATGTATATATACATATTTATATATATACATATTTATATATATATATACACATATTTATACATGTATAGATATCTATAGATATATCTATATATCATGTTGCCATTCAGTACACTGAGTTTTAATAGCATATATTGATTTAACATAAATACCTTGTGCATGTGTATATTTATTGCACCTGTATGTTCTATTCAATGTTCTTTTCATATGAAATTCCATGGTTATAATTATTCATAAGTGTGCAGTTTCATAACTACATGTCTGACTTTTGTTTAACAAACCAAACAGTTTGAGAATCGTTAGACAATTGAGGAAGTTATGGTTATTTAAGTACATGCGCCTTTAAAACACAATGTTACGAATGAGCGAGCTGCCTGTGGCAAGATGGCCGCCACGAGCGGACGTCGACCCCCATTGGCCAGGACGAGACATCTAGAAAACCGCGTGAACAGCGCCATCTTTTGTTAAAAATAATTGTTAGGCGAGCGGTTATTGTTGTAGTGTGAGTCGTTAAACAGTTCATTTATTATTTAACGGTTATTGTCCAGGAAAATCTCACGTGACAGGTTAGTTTCTTCAAAGCAATATGGCGAAAAGTTTTATTAGTTTTCAACGTAAGTCTCGTCATCAAGCAGCAAGCTTTAAGTTTCGCGAAACCTCTGATCTTCTCAATGATTTTCTGGTGGATTTAAACCAAATGAACAAAGATAACCTGGATGATTTAACGAAATACAGTGGAATATTTAAACGGAAAAGATTCGTTGGTGGGTACATTTTTTTTAATTTCTGTACCAAATTAAAAACAAACATATTTACATTCTACATTGTAAGTACATATATTTTTAATAAACATGGATACAGTTGTACCAATCAAGAAATTTCCCACACTGAAATCAAATAGAAAAACTGTATTCTAATATATTTAAGGTTTAAAAAGCTTGATATTTTTCCTTTTTAAATTTATTTAAAGAAATACTCAAGAAATATATGTAAAAGTATCAATAATATTTGATCTGACACTGAAGAAATTTATTTCTGCATTTAACCCATCCCTTTGGGGAGCAGTGTGTGGTTAAAGTTGTAGGAAAATCATATTTAAATGTCAAATCATTCTGGCTTAAACATGTATATAAATATATTCTTTATCAGACTATATTGTTCCAAAAGTTAGAAAATTTCTGTTTGAAAAAATCCTGTCTTAAAATCTGTGTTTTTCGTTATCTTCTGCAGGCCAGTTAGTTATACGTCAGCTTGTTCACATAAATTCAGCCAATCACATATCAACGGTCATCTGTCAATCAAATTTTTTCGGTCATAGCATCTTGATTCATATGTCGCAGCTAATATACGCAACAGTTGAAATAAGAAATCAGAATCCTTTCCTTTCCCATTGAGTTGCGTCCCAGTGTTCACGGGGATGGACGTCTGTGTCTTCGGCAGGCGTAGAGCTAACAGAACTGGCAGCGTTGCGAGGCAAGGGCTCAAACATGTACGGCTGGAAGCCTTCTACACCAAACCAAGCTTCTGCCGCCCTGGCGTCCTCTTCCACAACATCTTCGTCCCCGCTTTCCTCCTCTAAATAAAAAATGGATGACGGAGGAGACTCATCCACGACCTCCGACACTAAACTCTCCTCCTCTTGCATGTTTCCGTTGTCCATAGCGTTCCTTGACAGTGTCGTTTCTAAGTCACCAGTTTAGTGCTACTTGGTCCCAATGGAATTTCCCATTGGGAACCTACTAGCACTAAGTTGCTAACTGGTTAGCAAGATGCTTCAGACAAACCAGCCACAACCAAACTTGCTTGCAAACCTTCTGCCACAACAATCCTGCTCCCTTGATAAACAACCAGTCACATTCACTTTAGACACTCGTGTAAAGTCGGGCATCACTCGGGAGAATTTGGAAATGCAACGGTTGTAATAGCCACTTCCCTTTGACTTTAAAGGGTCTTGCATAGGAACCCAGAGTGCAGACTGTGGGGATCAAACCAGGTACTTCTAACCTTCTCAGAGCACAAGCACACCGCTCTAATCACTAGGCCATCACCTCCCCGTTTCTCATCTGGCAACATCTTATGTTGCCTTCATTTTCTGTTGAATTAAACACTTCTATCTCTTTCAAAGAATCTGCATTATATTTCTTGTTCTTTTTCCCAATCGACGTCACAAATCTTAATCAGCGCAGACTTTAAATTCTTACGCTACCATTTTGCTTCCTAGAATACATCATCTTAATGACTGAAGAGCTGAAACTTGATCCAGTAGTGGTTCACCATGCAGTTGAACTCCTGCAGAGGTAAAAAAAGGAAGCTCCTTCTTCGTTTCTTTCTTTTTTATTGTCACCTGTTATGTAATGTTATTGAAAATGTTTTTGATCTTTCCTAGGTTTATGGTCAAGCACATTGCAGATATGCTTGCCACAATCCCAATTGAAGGTGCAACTGCTAATGAGGCACCAATCTATGAGGTTTTTGTTCATCTGAAGGAAAAACTCCCTCTGATTATTTTCTCTTGCGTGCAGCTTGCAAGCAAATACTTGTTACATCAACCTGTAAGTTTGTTTTTGTGTCACTTGCTGATTGTTTTCTGGAATTCCTTATTAAAAATAGAAACTTGACAAGGATCTTCCCATTTTGCAGATGATTGAAGCCCCCACTGCGGTGCAGGTACCGCATTCTCTTGGCCTCAGAGTTTCCAAACAGACCCTCCTGGAATCAGAGCTGATGGTTTTTAAAGGCCTTGAATACAGACTTAATGTTCTTAATCCTCTGACGTACGTGGAAGTAATTCTGGAGGTTCTTGGTAAGCTGTTCTGTTGATCCTGACTAAATTTCTTGGTGAATATACAATTCCAGTCAAAAGTTAACACACCCAGTTAATCTTGGTCTTTTATGTCTGAAATTCCCTCTTTACTAGATGTAGACCTCATGATTCAATGAAATGAACTAATTTTGAAAACAATTGTTGAAATCGACAATACATTTTTTTTTAGGGTTGATGCTAACACAGATTATTTTACCAAACCCTAACATAGTCCTACCAATTTTTAAAAAAGCTATTTCTTTCTCAATTTTCATGATATGAAATTTTGCGTTCAGTGTGAATGATATAATCATAAGGGTTAAATCATCCAAGGCGAATGAATGCGTCTGAATTCGGTCTTTTTTTTTCAGTGCACAATGAGCCGTCTGTTCCAGTAGAGCACCTCTATCCCATCAGCCATCATGTCCTCCTGTGTATCACCCTGGACAAGGCTGCCATCTTTGAATCCTTGTTGAGATTCACCACTCAGTGTAGCAGCCCATCCAGGGAACAGAGGTATTACATGTGGAAGACAATTATAAATAATAATACTGTCTGACTTGGAGAGTTTTCTCTGACTCCAGCTATTTTCAAAGTTATGGCAGAAAACCCTGAATTGAATGTTTTAACTTTGTGTAGCCAACTGATTTAGATACCATGGGAAATGCATGATGTGTTTGCTTTGGTGATATGGTGTTTACGCTTTCAACATTCAACGACATGTGGCGACTTTATTGCTGGAATCTTATAGTGTATGAAAGTAAGACGTTTGGAAAGCAGGAGGAGGGGTTATTATGACCAGAACTTGGGAAATACACTGCAAAAAATTTAAATCTAAATAAGTATTTTTTTCCTAAACCAAGTGCATTTGTTCTTGAATTGAGGAGGTAATTGAGACACTTTGCCAATGGAACAAGACAATTTACATTTAAAATAAGAAAAAGCAACTGCATTGTCTTATTACAAGTGCATTTTTATCTAATCTTATTTTAAGAGTAAAAATACTCATTTCATTGGCAAATCATCCCATTTACCTAATAAAATTAAGGTAAAATACACTTGATTTAAGGAATTTTTTCTTATTTCTAGATTGTTTTTGCAGTGTACTTTTAATACATTAAAATAGTCTTAGGAACGTGTTTATGTTCGTCCTCTACCGTATTAGACCAATTCAAATTGTTTGGCATCTTGAGATTCATAATTCCTTGTGCCCTACTTGGTCAGCAGTTTCTCTTTAATGGCTTGTATTCAGTCTCCGTGGTAACCAAGTGCTCTGCTAGCCATCAGTGGAAGGCTTAGATGTAGCATCAGAGCTACATCTCCTGTTCAGGTCGAATTCTTTGAGAATAAAGGACACTTCTTGGCAGGCAGTCATCCACCCTACTGATAATTTCTGTTCTAATGTGTAAATTAATAAGATTTAAATCAAAGCCGAACTAAATTAGACACCTAATTTAGTTTCTTTAGATGGGACAGTAGCTTTTATTTTATTTTTTTTAAAGGGACAGTTGGTCACATTACTCCTGTTAGTTTAAAGGGAAAGCAGCAGTAGTACAGCCCGTATGATTAAGATGTTGAACCATGCAGCCATAGTGACGTTGAAAAACTATTTACTATCAGATTAATTATCTTAGTTGAACTTGCAGCTCTGCATAACTATTGCACCTTAATTAAAATTTTCCATTTTACCAGGGAGAAGTTTGTAAAAGTGACTGAAGACCGAATGCTTCTTGGAGCCGGCGTCATTGCGGCAGCAACATACGTCTCCTGTATTAGAAAAATGCAACAGGTGAAAGGAGTACTTTCTATAAATATACTTATACAACTCTCAGATATGTGTGTCCTTTAAACAAGACCAAACGTGAGTAATTGCCTTTTTTCCAAATGTGACACAGGTAGTCGGTGAACTGAGCCACCTCACAGGAATCTCCAGAAGAAGCATCATGGATCTTGCCCTTGTGATATTAGGTCACATTACTGGAACCATTTCTGAAATGTAAACCAGGAAAAACACAAACCAATGTTTCCTTTAGAAGTTCAGTTTATTTATGTAGAGGTCGGACATTTTCTAAAAATTGTATGAATTTAATACTTTCATCCCTTTCAATTATTTGCAGGCACCATTTATTTTACAGTTTTGATAAAAAAAAATATAAATAAAATTAAACCTGAAGTGAATGCCTTCATAGATAAAAATTTTGTCTGGACAAACACCATCCATCTGCCGTGGTTAACTTTTTTTTTTCCTCCAAATGATTGAGATATTTTTGACTTCCAGATGTAGAGAATTTAATAAAAATTTATAGCATCAAGCAAAGGCTCTGGATATTGTTAGCTTTTCAGAATCAGAATCAAGTTTATTGCCAAGTAGGTTTGCACTTGCAAGGAATTTGACTTGGTGTTGTTGGTGCAGACAAAAAAACAAAATAAGATAGAATACAATAAATCCTCTGGTGATGTTGCCCTGATGTTCATGAGCTCTTCTCTGGTGAAAGAGCTCGGGGTAGCATCGCAAAAACCCGAGTTAAGTAGTAAAAAGAAACTAAAAAGTGCGCACCAGCACACCGTGGCTGCCGTCTGCGGCGCCATCAGGATGATATTTTTTGGGGGTGGGGGGGACAATTAATTCAGAGTGTAACTGCCATCAGAATAATTTACAGAGGTAGGCCAGTGGGGTTGAAAAGCATTGGCTGTTGATCAGCTGGTTGATCAAAGTGGTTTCCAAGCACCTCAAATTGAGAGGAATAGAATACTAGAACAAGCAGCACGTATAGCTCCCGCCACCAGAGAAAACCCAATATCTCTGTAGTTTGTAGTAGCCATTCAAAATGTCCCCACTTTCCTTGAGTGGCCCTTGGCGGGTCCCCAAAATTCTTTTTTAAACATCTAAAATATTCTGTCATTATTTGTGGAGATTAAGATCTAAAGAGAAGCGCCATCTCCTGGTCAGAACCTGTAATTCAGTGAAAGGCTGGAGTCAGGGTAAAAAAAAAAAAAATATGCACCCCAATGAGGAGGCCAGTGGCTGGAAGTTGGAGGGGATTTTCCTGCCATTCGGCTGGCTTTTGACTGGGAAGGGCCATTTTGAATGGCTGCTACTGTAGGCGTTTGAAGGACCTTTTAGTTCATCCAAGCTTTAACCTTAAGACAAACTGTGAGAATAGAGACAGATCAAGGCAAAGGTGGCTTTGGGTCAGTTTTATTGTAAAGCTTTGCATCATCTACATAACAGAAATCCTGTAGCGAGTGATTTTACCATTGAGGGGGAACATGTAAAAGGTTTAACTTGAGAGTTTGGGTTAATTGGCTACAACAGGTGGAGTCTTGCTTTGATTTATAAAGTTACCCTGCAGAACATTTTGTGGCACATTTAGTTATTTACCAATCTGACAGGCAGCAGCTCTTGAATCTAAAAATAAAAAAAAAATCTGAATCAGATCTTTAGCAGAATCTGAAGCCAACTTCACCAAAAGATCTTCAATAGACATTTTTCACATAGTCTTGGCCTGGAAGAGTTTTTCCTCCAGGAAAGGGAAACATTGATGTATGGAACGTCCCCGATCCTGTTGGGGTGTAGTCGAACCTAGTGTTGCTATACTGAAAGCGGTTGTACCGTGACCTGGAGTCCTTGGTGTGCACCACATCCTTGTCATTTACAGAAGTGAAGTCTGGCTCATCCTCACCAGGATGAAATGAGGGGTTCCAGCGATCCTCTGCAACCTGAAAGCCACTGCCACCTGGAGCTCCAGGCTGGCCATCCTGATAGCCACGTTGTTGGGCCCAGTAAGTAGAACCTCTGTCTGCACCTCCAAAACTACTGGGGCCACTGCTGTAGTAAAATCCTGGAGAACTGGAGCCACCAAAACCATCCGCCTGTCCACTGGGGTACATGTTAACTGGTTTGGATGAAGCTATATATCGCCACAATGTCTGCTGTTGTTCATCTCCACTCCCTGAGGAAGCAGTTTACAATTACAATACAAGTTACAGCTACTTTTAGACATGTTTGATTAAAACTCACCTGGATTTTGAGGAGCACATGTTATGCTTCCAATTAGCAGGAAAGAAATCCACAATATCCTGCAGACACATTGTGTTTCACAACATTCAAACCAGAAGGTTCCACCAGCAGCATCAAGCTGCAATTAAACATTTTAAACTGAACCTCACCTCATGGTACCGGTGCAGGATAGACCTGATCCCTCTGATAATGATTCCAACCTGAAGGCTTATATGATGAGCAGCTGGAGCTGATTGGAGCTGATGGCTGAGTGGAACAAGAACCACCAACATGGAGTTTATCTCATTGCATTTCTGAACACTGCAGTTTGGAACTGTTACTATGGAAACAGAGGTGTAAAAGAACCTGGAAGAACTTGAAGGATGGATCCATGCAATGACGCCTAAGCAATGTTTAACAGTCTCACTCTAGGAAGGGATCAGGAAAAAGGATAAAAAGAAAGTATTTGATCTTATATTTAAAATATGTTTTAATAGTTTTTTTCTTATTCCTTTAACAAAAATGCCAAAAATTAGAGAGGCAGTCAGCAGATTAATATCAAGTCCAGTGTGAATGTCACCAACTAAAACCATTGTTGACAAATTTCCCAAATTCACCAAATGCAGGACAAAGACTTGAAATATATCGTACACCAATGTGCTGCCGGCCCCACTGATCGTTCAGGTTTTTAAGGGAAGAAATAAGAAGTAATTCATTAAGTATTTTCAATATAAGCATCTGAGAGTTCGATGCTGGAAATCAGAACTTTTGCCGCTGGACCCTGGAGCATCAACTAGTCAGAAAAGGTTTTTGGGGGGGAAATAGACACTGCTTGCAAGCTGTTATCAATGGAAGCAAATCGTTACCATATTTCAAATGAAAAAGCATTTTCAAAAATGCTTTTTCATTTTAAGAATATGGCTGCATTGTTTGACTCATAAATGAAATTAGTAATCAATAATCCTGTTTGCATTATAATTTTCTTCTTCAAGACTGCTCATCCTTTTACTTCATTCAAATGAAAAAGAAAAGGACATTTGAGATTTATTTCTCAAACTGTACCCCAGCAAATACATACCAAAATTCAATGTGAAATGTAACATTTGACCTAACCCTTTGGCTGCATTGCTTGACTCATAACTGAAATTAGTAATCAATCATCCTATTTGCATTTGCATTTTCTTCCTTAAGACTGCACAATTTACATTTCAAATTGAATTTTGGTATGTATTTGCTGGGGTACATTTTGAAAAATAAATCTCAAATGTCTTTTTCATTTTAATTAAGTAAAAGGATGAGCAGTCTTGAAGAAGAAAATTAAAATACAAACTAATTTCATTTATGAGTCAAACAATGCAGCCACATTCTTAAAATGCAAAAAAGCATTTTTGAAAATGCTTTTTCATATGAAATATGGTAACGATTTGCTTCCATAGTTATCGTTTCTGCAAAGCTGTCTGCATATGAAAAACAAATAAACTCCAAAGGTTTACAAAAAAATAAAAGCCTGGACAATGGATTGTTATGTACCGAATTGTTATGTATGGTGCACCTGTGCTGTAACCTGACTCCGTCAGATGGATTTGCTCCGCATATCCATCTGGAAACCTTCCGTTGAAGTAATTTTGGGAAGGGGTGAAAATACTGGTTAGCTGATTGGCCTATGTTGGTGATAGACGGGCCAAATAAACCAATCAGATCAACGAAGCATATGACATTACTAACAGAGCGACGACGAAAACACAACCACAAGCCAGGCTACTGTTGCCGAAACCAGTCGGGAGAAGAGCAAAAACATCTTTTCCTCTGAGAAAAGCCTCCAGAGCAGTGTTTTGCTCTTCTTTCAGTGAAAAAAATACTCTGTAATTCCGATAAAACTTGCTTGATAGCCACGCTAACGCTAGTTTCATCGGCTGAAGCCGCCATGTTCTTTAGACTGAACTGTCGCGCTTCTCGTTGCGTCACACCTCAACCCGCTTCAAAGCCAACGCTGATTGGGCGTTCGTTTGGTGAACGGCTCCAAATTTTCTTTAACGGAGAGTCTCCAGACTGATTAGCGAGTGAAACCTTGAAAGCTCGCGAGATCAGGATGGTCTCACGAGGCTACCTGTGCTGCTGACTACTTGATTAGACAACTGGCCCTTCAGTCTAACAAACTGTGGCCTGTTTATCAGGTAGATCCAGGCGATTGCTACCTGAGTCTTCTGAAGTTTCTCACAAAGTAAGTCAGGCTGTATCCTCTTAATCAAGCTGGATAAATAAAAAACATGATCCTCACAGCGCTGTTTAAATGACAGTAGGTTTGTTGAAGCAGGTTTATGATAGCACCTTTAACTTCACAGCGATAAGCAAACTGCAGGGGATACTGACACCTGCATGTTTGCTCGCTCATGTGAAAAAACAGGAGTCTCTCTAGGACCTTTGTGAGGTGGAATGTCAGAGCAACATGTCTATAGTTATCGAGCACTGTTGGCTGAGTTTTATTTGGCACTGGAACAAGGCAGGAGGTCTTCCACATCACTGGAACTGTCTCCTGGGTCAGGCTAAGGTTGAAGAGGTGCTGCAGAATCCCACAGAGCTGCTCTGGACAGGCATTCAGGACTCTGGCTGACACTTCAACAAGACTTGAAAAGACTTGAAAATTTGGAATAAGCATAATTGCACAAAATCCAGTGCATTGTACTTATCACAATGAAAAAATAAGCAAGTTTTTGATATAGATATTGTTTTGTATGGAACTACTTTTACAGACTCTGCAAAAGCAAAACATTCAGAAAAAAAATATATTTATAGACATTTTACCAAAGATATTATAGCATGTGGTATGTTGAAGTAACAGCTCAGGGTTCATAAAAATATTTGTAAATCTTATAATTGATGCTAAATAAATCAGAAATAAAGAGACTGTTCGTTTTATGAAAAAAATGTTTGAACAATGTAGAGTTGATCAATAACTTTATAGATTCAGAGGTCATTTGGTTTAATATCTCTAATAAAGTAGAAATTTGTTTAATAATCCTAATAAATAATTAAATAAAAGTATCTATCATTCTACAATTAATTTGAATCTTCAGTTCAGCATTCATACTTTGAATCTGCCTTTTGTAACATTAGACAAAGCAGTGCTTTGTCTCTTCTCTGTTACATCACTCAGCCATGTGCAACTGATAAAAGCAATAAAGGCATAGACTATAAGGTCTTTATGCTTCATGTTGGCACTGAATATGGTGAGCCAGAGAAGCTGTAGCTCCAGTAGATCAGCAGAACATCCAGAGCCAAGTTCACCAACACACCTCTCTCTCTCGCCGTGACTCTGATGATCCTGTCTTAGCCCCCTCATTAATCGTCTCTCCTCATGCAGTCTGTCAGAAGGAGATGGGACTCTGCACTCACCTTCAGTGTTTGTCTTTCTTTAAACCCATGCAGGGAGGATGATCTGGAAACTGCAGAGGCTGAGAAAGCTCTGCAGGGATTGAGTCAAAGCCAGGGCAAGCATGTGTGTTTCCAGAGGTGAGTGGAGGCTTAAGCGCTCTATCTGTGCCCACTTCATCCATCAATGCTGCCGACACGCAGGACTCTCACACACTCACAACCACTAAACCCAACACAAAATGTTTTTAGGATATTTAAGAGGTATTCCTCATTAGAAACAATGTTTTGTTTTTTATCTGGACATCATTACATGCAAATATATACTGTATGCTAACATGTTGTCTTCATTCCAACAAATAAAAAGCAGCATTACCTTAAAATTATTTTGTGCTTTCGAAAAGCAGCACAGTATACTCATTTAAATTGCTAATTAATAAATATTACATTGTAATTTAAACCAGAAGTATTCTGCTATAGGTATACAAATATGTTACCAGGGCAACCGATCCAAAATATATTTTCTATGCTTCTGCAAAATCCCTGCTCAGTGGCCCAGTGCCTAAGAAAGAAGGACTGCTTAATGGATGGAATAAAAATATAAAAGTGTAAAAACATGTGATGGTGATGTGAGGTCATCATTTTAAATTTATCATGAAATTTAAAACACAAATGAGATGTTGCATAGAGTTCATCAGGTCATAAGGTAGCCATGATTACTATTTTAAGTCTAAATACCATTTTACAAAAATATGGTCCTGTTCCCTATGTATATATATTTCTAAACACGGGATTAAGACTGTGAATCTATTAGTTATTGTCACTTTTTTCAACCCCCTTGGCTAAAAGCTACTTGCACCTTAAAGGAATAGTACACCCAAAACATGATTAGCCTTCATTTTCTACTCACCCCCATGCTGAACAACACTCTGGAGTACTTTTTTGATATCTCAAATGCATCTGGAGATCTGGGAGGCTTCTTGCTGTCTGCTGACATTCAAATAATGGAGGTCCATGGCGCCCGAGGCAGAAAGGTCCATAAAAGTCCACAAAAAACGTGTCAATATTCCTCCATACTGCTCGTCCAATGTATTCCAAGTGTCCTGAGTGGGTAGCGTCCATAATTTACTCGAAACAAAGTCATTTAGAATGTTTTTAGAGCATAAACAGTAGTGTATAGGATTTCCTGAAAGCGCGTTCACGAGTCTACGGAAACCGAGGCAGACCAACCCAGACGAAAGTGCGCATTCAGCTCGGCAAAGAACTCTTGCTCTTCCTCAACACTGAAGTCCTCAGACATTTTTCTTTCGTTGTTTCTTTCTTTGCACAGGTAAACAGCACATTTCTTCTTCTACGCTTGCATTATTGGCAGAGCAGACGCTGAATGCGCACTTTCATCTGGTTTGGTCTGCCGGCTTCCGTAGCGCCGTGAACGCGCAGGCGCGCGCTTTTAGGAAATCCTATACACTACTGTTTATGCTCTAAAAACATTCTAAATGACTTCGTTTCGAGTAAATTATGGACGCTACCCACTCAGGACACTTGGAATACATTGGACGAGCAGTATGGAGGAATATTGACACGTTTTTTGTGGACTTTTATGGACCTTTCTGTCTCGGGCACCATAGACCTCCATTATTTGAATGTCAGCAGACAGCAAGAAGCCTCCCAGATCTCCAGATGCATTTGAGATATCAAAAAAGTACTCCAGAGTGTTGTTCAGCATGGGGGTGAGTAGAAAATGAAGGCTAATCATGTTTTGGGTGTACTATTCCTTTAAGCCTTGAGGTAGGCCTGCCCAACTCTAGGCCATGCATGGTTAGGGTTAAAGAATTTGGGAAGCAGATATCATGGTGACATGCTTTATGACCTTCTCACAGGTTTATCCAAATCATTACAGTTAAATACATATTCTCAGACAACACCTCACCGGGGCCACTGAATGACATTGTGGGGAAATTAGAGGAAATCAGCTCAGGCATTAGGAAGAGAATTGTGAACCGCCAATAGTTGGGCTCATCCTTAGGAGCTGTTTCCAGATACCTTAAGATACCATGCTCCTCGCACTAGGGCTGCAACAACGAATCGATAAAATCGATAAAAATCAACTTTTAAAAGCGTTGGCAACGAATTTCATCATCGATTAGTTGTGTCGCGCGATTATTGCGTCATCCGCCGCGCCGTCATCACTGCCTCTTGACTGAAAGAGGAAGAAAAAAAAATACGGCAGAGCGAGTCAGCGCCGCAGGTGCAGTGTTGCCAACTCCGCGACTTTTCAGACCCCTCCAGCGACTATTTTTCAAAAAAGCGACTAGCGACAAATCTGGCGACTTTTTTCGGTGTCACTGGCGGCTTTTGGAGACTCTTACGTGAAAGCATGCATGTTCCTACTCTGCCGTGGGGCGCCTCCCCCACACCAACCGCGTTTTCCCGCAGTAGTCCCTCTCAGTCAGAGCCTCAGCGTCCAGACTGCAAATGAAGCGCGCATGCACCGGGATTGACGGCGCAAATTGATCACAATAATTAAAATAGCCTGTGCTTTGTAAAGCGAAAAAAGTGATAACATGCAACTTTTTTCAAAAGAAATTAACATGGCACGGAACCACCATGTTTGTTTGGTTTTAAAGTGGGGGAAACGTTACGTTAGTTTCTCAGGTAGCTCATCTGATGCTTTCCTTACCTACCTACAGACAGTTACTTACAGACAGTGATAAGGTTGGCTACTTATTTTACTTTTAATTTCATTTGAATTAGCTTAAGCAGCGTTTATATTTACTTTATAAATAAATTAACTTGCAAATTATGAGGGCAAGACTTTTAAAGTTTAAATCTTCTGGCAAAGATAAAGTAAAGAAGATCCTGCAATTTATGGAAGTAAAGCAGAATAAAATCCAGCAAGATCAGTAATATGTCAATTAATTATCTGCCACATTCCCATGTAAATATCTGTCTTTGGAGGATGTGTTTTTTAGCACCCCTAGTTCTCTCATTTTTATTCCAAATACAATTTATAATTTGAATCACAGGGATATTTTTATCTCTATGGTTCAGTATTTTCTCAAGTAGCAACTTTAACTGCTGTACTTTCCTGTCTTAAAAGGCAGAACTCTTCTAGTCTAAAAAAACTCATTTGTTGAAATGGGGGGGCCTATTGTTTGAACCCCTTAGAGGCTTTTAAAAACAAAAATGTCTTTTTATGCGCTTTATGAAACAAAGTACCCTATATTTTGTGGATGTACAGCTACATTTCTCATGTAAGTTTGCGTAGTTTTAACACAAACATTTATTTTTCATATTGCACCAGTACAGTTAATGAGCAACCTGTACTTGTGTGCTTGTTTGTTCTGTCTAAAATGTTTATTTTGGAATAAAGAGGTTAATATAAAAAATATATTTTGTCCGATTCATCGATTAATCGAAAAAATAATCGTCCGATTCATCGATTTTTAAAATAATCGTTAGTTGCAGCCCTACCTCGCACCCAACAGTAGTACAAGTAGCATTGTGGAGGTAGAGGGTTTTTGTGTCCTATAGATGAACATATTTTGTTGTAAAATGTGTAAAATGTCTGTAAAATGTGTTCTGAAAAAAACAAAACAAAATTGCAATTTCCCTCTGGGATTATTAAAGCATATCTGATTCTGATTGTTGTATCTGATGTGGGCAAGAATGATCCTACAAAAAATGAAATCTCAAAAAGTATCTTTTTCTTAAAATAAGTGCATTTTTCTTGAATTGAGGAGGTAAGTGAGACACTTTGCCAATGGAACAAGACAATTTACATTTGAAATAAGAAAAAGTAATTGCATTGTCTTATTTCAAGTGAATACTATCTAATTTTCTTATTTGAAGAGTAAAAATACTCATTCCATTGGCAAATCATCGGATTTACCTACTAAAATGAAGGCTAAATACACTCATCTCACTTCTTTCTAGATCGTTTTTGTAGTGCAGTGGATGGCTGCAGGTGTACGCTGCAAAAACGATCTCAAAATTAGTAAAATAGTCTTAAATCAATGGTATTTACCCTTAATTTTTGCAGGTAAATAAGATGATTTGCCAATTGAATGAGTATTTTTACTCTTAAAATAAGGTATCTAGATATTATTCAATTGAAATAAAAGAATGCAATTGTTTTTTTTTCTTATTTTAAGTGTAAATTGTCTTGTTCCATTGGCAAAGTGTTTCACTTAAATCCTTAATTTAATAAAAAATGCACTTATTTTAAGAAAAAAATACTTATTTAGATGTAATTTTTTGCAGTGTTTGATGATAGAATAGGCTGGAGGTAGGCTTTTAGTAGGCGCTTGATAGTTAAACAGACTGATAACAAGCAGGGGGCAACCAAAGAGGGCAGGACGAGCAGAGGGAGTGCATACACTCACTGGCATGAACCTCATGCAGGCAAGGGGGAGACGATCTGGCGAAGACTGAGAGAGAGGAAGGTGTATCTGCTAAATTTGATCAACATATTGGGTGAGAGCAGAGAGTGGCAAACAGTCAGCTAGCCTAAAAATCTATTTTCACATTCATATTCATATATATATATATATATATATATATATATATATATATATATATAGTAAACCTTACGTATATGTGAAAGTATTCAATGCCCTGTATGTAACAATGTAACAGGTTGGAGATATTTAATACTAACGTACCTGCATCTAATTAAGATTTGAGGGTGAAGATAAGTAGACCCCCTCTAATGCTTGATAAGCCATCAATCATTCATTATAGGAAAAATCAACAGTGCTGTGATGATAAACTAAATAAGTAATTAAAATCAAACATCAGATTTAGCCATTTCCCACAGGATGGTGCATCCTTCTATTTAAATTGACAGTTTAGTCAACAGGGTGCTTTATAGTTTAATTATAATGCATTTAGCCTCCACAGTTCCCCTTATTCTTATTCTGGAAAATAGGCTTCTAATTTCCTTGGGCTTATTGGACAAGGTGGGGCAGGATAATCTCTGATGCTCACCGTCATTTTCCCCATTTATCATTTCAAATGTCAGATATGGCAATCTGCAGGGAGACGAATTGAGTTTTGATTGACGTGTACCTTGTTTCTCCAGAATAATTATGAATGATTGAGGTATTAGTGCTTGCTTTCATCATAAATAATTCATTAAACCTGTCTTCCTTCGACTCCCCCACTGTGTGCTTGCTCTATAGTTGGGTCTGCACCAATTTCTCTCTGGTAAACATGATAAGTTTGGTGAAATATTATTGCACTTGTAAACACAACTTTTCTTTGCTGAAGATAAAAAAAAAAAAAAAAAATATATATATATATATATATATATATATATATATATATATATATATATATAAATATATATATATATATAAGGTAATTATATTACCTTATATATTACATAATATTACATTACATATATTACTAATTATATATTACCTTATATATTACATAAGGTAATTATAAAAAAGGCAAATAAATAAATAAGTTAATTAAAATAGATATATACATTTAAGTCTCACTGTATAATTAAATTTTTACCTACACTTATTTGTTTATGGTATTTTTGGGGGGCTTATTTAGTATGCTTATTTATTTATTGAGCATTTATTTATTTATGTATTTATTTTTTATTATGGCAGAGTTGGTCCTCCACACTAACCACTTCTGTGCTGATATCTCAATGGGGCGTTCAAAGACAGCTCGAACAAAATGGTTACTGCATACTAATTACTGGTTTAACTGTTTTAACGGCTGAAAAAGAAGCGGGTAACAGATGGTCACGCGCGTACCCAGCATCCGTTGCGACGTGTGACATATGTCACCCACAAACTTGCTTTTTCCTTGACCGAAAAATCGGGAGATTAGCTGGAAAAATATCTGATCGGGAGGATATTACATTAAAAATCACGAGTTTCTAACGTATATCGCGAGAGTTTGCAAGTTTGATATTGTAATGCAGTCGCTGTATGTATCGATTCTCGTTCTTTAGTTTAAGGAATCGGCTGATTGAGCCGGCTCGGTAGCGAACAGCACGTGAGTATTTCAGTAGGGGAGGCAACTGTCCATGCTGCGGCGCTGCGTGGCAGTGGGTACCGATCTGCCGCTGGCTGGCTTCTCAACACACGCGTGGCTTTAGTCGTTCTTGGCACATGAGAAACAGTACCGAGACCCGGACGAAGCTTCCCGCTGCAGAGCGACTTTTCACCGCGGAGGAGACGGCGGGGGGTCGGCTCCTGTTGACCGGGCTGGATGTGGTCCCTGTGATCAGTGCGGTTCTTCCCAGAGCCAGGCAGCCAGGCGCTGGACGCGGATAGAGGAGCCGTGAATGTGATGCCGGAGCTGAGCAGGAAAACACAGCTTCAAGTCTAAAAAAGGTAAACCCTATTTTCTATTCTTCATCTCAGCTGTCCTGGTTTGTGTCTAAAATGAAACACAAAGTTAATACATACGTATGTATATATATTTATGCACATCAGTGCGCATTGAGTCCACTGGCCATATCTGGCTCCTGCCCAGCAGAGCCCAGCTAAGCCAATGATCAACCCCAGTGGTGTTTAATGAGATAGACTTAGCTGCTCATTTGAACAAAACAACAGGCTTCTTTTCATAAAGGGTAACTGCAGCAAATATGGTGCATTTATAAATCAAACTATGCAAAAAAAAAACAAACTGTAGTGTTTATCCTCCAGTATACCCAAAATATCTTTGTTCCCACTTTTATCCTCCCAGCCTACAGAGCAGAGCTGAATTTATTTAAGGTTCAGTCTATAAATCTATATTTATATTCTTCTAACCTGTTTTCAGTGAAACAGGGGCTGCCCACCCAGACAACAAACCTTCCATAAAAGCAAAGGGTCTATAAGGAAGAAGCTGTTCCTACTTGTTCACTCGCTCCAGGCCAGCATCTACCTCCCTGTGCACAGCCTATTATCTGACATCTGGTCCCTCTTTGACAGAGACTTATGTGGTAATAGTATGTTTCAGCAGAGGCACTTAATCTGTGTAATGCCTGTTGTTTGGAAGGGGGAAAACACTTATTTCCCCTTTGTTCACCATTTGGATCATCATTCAGAAGAAATTGTAAATAGATTTGAACATTAAGGCTGAATTATTTTGCCCCTTTTATTCTTCGCCCTCCCTAATCGGGCTCTGTGGAAGAGGAAGGTGAGGGATACATTAGCTGTTTTGAAAAAAATAGAGATTTCCTTGTGAGCACTTGGAAACAAAGAGCTTTGTGTTCTGCATTTACACTCATAATCAGATCCTGAATAGTGAATATGACTTTATTTTGTTAGATTTAGAAATCAGTTCCTTTTATTACAGGAAGCAAAAGGAAGCGTATTATTACGGAAGAGGATTAGGATAATCGGATAAAAAACAAACAAACAAAAAAACAGATTTTTTAAAAATTTTATTGAGTTTGATATGGGATACAAGATTAAAGTCAGAATTCTGTCTTCATTCTCCAATAAAATAAAAAAATCTTTCAAATATTTTATAAAAATTTTTTTCCAGTGGCCCCAATCCTCAAGTTATAATTCTGAGACAAAAGTCAGAGTTCTGAGATTACATTCAGAATTTTTAGATTTAAGTCAGAAATCTGACTTTTTTTTTCTCAAATGAAATAAAAAATTTGTTAACTGTTTTATTTTTTTTCCCCCAGTGGCCCTAATCCTCTTCCATAGAATAAAATCTAAATTCTGAGAGAACAGTCAGAGTTCTGAGATTAAGTTCTGAGATTAAATTCAGAGTTCTGAGAATAAGTTCAGAGTTTTAAGATTAAGTTCAGAGTTTTGAGATTAAGTTAAGAGTTTTGAGATTAAGTTCTGAGATTAAATTCAGAATTTCCAGTCTAAATTCTGAGATTAAGGTCAGAGTTCTGAGATTAAGTTTTGAGTTCTGAGATTAAGTTCTGTGTTTTGAGATTAAGTTCTGAGATTAAGTTCAGAGTTCTGAGATTAAGTTCTGTGTTTTGAGATTAAGTTCTGAGATTAAATTCAGAATTCTGAGATTAAATTCAGAATTTCCAGTGGCCCTTATCCTCTTCCATAGAATAAAAGTCTAAATTCTGAGATTAAGTTCAGAGTTCTGAGATTAAGTTCAGAGTTCTGAGATTAAGTTCAGAGTTCTGAGATTAAGTTCAGAGTTTTGAGATTAAGTTCAGAGTTCTGAGATTAAGTTCAGAGTTCTGAGATTAAGTTCAGAGTTTTGAGATTAAGTTCAGAGTTCTGAGATTAAGTTCTGTGTTTTGAGATTAAGTTCTGAGATTAAATTCAGAATTCTGAGATTAAATTCAGAATTTCCAGTGGCCCTTATCCTCTTCCATAGAATAAAAGTCTAAATTCTGAGATTAAGTTCAGAGTTCTGAGATTAAGTTCAGAGTTCTGAGATTAAGTTCAGAGTTTTGAGATTAAGTTCAGAGTTCTGAGATTAAGTTCAGAGTTTTGAGATTAAGTTCAGAGTTCTGAGATTAAGTTCTGTGTTTTGAGATTAAGTTCTGAGATTAAGTTCAGAGTTCTGAGATTAAGTTCAGAGTTTTGAGATTAAGTTCAGAGTTCTGAGATTAAGTTCTGAGATTAAGTTCAGAGTTCTGAGATTAAGTTCTGTGTTTTGAGATTAAGTTCTGAGATTAAGTTCAGAGTTCTGAGATTAAGTTCAGAGTTCTGAGATTAAATTCAGAATTCTGAGATTAAGTTCAGAGTTCTGAGATTAAGTTCTGAGATTAAGTTCAGAGTTCTGAGATTAAGTTCTGTGTTTTGAGATTAAGTTCAGAGTTCTGAGATTAAGTTCAGAGTTCTGAGATTAAGTTCTGTGTTTTGAGATTAAGTTCAGAGTTCTGAGATTAATTTCAGAATTCTGAGATTAAATTCAGAATTCTGACTTTTGTTTCCTCAAATGAAATAAAAAAATTTGTTAACTATTTAATTTTTTTTTTCCAGTGGCCCTTATCCTCTACCATTGAATAAAAGTCTAAATTCTGAGAGAACAGTCAGAGTTCTGAGATTAAGTTCAGAGTTCTGAGATTAAGTTCAGAGTTCTGAGATTAAGTTCAGAGTTCTGAGATTAAGTTCAGAGTGCTGAGATTAAGTTCAGAGTTCTGAGATTAAGTTCAGAGTTCTGAGATTAAGTTCAGAGTTCTGAGATTAAGTTCAGAGTTTTTTAGATTAAGTTCAAAGTTTCGAGATTAAGTTCAGAGTTTTGAGATTAAATACAGAATTCTGAGGTTAAAGTCAGAATTGTGACTTTTTTCCCCCCAATATTAAACAAATGAAATGAAAAAAATCTGTTAACTTTTTTTTTTTTTTTCCAGTGGTACATTATTCATCATGTAATTATAATAAGAGTTCATATGTGGAAATGACTGAATCGCTGTAGTTTGGTTTGCGTTCTACCATTTTACCACACTATTATTAAGCTTTGACATGTTTATGTGTAGCTGAGGTTAGTGTGCTTCAAGTTTGTTTGATGATTTAATCTTTTACATATTTACTGATCTAGCAAACACAAACTTTGTTAGCTATATCAGTTAGCTAAAAAATGAACCTATAGTTCATAGTAACTTGATGGTAATCCTGGAAGAGATGCAGAAATCCACTGATTTATAGGAGAACAGTTTTACCTCCATATATCAGGCCTTCATGGTAGATCAGTGGGAGGAAAGAAAATGTTAAAAGAAATTCACAGGGCGTCCTGTGTGGGAAAAATTCCTTCTCATGATAAAAATTAGTAGTTTATCCTGAAAGTGATAAGTTCCAGTTGTATTGTAGGAATCGGTTTGAATATTTATTTTCCCCTGGTTCTTTTAATGAAAATCAATCAATATAAAATATGATTAAAAGCATTTATGTGAAGGTAGGGGACTGAAAAATATCACTCATTTTATTTATCTTAAGCTCCATTCATTCCTGTTTTTTTTTTTTAGGACTAAAATAGCAGTTTCTGCAGCTATAAAGCTGGTCCAAGTTTAAAAGATGGAGCTGAATAGATCCTGTAAGAAAACCAGTTTCCTCCTGCAGAAAAACTCAGCACGCTATTGGCCCTAAACATCCAAAACTATGAGGGAAGTGTTTATATCAAGGCATGTTCATGTGTTAGAATGGTCAAAGTTGGAGCTGCAACTAATTATTATTCTGATAATCGGTTAATCTGTTGACGATTTTTTCGATTAATAATCAAATAGCCAAAGAATCCTTAACCCTTTATAGAGCAAGTTACTGTTTTTGATTACTTGCATACGCCTTACAAGTGGAGTCCCCCCCCCCCCTGTCCCTCAGTGAGGTCTAGGAGCACAAGATCTATGTCCAGCCATTCAGCAAAGATACTGCTACATGACTGTAAATCTTATTCCGGCATTTGACTAGTTATATTAGCCACTGAATGATATATTACCTACTGGAAATTAAGTTAAATGAAAGTTAACAAGTCAAGAAAAAAAGGTAAAAAAAAAAACGAATTGAAAAGTTAAGAAGTAAAGCTAAGGCCAATTTATGCTTCTGACGCATAGCCTCTGTCTCTGTGTGCGACAACGCCCCCCGCGCAGAGGTTCTGCAAACGTCATGGCGCAACTCAAAAAATCCTGATTGCGCATCGGACGGTCGCAAACCCACGCAGACCTCAAGCCGAAGTGCGCAGACGAAAAGCAGCTGTGATTGGTCCTCTTCGATGTCGAGCAACTCTGTGACTTGATATCTTGTAGACGCGCCATTGTTGTTTGGGAAAATAAACACTCCCAGTGGCGCCGCCGAAGTTCTCACAAGTTCTCGAATAGGCTCCCACTTGCGCTTTGGCGGGAAACTTCTGTGCATCCCTAGAAATTCCAGACTGAATTTGCAGAAGCATACCAGAAAATCTGGTTCACGACCAGATGTAAGCGACATTTGATGTGTGCGGTTGCAGAAGTATAATCTGCCCTTTAAAAAGTAAGTAAGTCTAATTATATTTAGGTTTATAAACTAAAAAAATGTTAGGGCCAGTATCAGCATTAATGCCTGGAAGGTTAAGGTGTATCAAAAAAAATGTTTTTATTTCACTCTTTTGAGTGTTTTTTACTTTTGTTATTTTTCTTAATTTATTCGGCCAAGTTGGCGTTTCTTGTTATTGCATTGACATTGATTTTTGCCATCAAAATATCCATATTTTTTGAGTGTTTCAAAGGTAATACGGTCTTGTCCTGGATTCCAATAACACTATTGGCTTTAAATTTTGTTTAAAAAAAAAAAAGTATTTCACTGAGTGCCCTATAAAGGTTTAAAGAAGACTTTTTTATGTAATTAAACCAGGTGAAACTAAAATAAAATCTTTGGTGTAAGTGCTCTTATTGGGTCGTCCTGTCAGCTAAAGGCATATTTAAAAGCCTCTATACTCCAGTTAACAATAAGCCGATTACCAAATGAGTTCAATTCAATTCAGTTTATTTATATAGCGCCAAATTCACAACACATGTCATCTCAAGGCACTTTACAGTTCAACCAGATCATACAGTCAAATTGATACAAAGTTTTCTATCTAAGGAAAACCAGTTGATTGCATTGACTCATTGACTCAAATACAATCCCCCACACTAAGCATGCTTGTAGCGACAGTGGAGAGGAAAAACTCCCTTTTAACAGGAAGAAACCTCCAGCAGAACCAGGCTCAGTGTGAGCGGCCATCTGCCGAGGCCGACTGGGGTTCAAGGAGACAGAAGCAGAGATACAAAAAGCAGCTGTAAAAGGCGGCCCCGTCCAGGAAACACACAGCCAGGCAGACGAGCTCCAAGGCAGCTCCCATGCCAGAGGACGAAGAGAGCACATCCACTCAGTCACGGTTAGAGAAACAGGACCACACTGGAAAACCGGCCGATCTCCAACATCTATAAACAAGGGTGTTGATAGAAGCAGCCCAGCTGATGTTTCTTTCCAGGATGACGTCACAGCCAAACAGGAACAGACGAGGCAAAGCTACTCTGAGGAAAAGCAGAGAGAGCAGAAGGTTAGAGATTGAACTAACAGATTCTGCAGAATAGGAGAACAGAGAGAGAATGAAGCAGAATGATGAAATGGGGGTCCCTATGTCCTCCAAAAGTCTAAGCCTATAGCAGCATAACTATAGAGATAGCTCAGGATAACCTGAGCCACCCTAACTATAAGCTTTATCAAAAAGGAAAGTTTTAAGCCTAGCCTTAAAAGTAGACAGGGTGTCTGCCTCACGGACTAAAACTGGTAGTTGGTTCCAGAGGAGAGGAGCCTGATAACTAAAAGATCTGCCTCCCATTCTACTTTTAGAAATTCTAGGAACGATTAGTAAACCTGCAGATTGAGAGCGAACTGCTCTGTTAGGAACATAAGGAACAATCATATCTCTGATATAAGATGGAGCTTGGCCATTTAAGGCTTTATATGTGAGAAGGAGGATTTTAAATTCTATTCTTGATTTAACAGGAAGCCAATGAAGAGAAGCCAGAATAGGCGAGATATGATCTCTCTTTTTAATTTTCATTAGAACTCTGGCTGCAGCATTTTGGATCAGCTGAAGGCTTTTAACTACAGTTTGTGGACTTCCTGATAGTAAAGAATTACAATAGTCCAGCCTTGAAGTAACAAATGCATGGACTAGTTTCTCAGCATCACCCCTGGACAGGATATTTCTAATTTTTGTAATGTTCCTCAGATGAAAGAAGGAAATTCTAGAAACCTCTTTGATGTGGGATTTAAATGACAGGTCCTGATCAAAAATAACACCAAGATTTTTTACTTTATTATCTGAAATCAGTTTAATCCCATCCAAATGAAGTGACTGGCTAATCAGTTTCTTTTTCAGAGACTCTGGTCCAAAGACTATAACTTCTGTTTTGTCTGCATTCAGGAGCAGAAAGTTAAGAGTCATCCAGGTTTTTATGTCTTCAAGACATGCCTGTAATCTATGTAATGGGTTAGCTTCATCTGGATTTATAGACAGATATAGCTGGGTATCATCAGCGTAACAGTGGAAATTAATCCCATGCTGTCTAATAATTCTACCAATTGGGAGCATGTATAAAGTAAAGAGAATTGGTCCTAGCACTGATCCCTGTGGTACTCCACAGGTAACCTTTGAGCGTGTTGAAGATCTATCATTAACATGAACAAACTGAATTCGATCAGATAGATAAGATTTAAACCAGTCTAGTGCTGTTCCTTTAATTCCAACAAAATATTCAAGTCTTTCTAAAAGAATATTATGGTCAACTGTATCAAATGCAGCACTAAGATCCAACAGGACGAGCACAGATACAAGTCCATTATCTGAGGCCATGAGAATATCATTAGTGACTTTCACCAGAGCTGTTTCAGTGCTATGATGAGCTCTAAAGCCAGACTGAAACTCTTCAAAAAGTTCATTATGGTGGAAGTGATCGCAAACTTGTTTGGCAACTACTTTCTCAAGAATTTTGGATAAGAAAGGAAGATTGGATATAGGTCTATAATTGACCAAGTCATCTGGGTCAAGAGACGGTTTCTTAAGCAGAGGTTTAATTACAGCAACCTTAAAAGCTTTAGGTACATATCCCTGTAACAGAGATAGATTAATCACATCTAAAATGGAGGAGGAGATCAAAGGGAATACCTCCTTAAATAACCTGGTTGGAACTGGATCTAACATACAAGTTGAAGGCTTAAGAGTTGACGATTATTTCAATAATCGATTAATCACAATTAATCCCATTAATTGTTTCAGCCCTAGTCCAGTTTAAAGTCTGCACTGGAAACAATGGAAATCTAGATTAGTCATTTTTTTCTTAAAATAAGTGCATTTGTTCTTGGATTGAGGAGGTAAAAGAGACATTTTGCCAATGGAACAAGACAATTTACATTTAAAATAAGAAAATACAATTGCATTGTCTTATTTCAAGTGCATTTTATCTAATTATCTTATTTTAAGAGTAAAAATACTCATTCCTTTGGCAAACTATCTCATTTACCTACTGAAATTAATGGTAAATACACTTAATTTAAGATATTTTTTACTTATTTCTAGATAATTTTACCAGTGGGGATCTTAATTCAAAGAGAATTTAATGCAAGACCTAAAAAATTTGGTCCAATCTGAGCCTGAAAAAAATACATCTCCCTGCACTTGTACCTCAGAGTTATGCTCTGCTTTGTGTTATTTTAGTTAAGATGCATCGTATTAAGAAGGCAATGAAGTAGAATGGTGTCGATTTCCAGGCCACTCATGCATATTAAGTCACTTCTGTTTGTGTAGTGGGAGATAGTGAGAAATTATTGAGGGAGTGTCCCATTTCTAGGTAGGATATTTAACCACTTCCTAAAATAATGACTGTGAAAGGCGAAGGTGTAACCCTAGGAAATGGGATTCAGCTAAAACGTAATGAAATGTTAAATAATTGAACACTGTTATAAATACAAAGCTGTGTCTTTTTTTTTTTTTTTAAACAGTTCACTTATCAAAAGAATATGTGGTATGCTTCGGTTTTTATGGTTTCTCTGTGAGGCTTGAGATGACTGCCGCTTCGTTGTACTTTTTTTTTTTATGTATTAAAGTTCTTGGTTGTCAGCTCGGCTCGACGCAGATGAAAGACGCTCATCCTCAAAGCGTTCCCTCATCACTCCACTGACATGCGCTGGTTTTGCTTCCCTCTCCTGACACACATCTGTGAGCTCACAGTGAGCACGTTCTCCATGGTGAGATCACCATGTTCTTTTTTTTTTTCTTCTTTTTGTCGCCCAGGCCAAAACTTTCTATTTCTTTGTCTTGTGTTGTGCTTATCTATCTCCTCTCAGTGGGGGTAGTGACAAGTCCCTGTTTTTCCATAGCGTAAGCCAGTTTTTTTTTTTTTCCTTTTACTTCACAGCTCGCTGACGGGCCAAAGGTCTGGACAAAAAAAGGATTCTGGTGCAGAAAATGGATGATGGATTTTTCACAAAACTAAGCTGACACAAAACAGCCTTCAGTCGTTCACTGTGCTGCATGAATAAAAGATTGCAGACATCTTTAAATCAACACTGACTCCTTTAAATCACAATGGCAGTGCTGTTTCAGGTCAAACGGACCTTTTTAAGCTAACACGATAAGAATGGTCAAACTTGCTGCTACATTTCAGGAAATTAGAATAAGTTATTTATAATGAAAATGTGAAATAGATTCATTACATATGGTGACTTAAAGTCGTAGGGAAGCTGCTGTTCCAACCGTTCCATTTCCGAATTCTCGCGAGTGGTACACGACTTTACACGAGTGAATCAAGTTAATGTGATTGGTCGTTTATCACGGGGGGCAGAATTGTTGTGGTGGAAGGTTCGTAGGCAAGTTTTGGTTTGTCGGAAGCGTCTTGCTAACCAGTTAGCATCTTAGTGCTAGTAGGTTCCCAATGGGAAATCCCATTGGGACCAAGTAGCACTAAATTGGTGACTTAGAAACGACGCTGTCAAGGAATGCTATGGACAGCGGGAACATGCAAGAGGAGGAGAGTTTAGTGTCGCAGGTCGTGGATGAGTCTCCTCCGTCATCCATTTTTTAGTTAGAGGAGGAAAGCGGGGACGAAGATGTTGTGGAAGAGGACGCCAGGGCGGCAGAAGCT